>NW_023601322.1:81876938-83076938 GCF_014898055.3 Talpa occidentalis | reverse complement strand
CCATCAGTTTTGTGTTTTCTAATAAATTAAGTAATTAGTCAAATAAATATATTTTCTGTATTATAAAAAATACTTAGGTTTATAATACTTCTGTATTATAAAAAATACTTACAATACAGAAAATACTTTTCTGTATTATAAAAATACTTTGCATTAGAAAACTGAAAAACTTATGCAGAATATATAGAAAGCATGTATCCAATGCTTATCCCTGAATATAAGAGATAATATTTATAAGAAAATTATGGAATTTTATATTTTTGTGTTTTTTTAAATAAAGAAACATGCAATTTAGGAACATCTCATTTTTATCATAATGTTATTTCCTATGTTAAAAAATGTGTTTTTTTTAATTAAAATAGGATTTTTGGCCAGAAAGAAGTCATAGGTTTTGGAGGTGACCTTGTATGACCTTCAGAAACACATGAGATTAAAATACTCCAATTGAATAGTTGTTGCCTCAAGTAAGTTGATATTTTGTTACTCTGTTCTTTCTACTTCTGAAGGATTAATAGACATATCTTTGTCAATGTCTGAGTTACAAGTCCTAGTATCCCAGATCTTTGTTTTGGAACCCCAAATTATTCTCCACTTGCTTTCCAGCACCTTCCTCTACAGACGTGGTCTTCATCTCGTTGTCCTTTGGTCATGCCATGTGTTCATCTTACTCTGAACCTCTGTTGTTCTTTCAAATGTCTAGCACCCAAACTAAATGACATAATTTTATCCAGAGATGACATTTATATAACCATAAATTGAAATAATTTGGCATCTAAGCTATATACATTTTTTATAGTTGACAGTTAAGTGTACTTTTAGCTTCTCCATTTTAAAAATGAAGGTTTTTGCAAGATTGTGTATGTTTTCTTTAATCCTCTTCATTAAATACCTGACACACGAATATTTGTTACTGAGTAAAATACTAATTAGGTATCTCTTTTTACCAAAATCTGATGCATAACATATATGCCATCTGTTCATATTGCTCAAAGAAAAACTTAGTGATCTGTCTTCCTAATTGCCTTACTAATCATTTCTCAGTTATAGTGTATTTATGCAAAAGTATACTAGCTGAAGAGGCTGGTGTGGTGTGTGTATGAAAGGATAAGACCAACTTTGACCAAAGTTACTTATTTTTCACATTTAATATTTTATGAAGAGCCTTGTTAAAATGAAGATTTCTTGGATTAATTTATTTAGGAAATGAAAGTTTTTTTAAAAACTACATAATGTTCTGTAGGGGAGTATAACTCTGCTCCCCAAATTGTCTGCTTGGCAAAAGGATGATTTCATGTGAGGAGGTCCAAAAGCTGACTGAAAGTTGCTTTTATTAAACAACAACAACAACAACAAAACAACCTTATGTGTAAACTCTCTTAAGGGTCTCTCCAGGGAAGACCTAGCCTCTCTTTCAATAGAGAAGGCAGACTAAATATCTTTGTTTACTGTGCCTCCCTTGGTGATCTTCCTAATGGAACACCTCCTTTTCTCCCTTAACGCCCCTTGTCTTAGCTAAGTTGAGCTAATTTTGAGTGTTTTTCCTGGGTCTCTGCCATATACCCAGGAAGTATACATGCTATTATTAAACTTCTTTTGAGCCTTTTTTTCTCATCATTCTGTCTGATGCTTGTTGGATTCCTTGCTAACCCAGAAGAACTCAGAAGGATATAAGGTGAGTTCCTTTGCATCATGGTATGCACATTATGAAACTTAGAAGTTGTTTTCCCATCTTAACTAAAGGCAATAGGGAGGTATGCCTTACCTGTTACAGAATCCTCAGGATTTTTTTTTTCTTCTTACATCATTATTCATTTTTGCACAGTACTTGATTTCTCCACTCAGGTAGTCCCTATAGTTCTATCCTTGTATTTATGTCATTTTTTCCTTAATCTATAGTTCCTCTTACAAGTGGTAGAGTCTGCTTCCTTCCTCCTTATATCTGTTTTGACCTTATGTTTTTTGATGAACAGAATGTGGCAGTGGTGAAAATGTGTGAGCCTGGACAGCAAGAGGTGCTTGTGACTTAAGGTATATGAGTCTAGCTGTGACAAGCCCTAATGTGGATAAATTACTGTGCTTTTGAGTAAACTAAAAAAAAAGTATAACTACAAAGTAATAGCATAGTGGAATATAATGTATATATATACCACACACACACACACACAGACACACACACACACACACACATTAGATTCTGAAAATTTTTAACTTTCAGACTTGATAATTCCCTCACCCCTTAAAGGTGACCTATGCTTTCACTAAAATAGCTGTTTGGGGATTGTATAAATTAGGGTATGTAGGTTTTCATCTGTTCACCTAAGCAGAAATAGGCTGTGATAAAATGTGTATTTGTACATTTTTGTTCTGTATTAGATTATTGCAGGAGTAGAATGCATTCCCTTTTAGCCTATGTTATATCGTCAAAAAAATACCAAGCAACCAAAAATGCTCTTTAAAAAAAGTGATGAATTTGATTATGCTATTTTGATTTCCTATCCAGGTCAATGGTGTCACCAATTAAAATAGCTGGCTCAAGCATTTGGGCTTCAGACAATGACAGATGAATTTCTTTTGTTAAGAAATGAAAAATAACACAAGTAATTTACTAAGAAGTAGCTTCAAAGAACCCATATTTCATATTGAAGTGTACTCTCAAATATTACTCATTTTATTTTGTTGTTTCAGTTTATTGTTATATAATCAATTCAATTCAGAGGTCTACCTCTTGTGGAATTCTCTCTCTTTAGACCATATTGTGGTTCAAAGGAATAGCTTTTCTTTCTGGAAACAGGTGTTTTTGCAATTAATGAAATTTGTCCTCATTTTCAAGATTTCTGGGCACTTTTAAAAAAAGGATTAATTTATTTATGCATCCAAGAACTGGGATACAGGCCAGAGGTGCAGGGGGTGGTGCTGAGAGGATTCACCAGAGACAGAGTGGGGAGCAGAACAGGTAGATCTACTGGAATACACTGCTGAGGAGAGCAGCGGGCGAGACAGGAGAGGTCTGCTGCACCATGTGGGTAGCTCCCTGCCTGGGGGATACGGACAGCTTCATAGTGCTGAGACTTAACCTCTTGCACCACCAGGGAGGCTCTTCTGGGCACTTTTGTTCAACTGTTTATATCTGGCATAACATCTGATGTAATTCTAATTTGAAAAACATAACTGGAGCCTAGGAATATCATTATTCACACTACTTTTCTAATAATAGTAAATGAGAAATAACCTTTGAATAAAGAATGGCATTCAAAGAAAACTGGACATTTCTTTCTCCTCTTCTGAAATGTCCTGATATTACACAATTGTTAAAGTTATTTATGGGTAAAATATCAGGACCATTCCTTGCTAAACTTTAACTTCTCTGTTTATATTTCACCCATAAAATATGCATGTAGTCTCAGTATTTTTAAAAGTCTTGGGAAAGCACCTACAAATATTGGCATTGTGGTAAAATAGGCCCATTCATAAATGTACAAATGATTTTTTTTTATTTTAATGTTTTCTTTCATTTGCATTTATAGACTGAAGTATGCACATGTGGCTCATGTTATTACTAGTGTGGATTCCTTTTCTAAAGTTCATTAAATTCTTAAACTCACATATATTTCTTAAGGTAGTCATTCAAAAATCCATGGAAGATTGTTTTCATGACAGGTATATATGGCAGATAATAAATAAAGCAGGATGCATATTTTCGTGATTGTAGCTGTTTAAATTATTTGCCCATTGCATTGGTCTAGATGAAGTGAGAATAACCCCATGTTTCATAAGTGTGAGCTGTTGTAACTATTATAAATAATTTCAGAGTAAGTTAGTGATGGTTACAATCCTCCATTTTTTTATAGTTCTCTTAGGTTATATGATCTCCTTCAATGTAGCTAACAGCCATCCTCTTGTTTGTTTAGAAGTTTATTAAAAATAACTACCAGTTGTTCATGTAATACATTACTAAAACATATAACATTAAATCCTCAGAAAAATTTATTTTGATTTCCAAGAGGTTGTGTAAGTGCAGAAATTCTAACCCATAACTCTTACAGCAAGCCTATTTTTGTACTATTTTTGTGGTGTAATGACAAAAATTATTTTAGTGACAGTGGACAACATAATGATTTGATATTTGGATATGTTGCAGAATGACCCCTACCATGTCTCTTTGTTAATCTTTGTCACCATGCATAGTCAGAATTATCTTCCTGTGTTAAGAATTTTTTATGTATTAAAGTAACATAGTCATCTTGCTGTACATAATGTCTCTGAATGACTTACCTACTTTGTCACTGGAATTTTATACCTATTGATTCTCTTCACAATTCATCCGCCACCCATCCCAGGTCCCATTGCCTCCGGCAGTGCCTAGCTTAGCAGCTTTATGAGCTTGGTCTATTGTTTTTGTTTGGTTTCTATTCATTAGTAAGATCAAATTTGTTTTCTGTCTGTCTGATTTATTTCACTTAGTATAATATCCTCAGGATCTATTCATGTGATCACAATGGTGAGATTTCCCTTTTTTATGTGACTGAGTAATATTTTATTGCCTGTGTATAACATTTTCATAATCATCAGTTAGTGGATTGACTATAATTGTTTCCATATCTTGGCTACTGTAAATAACACTGCAATCAACAGAGGGGGCACATACTTTTCAAAGTAATTTTTGTTTTCTTCAGCTAAATAGTATGGAAATTCTTGATTATGTAATAGTTCTATTTTAAATTTCTTGAGGATTATTCTTTTTACATAGTTACTGAACCAACCATATTTTTGCTGACACTTGTTATTACTTGTCTTTTTGATAACAGTCATGCTAATAAGAGTGAGGTGATATCTCCTTGGGGTTTTGATTTATTTTTCCCTGGTGATGCATCATGTTCTGTGCCTTGCATATACCTGTTAGCTATCTCTTTTCTGGAAAAAAAATTTCTTCATGTCCTCTGCACATTTTCAAATTGATTATTTACTGATAGCTTTATTATAACACATAAGAAATGGCCATTAAATAT
Source organism: Talpa occidentalis (assembly GCF_014898055.3). Lineage (NCBI taxonomy): Eukaryota > Metazoa > Chordata > Mammalia > Eulipotyphla > Talpidae > Talpa > Talpa occidentalis. The sequence goes on along the minus strand of NW_023601322.1, from coordinate 83,071,932 downwards.
CTACCTCATAATGTTTGATGGTGGTGGAAGCCTCTGCCAATTATCCAATAAAACAAATGAGCGATATGGACTGTAGCATTAGTGTGTGGACACTAACATACAGAGTATCTTCTGCAAATCCTAATAATCTGTTTTGAGTTTTTAGTATGTGCTAGAAATTACTCTAAATAATATACATGTCACTTCACATTCCAAACCAAATCAGTGAAATAGGTAAAAATTTTACCCATATTTTGCAGAATAAGCTGCAGTAGAGAGGCAGGCTAAGAAACTTGTTTTATGCCCCATGAACTGTGGAGAACCCATAAATAAAAATTAAGCCTGCCTGAATACTGTTCTTCCTTTTGTGGTAGAAATATATGTGTGAACAAGATGTATCCAATACCTTTTTTCATATTTTTTTTAGAATTACAGAAAAGAACAAAGCATACTAATAGTGATAAGTTAACAAGAACTAAATCACAGAAGGCAGTGATATCCCTGATACAAATTATGCCTTTAGCAATAAATTACCATGAAACTCAGTCAAAGAAATCCACGGTGAGAGGGCATTGAGCACCATGAATCATCAACCAAGAGTTGATTATCACAGATTTTCTTTCTCTCAAATTAACGAGGACCTTGGGCACTTCTGTGACTCTTCTGTAACTCAACTGGAGTAGAGCCCAGTGACTTTTCCCCTGTGCCCTTTGTCAGGAGTCTTAAACCTCTGCTGTCAGCAGCAGGCAGAGTTCCAGGCTTATACTTGCCTCTGGTGTCATGAGCAGAGAATGGCATTTGGTGAAGTTCTCAGAAATGCCTAAAATATCCTGGGTTGGGGGGGAATGTGAAGTGGAAATATGCATCCTGTTGACCTGCCCAGCAAAGTTGGATCGTTCCCCATGATCGAAACAATGAAATAAAAGGCTGTGTTTTCTGATACCCAGAAAATATTTGGCAGAAGAAACAGAGAATATTCAGGGATACGCTTGTTGTCCTCATGTAATAGCCCTTGTGATATGACATGTATTGTTTGGAGTAGTTTCTGCCACATCCTAGAAACTCAAAACAGGTTATCAGGATTTGCAAAAGATACTCTGAATGTTAATGACCATAAACTAATACAGTAGTCCATGTTGCTCATTGCCAAATTACTCTATCTAAATGTCCCCATACCCTGGGTAATTTCTTCCAGCAAGTTCCTATTGTTTAAATAGTCCTTTGTGAAAAAGTTGAAGTTAGCTATTGCACTACATACATTCCCCATGGGTAGCCAGATGCCTGCAGTGCATGATGCTGTAAATAAAGTGAAGGGTATGTCTTAGGGCATAAGATTTCTCTTTAGGGTTTGGGAAAGAATTCAACTATATCATTATTGAATCCGTTTTGACATACTTCTCCAGAACTTTAATTTGTGTGCAAGTAAATCACATGATATTTAAGGATGTTATTAAAAGTGAATAATTTTGTGTTATGATTGCTATTCCTGTCAAGAAAGCTTTCTAAAAGATAGCAGATGTGAATTACATTCTCCAAGGGAAATCAGTGTTGTTTCTTACTGTGTCACATAATAAAATGTCAAAGGAAAGATGATAACAAATTGTTTAAGATGGTCTATTTGGCATGATGGAACTTTGCAATCTTATCTACACAAACAGATTAGATCAAATTGGAACTTAAAATTCTGCTTTAATTTGGCCTGTCTTCTCTGTCTAGAGGCAGACTGATGAGGATTCTAATTTTTAAGGGCCTGTACAAAGGATGGCACAAAACTTGCCTTTTGCCTTTTTGTTTCTTCTCTTTTCTACTTTGTCTCCAAGATGTGATCAATAATTTCCCTTTAGATTCTCTGTCTTTCAAAACACATTCCCTTTGCCTATTTTTTTTTTTTAAGTAAAAAATGTTAGTTGGGTAATCTGTTACTACCACAGATTTCCCCTGGTACTTAGTATTTGGGGAATAACAATAAGTAATTTTGTCCCCTCAATAGCCTGTCACGGCAGGAGGGTACTTAGGAAGGACCTCATTATTTGAAGTGACAGCACTATGAATATAATATATAAATAGATCATCTTGGATTCTCTCATTAAATTTACAATCTTTTATTAAAGAGGAAAATAATGTTTAAAATTGTGATAGGTCTTAATTGATCTTTGATGAGTCAGTCAGTATACCTGTCATATATGTGTGATATAGAATTGTGTACATGTTTGTATGTGCCTTAAAGCTGTAAATCATAATTAGAAATATTGGACATTGCTCCTGGGAGTTAATATATAATGATTGACCAGGTTTATATATATCTAGTGACAGGCACCAAATCTGAAACTTTTAAGAGCATAAGTAATCCTTATTCTTCTATGAAGCAAAACATCTTTATAAAACCTAATTCTCGATAAATTATATCTTCGTAACACAGCAAAGTTGAACAGGTGCTATGTAAATGGGTTGTTTATGAGTGGGAACTACTCGTAGAAATTACTTTTATTGAGATTCTTAAGTATGTTTTGAAACAAAGGAGGCATTTGGTACTCTAAATGCCTCTTGAAATTGTTTTCTTCACTGCTTCAGTAATGGTGAAATGTTGGATATTATGAAGGGGACACACCTTATTTTCTTTATTGACATAGAGAGTTTGACATTTTTTCCCCACACAAAGAAAATTTTTTTCAGCTCATCTGTCTTCATCAGGGAAAACAAATGTTACATACTTTTTTTGGGGGGAGGATTCTAATAATAATCCAAACACATTAGTTAACAAAGCAAAATGATTTACATTTATTGTACACGTAAAATCATCTGTAACTGAGTGATATATCTTCCTTCAAACACTAAGCAAAATATATAGTGTACATTTTCTTTTACTCGAATGTGTATAGAACTTTTAGTTCTGTAACAATCATATGGTACTTTAGTTTGACTAAGTAAAGATGATTCTTGTTTTTAAAATAAGCTCTGTGTTTACTCTCTAGTCCTATAATTAATACATGGACATATATTTCTCTTTGTTTTTCTTTAGAATACAGAGAAACTGACATCTAATGTGACAGCAGATTAGGAAAAAAGGGTGAAATGGTGTGAAGAGAAACTACTGGAAAAATTCCTTGGATCCATCCTGAATCACGAAACTCATTCTGAGGTACAGCTACTAGAATAGTTTATTTTTGTGCTAAATGAATAAGTACCATATTGCTGTATTGGACATATCAAGCATTTTGTGAGTGGTTGATAACAGAAAATGCATAACATGTAAATGTGGGTAGAGAAAGATGGCTGTCACATGCCGTGTTGAGCAAATCCATTGCTACTACTGTTCCTTAGAGTAAGGAAATAAGATCAAAGCAAAGCTCTGATTATCATCAGCACCTTCAATCAGACATATATTAGTCTCATGAGGGCTATCTATTGGGTAACACTGATGTTTCTTACCATCCAGAAGGTGGGCTGGTTATCGTGAAGGACACTCTCTTGTTTAAAAGACTGCATTAATTAGCTCGGGCTGCTGTATCAAGGCCCGTACTCTAGGTGGTTTATGTGCCAGAAATCTCTTTCCTTGCAGTTCTGAGGCTAGACATGCAAATTCAAAGTCAAGGTGCTGGGAAATGGGATTCTTCTGATGCCTTGGACTCTTGATCCCGTATACATGTCTATGCATCTTGTGTATATGCATATTAGATTATGGCCTTCTGAATAACCTCATTTCAAATTAGCTACCTCCTCTGAGTTATTGGGCATTAGGACTTCAACAATCAAATTTGATGGTGAAGATGGAACTTGGGGGGGTTCTGAGGGGGATACCATTCAGCTTTAACAGTAAACCTGTGCCTTTTTCATGGATGTGGCTTCTGCCCTCCAACTGGGTGTTACTGATCAAGTTCACAAATCTTCACAAGCTCCAGTGAACACTCTTTACTCCTTTGATTATGCTGCCTTGACAGCAAGGCTCAAGATCAAGTTGAACCACTGGCTCATGCCTCAGTAGGTCCCTGCTGGCCCTGAGAGAGTGTATGGATTTCCTTTTCCCCAGTGATTTCCATGACACTGAAAATGCAAATGCAGAGTTCCCAGTGAAGCTGTTTCCTGACAGGCCCAGAAGACACCAGCAGCAAGAGAAAATAAAACCAGCGTGGAGTGTAAGCAGGGGCAAGAGGTGTGGGAGGAGAACCCTGCAGCTTTTCGGCTCCTGAGGAGCCCCAGTATTGGCTTTTTTTATTTGGTTCTAGGAACCAATGAATTGTGTGTATTTGTGGCTTTCTTTCACTTTATCGATGTGCTATCTCAACTTGATATTTGCGTATATTAAGCCATCCTTGCATCCAGGGATAAATACAATTTGATTGTGGCAAATGATCCTTTTAATGTGCTGTTGTGTTTGGTGTGCTGGTAAGCGATTGAGAATTTTTGCATTTATTGGTCTGTAGTTTTCTTCATAGGAGTGTCTTCCTCTGGATAATGCAGGCCTTGGAAAATTTCTTCCTCTTCGATTTATTTCTGAAGTGATTGTGAAAGATTGTTAAGTGTTTGGATAGTTCACCAGTGCACCTGTCTCGTGCTAGGCATTTTGGAGGGAGCTTTTGAACGAGTGGTTCAGTCTCCTTCCTAGTAATTAGTCTGCACAGATTCTCTATTTCTTCTTGAGCCAGTCTTGGTAAGTTCTATGTTTGAGACTTTTCCCTTTTCTTCTAAGTTGTTCAGTTTATTCACATGTAATAGTTCATTGAGTCTTTTAATGAACCTTTTAATTCTTGTGGTATCTGTGGTAATATCTCCTTTTTCATTCAGAATTCCTTTCATTGGGCCTCCCTGGTGGTGCAGGTGGTTGAGCGCCGCACTGTGAAGCTGTCCACAGCCTCTGCAGTGCTGGTTTGATCCCCGCCGGCCATGGAGATACCCACATGCTGAGCAGACCTCTCCTGTCTCTCCCGCTGCTCCCCTTAGCAGTGTATTTCGGTCAGTCAGCCTGTTCTGTTCCCTGCTCTGTCTATGGTGAGTCCTTTCACCCTATCGCACATCTGGCCTGCACCCCAGTTCTTGTATAAATAAATAAATCTTTTTAAAAAAGAATATATTAGAATTCCTTTCATTTCAGTCCCTTTTGTCTTTGGTAGGTCTAGCTAAGGGCTTGTCAATTTTGTCTTTTCAAAGAACCAGCTTTTAGTTTGGGGGATGAAAGTTAAGGAAGGGAACACACAAATTTTAAATGTTTAATACTATAATTTTTAAAAAATACGACAGTTTCCCCCTATTAATTTGAACATGGTGAGATGTTATTTCAGTAACAATCACTCAGAGTGGAGTACTGGTGTTTGGAGTGGAATTGCTCGGTCATATGGCAGATCTCTTCTTAGTCTCTTGAGAAACCTCCACACCGCTTTCTGTAGGGGCTGGGCCAGCGTATGTTCCCTATAATGAACTATAACTATAATGAACATTTTTGATATTGAACTTTATATTCTTGCTTTCTGAGTCAATGTGAAATCAACATAGTCAACATAAACTGCTATGATGACGTTTTATCCCTTGGCTCTAAACAGCTCCTTTGTTTTTGTATTTTTTTTTTTCCTTCTTTTTATAATGTTCACAGTAAGAGAAAACAGTGCAATCCATCAGAATTTCAAGAATGAGCTTGGCCAAGTTCATAGTTACTGGGGACTAATACAGTCATATCTTTTCCTCCTTGAGCTATTTTTCTAAAAGCAGTAGTTCCTATCACACATTCCACATGAATGAGGCAAAGGTATGTTTGTTCAGAAAGTAAGAAAAAAAAACACTTCAGAATGTCTGGGAAACCATTTAAACAAATGGTTAAATGCTGTGCACTTTGAGGCACACGTTGGTGAAAATGTGGGCAAAGTTGGAAGCCGCTAAAGGTTATTTTTGGCTGTGATGTTTCCAGATTATTAATGTCTTGATGTTCAAGGCAATGAGCTATATGAGATTGTACAGTCCTACTCCAGGTTCAAAGGACTAGGTTGACATTTGAAGCTTGCTTGGAGCAGATTGCAGCTGCAGAGTGCTGGGCAAGAAAGGGGGGCAGCTGGTTGCTGCCAGGGTGTGCTGCTGGAGGCAAGGGCTGTGCATCAGGGTGAGGACTGTGCCCGGCTCATCTCGTATCAGCGAGACTAAGCTTTGGTGCAAGTCAGCTTCATTTATTCACTTTGCATGCTCACCTTTGCTTCAGTCTCGCCTCCGAGGCCCGTCCATTCAGATCTTTTATCTGTTTACTTCCTCACATTAAACATATAGTATTTTTGACCTCAAGACTTCCCACCTATCTGGATGACAATGTTAAGTGTTTCCTATCGTGATTTAAAGAGATCAAGGATGGATCCTAGTGTCAAATCATTCTAGGACATAAATGAACAAATTTTTTATTTCAAATACAGTAATCAGAATGCTATATATGTGTATAGATATATATATGTGCCCACACTTATACATGCTTATAAATCAGCATGTATATAGCATATATTGCTATGTGTACAGAATATTATAGTGTTTTATAAAAGACACATTTTACCATATATACACAATGTAAAACCTGTTATATAAGAAATTTATTCCATATATGTTATTGTCTATCTACCTGTTTAAGGTGTTCCATCAAGCCAATTTTGTGAACCACCATATGCTAAATAAATATTTTTCTGTATACATGCTATTTTCTATATGTAGTGATTTAGAGATAACTGTTACTGCCTTGCCATTTGGATGGATTCAGAACCTCCTTGCTCTGCTAATATATGTTAACTGATACACGACCTAATAGATGATTTTAACAGAAATTATGACTGCCTTCCAAAAGAAAAGCAATAATTTCCCTTTATCTCACAATAGATAAGAGATAACCTTATATTACATCTTAAATATCAGCATCAATGGGGCTCCCCAGTGGCGCAGCTGTTGAGCGCTGGGCTGCGAAGCTGCCTGCAGCCTCAGCAGCACCGGTTCATTCCCCTGATGGCTGGCAAGGGTCCTACATGGTGCACAGACCTCTCCTGCTGCGCCCACTGCCCCCTCAGCAGTGTATTTTGTTAGTCTGCCTGTTCTGCTCCCCGCTCTGGCTCTGGTGAATTCTCTTACCCTCCCACGCTTCTGTCTGTACCCAGTGCTTGTATAAATAAATAATAATCTTAAACAAAAGATTTATTTGAAAAAAATCAGCATCGAATGGAATGTATATGAAGAACAAACATGCCTTGTAAATTTAGAGAAAACCCTGTCAAGATTTTGAGCAGAAAATATCCAATTCCTTTAAAATCAAAAATGTTATAAACCTTGTAGACTTATATATACTTGTGAAAACCTACATTTAAGTTCACTCTTCACTCATCATTGTGTGAGGTCTCCGGGATACAATGACTGATGCTTTGTCCTTGCTCTCAAAGAGCACTTATTCTGGTGGGGATAAAACTGATATTAAAACATAATTACAATTCAATTTCAAAAGCAATACAGAAAAGGGCCAAAGAGAAGGATTTTACTAACTCTGATGGAGTCAATGAAAATTTTACAGAAGGGATAAACTTGTACTAAGAGGATGAGAAGAGATTTGGAGAAGTCGCCAGTCTAAGAAAGCAGAAAAGATAATTCCAGATAAATACATGGGTGTTTGAAAGTAGATAAACAGAAACTTGTAGTTCATGTGAATGAAGCAGGGAATACATGGAGGATGTTGGGGGAACTTGTTAAAACCTTCAATAGTAATAAATCACAAAGGTGATGCTGGGTATTCCTGTTAATAAATCTGAAATTTATACATACACACTTTTCAAATGTTACTTTGTTTTATATCATTTGCTGTGACTTTCAGTTGGATAACCCTGTACTTTCTTACTTAGAAAATGGTGCTTTATTCTTAAATTGCAAATAGTTTTTTTTTATTTATAAATGTTATCAAGTCTTTAAAGTACCTATCAAAATGAGCATATGGATTTTCTCCTCCTTTCTCTGCTGTTGTGAGCTGTAGTAATGGATGTCTAAAGAGTGTCTGAGAAGGAGTGGTTTGTGCACACAGTGGAATATTGAGCTATAAAAAAAAAAAAAGATGAACTCTTGCATTTATAACAACTTGAATGCAACTACAGAGGATTTTGCTAAGTGAAAAGAAGAAAGGCAGACAAGGCGGTTTCGTTTATTTTTTAAAGATTTATGTTTTATTCATACAATAGCTGGGGTACAGCCTAGATGCTCAGGAGGGTGAGAGTATTCACCAGAGATAGAGCGGGGAGCAGAACAGGCAGACAGACCGAAAGCACTGCTGAGGGGATTAGCAGGCGAGCCAGGAGAGGTCTGCCACACCATGTGGGTATCTCCCTGGCTGGCCAGGAATCGAACCCACCCTGCAGAGGCTGCGGACAGCTTCACAGTGCTGTACTCAATCCGCTGCACCATTGTGGAGGCCCAGGTGGACTATAGAGAGAGAAAATACAGGGTGAGGTAAAACCAAACCAATCACAAGTCCTAGAATTCTGAGGGTCGCAGAGGGGAAGCGGAGAGAGGAGAGCTAAGTGTGGAGGGGGGCAATGGACTCTCGGGAGGGAGGATTGTGGGTGCCTTAATGGTGGGTGTGTTATGGTGACATATATATGAAAGGTGTGATCCTACACCCCTGAGTCCCATACAGTGCTGCAAAACATTGTTACTTCGATTAAAAAAAAAGGTGGTGTGTTTTTTTTTTCCATCTACATACTGTATAACTCCAGATATGTGACCTCTAGAAAAGGCAAAACTGTGGGGAAAAAAAAAAAAAATCAGTGGTTTCCAGGGGTCGCATTGTGGGAGGGTTGAATAGGGAGATTAGAGTATCTGTAGGGCAACTGAAAATATTCTGTGTATTGTAATGATGACTGTAAGTGTAGACCCACAGAACATGTAACACCAAGAGTGAGCTCCAAGGAAATAGGGACTTTGATTCTGATGTGTTAGGCAGGTAGATCAATCCTAACAGATGCCGCTGTCACTCTGATGATGGATATTGCTGATAAAGGAGCCTGTCTGTACAGTTGGTATATGGAAATCTCTGCATTTACCTCTGAGTACTCCAGTGAAACCTGAGCTTCTCTAAAATATTAGTCTTTTAAAAAAGTATAATTTATGAGATAAAATGGATATCTTCAGACAGCACATGAAATATATGTTCCAAAGTAAGAGACCAAAGAAATGCAGTTCAGTGTTGCCCTCTTATGCCTCTTTTTGAATAGAAAATGACATGAATATAGTTTTTTAATTTTTTTTAAGATTTATTTATTTTTATACAAGAACTGGGGTACAGGCCAGAGGCGCAGGAGGGTGAGACGGTTCACCAGAGACAGAGCGGGGAACAGAACAGGCAGACTGACCGAAATACACTGCTGAGGGGAGCAGTGGGTGCAACAGGATAGGTCGGTCTGCTATGCCATGTGGGTAGCTCCCTGGCCGACCGGGAATTGAACCAGCGCTGTGAAGGCTGCAGACAGCTTCACAACCTGCTGCTCCACTGGGGAGGCCCCAACATGAATATAGTTGAGAATTTCTGTACACATATTTTTGTTTTATTTTTCTTGTGAGGTTGTGCACTACAAACTTACACACACTTTTAGAAGACTCATAAATCGCTCCAACTCATTTGGATGGCATTTGGAGGTTATGAGTCAATGTATTTGACCAGTTCCTGCCAATAGACACAATCTCTCTACTGTTAGGAATCTGTCTCAAAACTAATACAGCATGGACTGTTAGGAATCTGTCTCAAACTAATACTTGCACTGGTGCATGAAATAGTTAATACTAAACCCCCTTAAAGTATAAAAGTAAAATTGAAAACAACCTATATGTTCAACACTAATATCAAGGTAAAAGAAAGTATAGCCCCACTATATGGTTGAATATTTTACTACAACTTAGAAGCTTGTTTAAAAATATATTGCTTTATTTAAGGAATCTAGAAAACTTAAATAAGGGACCAGGAAAAAGAAAAACTATAAGAAAGAAAATATCAAAATCAACAAACAACTATGAACCAGAGACACACTATGGGGAGTGGGGTGGGGTGGGGAAAGGATGGATTGGGGTCAAAATAAGGGGGTTGTAATTGTATGGGGAATATAAAAATAAAATTTAAATAAAAAATATATATTGATATAGGAAAATCAGCTTGAAGTATTGGTTTAGTGAATGGAGCAGAGATTTTACAGTGCCATATTCATTTTCAATTGGTGGTCATACATTACCATGAACTTAGTAACTCAACGTGACACATTTATATATTATTTGCAGCTGTACTGAGGAGGAATGCATCCCAGCTAACACTAGGATTGTAACTTATCAGACCATGAGAGACTAGAGGAAGTAACACAAATAGAAGTTTGATCGTTCTAGCTAGAAGATTATATGGGTTCAGAGGTCAAATAGGAAAAGTCCTGTGGTTTTATGACCAATAAAAAATAATAATTACCTCTTGAGCTATTAAAAGTTCAAATAAATTCTGGATACCTTTCTGTATAACTTTAATTTTTTTTTAAGATTTATTATTTATTTATATAAGCACTGGGTACAGTCAATAGTGCGGGAGGGTGAGAGAATTCACCAGAGCCAGAGCAGGCAGCAGAGCAGGCAGACTGACGAAGTACACTGCTGAGGGGAGCAGCAGGTGCAGCAGGAGAGGTCTGTCGCAAAATGTGGGACCCTAGCCGGGGCCAGGGGATCGAACTGCGAACTGGCACTGCAGAGACTGTGGTCAGCTTTGTAGCCCAGCACTCAACTGCTGCACCACCAGGGGAGGCCCATAACTAATTTTTAAACACGTTTTGTTTGAATATATTGATGGTACTGGATGCCTCAGATCTGTAGTCACCTTTTAAGGTTTGTCTTTGACCTTTGTTTGTTTTCTCTATATTCTGAATATATGTGAAACCGTGCAGGATTTATCTTTCTCCTCCAGACTTTTTTCACTTAGCATTGTTTCTTCCAGCTCATCCATACTGACAAATGGCATGAGTTTATCTTTTTTGATCACTGGGTAGTACTCCAGTGTGTATATGCACCACATCTTCTTGATCCCTTCATCTGTTTGGGGGAATTTAGGTTGTTTTCATATTTTGGCTATTGTGAATCGTGCTGCAAGAAGCAGCAGTGGGGGTTCCCTTTTGACTGTTGTTTTTGTTTTTGTTTGTTTGTTTTTTTCCTGTTATTTGGGTAGATATGTAGGAATGGAATTGCTGGATTGTATAGCAGACCTAGTTTCAGTGTTTTGAGGAACCTCCACGCAGCTTTCCATAGGGGCCAGACCAGTGTACATTCCCACCAACAGTGTAAGAGGGTTTCATTTTCTCCCTCACCACAACTTGTTTTGGCTCTTTTAATATTGGTGCTTCTCACAGGTGTGAGGGGGTATTTCATTGTGCAGTTCCCTGATGATACGGGATGATGAGCACTTTTTCATGCCTATTGGCCATCTGCCTGTCTTCTTTGGAGAAGTGCCTATTTAGCTATTCTGTCCATTTTTTGAATTGTTTTGTTGAGTTGAATAAGCTCTTTGTAGATTTTCAATATCAGACCCCCATCAGATGTTCAGACAATGTATTTTTTTGACATTTTTTTTTTCTGACTTGCACACCGTGTCCTAAGAAACTTAAAATGTTTTTTTTTTAAAGATTTATTTATTTATGCATATAAGAACTGGGGTACAGGCAAGAGGTGCGGGAGTGAGAGGATTAAGAGAGGCCCCTAAAATGCTTTAAATAGCATTTTCCTTTTTGCTTTTGTTAATATGGCTGCCTTGGAGAAGAAATAAAGTTGAAAGGACCTGTTCCTAATCTCTGGCCATGCAACATTTGATTCCTGTTTTTGAATGAACTGTTATTTAGGCAGTATATTTTGCTTAAAATGTGCTTTGCTGAAATGTCACTGGTCACACTTACATTTTGGGATAAGAGATGGCCACAGATGTAACTTGATAAGGTCAAACTTTTCTCAGTCACAATATAACCTTTATTTCTCTTGACAATTTGTTGAAATCCTCACATTTCTTTTTATTAGCACTTTGAAAAGCATCACGAAATGAGAATATTCCATGGATAGAAGAGCATGTTGAGTCATTATTGTTTTCACTTTGCACATACTTATCAAATCAACATTCTCTGAGAATTCAAGGGAGATGAATTAGGACAGGTCTAATTTGAGGCACAGTGAAAGAAGGAACCAGGACAAGCCTTAGAAATGGGTTACTTTTAGGTAAGATGACCAGGAAACTTGCACTTCCAAGGACAACATGAGGGAGGCACAGAGCATTGAAGTGAAAATAGTAGGAGAAAAGGAGGCTTCAAGAATTTGCAAATACTTAGCTTTTCTAGAAGTTAAATTGTATTAATGATTATCAGTATAAGGCATGTAGAGCAGGGTCTGATCACTGGTGAACTCTTGTTCCCTCATTTTGTCTAGAAAGAGTTACCCCTGCCATATTCCTCTGATGCTGTAGTCCTCTGAGGCCCCTTTTCTGTTTCCATCCCTTCTTTCCTGCCTTCTCTCTCCAGCACAGCTTCTGCCTCACTATTAGTCATTCTTAAAGCTACGGTGGACATGTCTTCCCAAAAGGAACCATCCCTGGCCCACATCTAAATTTGTCACCCCATGCGTCTCTCTCACTGCATTTTTTGCTTTTCATTCAAAGTAATTTTAAGTCTTTTGATTATATATTTGTCTGTTTCAGCATGCATAAGGCCTTTCTCCCTCATTAAACTGTAAACTAAGATTGCTGAGTCACCTTCACATACCCAGTGCTTAGCTGATTAAATCAAGTCTTAATATGTATTGATGAGTGAAAGAATGAATATATATAGCAGGACATCTTAGGTAAAGAATTTTAATGATACAGAGACGCATAACCCCAGTATTTGTACTCCTGTGGTGAAGTTTAAGAAATTCTCCGTTTTTGTTTCCTTACGTAACCGGTGAGAGGAAATAGGTATAAATAGTGGTCTGGTCCTGGTAAGGACACATTTTTTGTCTTATACCTAAATCTGGTTATAAAATTAATCAAACGTAATTTGAAATTTGCAATGGACTATTTGCATTTAAATTTTCCAAGGTAATTATTTGATACTTTCAGTTCATCATAAAAAATAGTGTCATGTAATGGTGGGTATACAGAAATACATGCTTCTGAATAGACAGTTTTAACTTTTGAACCCATTCTGGCCCATTCTTATTCCCTACAAAATTTGCCAAAGGCCTATGAACCCACATCAAAAGTACTTCTTTATAGATAACTGGGCTCTTGGACTTTCTCCGAAGGACCAATTCCTTTGAACCTGCTTCTTGGTTAAAAAACACAAACCAGGGTCCTCCCTGGTGGCCTAGGGGTTAAATGTCAGTGCTGTCACCACTATGCCCTGAGTTCTATCCCCAGTGGTGCAACAGACCTCTCCTGACTCGCCCGCTGCTCCCCTCAGCAGTGTATTTCAGTGGATCTGCCTGTTCTGCTCTCCACTCTGTCCCTGGTGAATCCTCTTATCCCCCATGCCTCTTGCCTACACCCCAGTTCTTCTACACAAAAATAAAACACACACACACACACACCAGGCTGGAATACGAGATTGACAATGCATTATGTCTTTCAAATTAAAAAGGCAGGTTTCAAAATTTTTGAGATTTTTCTATGCGAAAATTAAATAGTCACTTCTCTCTAATTCAGTGGCAGCAATTATCTATTTGATTTATAGAATGATAACTATATATTGTCAAGCTTTATAATTATTTCTAGTATAGACCATTAAACACAGTGAGAGTAGAATATTTAGATGTAAACTTTTGTTATTGTTTTTAATAAGGTGATTTATCTATGTCATGTAAAGGGCACAGATAGAAAATGTGGGTAGAAGGCAAGGTTGACTGTGGAGTGCTTAAATTATTGCACATGTTAACACCCCTCGGCCCCTGCCCTCAGTCCTGTGTATTGCATAGAGAGGTGGGCTGAGTAAGCATCCTAGAGACTATGGAAAGTGTTGACTAGAGTGTCAAGTGTCGATGTTGTTTATGCTTCTAGGAACATTAAGAGAGGGCTTTGTAACACTGAACATTTGCTCTATTGGGGAAATGGCCTCACTTTTTAAGAGGGTGGGAGTCCAGATACAGGGAAGAAGAATTTACATAAAACACATTTTACATAAGGTAGAGACTGTCATCATTCTCTTGAGCTGATCGGTCATGCCAAAGGAAAAAGATATTAAGAAATAAAGCAGTTAGTGCCTCCAAGGAGAAGAAAGTGTTTTCTCTCTTTATTCTTCTTGTACAAAATACAGAAAACACAATCACTACGTTGAGATTCCTGAATAATGACAGGAGAATGAAGTTATATCACTAGAATTTTTGTTTTCTCACCTAGTCAAATGATGGCAAATATGGAAAGTAAGTTAAAAATTCAGAGGTAGCCAGACAGAAACATTTTTTAAAAAGTATACCACCGTAATAAATAAACAGCTAGGAGAGGTTTGGGCAGTTGATTCTTTCTCACTAGGAGAAAATGTGCAAGGGAAGTGTGGGAGGGGGTATTGGGGGGGAAAGTAAAAATGTGAAAGACTTGCTGAGCTCATCAGTTGATAGAGTGGAAGATCACTTATTGGCCAACAGGTGACTCAGACCTGAATGATCAGCCACTGTGCTGTGCTCCTGGAAAATTATGTTGTGTCCATCTTCCAAAGTCCACTCTGGGGCCTCCCCTGGTGGTGCAGGTGGTTGAGTGCAGTGCTGTGAAGCTGTCCGCAGCCTCTGCAGCGCCGGTTCAATCCTGGCCGGTCTGCGAGGGTCCCACATGGCACAGCAGATCCCTCCTGTCTTGCCCGCTGCTCCCCTCAGCAGTGTATTTTGTCAGTCTGCCTGTTCTGTTCCCTGCTGTGTCTCCGGTGAATCCTCTCACCCTCCTGAGCATCTGGCCTGTACCCCGGTTCCTATGCAAATAAAATTAGATGAAAAAATCTCCAGCCCAGGAAATGTTCCACTTAACACAGTGAACACAGACGATGTGGTGGTTATCACTAAATGATTATGAAGACAAAAGGGAATAAATTTCCCCTTCTTATATAGCCAAGTAGACACACCCCATTCTATACATGCTTTTAATATCAGCAGTTAGTCCTCAAGTAAGAGGTCTTGACAGCACCATTTGTCACACATGGATCTTCCTGACTTTGCCTAGTAATTGGGGTGACCATCTGCCCTAGCTTATTGGCTTTATCCAGAGGACAGACAAGTTCCTTCTATCTTTATGACACAAGGCAGTTTTGGAACTTGAAGCAGTGGCTAGGCTGTCCTCTCAAAGACACAGAGATTGAGGTGTTATCTCCTGATGTTTACTTTTCAAAGAGATGGCTCCTAGATCCCTGAGGAAGCTAGTACTAGATTTTAGAACTGAAAAAAGAACTAAGTAGTTTTCTCAGTTTCAAAGATAAGCTACAACTTTTCTAAAGTAAATGCTCTTAAGTAAAAGGAGGAGGCAGGAAAAGTGTCTTCCTTTTTTTTTTTTTTTTTGGTGGGACCCTCGCCGGTGGCCAGGGATCAAACTGGCGCTACAGAGGCTGCGGGCAGCCTCGCAACCTGGCGCTCAACCGCTGCACCACCAGGGGAGGCCCATCTTCCTCTTATTTTAAACAGGAAAATTACTTTTTATGTGTATTTGTCCTAGAAGCACACATGTTTACCTTCAAAGACAATGATCTCAGTCTGGGAGAGATCACAACCTCTCTGGAATTTTCTTGAATATCTAAAATAAAGCATTAATGTACTACAGTGACAAATTAATTAAGATTAAAAGTAATAAACCATGCATAATTAATAAAGTACATATTTATCATTCATTATTGTGGAACTAATTAAAAATATTCACCAGGTTCTTGTATAAATAAATAAATCTTTAAAAATACTAAAATAGGGCCTCCCCTGGTGGCACAGCAGTTGAGCGCTGGGCTGCAAACCTGCCCGCAGCCTCTGCAGCGCCAGTTCGAATCCCAGCCACCAGCGAGGGTTCCACATGGCACGCAGATCTCTCCTGCCATGCCCACTGCTCCCCTCAGCAGTGTGTTTCATCAGTCTGCCTGTTCTGCTCCCCACTCTGGCTCTGGTGAATCCTCTCACCCTCCTGCGCTTCTGACTGTACCCAGTGCTTGTATAAATAAATAAATAAATCTTAAAAAAATAAAATAAAATAAAATAAAAATATTCACCTAAATGCATTTGCCACAGAAATGAAGAGAATGGATAAAGACATCAAACTCTCATTTTATACATTATCATTTTTTTTGTTTTGGAAAAAGTTGCATTGCTTTCAGGAAAATTAATAATTGAAGGTGAGTTTAGAAGTAGTTAGAACCAGTACAGACACCATTTGTACTTTATCAGCTATTACACTCACTTTCAGTTTGTACCCCAATGGAAGAGAATCATAGAAAGGTGGTATACCCGAGCTGACTTTTATATGAGATTTGTAATGTGCTACTTCACTTACATATTTCTGTGTATCTTAAATAATATGTCTGTTTGCTCTTTTTTAGCAGCATTTTTTTTAATTTATATATATATGTGTGTGTGTGTGTGTGTGTGTGTATTTTATTGAGATAATATTGGTTTACCTGTATATAATTTAGAGGTATAGATTTAAATCTCTTCAAATGTGTGTTATCACATCACACCCACCACCAAAGTACTCATAATCCTCCAACATAGTCCGTTGGGCCTCATCCCTACTATGCTGCCCACTACCAACCCCCATTAGTATCAATTCTGCAGTCAGACTTCCAGGGATTTTTTTTTTGGTTGTTTTTGTTCCTCTGTTTTGTTCTTTGTATTACACACATGAGTGAAATAATTCAATATTTGTCTTTTTTCCTTCTGACTTACTTCACTTACCATGATCTTTCTAGTTTCCTCCATATTGTTACCAATGGCAACATTTCATCTTTTTTATACCGGTGTAGTATTCCATTATACACAGCTATATGCCATATATACTTAATCTGTCCATCTTTCATTGGGAATTTAATCTGTTTCCATATGCTAATGTTTTAATTCTTTAAGATTGAAATTGTCCAAATTATTTGTGCAAAGAAGTCATCTATTTTAAAGGAAATATTCTGTTAACATGTGTGGTGCCTGTGAGTATAACAAACAAATTTAAAGCCATACAAACAATGCCTATAAACCCAGCAAAATTAAAAAGTATTGACAAGAAGATAAAAAGTACAAATAATACATGTACTCTTAACATTTTTCTCTCGCCAAATATTTTCTGTTGATTTATATAATACTTTAATGATTTGCACTCAGTGTTTATTGTTTTCTGTCTCAGACTAATGCTAATAATTCTTAAGGCTGGAAATCCCTGAGGGCATTCACCTGGGCACTGTAAGTTTTCAGTGGATGCTTTCCATTTTTAAACCAATATTCTGACTGTACTGGCCCTTAGGGTTGTTCTTAGGACTGCAATATGATACTTAGCAATAACCATCAAGAAAAAGAAAACACAAAAGTTTATTTCTTATAAGATCTGGAAATTATATAGCATACTTGGGTCACAGAGAGGTCGCAGTGGAGCAAGTATGTGAAAGAGTCTAGTATTGCATTCATCGGGCTGAGGGTAGGGGTTTAGGAGTTTATGAATTTACTATTGGTACATTACAGCATGTGGGGCAGGATTTAAAGAGCAGGAAGAGAGACAAGGGGGAAAAAAAGGAAAAAGTCTAGTCTTTTCCAGCTGACCAGTTATCTCCATCCTTCAGGATCTGTAAGACAGAGGAGTATCTCTGGGGTTTAGGGGCTACAGTGCAGCAAAGGGAGGGTGGCAGCCAGCACTTTATCTAGTCCTGAGGTTGGCAGTGTTTCTCATAGCACTCTATGAAGAGAGTGCCCAGGCATTGAGCTTAATTAAGTCAGCTGCTTACTTTACCAAAAGGAACAGTCAACTCTGAGAACTTACAGCACATCTGCATGCTTTTTTAAAGACATTATTATTTTTTTTTTACATGGAAGAACTTGGGTACAGGCCAGAGGTGGGGATGGCGAGAGGATTCAGCAGAGACAGAGTGGGGAGCAGAACAGGCAGATCTACTGAAATACACTGCTGAGGGGAGCAGCAGGCGAGACAGGAGAGGTTGGCTGTGCCATGTGGGTAGCTCCCTGGCTGGGGATCCAACTGGTGCCATCTCAGTGGTAGTGTGAAACCTAACTCCTAGGCAACCAGGGGGGCCACCTCCCATGTTTGTTTATGACCTTTTTTTCTCTTCATTTACAATATATTATGGACATTTTTCTCAAAGTTCACAAAATTTATCAATAGCAGACTGCATTTTTCGAAAGGCACTTTTTTTGAAAAGATTTATTTATGCATACAAGAACCAGGGTACAGGCCAGAGGTGAGGGGGTGAGAAGACCCATCAGAGACAGAGTGGGGTATAGAACAGGCAGATCGACTGAAATACATTGCTGAGCGGAGCAGTGGGTGAGTCAGGAGAGGTCTGCTGCGCCATGTGGGTAGCTCCCTGGCTGGGGATTGAACTTGTGCTGCAGTGGCTGAAGATACCTTCATAGGTTGTGTCTTAACCCCTTGCGCCACCAAGGAGGCCTGACACTTTCATTTTTTAAACAATCTTTTGGAATATTTAATTTGCTTCAGATTTACTGTATTATGAGTACTGTCAGGATGAGGATTCATAGAACTACAAATCTATCAATGTCCCTGCTTATTTAAGTTGAGTTTAACCTCAGGAAGCTGAATAATTTCTTAAAATATTATGAAACATACTAGCAAAACATCCTTCAGAAAATTTGCCGAACTTAATATTTAAAGAAATTACTAACAAGCTAAGGAAAAATGAGTCATTGTATTATATCTTTATTTTGAATTTGTATAGTGGTCTGAAATGCATCAATCACTTTCATTAACTGAAAATAAAGTCTCAATGGTAGACAAAGAGTTAATTAGATAATCAAGCAGAGAATTCGAACCCAGAGAAACAGTTCAATAGACTTCACTTTGGGAAAGCTTTTCCAGCAAACAGAAGTTCAAATTTAATTTATATAGGTGAAACTGTAACAGGGTGGTCCCCAGGAAAAAAGGGGGGATTGTAACAGGGTGGTCCCCAGGAAAGGGGGAGGTTCCAGTTTTCCTGCCCCACCCAAGGGAGGGTGGAGCTGAGTAGGGAGAGAAGAAGCTGCAGAGGAGACTGAGGAAGGAAGCAGGATGGAGCCAGAAGGAGACCTGGAGGAGGCACATGTTGCCGAGAGACATGTGGAGAAACTGCGCTTGCCTTTTGGTCTTGGACGGGGTGACACAGATGTGGGTGAGACCTGTGGGGAGGTGACAATGGTGGCTTTTATCTTGATGTTGATTTTGCTCTTTTCCTTCCGGGCTTGTCTGGTTGTTTCTGACCCTTTTCTGTGGGTCCCCACTGGAAGATGCTTTAGACTTGTGGCAGGCTTTGGGGCCTTGCTCTGGGCCAATCCCATTTGGATGGAGTTTTACCCACGAGGGGACGGGTCACTTTGGGTGCTTGATTTAGAAACTAGATTCTTTGCCTTTCCTGTATTGTTTCCTAATTGTATTAAAGTTCCTTCCCATTAAAGTCTCATATGTTTTGTGAAGATGCGGCGGATGGCAGAACCCTACATAGAATAGGCAGATTTGCGGGGTTTGGGCTGCCCCTCTCCCTGCCCTGTAACAAAACAATGAGTCATTGACTAAAAAATGTAATTATCCTTGAAGGAGAGGGGGAGGAGCTTCTGATACTAAGTTGTTTTGATCTGAAAATATATTGGTGGGCAAAAGAAGGCAACCCCAGGATGTAATCTTTCCTTTCCAAAAAATGCACTTTGGAAATGCAAAGGCTGGGGGATCCATGGTTAAATCTCCTTGTTTGGCTCCTAGATCATTACTAAAGGTTGACCCCCAGGCAGTAGATTTTGCATAACTGTTTTAGCTTTTGCGTTTTTGCAGATGACTTTGCTTTCCTATCTGCTAACACTGGGAGGAGTTGTGTTCCCAGAACATTTTACCTCATGTTCATACTTTCTTATATGTGATCTGCTTTTTTCCATCCTGAGATTAGCCTTCTTTTAGACTTTAGACGCTGGTGTTCCATCACATCATTCATGTCACTAGAATTGGATGTTGAGAGACGAAGTTCATTGCTAGTGAATAGCTGTGTTCTATTTAAGTTTTTGTTAATGTTAGTGATTTTTTTTAATGAGTTCTAAGACTGTGACTCTCAGGAAATGAGTGCTCTTGGAGAACTTGTGTCTAAAGGAGTCTGGCTTATTGTTGTGATGTCACTTAATGCTACTAGAATGTAGCGAATTCTCTCTTTTAATTGTAGTCTTTTCTTCCTGAAATTTCATCTGCAGTGGTATGGAAGGCAAATGAAGTTGTGTGGGTCCTTGACATTTACAAGCTTCATAGTGTTGTGTAAGCCCTCAAAATAATTTTCTCTCCATTTATTCTGATGTGAGACATTATAGCTTCTATGAAATTTAACTAATGTATTTTGGAATTACAGAAAAAGAGTAAGGGAAGAAAGGACTGAGAGAAAGGAGAGATTAAAAAAACAAGAGTACAATACAGAGAGTGAGGTGCACAGAGAGACTGACAAAAAGGAAATAAAGAATATTATGGCAAAAACAAAAACCTCCTTATTTCATATGGCCAGAGGGGTATTCTGGGGGGGTGGGTACCAATGGAGGACAACACCCAGCAGAACAGAGCAGGAGTAGTTCTGCTTATTCTCTGAAAATACAGGGAAACCATCGTGCCATGCATTCTTACCACTGTTTCATGTTTATATTTAGAATTACTTTCACTGTTATAAAAATAAATTGAAATATATGCACACAAGCACAGAAATGTTTTAAAAGTTAGGAGACAGTTTTAAACAACGAAGTAAATACTGGCTTAGTCAACAATAGTTCACTTTCTAGCCATTGCTCCATTTATTCAACTTTATTCAGGTCACCTTCTAAAGATTTCAGTTACTTGTGGTAATAACACAGTGGGTTAATATTCCTTTATGTTAAGTTTTCATTAATAGATCATTACCACAAATAATGTGCTCTTATTTCTTATATGGGATGTCTAAAATGATAATCTTAGAAAAGATAAAATTCCTTTTTTATGTATCCTTTGGTGCCATAGCTACCATTGCTGTATTGCTTCAAGTGTTTGTCAGATTCTCTTGAATAGAGCTATTCCGTTGTTTACTAGAACATTCAGTGAACTTTAGTTCCCTACCATTAAAGTTTGTTCTTTCTTTTTTTCATTGGTCTTCTCCCACAGACTTATGCCAGTTTGATTGCTGTCTGCTTTTTGTGATAAAAATTCTCTTCTGGAATAATTTACATTTGCCTTTTTAGAACAATACCTTCCTAAACTAAAAGCAACAGCAGCAGCTTGTAAAGTCATTGTCTGTTACCACTAGAGGGTTATTCTTTAATATCTGGATGGCTGCCTGGGCCCCAAAATTATCCATTTCACAGGAATTAGCTGAAAACTGAGACAAATAACCAGATTGTTTTTTTATTGTATGGTTTTCTTTCTTTTTTTTTTTTTTTCAGTGAGTTAATTGGTCAGTCAGGTGGTTAATTTGATTTAGTAGGATCCATTTAGCAATGTTTTATAATCAGGAAAACCAGAGAAAATCTAATACCTGGCTTACCAATTTCTGTCATTTCACTTTCTGAGGAATCTGTGGTATATACTAGACTGTAGGAAACTTTCCACCCAACCTTGGCATGTGAAGACTCGTAGTCAGTGACATTGTTAGTGAGCAAAATGAGGAGCACCCTGGGACCCTCAAATCTGCCTGCTCTAAATGGGTTCTGCCATCTGTCACATACAGACAAAACAGACTCTCACCGCCTAACACTTGCAATAGAAAAAAGCCTTAATACAATTGGTGTGCAGTAGAAGAGAAGAGAAAGTATGTAGTTACAATATTTTCCCCATGAAACACCAAAAATTACCCTTCCTCTTATGGCTGAGTGCCCAGCCCAGTATGGGAGGCCCAAAGCTGACCACTGAGGCCCAAAATCTTGCACAAGTCTAAGGCACCTTCTGCTTGGGGCTAGTAGGAAAGAGGAAGTGGGTCCAGGCAAGTGGAAGGAAAAAGAGCCAAATTGAAACCCAGTTCAGGCTAATGGCTGCCATGGTCAGCCTCCCCACTGTCTCTCAGTCACATCTCTGTCTCTCTCAAGTGTCTTCTTTCATGCCCCCCAAGTCCCTGGTGCAAGTGCAAAGCTGAGAAGCAAGCACGGCTTCTTCATGCCTCTCTGTTCCAAGTGCCTCCTCCAAGTGGTCCTCCTCCCTAAACCTCCTTTAAATTTCCCCCTCACTGCTCAGCTCCCCTCTTCCTGCAGTGGGGCAGGGAACATGGAACCTCCCCTTCCTATGGCTTGCACACTGCTACAGCACTGCCGTCTGCTGCAACTTGAGCTGGGACACTTCACATAAATGACTGGGTTAATGTTTTTGTATCCATGTACCCCTAAATTAACTTGAGCTAGTTGGGAGAAGTAAAAGCAAAAATGCAGTGAGTCACATAGCTGGAAAGTACGTAGGTTAACCTGGTTTAATGTTTGACACAGTCAAGGCACCATGTAGTCATAGCCATATTTCCAAAACTCCCTCTCTGCATTCCTCTATAGAGGGAGGTTTAACAGATCGCTTAAAGGGGAAAAAAAAAACAAAACCAAAAACACAAAACTGGCTATCAACTAGTTTAAACACACACAGTCTTTAGTGGACCAAGAAGGTAGAAGTTGAATTTTTCCTGGAACTCAACACTTTTCATATTACTTTTAGGGAGCTGGCAATAACACCATGATAAATCACTATCTGGAAGAGATGGAGCTACAGTCTGGTGATTTATGGAGTAAAAAGTGTTAATTTTATTAGATTATGGGGAAAGAGTTCCAGGAAAAGTCAAATAATAGATGCCTATTTCAGTTACTCTGAAATTGGGTGCTATGTATAAAGTCCTGAATTTAATAGCACATTTTCTTGAAATCCAAAAAAAGTTACAGGAGTGTTTTTACTTAAAATTGAAATGACTGAAGAGTTGCCATTGTGCTAATGAAGCTGAAAGGAAAGCAATTAAAAATCTAAATGTCTGAAAAATGACATCCATTAAACCTGCATTATACTGCTATTAACTAAGGGACTCTGTTATGTCATACAATAAATAGATGCTTAAGATGATCATTTTGGAACAGATGAAATTGCATTATTTACCTCCACCTTTTTTCATATTTACTATAGCTATATTTTTTCTAATTCTTATACAACATTCATCACAAGTTGCACTTAATCGTGTTGTAGAGGCACTTAATTGTGTTGTAGAGGTTTGTATAAAGAAATGTAGATGGCAAAGCCAGGAATGTAGTACCTTGCTAAAAAAAATCAATATATACAGCTGTGTCTGTAATTTGTGCATTCTTTTCCTGCTTAAAATTTAATCACTACTTTAGCTAATTTCTCAGCTTACTTTAATGTGGGGTACCTTGAGACCCCAAAACCTACCTGCTTTAAATGGGTTGTGCTATCCACCACATAAAAGCAAAAGACCTGCAGTAGAAAAGAACTTTACTAGAATTAGCAGGCAATAGAGAGAAGAGGAGAAAAGAATATAGTTTCCAAGTGAAGCACCCAAGGTTACCCATTCCCAAGAGTAAAAGTTCATTTGGCTGAGTATGAGACCATATTCAATGTCAGTGAATATCTTTCAAATCAAATCAGACTTTCAGTATAAAAATGAGTTGTAACAATATGTTCGGTTTATATGAAGAAAATGGTAAGAACCTCCTTAGAAGCAGCAGTAATCCTGAACATGCTGCAGTAGTGAGGCAACACATTCTAAAATTTCTACCAGTATTAAAACATAAGATGAAATCTTAATCTAAAAAAATTAACACTATATATGGCACAGTTATGTGGACAGATTAGTGGAACAGAATATAAAGTCCAGCTCAAGAACCTAGTGCAGGAAGAGATTTAGTAGCTGTGGAGATGGCATTGCAAATCAGTAAGAAACAGAAAGTGGATGTTTTACTAAGTGGTGACGGGGAAACTGGGTAGTTATTTGTAAAAGGCTACTTTCCATCTTAGATCATTGCTCCAGGGGGGCATGATTAAATATATAAATTTAAATCCTGTGATTATAGCATCATTAGTTGAGTTCTTTTGTAACATTGAGGTAGAAACCTATTTTTATTTATGGTTCATATTCCAGCAGCGTACAAGAAAACAGTAATTATTAAGATGATAAAATTAAAGATTTTTATAGAAAAATATCAAACAAAATCAAAAGACAAAATTACTGGATAGTAATTGCTATTTATATGATGAAAGAAAGGTCACTCACATGCTCATTCAAACCCCCTTGAAATTGAGTTTTTTAAAAAAATGTTTAGATTCCCAGTACAAAGATGTTAACATCCATGAAAAAAGTTTTGCAATTCAAGAAATGCCAGTAGCCTTTCCATATGAAAATTATGTTGCTATTCACCCTGGATATAAGAAAATTATACTGAAATATCACCAAGTGCATTTTTGCATGTCTCACTGATGAAAACCAGTTGGACACAAAAGTATGAGGGAAGAGACTCATTTATTCCTCCCTGTGTGGATGGCATTTGGCGGCACCATTTCATCATTTCCAAGCAAACTTTTTTTGTTTTTTTTACATCTCTAAAATCAGTTTGTATTTGGCATATGAGGGCTTCCTTCTGGCAGATAAGGAGGTGGTCATATCTTCATTATTATTCCTGTCTGTGGCACCTATTAATAGTTTCTTCACCTTGGGGCCTCCCCTGGTGGTGCAGGCAGTTGAGCGCAGTGCTTTGAAGCTGTCAGCAGCCTCTGCAGCATGAGTTCGATCCCTGGCCAGCCAGGGAGCAGCCCACATGGCGAGACAGATATGTCTCGCCCACCGCTCCCCTTAGCAGTATTTCCGTCAGTCTGCCTGTTCTGTTCCCTGCTCTGTCTCTGGTGAATCCTCTCACCCTCCCATGCATCTGGCCTGCACCCTGGTGCTTGTATAAATAAATAAATAAGTCTTTAAAAAAATAGTTTCTTCACCTTCTGAATGGGTTATGTCTGAGTTGGTCATGTACATGTTGGGATATACCAAGGTGTGTACCAAGCCTGTAGCTTAAGGCAAGGAATTGCTAAGTTTACCAGTACAATTAAATACTTTAAAACAATAATAAGCTTTTGATGCCCTTCTGTGGGGCTATCTTTGAGATTGTGTGCATCAGTTTGTCAAAACGTCCTGCTGAATTTTAATACTGATCTTAAGTTGAAAGGGTAATGTCCCTGAATGCGTGCCAGTCACTTGGAACATGAAATCCAGAGATGATAATGTGAAGCAGTGCTACTTTACCAACAGATACTTGGAGGGAAAAAAAGAGGATTGAACCACAGATGTTAATGACTCGAGTTGAAAAGTGATTTAGGAGTTCAGGACTATGAACATGAAAAGTTTTAGAAGTAGTTTGACAAAATTATTTCACTTGTACTTTCTGTGTTACACAAGTACATTTTTGAATATATATGTTCTAATAATGTGGCTAGATCCAAGATCATCAATAAATATAAGGTAGTATGTTTAAATACGGCCAAAAGGAATGCTCATATGTTTTATGTTTCAGTACTTGCTGCTAATGTGATAGAGTTTTTTTGAAAATACATTTTTTGGTCATTTTGAAACTGTCATATATGTTGCATGAAAAGCATATAATTATCAGTGTTTTAGGTATCAAATTTCTATGAGAAAGTACTTTGAAAATAATAATTAAAACCTTGAAATATTGAAATTGATCTAGAAATTAGTTGTAGATTATATTTCCTCATCTACTAGTTAAAAATTTAAGAAGCTGTGATATCCCTTGACAGTAAGCACTGGGAGTGCTGATAAGTCTCATTCTTCACTAAGAAGAACTGGGACTTTTTGGTAAGCTGGTGTGTTCTAGTTCTCAAAAGGGAATAAGTGGAAATAGCCTGAGACATCTTGTGAGAAATACAGTAAGTGAGCAAACAAAAACGAGGTGCTTAAAAGATAGGTGCCAGCTTGACCTTGTTACTGGTCAATTTCAGAATTACTTGAGAATGAAATAGAAAAGTACTTTGGTTGCTTGTACTACATTAAATATGCAAAAGTCCATATCTATATATATTTTTAAATTTTTTAAAAATGATTTATTTATTTAAACAAGCACTGGGTACAGTCAGAAGCGCGGGAGGATGAGAGAATTCACCAGAGTCAGAGCAGGGAACAAAACAGGCAGACTGATGAAATACACTGCTGAGGGGAGCAGTGGGCGTGGCAGGAGAGGTCTGCCTCGCCATGTGGGACCTTCGCTGGTGGCCAGGGATCGAATCAGTGCTGCAGAGGCTGCAGGCAGCTTCGCAGCCCAGCGCTCTACCACTGCGCCACCAGGGGAGACCCCTCTATAATATTCTTAAAGAGAAAGTGGAAAGCAAACAAGTGATCACAACAAATACTTCTTTGATACCGTTCAACATGACCCAGTGTCTCCCTTGTCAATTGATTGGGGGAGAATTATGCTTTAATCCAGGCTTATCTGTAGGAAATAATTTCATGGTTAAAATAGTACAATAAAAGAGAAAAATTTCCTCTCTAGTAAAGAATGACAGTGACTAAATACAGGTAAAATAATTAAAAGATTTCTAATTTTTCAATTTTGTTTGCTTTCAAAATATTGATCTGGGCAGGATCTTTCATGCACGCTAAAATCATTAAGTAAAATGTTGATGGCAGACTCAGTTGTCCAAATATCATCCTTTAGATTACTTGCTGAGAAACAGAAGTTTGCATTGAAAGCAATAATTGTCACTATTTCAAGCCAGAAATGAATCTCAGCATCACTAATGGTGGAACAACAGAACATGGCAGGTTTCCTGATGTGATGCAGTCTTAGGTATTCAGTATTATCTCTTAAGTTATCTTGCCCAAATTATTTTAAACTGAATCTATTTGCGCCTTTAGCTGTGACATACTTGTGCTGTAATCCAAGGTGACTGGAATGTCAGGTGCTGCTTTGGGAGAACAAGGTGATGAATACAGATGCTCAGAAACATTCCAGAACAAATGTTCTGCCTCTTCAACAAAGGGAAGGCTCTTCTAGATTAAGAGATTTGGGAGCCATGGCAACCAAAAGCATTCCTATAAGTGGATAATTATCAACTCAACACCCTGTAAATGATACTGGAGAAAAAATGAACTGGATTGGATATTAGATGTAATTATACAGCTCCTGTTCTTCTTGTTGGGTGTGATAATTGGATGAGATCGTGGTTAGGTAAGGAGTTGTATATTTCAGAGCTTCACACAGAAGTACTGTTGAAATGCGATGATGCCTAAATCTGCCTTAGAATATCTTAAAAACAACAGTTGTGGGCCTCCCTGGTGGTGCAAGGGTTTAAGCCACAGCCCCTGCAGCACAAGTTTGATCACTGGCCGGCCAGAGAGCAACCCACATGTTGGTTGCTCCCCTGAGCAGTATTTCCATCAGTCTGCCTGTTCTTTTCCCTGCTCTGTCTCTGGTGGTGCCTCTCACACCCTGTATCTTTGACCTGTACCCCAGCTTTTGTATGTGTAAATAAATAAATCTTTAAAAAAAAAAAAGTTGAACTGGATAGCTTTGCTAACAATTCTCAGACAAAACAATGTGTATACAGTATTCTACTGTTCTCCATATTCTCTTTGTATTAAACAATCCCATAATTCAAAGAGAAAGTGAATGAAAAGATCCTTTGGGGTTCTTATTGCTTCTGGTACTTTTCTTAGCCTTTCCCCATAAAGTCTGAATGGAAGGAATCTGAATTCCTTCCATAAAAACAATTATTAGAAATTAGAAAGCTACATGATTCCTTAAAAACATAGGCATTTACATTTTAATTGACTTATATAATTATTTGAAGATAAACATTTCTTTAATAATCAAAAATTAAAATTCATGTTCTAGATGTCATAGGAATTTAGCTGGGTTTTTTTTTTCAGTTTTTAAAAATGAATCAGCAGTTAACTTAGAATGCAAATATTTGAATAGCTGAAAATTGTAATTTTCATCAAATTTATATAAGCTTGTTGTCCTTGTAAAATAAAAATAGGATTATCTAATACCTGATAGGCATTTTTTCTTAAATATATTCAACTTTGTTCCTAGTCTTATTTATACTTGACAAACCTTACCAATTTTCCAGTAATACTTTCTTCTCTCCTGAACCTTTCATCCTCTCCCTCCCTGCATAATTTTCTTTATTCTAAGAGTACATAGAGCAGAGCCTGATGAAGAATACCAATGATTTTATCCTATGTAATTAAATCAAATTGAACATTAAAAAATAGGTAATTTTAAGTGCTTATAGATCCAATCCATTTCACTATATGGAGTTTAAAGTCATTAAATAAACCCAAAGAGTGAACTGCCGTGAAGTTCACTCGTGTGATGTCAAGCATGAGAGCTAACCTTGTTTGGCATTCATGAGAAGAGATGAAATTATCTGAAGTCTACCTCACCCTAGTTATTTTAGCCTCGTAAGTTTGGATATTTATACAAAAATAAAATAGGAAACAGATCATTGAGGTAGGGGCAGAACCTTAGGAAGAAGCCAATTTTATAAAAGTAGAAAAAAATGTAGTGTATAAACAGAGCTAAAGTCAAATGCAATATAAACTCAAAAGTGAAAATGAAGTGATGATCACGCACTGAAAACAGTATTTACTGGTTTACATTATTACTATTGCTCTGTTATTAGAAGAAATGTTGGTAAGAGGAATAATAAAAATCCTAGCAAGCAACATGGAAACTTATTTTTTAATGATAATTATTAATACAATGTATCTTATTTATACAAAATTTAAAAGTCACAAAACCACATTATGTCATAAAAGTAAAACATACTTTATTATTCACTAAAGCTAATTAAGATTAAACTCAGAAATTCAAGTTTTTATAGAAGGGAAAGAATAATATCATGGTGGGTAGGTACTAAATGTTACATATTTTCACAGAGTAATGATAATGATTTTTAACTGCACATTAATATGCTTTTAATAATGAGATAATTGGGTACAGTGCAGGTATAATATTTTTAGATTCATACCTCTTAAAAACAGTTTCCAGATTGAACAAATGTTTGCATGCCAAAAATATCCTAAGATCATTTATTATCTTGATGTAAAGGAACCTTTCTAGTTATAAGAAATTAGACTTGTAAGAACTTAAAAGAAATGCAACTTATAAGAAATACAATATTATGGGGAAGAAGTGGTTAGCAAAAATCTAGTTGGTTGGCTTTAAAAATCCAGTGTCTGCTGTATCTTCTGGTTCTGCTAGGAACCAGAGGAGGAAAGTGAGCCAGATAAATATTGAAGATAAGCTCCTGGCAGACCACCACTAGTGGCACTTCCCTGGCACAGGTCCTGTCTGTGGTGGGCTCTAGCAGTGTGTGAGCAGCCACGTTAGGGGAAGCCAACATGGAGTCTGTATATTTATGGGTCATGAACAAACGCTTCCAGGGATAAAACAGTGGTGTGCCGGGACTAAGAACACCTCCCTTCTGTCTAATGATGTGGTCTTGTGCGTAACTTGGAGACCTCAGATAGTAATCTCACCTAGAGAGTGAGTGTTGGCGATTTCATCTCCCTCCTGCTTTGCTTGACCCCTTTTTTCTTTGCCCTTGGACTTACTAGTAAAACTTCATTCTAGGTAGAAATTCTAATTCGTGCTATTCTAGGCAGACCTGGGACCCTAAATGGGGCCACTCCATCTGAGAGGCTGTCCCAAGGGATGGCAGCCTTGTCACCTTCTCTGCTGAACCGGCTAACCCCAACTGTGCAAAAGCAACTCAAAAAGGTTTTGTTCCATCACCATCCTAGATATTTGTCTTCCCAGAAATCTCTTCGTTCTCTTGTTAGCTATGTGATGCTCTTAGGAAGATGAATGCTGCATCCTCATGTATATTTGTTTCGCCCCTGGTAACATTCTTTGTAAGAACGTTCCCATCTGCTGTTGCTCACAGCACGATTTTAGGTCTGTCTGAGGATAAAGCCCATCCTTCCTACTCTACATGGGATGGAATTTACCCAATGCAAATAGCATTGAACTGTATAGTGTATAGGGCTTCACAATGAACATCAATGCATTGTAGCAATCCCACGGTAGCTTACAACACAGATAAATGGTGCTTTAACTTGGCATTTCAGAAAGCCCTTGGTAATCTATAAAGTTTATTACTCAGGATGAAATACATTCATCACCCCAAGTTGTACAGCGCTGTCTACCAGGAGCAGTCTGAATGGCCAAGGAGTCTGGGCATGAGAGATTGAAGTATAATGTTAGAGAAGAAAGCCTTAGGATATGTCGAGGGATGGAGAAATGTGCTGAGTTAGTTGCATGATCACAGTGAGAAATGTAATAGCATCAAAAGAACTAGAAACTGTTTTGTTTGGGATGTTCTAGAACTCTTTTTCCTCTGTGATGGTAGATGCTTATAATACACTATATCACCCATTAGTCAAGGCTGCAATTAAGAAAATAGCATGTGCTATGTAAATTGTGAGCCAGAAATGCTTGGCCTACCCTTCTGGAATCACAAACATGGTTGAGAGTGTTTCCTGCAGCTCAGAAAGACCAATTTTATCCATTTGCAGCTGTATATTAAAAGACATTAACCACCAGCCCACTGTTAATTAACATATGCTGTGGGGGATGGGAGTGTGTTTCTCAGCACTGCCTCTAACGAAACCAGCAGTGCTGCTAATTTCACCTGCACCTTACATGAGGTACAGGTTTTGTTGTGCCTGGGTTTTGTTGCTTGTTGTGTTCTTAGAACTTTTATTTTTTTTAAGATTGATTTATTTATTTATACAAGCACTGGGTACAGTCAGAAGCGCCGGAGGGTGAGAAAATTCACCAGAGCCAGAGCAGGGAGCAGAGCAGGCAGAAGGACCGAAGTACACTGCTGAGGGGAGCAGCGGGCGGCAGGAGAGGTCTTCGCGCCATGTGGGACCCTCCTCCAGTGGCCGGGAAGCAGCTGAGGATGGAACTGGCACTGCAGAGGCTGCAGGCAGCTTCGCAACCCAGTGCTCAACCGCTGTGCCACCGGGGAGGCCAGAACTTTTATTAAAGAGTAGTTAGGTTGCATCCGTTTACTTCAAAACCTAAACCCAAGAATATAGTGACTGTCTTCATAAGAAAAATAGACCCAAGGCCTCCCTGGTGGCATAGCGGTTAAGCCTCAGTGCTATCAAGCTATCACCACTGTGACCTGAGTTCAATACCCGGCCAGGGGGCTGACGCACATGGCAGATCAGACCTCTCCTGTCTCACCCACTGCTCCCCTCAGCAGTGTATTTCAGTGGATCCAGCTATTTTTCTCCCAACTCTGTCTCCGGTGAATCTTCTCACCCCCTGTACCTCTGGCCTACACCCCAGTTCCTGTATGCATAAATAAAAAGTCTAAAAAAATAAGTAGATCCTGTTGGGTAGGAAAGACAGTGACAGTATATTCTTGTGGGACCAGCACAGCTAAGCACTGTCAATTACTAATACTGTTTTGGGAAGAGCAGCAGCGAGAGGATGAACAAAGTTATCTATTGTTTCAAATACAGAAGTTTGCTGAAATTCCCCAGACAGTGCACTTTTTATCGCTCAGTGTTTAAAGCAGAGCACAACAAAAACCCCAAACCAAAAAACTCTTATTTCAGACACTCACTTTATGCTGGGAAAATTGTGAAGGCCACAGGGAGTCATTATGACAGGCTGTGGTTTAATATTAACTTGGCTTTGTGCATAGGACCCCAGAAAGTAGACATCGCCCCATGCACTCTATTCCAGGAGCATCAGGCTTTTTTCACCAGGTATTTGTGTTTTTCTTACTAGGTGGCTTGACTGCTTCTCTCCCTCTATCTGAAAAAAAGCAGCATTGTTTTGTGTTTGACATTAGCAATTACTGTGTTCCATTGCCAAGAAGCTACTTGGGAAACAAGGCGCTTCTCGGGAGTAACTTCATCTCCACTTAGTTTTTCACATGATTGGAGTGTCAGGGTGTGTGGCCTATGGCACCTCTGCAGTCCTCTGACCACCTCTACTGGGTATTCATACAGTCTGTTCCTCTTTATGTCACAAGCCACTGGCATGTAGACCCCATAACACAGCTGAAGAGAAAAGTAGCGGCAGCCTCCAGACCAAGTGCAGGCCATAGCAAGAGCGTGACCAGGCTTCAGCCGATCCTCCTGACTTAATCTATTCATGTCTCACTTTAAATCTATCTTTACAGGGCCTCCCCGGTGGCACAGCAGTTGAGCGCTGGGTTACGAACCTGCCTGCAGCCTCTGCAGTGCCGGTTCAATCCCCGGCCCCTGGCAAGGGTCCCACTTGGCGCGCAGACCTCTCCTGCTGCGCCCACTGCTCCCCTCAGCAGTGTACTTTGTCAGTCTGCCTGTTCTGCCTCTGGTGAATTCTCTCGCCCTCCTGCACTTCTGACTGTACCCAGTGTTTGTATAGATAAATTAATCTTTAAAAAAAAAAGACTATCTTAAAAACAAATAAATAAATAAATACATCTTTGCAGAAAAGGTTTCTTCTCATTGCCTTAGTTCATGCCTGGCGCTGCTTATATTCTCATAGCTCCTCAATGATTTCTGTCGGCATATTGCACTCACAGTACTGTGGCCATGGGTGTTTATGTAAATGCTTGATGAATGTTGTTTTTTTAACATGGCTGTAATATCCTTCAGAGATAGGAGTGAGTCTGTTTTGCTCACCACCCTGTATTCATAGTTTGGCAAATATCAAGTGTCAAGAAAGTAGCTATTAAATGAATGGATGACTCAAATAGTAATTGCGTAAAGGACACAAAGATACATACTGCTATTTGTTTCTTAGTGGATAAGCACAAGAGTTACAGTTTATTTTTGAAATATCAATGAATACAGATTTGATAAACCATATATTTTGGGAATGCACTGACAATCTCTTCATCCTATAACTATTTACAAATTGCCTCTTTTTGCCTGGCCCTGTGCTGGATCCTTGGGTACACTGGGGAGCCACATGCATGGTTCTTGCTGTAGTTTACAGCCCTGTGGACAAGACAGATAGCGAGCAGTTATCCCAATGAGGACTTCACGTCCTTACTGTGCATCTGACAGGTGTCACGTGAGGGATAGGCAGCAGTTGCAAAATGATGGCATTCTGAGTGATGTCCTTTAAGGTTGAGACTGGCAAATTCACGTAAGACTAAGTCCTGAAGAGTGAGTTGATCTTGTAAAAAATGATAGCATCCGAGGAAGGTAGAACACTGTCTTGGAACGTGTCAGAATCAGCCCTTCACCAGACAGAATTCACTGTGGAATAGTCTTTGCCAGGTGGTGCTTTAAGTTTAATAATTGCCATGTTTGAGAAAGCCATGATCAACCAAGGAGTCTGAGAGGAGCATTAGCATTAACTCTGTTTCATTACTCATCTCTCTCTCAAATTCTTATATGGATACATCAAATGGGAAGTCAGCTGATCCTTGTATTTTTCAGATTTACTGTTTTAAAACTTCCCACTATAACACTTACCATCATTTTTTTTGTTTTTTGTTTAAAAGTATCAGTGAAAATGTCATATATAGAGTAAACAGTAATTGTATCACATTCTGGATATTATGTTTTCTCAGAAAATCCAAGGCATGGATTTGTGGAAAGAAAGCTTAACTGCCAGGCTTATTGTTAGCTAACGGGTAGACAGCATGCATTTCTAAGATAGCATAATGAAGTAAGTTCTGCCAGCTCTGTCATAAAGAATAACTACTGATTCAACTGGTAGATTATGACAGAATGAAACTATACATTTCTGCATGTAAATGAGAATAAACAGTTGAGAAGTAAATGTGGTATGGTAATGCTTAGAACAACAACAAAAAAAAAAAAAAAAAAAGAACTGCAATGTAGAAACCACAAAAAACCCAGAAAATACGAACCAGGTATTAGTTTTCTTTCCAAAATAAAGGGAATAGTGATTTCATCTTTCATCTGTATTTTGAAATGGTTTCCTCTGATATTCGGTACACAAGGTAACATGAAAGGTGCTGGAAGATGAAGTCATTGAGGAGGAAAGAAGTAAGGGATAGAGACTTGTCAATATAGCAATAGATTGTGCTGGTCTAAAGGCAAGTTTGGAAGATTCAAAATGAAAATTTCTCACCAGGGGGTCATTACTGAGCACCTCAAATAAATTTGAGCTTTCGATTCCTTCACAAAACTTGACTCAGCTGAACAGAAGTCCAACAACCCATTTCCAGCCTGCATATAGTCATGTTTTGATACAGGGATTGAAAGACCCAAGCTCAAACCAAAATCCTGGAGACTCTGAAAAGCTGTCGTTGATTTCAAGGGTCACTTCTGGGTTGGTTGAGCCTGTATCTTGCTCTCCTTCCATGCGTGTTGACTCCCTAATAAACCGTTCCTATCTCTCTGTCAAGCTGACTCCTGTGGAAACCCAACCAGGTCATCCCCGGCCCCATGCTCCTGTCAGTGTGAACACACTGGGGAGTCGTTTTTTGGCCTTGCTTATGTATGCATGCCTTAGGTGAGCACAGAGGATGCAAGTTTAATGTAAAAATACCTGTTCAAAAGTGCTGGCATCCTCCATGATATGTGGTAGCTTTCTCCAGATTATCTTGTCTAAAATCTCTAGATAAAATTTCAAGTTGCTGTAAATTGAGTTTTCATTTTCTGCCACCTGTTTTAGCAATTCGGGAGTCTCATCACATAAATCATGTGAGGCTTTTGTTCTTTACCTATCTTAAGTAAAATTTGCAATATAAAATATGAGGAAACCATGGGGAAAAAAGGCATGCTCACAGTGAAATTTATGCAGAGCAATGTAATAGAGGAACAACTTTATTTGGGTGGAAGAGGTCTTCTTGCTGTCCTTTGTAATGCCTTAATTTGGGTGACATTTTAGTCTAATTTAATGTAAAATGTCCATCCTGTTAACATGTGTGGTTTTAACCTCCTATACTTACAATTACATAAATCATATTATCTTACCCAAAACCTTTCCTTATTCCCATTTGCAATACTAGAAGACAAATAAAGGAATTACATAGGTGATACTGAGTTCAGGATTTGTTACACTAGAAAATTATCCTTAAGACTATCTCTTTGTGGTCAGACCCCTTAAAATATTGTCCCTTTCAATACTCATCATACAATGTTATTTTTTTTTCTAGACTTAGCACACTATTTAGCAAGAATAATTACTTATCATGCTCCTTTTTTTCCACATTTACTAAGAAAGATATATTTTGTGGACATAATAAAATTGGTAATAGCCAATGGTCATGCCTGACTGTCCAGGCAGTTCTTATCTGGGGAGAAGGATCATAACTTAATGCTCTTCTTTTGCATGCAAATAATATCCCTGATGCCAATAAGCAGACGGGATAATCTGAATTTACTTGCAGTAGCAGCTGAGTCCTTAGGGATCTCATAACATCTAAGACTTGTATCTTTTCACTTTTTGCACGTGATTTTTTTTTTAATGTGGTTGTGATCATATTTGTAAAAGTGCCTCATGTTGGACTTGAACAAATGTAGCTGTAATAAGCTGCAAGCTATTTATCTATTTTTGCAAATGATTATTTGGGGCTTTAGGGGTGTAGTCTGGGGATCCAGATTCAGGGAGCAGTTGAGCTGATCTCCCCAAGTTTGCAGTCTTTAAATGTATTAATTCAACAGTCCTTTCCCAGTCTGATATCTTTCACAGTATGCGCTGCTATTTTTCTCTTAAGTACCATTATTTTAATTTTCAATTGTTTTAATTAGAGTTGTTTAAAGCCATGTGTTCTAATTCCAGTGACTGGATTTGCTTCCAGTGACTG
Organism: Talpa occidentalis; assembly: GCF_014898055.3. NCBI lineage: Eukaryota > Metazoa > Chordata > Mammalia > Eulipotyphla > Talpidae > Talpa > Talpa occidentalis. Next base: position 83,036,042 of record NW_023601322.1, on the reverse strand, counting down.
CTCTTTACTTCATGAAGGTCATCTTTTCCTGCTTTTTTTTTTTAATTTATTTTTTCATGCATACAAGAACTGTGGTACAGTCCAGATGCATGGGAGGTTGAGAGGATTCACCAGAGACAGAGCGGGGAACAGAACAGGAAGACTGACGAAATACACTGCTGAGGGGAGCAGCGGGCAAGACAGGAGAGGTCTGCCGCGCCATGTGGGATTCTCGCTGGCCAGGATCGAACCCGTGCTGCAGAGGCTGCGGACAGCCTCACAGCACTGTGCTCAACGCGCTGTGCCACCGGGGAGGCCCTTTTCCTGCTTCTTCAGGAAATGTGTCTCAACATTTGATTTATTTATTTGTTCGTTCATTCATTTTAGGACTTTGAATGGAATTCATCCAGGTCTGGAAATCTGAATTCATTTACAGGCACTAGTCCTCTTTTCACTATTATCCAAACTTCTTTTTCAACTCTTTTCTTTTTTTTCACACCATCCATTTCTTCTACACCTTTGACCCTTTCTTGCAAGAGAATGCATTTCTCAGATGTTACCCACATAAAATTATGCTTGAAACTGAATACAGAACTGGTTGCTGGTGAATCTTTTTCCATTTGGGAGGTTTCCACAGACATAATACATAACAGTATGGATGCATCTTCTTTCAGATGAAACAAGCTGGTAGCTTGCAAAGCACTATAGCATAATACATTTGAAACCAATTAGGGAAACTAATTAATAAATGGTGCATTTGTCTTTTACTGCATGCTTTCTAAAGTTTTGCAGTCGTAGGCAAAACAATTGTGGTTCAATCAATCACTGTTCTGGGTATCATGTGTTATGTAGTAGAAATTGAGATGGAAAATACATTGTCCTCAAAGACAGAGTTGAACAGAATTGAAAATCTGTACTGAAGAATCAGAGCTGCTCTGACAGCTCTGGGATCCTAAGAGAGAACTGCCTTGTCACTGTGGCTGGCGCTGTCTCCAGGTCTGACCTGAGGCAGAGTGACGTGAGCTGTAGGACAAAGATGGACAGGGGAAAAGTAAGTGTGATCATTCCATGAGGAAAATTTATATTCACTGTTCTGCCCTTCCATTTGATCTAGAAAGACCAGTTTTGAAATTAATTGCTCTCAATCTCAGTGCCTCTTATCCATGGTGCACTTTTTAAGAAAATATTTTCTGGTTTGTCCTTTTGTTGTTGTTGTTATATATTATGGAACGGATGCTTTGGAGAACATGACAAAGACTGAGCATACAAGTTAGAGAATGAAATTGAGATGACAGCTCAGGTTTGTCAACATGTTTGTAAGAAAGTAACAGATTAGAGAAAGGCCCTCAACAAGAAACAATTGCTTTTCTGGAGATAGGATGTGTTTGCCATGTGATTTATTCTCCTTTAAAAAGAATATCTAATCTGAACAGGCAGTAGAGACGACTCTCTCTAAAAAGAAATTTTCTATTAAAAAAAAAAAAACAGAGGTCAAACAAGCAAGGTAACTTCTGCATCAATCAACACTGTCCTTTATTCTCTCCAGTTTGTTCTTAGACAGTAAGAGAAAAATGCTCCAAAGTGGATAGATACTTCCTAAGGTTCTAGGTCTAACATTTATTTCTTTAGTATTAATCTAACATTATAAATCTGATGTTAATAGAAAATGTTGTTGTAAAACATAATTACTCTAACAAAGCTTCTCTAATGTGCTCTATAAGTTCTGTAATTTATGTCCTGTTCTAGAATTTCCTTTGTCCCTACCCTGTTACGCCTAATTTTCACTTTTAGATTCAGTGTCGAGGAGCACAATGAGTTCTCATATTTCCCAACTTTCAAATATGAAGGCCAGTGTTATTAGTTATAGTCACCATGCTATACACTACATCTTCAACACTTAATTCCTTCTGACCTTCTTTACCCATTGCACCTACTCCTACCCCCTCCCTCTGGCAACCACCACTATTTTGTGTATCTATGAACTGATTTTTTTAGATTTCCCATATAAATTAGACTGTTTATCCTTATTTGACTAATTTAGCATATTGCTCTGAAGTTCCATCCGTTTTGTTGCAAATAATAATATAGTCTTCCCTTTTAATGGGTGAGTAGTATTTCACTCTGTGTGTGTGTGTGTGTGCATGCGCATATCACATATGTTTCAATCCATTCATCCATCAGTGGATACTAAGTCGTTTCCACATTCTGACTGCTATCAGTAACACTGCAGTGAACATAAGGTTGCAGATATATTTCCAAGTTAAAATTTCATTGTATTTGCGTAAATATTGAGAAGTGAAATTGCTGTCTGGCATAGTCATTTTATTGTTTTGAGGAAGCTGCTTACTGTTTCCCATAATCAGTGCACCAATTTACATTCCCACCAACAGTGTTCACGGATGCATTTTCTCCATATCCTTGCTCATCTTCCTCATCAAGTCTCAAGTTGCTTTTTCTTTAATTCATGAACTTTTAAATTATTTAAAGGTGTATTTTTTTAATTTATTTATTTATACAAGAACCCAGGTACAGGCCAGATGTGGGAGGGTGAGAGGATTCACCAGAGACAGAGCGGGGAACAGAACAGGCAGACTGATGAAATACACTGCTGAGGGGAGTAGCAGGTATGACAGGAAAGGTCTGTCGCGCCATATGGGGTTCTCGCCCTCCAGCCGGGACCAAACCCGTGCTGCAGAGGCTGTGGACAGTTTCACAGTGCGGTGCTCAACCGCATGTGCCACCAGGGAGGCCCCTAAAGGTGTGTTCTTATAGCCATTTTAAAAACTTGATTTCTGGCTACTCGTAGTTATTTTCTGTCCTTTTTATGTTCTCTCCCCTTGTGACTTTGATGGCTCTCTGTAGTGGTATGTTTTCATTCCTTTATCTTTTATGTACCAGTAATAACTTTTTGCTTTGCAGTTATAGTGACACTTACCTATATTTATAAGTCTACTTTATTATATATAATATATATAATTATTATATATAATATATAATAATATATATAACATTTATAACAGTCTACTTTAATAGCAACTGAAGTTTGATTGCATTCAAAATCTCTGTACTTTTGTTTTATTTTTGGCATTCTAAATACAATTTGTCTTCTTGTGTCTCTTGGGTTCCACGAGAAATCTCTGCATTTCCTGGGACCGAATGTCTGTTTTATTCCCCAGTTTAAGGAAGTTTCATTCTCCAGGTTAAGAAGTAATCAGTCATTATTTTTTCAAATATGTTTTGATGCACTTTCTCTTCTCCTCCTGCAGTGCCAGGGGCTGATAGTCTGCCAAGAAAGGTCTGTACAGATCTTCTAGTTTGGTGAGAGCCTAGAATACAATGGAAGTGCATCCCCTGGGTTGTGATAGCAAAAACCAATTTTAATAACTAGAGAGCCAGACCTGTGTAGACAGCAGCTCTCCTCTGGAGATTGTGGTCTCTGGCATGCAGTAGAGGGACAGAGCAAAGATCTCTCTCACTCTTCTGGTCTCTGAAAATGATTACAGTTAGCCCTCAATTGTTGGATTTTTGACTTAAGGATACCTTAACACCACAGTTTCCCCATGGTTTCCCCAGTCAGGTTTTGCTTCAGTGCTTGGAGTTCCTGCTGCTGATATGATTGTGAACCTGGAAGATAGACCTCTCCAAATATAAAATGGTGTTAATATTACAGGATGCTGCATTATATTGAAAAAATGTAGCTTTGACAAATGCCCCAAATAATAGGATATAGGACCTGAAAATGTAGATGACTTACAGAAGGCATTCTTGATTTTTGCCTACTGCTTTGCATTGTTGCTCCCAAACTAGACTCCAAAATAAGCATGCTTCGTGAGTTATTTTTGAATTGAGATGGGAGAGAAAAAAAAAATACAGATGCCTGGCTTTTTGTGTAATGTTTTCTGTCATATGTTTTTTTCCCAAAAACTTTTCAAGTTGGAGGAAAAAGATCGATTTTGTCATTAATTACCTTGACCAAATAAAACAGGAAATTTATCTCTTTGTATTTGTTTTCCCATTAAAGTAAAAAGACAGAGTATGACTCTGAGTATAGACTAGTCATGTGTACTATTTTAAATCATCAGCAATGTCATTTATTAGCCAATAAAATATTTACCAGCCTAGTCCCATTAGAAGATAATTTTCGAGAAATTTTGTCACAAGTGCATTCATTCACATCTGCAGATGATTATGCTCATTGGTGGTGAATGCAGTGATATTTTATGTCCATTCCTTCCCTCTGTGGAAAGCAAAAGGCAAATATCCCATTTCTTTATACAAATCATTATAAATTGTAATTATTCTAAATTCTTTAGGTATCTATTATAATGAATGTCTAATGCTTTAGTATCAGATGTATCTAAGACAAAAATCTTATTAAAAAAAAAGATTTATTTATTTACACATACAGGAACTGGGGTACAGGCCAGAGATGTGGGGGGTGAGAGGATTCACCAGAGACAGGGTGGGGAGCAAAATAGGCAGATCCACTGAAATACACGGCTGAGAGGAGCAGCAGGTGAGACAGACAGGTCTGCTGTGCTAAGTGGGTCATCTCCCTGGCCAGGGATCAAACTCAAGCCACAGTGGCTGGTAATATCTTGATAGCACTGAGACTTTAACCCCTGTGCCACCCGGGAGGCCCTAAGACAAAAGTCTTATTAAATCTAAGATGCTCTACTATTTGTTTCTTTAATTGGAATATACTTTATAAGTAGGAACTGTGGTAATCCTGTCTCCCAACCCCTTCTTTCTTATGACTGAACATAGACTATGCCTTATATTAAAAGAAATATTAACATTCAGGATACAGAATTTGTTGCTTGTATCTACTAAGTCTCTGCCCAAGGAAAGTAAATTTTAAAACAAAGAATGGATAGGTGGTATTTTGAGGCCACCTAAATCTCTTAGATAAAATGATATATTATACCAGACAGGAAAATTGAGGACAAATCTCATATTTGATCTACTGTTAAATAAGGTAACGTGAAGTGATTCACCCATGTGATTTGTCACTATACTTTTAGTAATTTTGTCTAGAATCAATTCAAAAAATGTGTTTTTTCTGTAGTGGTAATATCACATATTTCACCATCTAATTATCAGTAGCTTCCTTGTGAATATAATGTAATTTCATTCATTTCTAGATAATACAAAATTATTTAAATAATTCAGGTGCTAAAAAATCATGATGGAATACAAAATGTCAAGACTTGCTTCTAAAAGAAGATATAAACTAAAATATAACAATAGAATTATGAGAGACAAAGCAGCTGTGGAAATAAAAATCACAGCAGCTTAATAAAGTGCTCTTAAAACAACAAATAAACCAAAGACGTTCCCTAAAAATCTTTAACTTTTTGCTAATAGCACTATTAAGAGAATCCCAGTTTACATTTCTTTTTTTGCTTTCATACAATCTGCTTGGCAGTGCTTATAGCTAAGTTGCTAAAAATCCTCACCACTTTCAGAGTTCCTGTGCCATGATTTTAGTTAATTAAAAATAGATGGATTGGTGAAATATTGATAAGACCCTCTGACTCACAAGCAGAGCTATTTCCCCAGTGTACACTCTTGTACCCTTTTGTGGAAGGTTTCCCAGTATTTTTAGGATTCCTGAGCGGAAATAACTTTGACAAAGACTATTTGGAAAATGCATTTAACCCACACATTTTTTTTACTGTTGAAATTGATCTTCAACCCTCTGGTAAGTTTTTCATCATGATAATTTCCCAGTTCTATGGATTACAAGGACCATCTCTATTGGCTACTTTAAAAAATCAGCCTCATCAGATGCGAAATTAAAAAAGGGGAAAATGTTCACCCTCTGTTTATTTTCTATGTTTTCACCAATCTGAACACTGGAATTTTTATACATATTTACTCCATTTTGAAAAATTAACTTGGTTCTTCTTGACCAAAATGGTGAACATATCTTGCAAGTGAGAGCATGGCACCAGGAGAGATGCCATTGACACTTTGTACTTAATTGGAGTTATTACTTATGAGGATAATTTTGCTAATACTTCCCTCTGTTCATTTTCTCCATCTGTTGAATTCTCCCTTTAAGAATTAGGAGGGGGCCTCCCTCATGGCACAACAGCTTAAGTCTCAGCACTATGAAGTGATCTGCAGCCACTACAGCATGAGTTTGATTCCCCACCAGGGAGCTACCCACATGGCGCAGCAGACCTCTCCTGTCTCGCCTGCTGCCCCTCTCAGCAGCGTATTTCAGTCAATCTTCTTGTTCTGTTCCCCACTCTGTCTCTGGTGAATCCTCTCACCTCGCTGCACCTAGCCTACACCCCAGCTCTAGCATGCATAAATAAATAAATATTTAAAAAATAATTAGGAGGAAGCATCTTGTATACAATATGATTGTCAGAGTTAGTCCCAAACTGCCTTTTTCTAACTGAGGTTCTAGTCTCCCAAATTCTTTAACTGTTTCACTAATATATTATATGGCTGCTTTACATAGTAGGATTCTCCATAATATTTCATACCAAAATGTTTAAAAAACATGAGTACAGGATGAATGTTGTCATTTGAACCACGTGCATGTTTGGATATGAGTGGCAGTGACTGTTACTGAAATTCTTATATAATGAATTTGGGAGAGAGAGTTTTCCTATAAATGATTATGAATTCAGTAAACACTACTGCATACATAATTCTAGATTAACTGGGGGAATCAAATTTCTTTAATTTAAAATGTATCCATCACATAATTTCTGAGGACCATGTGTGTGACAGATGCTAAAAAAGCTACTGTTTTTAATATGGTGAAGACATTTTCTAATGCATTGCTTTGTCAATTTAGTTTTAGTGAAGATCTATGTTAATTGCCTACTGGCTAAATCTATGCTAATAGGTTGTGTAGACTGTTTAGACATGTATAAAAGCTTAGCGTTAACCCTATATAGTTTTCTTACATACATTAAAGAAATTGGATTAGCTCCAGTCAAGAAATGGGCAGAAGAATTTGAAAGGCATTTCTCCAGAGAGGAAATGCAAATGGCCAACAGGCATATGAGAAAATATTCAACATCCCTTAAAATCAGGGAAATGCAAATTAAAACCATACTGAGATACCACCTTACACCTACACCGGTGAGAATGACACATATCAAATAAACAAGCAACAACAAATGTTGGTGAGAATGCAGTGAAAAAGGAACTCTCCTGCATTGCTGGTGGGAGTGCAAACTGGCCAGCCACTATGGAAAGCTGTCTGGAGGTTCCTCAGTCTACTAAAAATGGAGCTACCATATGACCAAGCAATTCCACTCCTAGGGATATACTCAAAGGACACAAAAACATTGATTCAAAAGACCACCTATACCCCGGTGTTTATTGCAGCACTATTTACAATAGGTAAAACCTGGAAACAACCCAAATGCCCAAAAGTAGATGACTGGATCAGGAAGATGTGGCATATATAAATAATGGAATATTATTCAGCAATAAAAAGGATAAACTCATGCCATTCACAGCAATGTGGATGGAGCTAGAAGGAATTATGCTCAGTGAAATAAGCCAGAAGGAAAAAGAAAAATATCACGTGGTTTCACTTATAACGGGATCACTTATAACGGGAATGTAGGGGAACCAAATAAGACATCAGTGTGAAAAAATAGTAACAGTACAAAACACAACAAAGTAAAAACAGACAATTATAAATCAGAGACATACTGCAGAGGAGGAGGAGGGAGAGGGATCAGAGGGAGGGAGAGAGGAGCACAGGGGACTGAGGTGATGGTGCACGGGTGCACTGGGGAAGGAAACTCTGGGGATACACCTGAGGGGAAGCAAATATTGTTTAAAATTGAACGATGATGTGGGCCTCCCCTGGTGGCACAGGCGATTGAGTGCTGTGCTGTGAAGATGTCCGCAGCCTCTGCAGCGCTGGTTCAATCCCCGGCCTCCAGCGGGAGTCCCACATGGCGTTGCAGACCTCTCCTGTCGCGCCCGCTGCTCCCCTCAGCAATGTATTTCATCAGCCTGCCTGTTCTGTTCCCTGCTCTGTCTCTGGTGAATCCTCTCACCCTCCCATGCATCTGGCCTATACCCCGGTTCTTGGGTAAATGAATAAATAAATCTTTAAAAAATAAAATAAAAACTGAAAAAAGGAAATTGGATTTGCATTAAATCACTGTTTTCTCTCTCATTTCCTCCCTTTCTCTTTGCCCTTCCTCCTGTAAGAACCTCACATAATAGAAAATGAAAATGTCTACATACTCATCTTGTTTAAATGTAATAGTCACAGAGTACGTATACTTTAGTTAGCAAACACAGGCAGAGGCAAAACTAAAATCTTTTTGGAGATTGTTAACTAATACTTATTGTACTTATATTAGAAGAGTAAGGGCAGTAGAAATTCCAGAAATGTTACCTGCAGCTCAAAAGTCACATCATCATTATCACACCTTTGTTTTACTGGTTGCAATTCAACAGTTAGCATGGAATCCTTCCATCCTGCCCACTCTGTTGGCACCTACTAGATTGGCTTAATCATTGAAGAAATGGACACAAATATAATTGAATGACTGGCCTTGCTACATCATTTGAGCAGCATAGCAAGTATCGGGTCCCAGGCAGACACCGGTTGTGCTTCATGTTTGGGTTGATATAGTAACTTCTTTCTCATTTATTCATTCACGTATCTTTCACTCTGTAGGCATCATTTCTTTGATGCTCTGATGTGTAGATTTTTAATGCAAATGTGTTTTACATACCTGTAGGAGACCGCATGTTTAGCATGATAAGCTACATGGGGTCTTTTTATCATAAAACTGCCTCAGAAACTTCTGCCAGGTTCCCCTCAGATTTATAATTAAAATGGAAGTGTTTCATTTGTACAAAAATTGGTTATTGCTGTGCAATTTCTAAAGGTGACATTTTTCAAGTCATTTTGGGAATTCAAAATTCCCAAATATAACATCAAAAATACTTGCTCAGACATAGATCATCTTGAACGGAGTCCAAGTTTTTCTTTTCAACCAGGGAAGACAAATTTTTATCAAAGACGGTACAAAACCCCACAAGTTGTGTTTTATTTTTCCGAAGTATGTGTGAAGTTGGCTTTCTCTTTCCTTCCTTGATCGTGGATTCTCTTCAGCTTTAAGGTTTTTTATGGACATTGCTCTTTTCTATCTTATTCCTCTCTTTCCTCGTCTGTGTTCTCATAAGTACACTCAGTTTGTCTTTTCCTTCAGAAAATAATGCTTGAAGTAGGAACTGGCTCTTCTGTTTCCCAGTATTTGATGCTGGTTCCCCTGGACACCAGTGATTGCTAAAGTGTTACCTTGAACTCTTAGAAAAAAGCCCAAGGACTGATAACTGGATTAGGTAAATGTGGTACATACATGCAGCGGAGTACTCGTCAGCTGTAAAAAACAACAGCAATAAAATCCTCTCATTGGTGATGACATGGATGGGACTGGAGGGAATTATGCTGAGTAAAAGAAGCCAGAGGGAGAAAGATAAATACTGGATGATTTCACTCATGTGGACTATAGAGAAACAAAACAAACTGATTTTAATTAATTAATTTTTAAAGAGAAAATATTTCTCTATTCACTATTAAACTATGCTTTTGGCAGCTCAGGGACACTCACAATCCATTCACTTTATTCTTCAAACCTAAAATGTGTTCCTAATTTTGACTGCTCTGAAGCAAGACTTCTTTTGTCCAAACTCCTTATGAGTAGCAAACCCGCTCACAAAGTGAGCTGAGGTATGAGCAAGTGGAGTCATGTTTTACTCCTGTCTGGTAATTCAGGCAGTTTCTTTATTTTTTTTTAATTTAAATTTTATTTTTATATTCCCCATACAATTACAACCCCCTTATTTTTACCCCAAGCTTTCCTTTCCCTGCCCCCCACCCACCACAGAGTGTCTCTTATTCATAGTTATTTGTTGATTTTGATATTTTCTTTCTTATGATTATTCTTTTTCCTGGTCCCTTATTTAAGTTTTCTAGATTCCTGCTATGAGTGAGACCATCCGGTATTTTTCTTTTTCTTTCTGGCTTATTTCGCTGAGCATGATGCCTTCCAGCTCCAACCATGTTGCTGCAAATTGCATGTGTTTATCTTTTTTGATTGCTGAGTAATATTCCATGGTGCATATGTACCACATCTTCTTGATCCAGTCATCTATTTTTGGGCATTTGGGTTGTTTCCAAAGCTTAGCTATTGTAAATAGTGCTGCTATAAACATAGGGGTGCAGGTGTTCTTTGGAATTGATGTTTCTGTGTTCTTTAGGTAAATACCTAGGAGTGGAATTGCTGGATCCTGTGGAAGCTCTATGTTTAGTAGGTCCAGAAATCTCCACACAGCTCTCCATAGTGGTTGGACCAGTTTGCACTCTACCAACAGTGCAGGAGAGTTCCCTTTTCTCCACAACCTCGCCAACATTTATTGTTGCTAGTTTTTTTAATATATGCCATTCTCACTGGTGTAAGATGGTATCTCATGGTAGTTTTGATTTGCATTTCCCTGATTGCAAGTGATGTTGAACATTTTTTCATATGCCTGTTGGCCATTTGCATTTCCTCTTCAGAGAAATTTCTTTTTAGCTCTTCTGCCCATTTTTTGACCCGATTATTTTCTTTGTTTTTGTTGAGTCTCATCAGCTCTTTGTAGATTTTTGTGATCAGTCCTTTATCATTAGTGTTGTGTGCAAAAATTTGCTCCCACTCGGTGGGGTTGCTATTTCAGGCAGTTTCTTTAGATAATGTAGGACCTACTTTATATAATGTAGGGTCTGTTCACCCAGGTGAGTTTTTTCACAGTTCTCGGATGACCTTAAATTCTTTCCTCTTCTGGGTGTAGATAATTGAGGTGACCAGTATGACCTGGGTGTAGAGGAGCTGGGACTCTCACAGTCAGGGTGAGAAATCTGGTCATGTGGTTCAGTCTGGTTCGGAGGGACAAACTTGACCCGCTGGTTGGGCCCATGGCCTCTGAACTGTGACTGGAACTAGCTCTGACATGGAGAAATGACTTTTTCTCTTTCCTGTGAAGGCCTTATCACTTCCCCTGCTAATGTGGCCCCATAAGTCACTTTATCTTCACAATACGTCTGCCCTGAGGGAACCAGGTCAGCCTGACATGTCCCCAGGGCTGGTGAGGTCTTTCAGGGCAACTCAGGATGGAATACCTGGGAGTGAGGGCAGTTTGGGGACTGTTTCCTTCCCTGAAATGAAATGTGCAGCTGGGCAATAAGGATTTTTATTTTTTTCAAATGTATGCACAGCTTTTAAAAAACTGTGCAGTGTAGCCCCCAGAAATTACTGTATTTTGATGAGAAACTGTATTTCAGTGACCTTAAGAAGCTTAAATGTATGTGGAAGACTGTTAGGATAACAAATGATTTCAAGTTTTATAATTAAATATCGTTACAAAGATCCAATAACTAAAAGAGTAAGACAATTAATTACATTGTTTGGATAATGAAGGTTAAAGACTTGTCAAGGAAATTCAGGTTTTTCTTTTCATTAGGATTACTTAGTTTTCTTATCTGATTGGAAAGCACTAGAATGTAGTGGTTTGGAGTACTGTCTCCCTGAATTCAAATCCTGACTGCCTGACTTTCTTTCCTGCTTCATTGAGAGTTCTCGGACATGTCCTAATTCTTCTCAAATCTCTAAAAATTTAAATTCAGTGTTCATACAGTTAGCTGCTTCTCTTTACATTCACTACCTGACCCTGCACTGTTGGTGTATTCTTTAAAAGAACGTAAATGGCAGTGACACTCACCTGCATATTACCAGATCCAACCTCAGTGCTGCTTTGAGTGTCTGCATTATCTCTGCTACATCTCCTCTTAAACCCCTCACAGACATTTTAAGCTAGATATTTTAAATTTGAAAAAACACAACTGAATCTCCAGTCTCCCCAATAGCTTACCCACTCCCAGTTTGCCATGGTTTTCCCCACGACCATAACTTGCGTCCCTTTGTGCCATTTCTCTCCCCCATGTCTCCCTCCCCTCAGGGTCCTTGAGATATTTATTGATGTCCAGTAGTTTTTTTAAAGTGTTTTACCTTGTGCAGCTGTATATTATATGAATGCCCAATATTTGTTTTTATAGTTCTGATTTGTTTTGCTTCATTTTTTTTTAAATTCCCTGCATTTTGTTGAAAACATCTTCATTTAATCCTTTTTATGGGTATATAATATTCCTTGAGCTGTATATCCCATGTCTTTTTGATCCATTTGTCCATTGAAGGAGGTGTAGGCTGCTTCCATATCCAGCCAATTTAAATAATGCTGCTGTAATTATTGTAGAAAATACAGAGGTTTTTGTTGATGGTTTCAGATTCTGTGGCTATGTGCCTGGGAATGAAATTGCCAGTTGAAGAATATTTGTATTTTTAATTATTTAAGGAAAATCCAGAATGATTCCCAAAGTGGTTTTATTGGTTCACATACCCACCAACAGTGTAATAGGGTTCTTCTTTCCTTAACCTAATCGCAAACACTTCTTTTAGGAGGGGTATTTTTAATTTGTGCCATTTTCATGAGGTAGAACTTCACTCTAGATTTTCTTTCATATTTATTTTTCTTTCTGCATACAAGAATTGGAGTATAGTCCAGAAGTGTGGGGGAGGTGGTGAGGATTTAGCAGAGACAGAGTGGGGAACAGAACAGGGAGATCTACTGAAATACACTGCTGAGGGGAGCAGCAGGCGAGACAGGAGAGGTCTCCTGGCCCATGTGGGTCAGCTACCTGGCTGGGGATCGAACACATGATGTAATGGCTGGTGATTGCTTGATAGTACTGAGACTTAACCCTTGTACCACTAGGGAGGCGCAGTTCACTGTAGTTTTAATCTGCATCTCTCTTAGTAAGACTGATGATGTACATTTTTCCAAGTTTCTTTTGGCCTTTTATATATCCCTTTTAGTGAATTGTCTGTTCATAGCTACTGCCCATTTCTTATCTTAACTGCATATTTGATATGTTGTCGTTGAATTGTATCAGTTATTTTATATAGCCCTTTGATCCAACATTTCTATATTCTTTGGGTAGATACCTATTGCTGGATCACATGGTAGACCTATTTTTAATATTTTGAAAAATATCCATACTGATTTCCCTAGACTCTGGAGGAGTCTACATTCCCACCAACAGTGCATAGGGTCCCTTTTTCTCCACATCTTTGTGGGATTTGGTCTTTTTAATATGGCACCTTCTCACAGGTGTGATAGGTATCATTGTCATTTTGATTTGCATTTCCCTGAATAATGACTTTCCACCTTATACTTTTTCTCACTTGCATGGAAGAAACTGTAAGCAATTAATAACGTGTAATTTACATCATTTATTAGTCAATGAAAACTGATAACATATTAAACATAGAAATCAGAATGATCCATAACGTATGGATCAGAAAAGAGAACTGAGTAACAGTCCATCAAATTAAAACACAGCTATGTACTATAATAAGTGCACATAAGATAAAAGAAAAAAATGCATTCAAAATGTAGTTTAAAGCATGAAAGCACCAAGCAATCTACAAAGGGAATGATCCATGGACTTGGTTTTTGTCAGTGCAAAGTTTCAGTTAGGAGGAACCCTTAATGCTGTTCTGTAATGTTTCGAAGTTGTTTGGTTAAAAGGGGAATACATAAATTTTGAAGAAGTGAAGGAACAGAAACAAACCCACATGTTATTTTCATAATCCCATCAAGAGTTTCAGGGTTCCCTTCACATCAATGTCTGTTACCTTTTGACTTTTTGATAATAGTAATCCTTACAAGTGTGGGAAGAGAATTTTATGTGGTTTTGATTTTTTTTCCCAGATGACTTGTGATGTTGAGCATCTTTATATACCTGTTGTTCATTTGTATGTCTTCATTAGAGAAATGTCCTTATTTCTTTTGTCCATTTTTAAATAGGGTTATTTCTTTTATTTACTATTGAGTTGTAACAGTTTTTATATACTTTGAATATTAATCTCCATAAGTGGCTAAAATAGTTAGAATTTAAAACACAATTTAAGCTGATATGATGCTTTAATAGTTGTGAATTACCCTACTTTTATTATGCTTCATTATGCTTTCTTTGGATTTGTTTTGTTGTTGTTTTAACTTTAGTTGCTTGTTCACTTTCTTTCTTTTGATTTCTAAGATTATAATTTAGCAGTGTTTCTTCAAATACTTCTTTAATGCTACCTAGGGCTGCAGTGTATAACAGTGGTTAAGGATCCAAACACCCGAGCAGGACTATTTGGGTACAAATCCTATTTATTTCATTTAGTAATTCTGAGTTTAAGGAGCTAATCACTATGAATTACTATCCTTCATTTTCTCATTTATTGAATGTTAAAATAAGTCTATTGAATAGTTATCATGAGGATTAAATGGGTTAATACTCATAGCAAAGAAGGACACCTATTTAGAACTTAAAAAACAAGTTTTTGAATTAATTACCCTTTGGAGCAGTAGAATAACAGAGGCCATACTTATTAGCTTCTCTCCTAAAAAGACAGAAAACCAGACAAATGACACAAAGGTTTTCAACTATTGACAACAGACAGCTATTATTCCTGAGTAAAGGAAAGAGAAAGAAAACCCCAGAATTCCCCCACATGTAGATATTTTCCAGGGCATGAAATGAATTCCAATCAAAATTCACCATGTCGAGTAAACAGAAGAGCTATAGACAAGAGTCCCAGGATGTGAAGGCAACTAGACTTTATGAGAATGACCACCAGAGAGGTCTCTCAAGATGAGGAGTCCCGTCTAGTCTTTGGCTGTGCACTGAGACTGGCAAGTTGAGTATATATACCTCACTCTTGGGAAAGAACCAACAGAAAGAAGTAGACATAAGGATCGCCAATAGGCACATGCAACTAATTATTAATCTCCTATCAAATAAGTGTTTGGCAAATATCTTCTGCCATTCTGTAGGTGGCCTTTTCACTCTGTTGGACAATTTCTTTGCTGTGCAGAAGCTCTTTTGTTTGGTAGATAATCTCACTTGTCTGTTTTTATGTCTGTTGCTTATGCTTTTGGGGTCATATCAAAAAAAATGTTGGCCAGGTCAATGACAAGCTTTCCCCCCATGTTTTCTACTCTGGGTTTTACAACTTGAGGTCTGACATCTAGGTCTTTAATCCATTTTGAACTGACGTTTGTATATGATACTGATTAAGATAGAATTTCATTCTTCTATGTGCATAGCCACTTTCACCAGCTTATGAAATAAAGGGATGTATCAAGATGGGAAGAATAATATGAGCAAAGAATCTGAGAAATGCAAAATATTTGTTATTAAATTGATTTAGCCTGATAGTCTCAATATTCATTAACATCACTACCTTTGCAGTACTCGTCTCAAAAATCTGAATATGGCACTGTCATACAAATTTGCTAAATTTTGTCCACAATATCTGTTTTTATACTCATTTCAAGTCCTTTTATAGCTTCTAGTCATTCCTCCAGCTCTTGCTGGACAGGTATTTAGTTTTGCAGCAATTCTATCACTTAGATATTACCCCTTCTCTTTAAATATATACATTATATTGATTTTTTGAGGTCTCTTGGTTTGGTCTTCTCAACTAGATTGCAAGACCTTGTATTGACAAGTCTGAAAATCATCTATATTTTCTATCAGGCTTTTCATAGGGTAAACACTGTAGTGATATTAATCATCATAACTAGCTTTTATTAAATTCTGATTACATTCCAGGGAATAGTAAAAAAAATACATAAAAGGTTATTTGTTATAAATGAATAATATAAGGGGGCACTTTCTGAATTGGACAATAAAAATTAAACATTTGGATAACTTCCAGAAGTTAGTAGTTACTGTTCTGTGGATACAGCATGCATATTCATGCAATCTAACAGACTAGACTTGACAGGAAATAATGTCAGTCTCATCCCCATGCTACTACTCATCCCTTTGCTGGCAGAGTTTGTTGTCTTCCATAGTTCCACAGCCTCTGCATATTCATATTTACCAGCTGTATGTCATCCACCCAGACCTTGAATCAGGAAGGTTTAACCCCATTCATAATGGAGAGAGAATCTTTTATTTCATTTGAAATATCTGGCTGGTGTGCCTTTATTTGGACTTCACATACTTTTCTCTTTCTTCCTCTGGCCTCTTCTCTCAGCACTAGTAATTGAGGAGACTATTCTTTTTATTCAGATACAGCTTTGCCAATACTAGTGAAAAACTAGGTCACACCTACTACTCAGAAGAGACTGTGTTTACCTGCCCATGTAGGCTAGGAGTTGGTCCTTTCTTAGCAGGTAGCCAAGTTTATGCACCCAGAGGCAAATGTGGTAATTAGGAGACAAAATCAGGTAGCACTCTGCAGGTTAGGTCTCAAGTCAGGCCGACTACATCCAAAGCAGTGCTTCTGTTGGGGGGAAAAGGATGTCCTAAAGCTGATTCCATACAGGCTTTGTGGACTCCACTCCAGACCAAAGCCAAAAGACACTGGGAACTCCAAATCCCATCACCACCAAAGGAAAGGTGGCTGGGATCTGAGGATAGGGTTAAGCACCCAGGTTGGTATAAAGCCAGACACGTGGGCTTTGGAGGGAATCCCCCATTTTGGCTCCCTGCCAGCTCACAGCATTGGGCCAGCTCTGAGAGTGCCTTTGGGTTTCCAGGTCGGCGGATCGGGTAGGACGCATTAAAGACTTTATTTCCCTATTTTCTCCCTGAGTTGTACATTTTCCTTATTTCCTTTTCCCTTGTAAATAAACCTTTTATTAACCTTTTGTGTGTGCCTGTAGTGGAGTATTAATAAGTCCCTTTTAAGCACGCGGTTGAGGACCCACAGCCAGGCAACCCGTTTAATATCGGGGTTGCCCCATAACACTTCTACTGGACAGATGTTGTCAATGAATATGTAGGAGCTGGTGGCTCTTCTTTGATGGAACTCATCAAAGTCACTGTTCACCAATCAGATCAAGAGGAAGTGATTAGAAATTTCTTCCATTAGTTAATCTAAATCTGTTTTATTGTACATAAATGTTATCTCTTTAATATGGAATGTTTTGAGTATGAGACATCACTTTCTCACTGTACTGTAATAGTGTTGAAATCCAAGTATTTCTGAATGCTCAGACCAGTTCTAGAATCATGCCATCATAGCCAAGGATACTACAGAAAAAAATATATAGAAGTTATGATTACTTATGTTTTGACAGCCTGTTCATAAAGATAATAGTTTCATTATACAATTACATATGTAATTATAACCCAGAATTCTACACTTTCCATTTGTTGGTCTAATTTTATAAAATTGAGAAGATTTGCATAAAATGGATTACATTCCAGTCCTCAGACTTTGGCACTAAATCCAGCACACTCACTCACAGAGAACTTCCCCTCCCCACCCCCCACCCCCAGCTGAGATCTTAAGTAGGTTCCTCTGTTGGGGACAGTTACATGGTTATGTCCTTGAAAAGCCAGTCACAAGTACTAGACCAGTTTTTTATTCCTTTGGGAAAAATTAAGTCCCAGTACATTGTGATCATGATGATAGTAATATACAGTACTGCCATTTTACTTGCTATTGTTGAGACAGTTGATGTTATTTCATATCTAAAGTTTCTCAATTTAGAATGCTGGGAAGGAAAGAATTCAACTATATTCAACAATGGTGATAACTAGGATGACTTCTGGTATTCATTCCATGCGATACTTACAGAAAAAAATTAAGAATCCAGTTTATATTTACTAATGTGGAGATGTTAGCATACTTTATCCATTGAAAAAAGTATTGCAGGGCCTCCCCGGTGGCGCAGCGGTTGAGCGCTGGGTTGCGAAGCTGCCCGCGGCCTCTGCAGCGCCGGTTCGATCCCTGGCTGCTCCCCGGCCACTGGAAGAGGGTCCCGCATGGCGCGCAGACCTCTCCTGCCACCCGCTGCTCCCCTCAGCAGTGTATTTCGTCAGTCTGCCTGCTCTGCTCTCCGCTCTGGCTCTGGCGAATTCTCTCACCCTCCCGCGCTTCTGATTGTACCCAGTGCATGTATAAACAAAAACAAACAAACAAACAAATAAATAAATAAAAACATGCCTCTATTAAAAAAAGAGAAAAAAGAAAAGAAAAAAGTATTGCAATGAAAGGCATATAAGGGTTCCCAGCATAATATTGAAATGTAGACCCAGAAACTTTTATTAAGGACATTTATTAACTACCAGGCTTTACATGAAGCTTTATTTTTTATATATTAGTCAGTCTCAAATCTAATCCTGTAAAGTTTCATGGAGAAAAAGAAATCACATTGTATCATCAGAAGGCTAAATAACGTGCTCTAGGACACCAGACTGTTAGTTGGTAGGGCGAAAAGCAGCTGCCAGGTTCCGGGACATGCACTGTCTCTGGTGCAGAGTTAAACACTCAGAGGTTATCACTGCAAGGTGGGTTTGTCTGTGAATTTCTTTTCCTTTCATTTTTCTTCTGTATTTTCATATACATGGGCCATAACTTGACATTCTTTAAAAAAAAAAAAATATTTATGTATTTATACAAGCACTGGGTACAGTCAGAAGCGCAGGAGGGTGAGAGAATTCACCAGAGCCAGAGCGGGGAACAGAACAGGCAGACTGACGAAGTACACCGCTGAGGGGAGCAGTGGGTGCGGCAGGAGAGGTTTGTCACGCCATGTGGGACCCTCGCTGGTGCCGGGGATCGAAAGGGCACTGCGGAGGCTGCGGGCAGCTTCACAGCCCAGGGCTCAACTGCTGTGCCACCAGGGGAGGCCCAACTTGACATTCTTTCTTTGGGAATTTGAGTCCTATTTTTGTCTTCACAAGCCATCCAATTATTTATTTATTCTAGAACTTGAGCCAGGGTCAAGAGGATGCTGATGAGGACAATCTGAGTATCTTGTTTCATTCTTTCCATCCAATTTTGCAAAATATTTTCTGTTCACATGTGTACTTTCAGGTGCTCATACTTTTATCAGAAAGGGTGTACTTTGCACCCACTCATGTCAACTGTGATTGAAGGCACTGGGGACAAAAGCAGTTTTATAAAATCAATCAGATCTTTAAGTAGCTTATATTCTGATAGGAGAAATGGTGAGTAGTGATGGAAATACAAAATCTGATTATTTCATTAAGGACAACAAAGCAGAACGTTGTGATACATACAGAGTCCAGTGTGGCATTTCATGCCTGAGGAAGGTTCTCCGAGAAGGTGATAACGAACCAATGACTGAATGTTTAGCAAGGGCCAGTCACATGGATGAACATTACAAAGAGCAGACAAAGTGAGGTACAAAATCCCTTAGAGATGACTTTGCAATTTTGAGGGGAAAATCTGTCTCTAGCTTTCAGTATTTCACTGTAGTGTCCGTGAAGAGATATTTTAAGAAATATAAGTAAACACCTTACCATGATCAGGAGTGCCGTTTATTAGAATTCCAAGCTTAAAACAAATGCAGTGCTGTTCGTTGTCTGCATTTAAAAAATAGAGGAGTAGTTTCCTTATTCAAAGGAGAAATAAATCCAACATGTAGAGCACTCGACATTAACAACTGCCACAAAATTCTGGCAATGCCTCAAGAACGCGATCAAAATTAAACAAAAGGAAAGCATGTAAAAGCTTCTGTAGTTATTGTTGTGCGTTAATTCTTTTGTTCACTTATATTGGCGAAGGAGACTTCCAAACCACAACAGATGAATGATTCCAAATGTTTAAGCTCCTTTATCCTCAAACTACAGCAGCGCTGTGTGGCCTGCCTCCCCCGGGTCTGACTGCTCTTCAGCTGATGTATTTGGCTGTATGTGTTCAGCACTCAGCTATTTCAGAGCTGCAATTCTTTAGGAAAAACTTCAGTTGCCAGTATAATAAAGGGACTCACAGGCCACAGTTCAACGGAGCTTTTGCTGTTTTCTTTTTATATATGTGGATCTGCAAGGGAAGTTTCAGCACCTCCCCACGTGGTGTAGGTTTTACCCTGCTAGTATGGTCCCACTTACCGAGGAGAATATTTTCTTTTCATGTGAGGACTTTCACTTGTTTAAGCTTCATGCTCAAAGTCAGTGACATACTATTTTTGTCCTCTTCATGGTTATTTTAGCCTCAAGCATTGAATTTTGATTTTCTTATTCCATGGAGTGTATCTGATTCATGTTTATATTTTTATAAATTAGAAGGGGCCATATTAACTCATTTTTCTTTGAGGAGCTCAGTAGCAGAATGTTCAGTTAAGTATTAATAGACATTGCATGATTGAAATGGAAATAGAGGTGGAGATTGACTTGAATGAAAGTGGTACATGTTCTTATAAATCTGTACTGACACTAGTAACCTCTATAGTCTTTTCTCTAATTTAATTTTACATAGCGGTTAACATATAGGTCACTTTCAGTGTCTCTTCAGCTTATAAGCAGGGCGTGGAGCACCTAGTCAGTGCAAACCTACCTGACCTCTGCAGCGTTCTTTATTTCATTGGGAATAAGAAAACATCCTTTCATGGACAGTAGTGCCTTGGCTATTTCGTCACGCTCCCAGCAGCTAGAATGCTCACTTGCAGTTTAATATTTATTGAGGATCTGCTTTCTTTCTGGCACTGTGTGAGGCTTTAGGACTATAACAGTGCGCACATTCAAATTCTGTCCTGAGTGATCTCGTAGGTCATAGACAAGGCTCTTACAAAATGACATGGCTGAAGATGAAATGTAAGTACTCTGCACACACAAGAGCTACTTAATCTGGTGGGATGAAATTTTATTTAAAGAGTTTGAAGGGAAATTCATGGACAGGCAAAGAGAGAACAGATGCCTGGAGCTTTCAGCTGAGCTGAGTATAAAACAGGTTGGGAGGCGGGTGGGGTGCTATGAAAGAGGCAAAGCGAGGCTCCATCAGAAAGGGCCCCACTTAGGTCAGTAATAATTCAGACAGTGTTAGAGGACAATTCCCGTGCCAGGAAACAACTTGTCCATCCTCTTCAAAGAGCACACTCATTTCATGTTCCCTGCTCTCTTCAAACCTAACGCATAACATTTCCTGGCTGTTGAAAACCTCCTCTCTCTCTAGGCTGGTATTGCTTTTCATGGCCTACTTCTACGACCTTCTTAAGTTCTACTTTCTGTCTCAGTCATTTATGGTATTTTGTGATAAATGGATACACTCTCTCACTTCTTAAGTGAAACTGACTCTTCATTGACAGCTTCTCCATTTTCCCTTTAAACAGAAGATTCTTCCCTTAACTGCCATGCCATTCAGTAGCATGAAGAGAAAATTTCATTCCTCACGATTAACCTCTCTTCTCTTCGGAGAAAGAATGAAAACATCCACAAATGCCAGGATCCCGTGAGAGTCATTCTGTTGGGTGTGTCTAGCTTCCCGCACTCTGCCTCGCTTTCTTACCCAGTCAATAGCAAGTTTTCTCTTTCAGAACCTTCCTGTCCTCCGGGTGCTTCAGCATGGTACATGAAAGATGAGATCGTGGACAATTTTCCCATTTTTTATTCTCATGGAAAGGCTCATTATGATTGCTTTGGTTATTTATAATAATGTGACAGGTTGAAGAAGTTCTTTTCGTAGTTTAACTTCATAGGACCTTTTTTATTTTTTTCAGTTGAAGGGGTTTTTTCATGAATGAAGCTGAATTGTAGCAAATATTTCCCTGCATTGATGAAAAAGAGCTTTATTTTTTCCTTCAATCTTTCTATATTTCTTTTTCATCTTGCATTTCAGAAATGTGATTCATCAGAATGTTTTTTTTTTAAACTGATGAACTCTTTTCAAATATGAATTGGTAAAAAAAATATTTTTAATTTACATTGACTGACATGTTGTTTTTTGCAGATCAATTACCTGTTTTTCACAGTATTCCTTACCTAGAATCTGTGGTTTATTACTTCAAAAAGGTTTTGACAGTACTTCCAAACTTTGTTGCTCTTCTATCTCCAACTCATTCAACTTGCCAAACTTAACAAGACAAGATCTGTCACTCACTTTCCTTGCACAAGGTCTTCTAATACCTGATCTGCAAACTCAGCTGGACTCAACTAGACCCTGCCTAGCTACCTTACAAAATATTACTAGTTGACTCTTACTCCCATTTTCTGCAATGTTTAAAACTTTCTCTCCCTTTTTTGTGTAAAAGAAAAGTTGCACCAGATGTTTGTTAATATGGCAAGACAGACGTTACTGAAGACTTCTCCAATAGTAGTGACAGCTTGGAATCAACTCTGCTGAAACAAAAGGTAGAGAGATTTTATCATCTAGGTGAGATGATGGAAAAGTACAGGCAGACATTATGGAGGAGGATGGTCAATGTGATTGAGCCTGTTCATATTTTCAACTCCTACCCTTCCATGCAGATTGAGAAAGTGGGACTATCTTCTTTGGGGCTCACATGTCAAAGGTATGGCTTCCAGGCCCTCCAGACAGAAATTCCTGGGTAGAAAAAGTGGCTAAAAGTCTTGGCAGAGATTTATATTCACAAGTGGTAGAGAACAAATACACAATAGAAAGTTTTCTAAAGTAAATGCTTTAAGAAAAGGTCTATCAAGGACTTGGGATCAGGAAGGTTTGTTTAAAGTTTAGTCATGATGAGTAGATCATGGCTGTTGGTTACATCAAGTCTTTTTATTCCCTTGGCTTCCAGCTCAATTATTACCCAATGACTTCAGCTCCTGCTGCTTAAGGTAATTTACCTATTCTCAACACCAAATTATCTATCAGTATTAAACACACTGAAGCTGGTCCTCCCTGGTGGCGCAGGGGGTTAAGTTGCAACCTATGAAGCTGTCCATCAGCCTCTGCAGCACGAGTTCGATCCCTGTCCAGGGAACTACCCACATGGCACAGCGGACCTCTCCTGACTCGCCTGCTGCTCCCCTCAGCAATGTATTTTAGTCAGTCTGCTTGTTCTGTTCCCCACTCTGTCTCTGTTGACTCCTCTCACCCCCTACATCTCTGGCCTGTACCCCAGCTCTTGTATGCATAAATAAGTAATTCTTAAAAAATATAAACACACTGAAGCTCAAGAAAATGGAAAAAATGCACACATCTCACAGCATTATCCCTGTTTTTAAAACTTACCCATTGCTCCTCCATGCTCGTGGGGTAAAGACAGTATCTCAATACGACCTTGCAATTCCAATATCTTCTCACACTCCCAGCTAGAACATTTGTCAGTTATTTCTTAGTTTTGGGAGAAAGACCTTCAAAATTTGACTCAAGTGATTCTTCCATAGTAATGGTTTCCATTATTGCTTCATTCCCAAAATCAGTGATTTTATGACAGGAAAGAATACATTCATAAGTTTAGTATTGATCCGTCCCCTACATTGATCACTAAGCTATTTAAGAACAGAGACTGTCTTTTTGAGTTTATTGTACTGTAACAGATGGCTATAATATACATTAATTTACTAAGTTAATAAGTATATGCCAGGGTTTCTACAGTTAGTCAATATCAACAACTTGAGCCAGGTAATTCTTGTGAGGACTATTCTCTTCAACGTGAGATATTTAATAGCATCCCTGGCTTCTACCCACTAGATAACAGTAGCACTGTTCAAGTGTGCCAAGTGAAATAAATGTTTGTAGACATTGCCAAATGTCTGCTGGTTGGCAAAATACCCCCTTGTTGGGACCCCACTTGTCTGTATCTGATAAAACCAAGGCACAGAGTCTTAAAGAGAAGGCTGATCAACTAGCATAAGGCACCAAGGACTTAGATTAGCTTTATGTGCATGAGACTGTTTATAAGGGTCCCAGATATGGGATTTAGTGCTTTGGGGTTGCCATATGCAAATTCTTAAGTTTTATCTGTGAATTTTTGTTTTGTGAGTCACGTTTTTGTGAACATAAAATGTGCTTTTGGCTCATGGAATCTTGGTTCCTGCTGCTTTCCGGTACCTCCCTGCTTTCAAGATTGGGTTCTTGGCACATTGCTCCCCTCCCTTGTCCTTTAGAGGATATCTTATCCCTCAGCTAAGGTCTCCCCCTGCTGGCTGTTCTCAGGCTGTGTCAGTGGTGGAGGCCAGGACTCACTATTGGCGGAACTGGGCATGGCCGTGGGGAGGTGGTGGAAATGTGCTCTGTTCTGTCCTCAATGTGTGATGGGGCTTTCGCCTCCCGTTAAGGGCAGTTAGCACCCTGGTGCGTTCAAAGGGAAATTCATGAGTGCTTATTTACTCAGTGCCATCAGGTCCCAAGTATTTCTCGATAATGAAGTTTTGATACCTTGGCGTGTTGTCACAGAGAAAGGGATCTCACCTTCTGCATGGCTCACCCAGGTCCACATTTTCACTCTGTATGAAATGATGTAACTAACTGTAAGTACCTCAGGGTAGGACATGTAGAAATGCAGAAAGACCAGACTCTGTGTCTCGAAAGTCAAGGTCAAGGCACCTCATTGCTTTAGCCCAGAGTGGGCCAGAACAAAGGTCACAGGCAGGGAAGGTCATGAACGGCTCCAAGGGAAGACTCAGAAAGTGGGACATCTGTGTCTGAGCTGATGATTTCGATGGACGCCCACAAGTTTGCCTTTCTTCTGGCTCAGCATGTGAAGGCACCTACACCTAGTGTAGACGGGGCACCCTGGCCCTGCTCGACTGAGCACGTGAATGGGCCATAGGGCAGTGGGGGAGATCCCTTCGCCTCTTCAAGGTTCTGAAGCAGGAGAGGCTCCCTGCAGCCACTGTCCATCAGAACTCCTTGAGGCTGTCTTGGAGAACATCAGTCTGTGACAGTGTGACAGCTAATACATAATGAACAATATATTGAACATCAATGAATCAAGAGACGGAAACTGATAGTCCTCTTTCCTCCTAATGTTTGAAGCTTTGGGAATAGGAATCCAAAAATGACTGAACGCCCTAGGTGTTTGTAGATCATTCTGTGAGTAGAAGCCTCAAAATAGAGATGAAAGGCCTGTGAACATGTTAATTAGGGACAAGGGCAATCAACTAAAACCTGATTATAAATGAGAAACCACTCTCTCTCTACCTGAGAAAGCTTATGAATTCCATTTTTGCTGGATATCTACAGTGAGTATCTTAGATCTTTTTTTTTTTTTTTCTTAAAGTCTTCTTGGCATATTTTTGTTTTGTTGCTAATGCTTTTTATTTATTTATTCATTTATTTATTTGTTTGTTTATTTATTTATTTTTATATTCCCCGGACAACTGCAACCCCCTGACTTTGACCCCAATCCCTCCTTTTCCCGCCCCCCATCAACGTCTGTCTATGGTTCATAGTTGTTTGTTGATTTTGATTTTTTTCTTTCTTATAGTTATTCTTTTCCCTGGTCCCTTATTTAGGTTTTCTAGATTCCTGCTACGAGTGAGACCATCCGGTATTTTTCTTTTTCTTTCTGGCTTTATTTCGCTGAGCATGATCCCTTCCAGCTCCATCCATGTTGCCGCAAATTGCATGTGTTTCTTTTTTTTGATTGCTGAGTAATATTCCATGGTGTGTATGTATCACATCTTCTTGATCCAGTCATCTATTTTTGGGCATTTGGGCTGTTTCCAAAGCTTTGTTGCTAATGCTTTTGAGTAATAGAACTTCTTTTTGTTCTAACTTTTCATTTGTGGATTTGTTGTTCTGCAAATTCTAATAGCATGGCTAAATGTGTGCATATTTTTGAATTTGTCAGTTGTTTCTCATAAAATACTGTTTGTTTCCCTAACATGACATTCTAGTTGCACTGCATAATGGTTAGCTTCTTTAAAAATCTTCAATTTGTTTTTTAAGATGCTGCAAGTTTATTTATTCATTTGTAATTATTTATTTTTTACATCGTTGTTCATTTTTAAACATTTGCCCCGCCCAGATGTAGTCCCCGCAGAATTTCCTTCCCCAATGCACCTGTGCACCATCACCTCAGTCCCCTGTGCTCCTCCCTCCCTCCCTCTGATTCCTCTCCCTCCTCCTTCCCTGCAGGATGTTTCTGATATATAATTTTGTGTTTGTGATTTGTACTGTTATTATTTTTTTATACTGATGTCATATTTGGTTCCACTCTATTCCTCCGATAAATGAATATTCCTCCAATATTTTTCTTTTTCCTTCTGACTTACTTCACTGAGCATAATTCCTTCTAGCTCCATCCATGTTGCTGCGAACGGCATGAGATATCTTTTTGGATTGCTGAATAGTATTCCATTGTGTATATATGCTACATCTTCTTGATCCAGATCTGCTTTGGGGCATTCAGATTGTTTCCATAGCTTACCTATTGTAAATAGTGCTGCAATAAACATAGGGCAGGTGTCCTTTTGAATTAATGTGTTTGTGTCCTTTGGGTAGATCCCTAGGAGTGAAATTTCTGGATTATATGGAAGCTCCCTTTTTAGCAGTTTGAGGAACCACCACACAGCTCTCCATAGTGGTAGGACCAGTTTGCACTCCCACCAGCAGTGCAGGAGAGTTCCTTTTTCTCCACAACCTCACCAACATTTGTTATTCTAGTTTATTTAATATGTGCCATTCTCACTGGTGTGAGATGGTATCTCATGGTAGTTTTGATTTGCCTTTCCCTGATTACAAGTGGTGATGTTGAACATTTTTTCATATGCCTGTTGGCCCTTTGCATTTCCTCTTTGGAGAAGTGTCTTTTTAGCTCTGGTGTGCATTTCTTGACTAGGTTGTTTACTTTGTTTTGTTAAGTTTCTTCAGCTCTTTGTAGATCTCTGTGATCAGTCCCTTGTCAGTGGCATTGTGTGCCAAAATTTTCTCCCCAGCAGTGGGCCATCTCTTTGTCTTCGTGAATATCTCTTTTGCTGGACAGAAGCTCTTTAATTTGATGTCGTCCCAGCTGTTTATCTTTTCCTTCACTATCTTTGCTTTGGGGGATGAGTCTTTGAAGATGTTACTGATGTGTGTGTCATGGAGTGTTTTGCCGATTTTTTCTTCTATATATTTTATGGTTTCAGGTCTTATGTCTAGTTCTTTAATCCATTTTGAGTTGGTTTTTGTGCATCGTGGGAGGTAGTAGTCAAGCTTCATTCTTTTGCACGTAGCAACCCAGTTTTCCCAGCACCATGTATTGAACAAACTTTCTTTGTTCCATTGTAGAAATGTTTAATTTTTAAGTCAACTGTTTAGGGACCATAAACATTATTAAAAAGTGAAAACAATCTTGTAAACGTTTTTCATGTTGCAAAGAAGTTTTGCTTTAGGAAAAGAATAAATTTAGATGTTCTTGGTAGTAACAGAGTAAATCTCAGGATTTAAAAGGAAGACTGTACATACATTGTTTTCTGTTCTACTAGGTGGTATTGAAGGACAAATGAAAGGATTTTTTCTAACTAGGGAGTAACTCACTTTTTGCAGAAACGTGCAGTGTTTGGAACACTGTTTCGGTTAAAACTTAAATGCTGTCAAGTCTAGGATTTGATTACACATTATTCAGAAGCTACCAGAAGACAGAAGGTGCTTAGGTCAGACCAAAGATTATGGCTGTCAGTACAGCAAGTGACATAAATGTGTGTGTTAAACTTTTTCTTGGGTATCTTTAGGTTACATTGTATGTGTCAAGGTTATAGTTTCACACCTCCTCAGCTGTATGTTAGCACTCCAAGGCATCATTTTTCACCAGAGTTCATGTGGCCTATCTTCCCTCTGCTCGCTACACGCTTTGCATGTATACAGAAATGAGTAAGAATCTTCATTTCACAAAAGTTAGGGTATTTTAAAGTGGCACCTCAGATTTATTTAAAAGGAATTTGTGGGACTAGCAGTTGCATTTTCCAAGCTAAGTCTACATTGAGTCATTAAAAGTGTGATGCACCCGTTTGTGATTTACCTTCTAAATAACCTGAAAGGAGTAAAGGGTTAGTGAGATGCTTCCTTAGTCAATTCAGCTGATTCGGTGCATCTGGCCCTGGAGAGGCTGCCTGTAGGCCCTGGTGATCCTTATTCATATCAGGCTCTAGCTGCAGCTCCTGAAGAGGTATTCCTGACTCTGCAGTTTGCGGCTTCCCGGGTGGCCTAGCGGGTTAAGCTTCAGTGCTATCACCACCACTGCCTGAGTTTTATCCCTGGCCAGGGAGCTACCCCTCATAGGGCGTAGCAGGCCTCCCCTGCCTGCTGCCCCTTCCAAGGTGTTTAAGTGTGTGACAGAGAGTGTTTGTGTATGTGAGAGAGAGAGGGTGTGTGTGAATGAGAGTGTGAGTGTGTGTGTGTTTGTCACACACATTTCCTTCAGTTTCTCTTACCCCCAAGCCCTGTGTGGGCAATGGCAGTGGGCCCACAGCCATTGCTCTGTACAGTTTGCATCACGTGGGGAATGTTACCAGCTGCAGCATAAACGGCCCTGAGAAAAGGCATTGGAAGTGCACATGGGGCAGGAATGTGCAGGGAGAGTAAAGGCCTGTGGCAGGTTGCTGCTTCCAACAGTGGCTCCACTCTAATTTTGAGTTTCCCCACTGTCCTCAGGATCAAACCAGTTTCTTAACATTCTCCTGGTCTCTGGCAACTAAAATAAAGCATAGCAATGTTTTTATATATAAAAATGTAGCTTACTACTCTAAAGTTTGGATCAGCTAGTTAACCTGCTAAATTTTATACCTCCAGGAAAGTCAAGAGTTTTCTTAGAAAGTGTTTAAAATTTGCTTTACTGAATTCTCCACCACAAAATCACTTCTAGATAGGAATTCTTTGAGCTTCACTGTGACGTCTAGCTTGGTACTGTTATTTCCTCCATGGCACTTTATGTGTGGGTTTGCTTTTCTCCATCAGTTTCCTTCTTCATGAAGAGAAGAAAAAGATCTGCTCTAAGTACCCCAGGTTATTATGCCACTCTGATTTGGGGGATGGACAAATGCTCCCTCTTTTTATTACCACATCACCGTCCATATTCAATTACGAGTCTCCTTAATTTTGACTGCCGTTAAATATGTAAACATTTAATTATCGCTGTCTTTTAAACAATGTTTGCTCCCTCCCCCGAAAGTGTAGTCCCCACAGAATTTCCTTCACCAATGCATCATCACCACAGTCCCCTGTGCTCCCTCCTCCTCCCCTGCAGGACGTCTCTGATTTATAAATGTGTTTTGTTCTGTTATTTTTTTACACTGATGTCTTATAGGAGGAATATAGAGGAACCTAGTAAGTGAAACTATCCGATCTTTCTTATTCCTTCTAGCTCCATCCATGTTGCTGTGAATGGCATGCAAAGGTGACTTCAACCAAAACAGACACCCCACTGATTGGGAAAAAAATTTTGCACTCCATACAACGGATAGGGGACTGATCAGAAAATATACTTTGTTTTTGTTAAGTCATGTGAATTCTTTGTAAACAATCCAGTCAAGAAATTTTTTTAAGGGGCCTCCCCAGTGGCGCAGTGGTTGAGTGCTGGGTTGTGAAGCTGCCCATAGCCTCTGCAGCGCCAGTTCGATCCCCAGCCACTGGGCGCGGGTCCCACATGGCGCGCAGGCCTCTCCTGCCGCCCGCTGCTCCCCTCAGCAGTGTACTTCGTCAGTCTGCCTGCTCTGCTCCCCGCTCTGGCTCTGGTGAATTCTCTTACCTCCCGTGCTTCTGACTGTACCCAGTGCTTGTATAAATAAATAAATATTAAAAAAAAAATTTTAAGGATTTATTTATTTATACAGGAACCGGGGTACAGGCCAGATGCGTGAGAGGGTAAGAGGATTCACCAGAGACAGAATAGGGAGCAGAACAGGCAGACTGACGAAATACACTGCTGAGGGGAGCAGCAGGCGCAACAGGAGAGGTCTACCGTGCCATGTGGGACCCTCGCCGGCCAGGAATCGAACCGGCGCTGCAGAGGCTGTGGACAGCTTTACAGCACGGTGCTCAACTGCCTGCGCCACCAGGGAGGCCCAGAGAAATGTCTCTTAAGAGGAAATGCAAATGGCCAACAGGCATGTGAAAAAATGTTCATCATCCCTTAAAATCAAAGAAATGCAAATCAAAATCACACTGAGATACCACCTTACACCAGTAAGAATGGCACATATCAAAAAATCTAGCAACAAATGTCGGTGAGGATGTGGTGAAAAAGGCACTCTTCAATTTGTATTTTCACTGAGAGTTTACATGTTCATCCTGTTCCTTGTTACTCCTCCAAGGAAGATAAGATATACCATTTAAAAGGATTGGGAACAAACAAAATTTACAGCATAATTAAAATGTCACCTCTATTATCAGTCCACTTTCAATAAGAATTGAAATCAGATCTAGACTTCCATATTTGTTTGAGAAAAACATAAATTTATTTTGAGGGACTAAAAGGCAGAGTTAGACAGAGAACCTTTTCCTTGGCTGTTAAGGGACTTTCTTCCTGCCACAGCCTAGGTTACTTTCAGTGTGCCGCTTCCTAGCTGCCCTCATGTTGGCTAATGTCCTCACACAGATCTAACGTCAAGGGTCCACTGTCTCCACCCTGGTGTCTGAAATGTCCCTCAGAGGGACGCGTGGGGCAGGACCTCCCTCACACCCACCCTTCCTGGCCTATATTCAGTCTCCTGCCACAGTCACTGGTGGAGAAGATCTCTGTAGTTTGTGTTCTCCCTCCTTACAGAGTAGGCATTTCCTTCACGTGAGGTCAGTCCTGTTTTCCATGCCCTCCATTATGCCTCCCTGGTTCTCTGCCTGTTGAGCCCTGCAGTGTCTCATGTAAATTAAATACCTACTGGAGAAACTAAGTAGTATATTATCATGGCTGTTTCTGAGTTCAGGCTTCCCATTTCAAAATCCCTATCCCATCAGGGTCAGGTGTAAATGTTTTCTGTCTCTTCACATTTTTTTTGTTGTTGTTGTTGTTGTTTTTCCATTTTAGAATTGTTGTAGAGCAACCCCGATACAAAACGGGGTGCCTGACTGTGGGTCCTCACCCGCGCGCTTAAAAGGACTTATCAATGCTCTACTGCAGGCACATGTGAAAGGTTAATAAAAGGTTTATTTACAAGGGAAGGGGAAATGAGGAAATGTACAGCTCTGGGAGAAAAAGTGGGAGACAAAGTTTTGAATGAGTCCTACCCGATCCGCCGATCAGGAATCCCAAAATGGCGCTCTCAGAGTTGGCCGCCAGCCAGGAGCCGTGAAGCCAGGAGGCGAGTGATCGCGAGCCAGAGAGAGCCCAAGGCTCACGTGTTTGGTTTTTTATATCCAACCTGGCTGCCCAACTCCACCCTCAGGTCCCAGCCACCCTCCCTTGGTGGTGATGGGATTTGTCTTTCCCAGAGTCTTGATGGCTTTACTCTGGAGTGGGGGTGGGGTCCACAAAGCCTGTATGGGATTAGCTCGGGACATCACTTCCCCCTAACAGAATGACTTGCAATTTTTCTGTGGAAAGGTAGACATGCTGTACTGGAGTAAAGGGTTAAGTGTGGGAGAAAGGATTTCTATAGTCCCAGGCCCCAATGTTTTAGTAAATCTGTGTCCAAGAGTGTTATACTCACCAGTGCTCTAAGCGCCTGCCTCCCAGGATGGGCAGAGGAGGCTGGAGTTGGGCCTTCCTTCCCCAGCTTAGTTAGGCTCTGCTGAAATAATTTCTCCGGAGAGGAAGATTTGTTAAAAAGAACAAAATTATCTGGTATATTTTGAAAATAATTTGTTTCCAGGGGCAGCAGGGGGAAACCTGGAGGTTTTTTTTATATTTTCTGAGAGCATGATCAAGCTTTTAGAGGTAAAACTCGCTGAGGCTTGCCTTCCCTGGCGACTGGGTTCCCCGGAGTTTCGTCTCTCAAGCTTATCCACAGTCAACACTCATAATTCACTATTGACAATTCAGGCTTTCTTACCCCCATGCTGGCTCCCACACAGGATTCTGCTGGTGTCGACACTCAGGAGAGATGATTCCTCATATTCACTCATTATTTCTCCAGTTTTAAGGGCGCTGGTTTTGCTCTGTGACCTCACTTCTCCGAGGGATGGAACAGAGACGCAACTGTAGTCTAGAGACCACAAGTAACCCCCCTTTTTATTACTATATGGAGTAGTTTTATGTATTGCTGCCATCAAGCTACATCCATATTGTCACAAGTGGGAAGGTTGAATTCTTGTTATGGTTAAATAATGTTTTAGGGCCTCCCTGGTGGTGCAGGTGATTGAGCGCAGTGCTGAGAAGCTATCCGCAGCCTCTGCAGTGCTGGTTCGATCCCTGCCGGCCTCGGAGCACACATGGCTAACAGACCTCTCCTGCCTCACCCGCTGCTCCCCTCAGCAGTGTATTTCATCAGTCTGCCTGTTCTGTTCCAACTCTGTCTCTTGTGAATCCTTTCACTCTCCTGCATATCTGGCCTGTACCGTGGTTCTTATATAAATAAAATAATGTTTTATAGTTTCAGGTCTTACTTTCAAAGACTTTGACAAATTTAAGGTTACATTTTGTAAACCTCAGGTGTACAGAACTTCACTTGATAGAGAATATACTCTCATTACCACTAAAGCAAATTCATCATGTGACATGATTTTAGTACATTATTATTGCTCATTATTATTGTGCATTTGCTCTCTATGGCTTAACAAATCTGGCTTACTTCCTTCTCCCCTGCCCCCTGGTTGTTTGACTGTCTGCTTTGTTTTTCAGTTTTGTCTTTCTTAGATACCACACATTGGCGATACCTTATAGCTCTTGTCTTTGCTGTATCTCATGTGTATGATGTGCTTACTGTTCTTCCAAGTCACTAGTCAGGATGCACATCCTCTGTTAAGTCATTCATGTATTTTTCAGTATCTTCTTCCGCTTGTAATTTTACTTGAGTCTTCTCTCATTTTTCCCAGTTAACTACAGGTTTATCTAAATATTATTTACATCTGCACTGTCCTTACCTCCTTCCCTGTGGTGGACAGCTAGGGTGTTTGAGATCATCTAGTTTCTTATGTGTGCACGGTTGCATTTCACAAACAGGAATTAAATTTAACTTCATGTTTTCTTATGTTGATTTCGGTATCCTCTATAACACATTGTTTTTTATTTCTAATTTTATACTATCATGGCCACAGAAGAGAATATGATTACCTTTGAGACTTCCATAAGAGCTCTGCTTAGCTTAAGAAAAACCAACTTCACAGAGATTTTCAATGTATGCATTAAGTGCAACATTTGCTTGTTGATTTTCTCTCTGGACCATTCAGCTATTGCTGACAGCAGGGTGTTGAAATTCCTGTTGTGATAATATAGTTGTATATTTATTCCCTTTAAATCCTTACTATTTATACGAGTTCCCAACAGGGAACTATTTTAAGCATTCACAATTGTGATGGATGCATTGATCCCTATTAATAGAAAATGGTAACATTATACCACCTCTGTGTCTTGCCATCCTAGGCTTGAGTCTTATTCAACAGGTTGGCAATTAGAGGCTTTTCCTTGGTTTTCCAGCAGGTGGCGCGATGGTACAAGTTTTTGGTTTTCTTACCTGAGTCCAGGAGCCTGTCAGGACTGCTTGTGCCTCCTCCAGGGCCCCTCAGTTCTTTTATTCCTTAAAGGTAAGGACCTCTCTGGACTCATGGTGTGCTCTGCAGAGGAAATGTTGTCTTGTTATCAGTATCGTACTAGTCGGGGAGAGGTGAAGGGGAAGACTAACACTACCATGCTGCTTATGTGACACAAGTCTAAAATCCATTTTAATTTGTGTAAAGATATTAGTGCAGTTTGTGTGTGTGTGTGTGTGTGTGTGTGAACATAGGTCATTTTCCCAGCACCATTTATTGAGGAGACTTTCCTCTTCCTATTGCATATTCTTGCCTCTTTTGTCCTGAGGGAATTCACTAACTGCATGGGTTAATTTCTGGGCTCTATTTTGTTCCGTCATCTGTGTGTCAGTTTTTATGCCAAAAACATAACTGTTTTGATGGCTATAGCTTTGTTGCTCTTTTTAATATTGCTTTAAATATTCAGGGGTTTCATGGTTCTATGTAAACTTTAGATTTGTTTTCTATGGATAGCTTCGTAATAGTCTACCTATCTATGGGATACCCCTCTGTTGAGCTAATTGGATGATTTTTTCATTAACGTCATTCATGAAATGTATCTCATTGGCTGATTTGTGCATATCGAACTCTCATTGCCTGCCTGGAAGAGTTCTGTCTTGATCATGGTCTATGAGATTTCAATGTATTGAATTCAGCTTGCAATACTTATAAAAGTTCTCAGTTTCATCAGGGATACTGGACTATTGTCTTGTGGTATCCCAGTCTGGTTTTACTATCAGTGAAATGCTGCCTTAAAATTATCTCAAGTCATCTCTAAGTAGTAAAAGATTTAAACATAAAGCACTAGACAAGGGTATTAGTCCAATTTTGTGGCAATACAGATTTTAGAATAATCAGACTAGACCAATCACTCCAGAATACTAGCTTTTAAGAAGTCTCAAATACCTTAGAACACTCTTAATAGTTGACATATATGCTGAAAAGGAGTAACCATTTTTTTTCTATGAAGTTTTAATATACCCAAATTGGCCCAATTTGTTTTCCAGAAGGAAAACAATTTTATCAGGTGTCCTTTTAAGGCTAAGACTACTATTTTTGAATCTTGTCATCGGAGAAATTCTGTTATAGGCTTTAAAAAGAGTGGTAAAAGAGTAGATGAGGGCTCAGCGATTCTCAAATTTAGGTATAAACATCAAAAGCAAGTTTACATTGTTGACAGACTAGACCAGTTACTTTTCTTTGCCAGAGATCAATAGCTAAAATTTGATTTAGGCACAATGAAACATAGACTAAAAGTATTGACACTGTAACTTAAAAGGCATTTATTTGTAATTCCAGCACAATAACCATACAGAGATCAAAAACATGATAAACACACAATCTTATCTCTTATTTAAATTACTGGCAGTATGCACTAATTTTAAGAAAGTCCTTTTACCAGTGTTTGTATTTTATAGGCCCGATAAGCAATTTAGAATTTTTTTTAAAGATGTAATTTTTATTTATCTATACATACAAGAACTGGGGGTCTAGGCCAGAGGTTCGTGGAGGGGGAATGAGAGGATTCGCCAGAGACAGCGTGGGGAGCAGAACAGGCAGATGTACTGAAATAAACTGCTAAGCGAAACGTGGTGAGACAAGAGAGGTCTGCCGCACCATGTGAGTTATCTCCCTGGCCAGGAATCGAACTCATGTGCAGTAGCAGTGGCTAGCTTCATAGAGCTGAGACCTGAACCCCTTGTGCCACCAGGGAGGCACTTTTGCTTAAATTTTAATGTCATTGTCTACTTGTGTGTGACGACCTCACTGTCCCAGTTATACACTGCATTGCAAAGTTATGATCAAATAGGTGGTGCCATATATTTGGATTTACTTACTTTTTAAAATATTCTAAAATCATTGTTCATTTTTAAACAATATTTGCTTCCCCCCACCCCCTCAGGTGTAGTCCCCATAGAGTTTCCTTCCCCAAGGCACCCGTGCACCATCACCTCAGTCCCCTGTGCTCCTCCCTCCCTCCCTTTGACCCCTCTCCCTCCTCCTCCCCTGCAGGATGTCTCTGATTTATAATTGTCCGTTTTTGCTTTGTACTGTTACTATTATTTTACACTGATGTCTTATTGGGTTCCATTGGGTTCCCCTATATTCCTGCTATAAGCAAAACCGTGCGATATTTTTCTTCTTCCTTCTGGCTTATTTCACTGAGCATCATTCCTTCTAGCTCCATCCACGTTGCTGCAAATGGCATGAATCTATCTTTTTGGATTGCTGAATAGTATTCCATTGTGTACATATGCCACATCGTCTTGAAGCAGATCTTTTTTTTGGGCATTTGGGGTGTTTCCATACCTTAGCTATTGTAAATAGTGCTGCAATAAACATAGGGGTTCAGGTGTCCTTTTCAGTTAATGTTTTTGTGTCCTTTGGGTAGATTCCAGGAGTGAAATTGCTGGATCATATGGACGCTCCATTTGTAGCAGTTTGAAGAACTGCCACACAGCTTTCCATAGTGGTTGGACCAATTTGCATTCCACCAGCAATTTAGGAGAGTTCCTTTTTCTCCACAGCCTCGCCAACATTTGTTGTTGCTAGTTTGTTTGTTTGGTTTTTTTTTAATAAATATGTGTCATCCTATCTGGTGTAAGGTGGTATCTCATTGTGGTTTTGATCTGTATTTCCCTGCTTACTAGTGATGGTGAACATTTGATTTGCATTTGCATTTGTTGGCTGTTTGCATTTCCTCTTTGGAGAAGTGTCTTTTTTTAGCTTTGGTGCACATTTCCTGACTAGGTTGTTTACTTTGTTTTGTTGAGTTTCTTCAGCTCTTTGTAGAGCTTTGTGATGAGTGCCTTGTCAGTAGTATTGTGTGCCAAAATATTCTCCCCAGCAGTGGGGTGTCTCTTTGTCTTGGTTATGTCTCTTTGCTTTTGGGGAATGTGTCTCTGATGATGATACTGACGTGTATGTCATGGAGTGTTTCGCCTATATTTCCTTCTCTATATTTTATGGTTTCAGGTCTTATGTCTAGTTCTCTAATACATTTTGAGCCATTTTTTTGTGCATGGTGTGAGGTAGTCATCTAGCTTTATTCTGTTGCATGTAGCAGCCCAGTTTTCTAGCATCATGTATTAAGCAAACTTTCTCTTTGTTCCATTGCAGAAATGTTTAATTTTTAAGTTAACTTTGTAGGTACTAAAAAGATTTTTTTAAAAAGGTAAAAAATATCTTGTAAAAGTTTTTCATAGGGCCTCCCTGGTGGTGCAAGGGGTTAAGTATCATACAGGAAGCAATCCGCAGCCTAAGTTCGATCCCTGGCCAGCCAGGGAGCTGACCCACATGGCCCAGCAGACCTCTCCTGTCTCACCCACTGCTCCCCTTAGCAATGTGTTTCAGTCAGTCTGCCTGTTCTGCTCCCCACTCTGTCTCTGGTGAGTCCTTTCACCCACCCCTGCATCTTTGACCTGTACCCCAGCTCTTGTATACATAATTTTTTTTTAAAAGAAGTTTTTCATATTGTAAAGCAATTTTGCTTTAGGAAAAGAATAAATTTAGAAGTTCTTAGTAGTAACAGACTAAATCTCAGGATTTGAAAGGAAGACTGTACATGCATTGTTTTCTGTTGTACTAGGTGGTGTTGAAGGACAAATGAAAGGATTTTTTTCTAACTGGGGAGTGACCTACTTTTTGAAGAAACATGCAGTGTTTGGACCACTTTCAGTTGCACCTTAAGTGCTATCAAGTCTGGGATTAGATTACACATTATTCAGAAGCGACCAGAAGACAGAAGGTGCTTAGGTTAGGCCAAAGATTACGGCTCTCAGTACAGCAAGTGACATGCATGCGTGCGTGTGTGTGTGTGTGTGTGTGTGTGTGTTTCACATTAAACTTTTTCTTGAGGTATCTTTGGGTTAGTTGCAGTGTATGTTTTAGGGCCATAGGTTCACATCTCCTCAATTGTATGTTAGCACCCCCCCCCCACTACCTCCAAGGCATCAGTAGTTCTTCACCAGAGTTTGTGCGGCCCAGCTTCCCTTTGCTCGCTACATACTTTGCATATATACAGAAATGACTAAGAAACTTTATTTCACCAAAAGTTATGGTATTTTAAGCAGCACCTCAGATTCATTTAAAAGGAATTTGTGGGACTAGCAGTTGCATTTTCCAAGCTAAGCCTACATTGAGTCATTAAAAGTGTGATGCACCCCTGTTTGTCACTTATATTCTCAATAACCTGGAAATAAGGGTTAGTGAGATGCTATCCTTAGTCAATTCAGCTGATTTGGCGCATCTGGCCCTGGAGAAGCTGCCTGTAGGCCCTGGTGATCCTTATTTGCATCAGGCTCCAGCTCCTGAAGAGGTATTCTTGACTCTGCAGTTTGCAGCTTCCCGGGTGGCCTATGGGGTTAAGCTTCAGCGCGCTCACCACCACTGCCTGAGTTCGATCCCCGGCCAGGGAGCTAACCCTCATAGGGCGTAGCAGGCCTCCCTGCCTGCTGCTTTCTCCGAGGTGTATTCAGTGTGTGTGTGTTGGAGAGAGTGTTTGTGTGTCTGAGAATGCATGTGAGAGTGAGTGTGTGCCTCTCAGCACACATTTCCTTCAGTTTCTCTTGGCCCAAG
Source organism: Talpa occidentalis (assembly GCF_014898055.3). Taxonomy (NCBI): domain Eukaryota; kingdom Metazoa; phylum Chordata; class Mammalia; order Eulipotyphla; family Talpidae; genus Talpa; species Talpa occidentalis. Next base: position 82,998,093 of record NW_023601322.1, on the reverse strand, counting down.
GTGATGGCACTGCACACACAGTGGGTTTACATCACCAGAAGTGCACATGGGGCAGGAACGTGCAGGGAGAGTATAGGGCCCGTGGTGGGGTTGCCTCTTCCGACTGTGGCTCAACTCAAAATTATCAAAATTGGCTCTTTGTGAGAGAAGGACAGTTGGGGGGAAAGTGTTTAAAATTTGCTTTACTGAATTCTCCACCACAAAAAGCACTTTTATATAGGAATTCTTTCTTTGAGCTCACTCTTTGACGTCTAGTTTGGTGCTGTCATTTTTTCCCTTGGTACTTTATGTGTGGGTTTGCTTTTCTCCATCACGTTCATAAAGAGAAGAAAAAGAAGATCTGCTGTAAGTACCCCAGGTTACTATGCCTCTCTGATTTGGGGCATGGCCAAATGCTCCCTCTTTTCATTCCCACATCACAGCCCATATTAGATAATGAGTCTCCTGAATTTTTGCTGCCATTAAATATATGTAAGCAATTTAAAAATGAACAACGATGTTTAAAAAAAAAAGTGGTAACTTAAACAGTTTGCTTCCAAACCCCCCTCAGGTGTATGCCCATAGTTTCCCTCATCTATGCACCTGTTCACCATCACCTCAGTCCCCTGTGCTTCCCTTGCCCTCCTCCCCTGCAGAATGTCTCTGGTTTGTAATTGTCTGTTTTTGTTGTATTTTTCCCCTGACGTCTTACTTGGTTCCCCTATATATGGAAACCATCTGATATTTTTCTTTTTCCTTCTGACTTATTTCACTCAGTCTCATTCCTTCTAGCTCCATCCACGTTGCTGCAAATGGCATGAGTTTATCTTTTTGAATGCTGAATAGTACTCCATTGTGTATATATGCCACATCTTCCTGATCCAGTCATCTAGTTTGGGGGCATTTGGGTTGTTTCCAGGTTTTACCTATTGTAAATAGTGCTGCAATAAACATAGGGGTGCAGGTGTCCTTTGAGTAGATCCCTAGCAGAATTGTCAGGTCGTATGGTAGCTACATTTTTAGGAGGCTGAGGACCCTCCAGACAGCTTTCCATGTGGTTGGACCAGTTTGCACTCTCACCAGCAATGAAGGAGAGTTCCTTTTTCACCACATCCTCGCCAGCATTTGCTGTTGCTGGTTTGCTTTGGTTAATCACCTTACACCAGTAAGAAAGGCACATACCAAACAAAGAGACACCCTACTGATTGGGGGAAAAAAAATCTTTGTACTATATATGACTGTGTATCTTTGTGATTAGTCCCTTGTCAACTCACAGGACTCAACAAAAATAAACGATCCAGTCAAGAATTGGGCAGAAGAACTTAAAAGACGTTTCTCCAAAGAGGAAATACAAATGGCCAACAGGCATATGAAACATTGTCCAACATCCCTTATAATCAGGGAAATGCAAATCAAAACCACAATGAGATATCACCTCACACTAGTGCCTGAAAGTGTAAAAAGCTGAATCTTGAGCTATAAAATGTGTCTTAATTTTTTTTCTAGTTGTCTCTTAGTTTCTTAGAATGAGCAACCAAATGTTATAATAATACCAGCAAACTTTACCAAAAATATTTTTTACCCATTTACCACCTGATCTTCTTTAGGGAATTTCAAGAGTCTGAAGTGGTGAAAGTATTTTCCTGACCTGTCAGTATGTCTAGAAGTACTAGAGGTCTTCATCTTGGGGTGTCAAGCTGTCTGGCTACACCCCCTCACCCATGCTGCCTCAGTAGCCATCATGAATTCTCTAGCTAAGATGGGACTTGGGGAAAAGGAGGATACAAGCTGGTTTTCAGAGACAGTAGCATGAGTTTTAAGGCGATATGGTGAAGAAAATGTGCTGTTATTCCCACACATGAGAAGTGTGGGCCAAAGTAAGGGGTTTAAAGATTTTTGGACAGGGCAGATATAAATCAACCACAACAAGAATGGTTGGATGGGTAAAAGGCCAGATCCAACAATATGCTGCCCACAATGAGAGTCACTTTTAGCCTTAAAGATGCACATAGGCAGCACATGGCAAACAAAAAAGGAAGAAAGGAAAGCTATAGGTAAAGTAGACAACACAGTCCAACACCTCATTATAGAATGGTCTCTCAATCCATTGATGTATATGTGCCCAAGAGGAAGCAAAAAACTGACAGCTAGAAGGAAAGGAAGGAGCACTGTTGGACAGTTTAATTCCCTATATCGGGACAATGAGTTGATCCTTCAGACAAAGAATAAGCAGGGAAATAGGGCCATTTGATCTACAGCATTGTTCATATACCCCCAAGTCATTTACAGAACAGTGTATCAAACAGCAAAATATACATTTTTCTCAAACTGTTGAAGGGCAAGGGACCTCACGACCTTCAGAGCAGCCTGCTCTAACTCAAAAAGAGAGTATGGATCCATACATTCAATGTAGCTTTCCTTACAACAGTCAAGATACAGAAATAGCATGTTTGCGTTCATGGATCAATGACTAGAGAAAATGTGAAAGATGCCATCTATTTATGCAGAAGCATGAATTTTGAGGACGCAGAGACTTGAGGGAATTGTAAAAGAGTTTGAAGAATGGATATAACAGCATTTCCTAAATGTTCGAATGCAAAAGATAGGATGAGGGTGCTCCTGAGACAACTAAAGACTCAGTCTAGATGTACAGTATTGTGGGAAGAAAGGAGAAAGAACAGAAATGACACGGATATGCTTAGGAAAGAATGAGTCACAATGAATAGTAGCCAAGTCTGGCATTTATCCTGAGGACAAGGAGAAAATTATTCTTCCTAGTGTTTATTTCTTGGGGCTTCGGATTATCAACGTACATCAACATTTATCAGGGAATTTTCCATTACTGGGGTTTCTGGATTTTTCCTTTCCATAAATCAGATGTTTCTGGAGTCCCACTTCAGTGTGACCGATTGAGCAGTCATGGGAACATACTCCTGACATTTGTCCACTCTTAAAAGATCTTCTCCATTCATTTCTATCATTCTTCACTGTGTTATTTGGCATGTAAAGCACTTCTTCATTGTTTACACCTCAGATTAGTGTTTGAAAGCAGTTGTCTTGTCTCCTCATTGTATCCTTTGACAAGCTATACATCTTGAACGCTTTTCATCTTGCCACATTAATCATTTCTCTATTTTCACTCAGCTGTTTCTAGGTAACACATGAGTTTTTGATTACATAGTACAGTGCTAATGACAGTTTTTGGGCCTACCTCTACGATATCACTGCCTCCCTGATGTCCTCATATAAGGGAAACTAAAGGGGAAAATTGAAACTAATTATGTCTCTAACTTCTCATTGGTAAATGACTCATTTCCCTAGTACTGTGGTTGCAGTAACACAAACATTGTTCACAACTCACGTAGGTATAAATAACTCCAATCACCTATTGGAATTTCTTCTTGAGAGTCAGGCTTACATGGATGAATCTTGGTTGCCTTTAGAAAGCAGTGACCTGTAGACTCCTAAAAGACCTCTCTCAGGAGATCAAATGTGATCTGTGAAAATGGTAACAAGGACCTCTGAACTTGCTCCCCATCTAAAACAATCAAAATATGTGCCAAGCACGTAAAATCAACCCTTTCAGTACCCTATTGTCCTTTACATGCCTTTAGTAGTTGCTGGTGAATAGATTAGTGACTAATAGATTAGTCACAAAACAGTGGTAAGACTGAAGGGTTTGGAATGTTTTACTTTGAACTGTTCCCATCGCCCATCTCCAGGCCAGTGACATAGTAGCCTCAGGACAGCAGGATCATCAAAAACAACACACACCCAACAGGAATATGCAGGCATTACCACTGGAGCGTTACCTAATAGCAAGCTTCTGGCTACCTCTGAGGTACATACAATTTTGATTTTAGTGAGATTTAAAGACCTGGAGAAGGAAAGTGTCCCAGTATTCAGTGCAAGTCTCTGAAAACACCCACAAAGACGAAGGAACAAAGGAAATCTACCAACCACTTATCAACTAGCCATTAAATGATTTTCGGTAGATACTGCAAATTTAAACTTGGCTTCCTAGCTTTACTTAAAAAATAAGGCAACAGAAATCCAAGATACACAATGCAGGGAGTGAAGTACTACAGAATCAGTCTAGAAAGTAGGCTAAATGAGAAAACAATTCACAAAAATGAGAAAAACATGGATCTGGCAGAAGGTAGTAGAGGGATCTAATGTTGACTTGTTATACTACATGTTCAATTTTCAAAGAAAATGAAAATTTACGGCACATGGCAAGAACAGGAAAATATGCCGCATATACAAGGAGAAAGCAGCAGCCAATATAAATGTCATGAATGGAGCCAGATTTTGGATTTTATAAATAAAGGTATGATAATTTTTTTCAAAGAACAGAAAGGAACATCTGTGAAGAATTTACCAAATATATATGTTCCCGCCCATGAACTAGAAACGCAATACAATTATAATTGTAAAAATTCTGGGATGAAAGAAATTTAGTCATTTAAAATTCATGAGAGATTCAGGTAGATGTGAGTATACAAAAGTCATAACGTTGTAAAAATAAAAACTAAGTTATCCAGTTTTAGTAGAAAAAGGAATGAAAAAAATGACAGAGCACAGTGACCAAGAATGCATAGTAGAAGTGCCAAAAGAATAGGGTAGAAAAATATAAACAAAGTAATGGCATAAAACTCCCCAATTTCATAATTGTTCACAATAAAAGCACCTCTGAAAATAGACTTGTGTGAATCAAATACTCCTCAAGCTACCCAATCTTTAGAGTGCCCTTGATATTTCTGTTAGTTCCCTAAGTGATCGACAGTAAAGACTACGTCCCAACAGGAAGAAGACAGAATTGTACTCGCAAGAACAGTACGTCAAGATCTTGATGGCGAAGATACAAAAGGATATTTTCGTATGAGTATACTAATTATCCAGAACACTTGGTTCGGTACAAAATATGCACTGAGATATTTCAGTCTACCCCAAAAGGCCTGTCACTGTAATTCTCTTTCAAATTGTTCAGTGAGACATTTCATCCCTGCCAACAAAAGGTCCTTGCATATTTTCCCTCTATGGGGATCAGGCTTTTAAATGCCAAATGAGAACCATGATGAATTTGAGCTATTGACCAATTCAAAGTCTGCAAGTTTATATCTTAGCCAAAGTCATTGTGAAAACAAAAGAATAGCACTGTTAATCTTTTACCCATGAGATAATTGCTAAGAGTTTATCCTATATCTGGATTATCATCAGATTAAGGGGCAGAACAATCACTAAGTAGAAGCAAATTGATCCTGGCTAAGCTCTGGCAGTTTGCATTAGAACAGAGAAATATATCATAGTTCTGGAAAACAAATAAAAGAAGGATATTGACAGTTACACTTACTACTTCATGGCTGTTCAATTATGTTGAGCAGAGTCCTAAGTGTTTCTTTGCATTCACTATCTTAACAGGTGATTGATTCAAACTGAAAATGATACCTACTCATGCAAAACTTTATCTTTGAGGCCTTCAACAAGAATGATGATGTGGCAACTCCTCAAGAACTGTTCTACTTTCAGTGCTAAAGCTGCAGGAGTTTCCATAAAGCAGCCGACTGTTCAAAACCAAGGTAAAAAGTCACCATCCAGTTTAGTTTCATCCTGATTTAACAGCAAATGATAGTGCTCTCCAGCCTTGGGAGGAAGCGAGCACTGTGGCAACTGGTTTTAACAGGGCAAGCTCCTAGCCACGACAGCAACCTGCTTCTAATTCTAGCCAAACAGGAAAGAACTCAGACCAAAGCAAGACCAGCTTCCCGAAAAATGCAGTCACACAGGACTCTGCACTCAGAGTTCCAATCCCAGGAATTCAGCGGCCTATAGTCATTATCTTGTCATCATCCATTTTATTGACTGCGTTTTCTACATGGAGTCTAACTTGTCACTTAAGCAAGCATTAGCAGCTTGGATCCTTGGCTCATGTATCATCTCATTCCCCATCACCATGTGCATTTCTGGGAGGGTTATGAGCAGCCCTCTCCCCTGTCCTACCCCAGTCCTATTTAGTGACCTTGACCAGACAGTGCTTCTGTAATGTGGCCATAGGAACTGACCTAAGGAGGATGCGGACAGCAGGTCTCCTGTGAGGGTCCACATTTAGGACTGCGATGCAATATCTGGCAAAATGAAGATGCCTTGACAGGTTAAGAGACAGACTACAGAAGAAAGTCTTACCTGGACCCCACATTTTCGTTTTCCACTTGATTTTCAAATGATGTAGCTACCTCTGTTCCAAGCCTAGTTCTTATTACTAACCAACCACCTCGTTCATCTACAAATGTCATCAACTCACTCATGCCAATGCAAATTCCTGTGACTATACTCTGAAAATCCTTATACTATAGAACAGTCTGTTCTTTTGGGAATGACCTGTGCCTGAGCAACATAATAATGTCTTGCCTCAGCTTGCTATAAATCCAGCTTCTTGAGTGTGCTGATGTTATTTGGTTCAGATATTGTATGATGGTTTCATAGCTAGATGGGTGCCAGACCTGCTGCTGTTTGCAGTTCTTTAGACATTGCTAATCTGTTCTCCAAAATATTCCCCCCACATAGTCCAAGAACTTCGTTGTTCTTCTAAATTCATACCTGAACATGCGTTGAAAAAGGAGTAAACAGTACATTCTAGGAGGCAAAATTTTAAGTCTGGGCACTGTGATTCCAAGAAAATTAAAATGTTTCCTTCCATGTGTATTTAGTGAGCACTGAAGACTGCATTGGAAGTGCAAAGTGCATGTACACAAGGAAGGTGAGCCATGGGCTTTTTAGAAAGGTAAGATACAGCAGTCAAGAAGCAGTCTGACGTTTTCCTAAGTAAAACTTCCATTGTTTTATATTTTTGAGCTTGCCGATTTCAGTGACCAGAACACATTCTGGCATGCCTTTTGTCAAGTATGGCGTTAACTGAAAAACGTATCATAAAACTGGTTTTGGGGGAATGAATACAGCAGTTATTTACATGATTTGTACAGTAAGCCTATTTCTGTGGTATAGATACAATTAATCGGTAATAAGTTAAAAATTTTTGTTCCACTTAATAGTTGAGTATTTATTATACCTAGAATGACCATTCATTATTCCTCTTTTATTGTTTCAATATAACTTCTCACTTTGATATAAGATTGAAGAGTCTTTCTCTAATAAAGCCAGTCAGAAAAGTATTAACAACCCTGTTGTGGTGTTTTATTGTGACTTCATCTAATATTTGCAGTAATGAACCTGCTTGAACGTAAGACATTACTACTGTTATAAATGTACAGTCTGTTGGTATAACAGGTTTACAGTGACCGGTATTTATTTTTCCTAGGAGTATTTCTAGTACATCATAAAGAAAGTAAAAGTAAATGAAACAATACAAATGAATTATATATACTTCAGTTGTTTCGCACCTCCATTTATGCAAATGGAGGTTTTCTTTGCTTTCTATGTCATCAAAAAAAAAAAAAAAAGAAAACTGTGGAATCGTAATGCCCAATACCAAAAATTGGGGGAACATATGTCTTCACCTCGGACCAGCTGTCATTATGTGACAGAGCTGGCACTTTATTCTCCTCATTAAGTTAGGACTCAGTTTGCAAGACTATGTCATTAATCACATAATAGGATAATTTTATCTTACATTTCCAAGTCACAAGATGTTCTAGCTTGAGGAGTACATTTTAATCCAATCTGAAAATCAACATTAAAAAGGGAAGCTTTTAGGCAGCTAGTAAATGCAAGATTTTGAAAGGTTATTAATGCTTTCTGTAGAACCAATAGATTGTAATTAAATATAAATCTTGTAAGTACAGGGTAAAAGTTATTGAATGAACTAGAAAATGGTTGACAGGTGATACTGGAAAGTAGTTTATGAGGCTTATGCTTGGATTGTTTCCTGTACATTCATTTTGTAAATGTATCAGATAAAATGGAAATATTTTTACAGTGATTAACAAATGTGTAGTGGATACACTTACTCCTAAGTATAATGTTGATTTGTCTGCAAGAATGATGGAATGTTTTTCTTCCTGCTCCATAAAATCATAAAATGGGAAACTGATTACAGTTGGTCAGGTGAAGTAGAACACTTTCTAATATATTTAACATTGAAGAGGTGAAAACAAATTATGGAATTTTATAAGAAGTCTTAACATGCAATCAATGAATCTTTGCTTATAATGGGAAGACAGATAAGAGGGGGAAACTTCACATGAATTTCAATTGCTTGAACATAAATGTAGTTAAGAATAAACTGAGTCAAAGAAAATATAATAATATGAATGAACTTTTGAAAACCAATGGATTAGTCAAGTTCTGCTGGAAACTTGCACATATTAGAAAAAAGAAAGTCTGGAAATAAATGGAAATGTAGCATAGAAAGTATCAGCAACTCAAAAAGTAATTAAAATGGTAAATATGAGTGAGAAATCACATATAATAAGATTAATTACAAATGGAAGAGGACTACAGATCCTATAGGTTTTGAAAGGTCTTAACATATTTTACTTGTATTTATGGCCCTTTTTTGAGGAAAAAAATGAAGAAATTCCTACAAAAATACAAATTACCAATACCTCCAAAAGAATAGAAACTATATAGCACTGTCATTAAAGAAATTAAATCCATAAGTAAAATGAACATCACACAGAGAAAATTCACATTGCATGTAAATTCTACCTTACATGCAAAATTCTAACAGAACTCAGAGTTCACGAATACTAAAAATCCATTAAATGATCTTTAAACTGATGAGTCCAGTTCTATGAACTTTTATCAATACCCCATACATGCGATTAGTCCATGTGGGAAAGGCAGATTTTATGTCAAGAAGAAAGATGGAGGAAGCACAACTTGTCTGGCCCTACTGTGTCAGCGGTACCAGATCAGCTCAGTTGCTATTTTGTGCTTTTTTCCTAGAACATTAGCAACCTACTATGTTCCTACTCTTTCCAAGGTTAGTATTGTCACCTTCCAACTCCTCTTTTTCAAATAACTTTTAGATCTTGCAAAACCAACCTCTGACAGCAAATAGAAACTCTGAATAAAGTCACATGTAATTGCTTTCACTAAATTCTAGAATATTCTACAGAAAAAATATTTTTTGCTAAAGAAGTGATAACATGTTTTTAAGAACTTACAGCAAATAAGGGTAGATTTTATTTCAAAGAGTTTTAGTAACCATTGTTGCAATCTCACATTGTGATGAGAAAAATCACTACTGTGTACACTCTCTGGCCTGTGTTAGTATATTAAAAAAAAAAAAATCTTTCTTTATAATTGGGGAAAAAATAGGTTCCCTTGATGCCGTCTCTCTCAGGACCTTTAAAAATGATCCAGCCAGAAAAACCTATGGAGAGAAATAGTATAAATGCCTGTGCTTACCCCAGTTTTCTATCCTGCCTCAACCCTGAGTGTGGGAGACTTTCATGTCGATGATCTATTTCCATGCTCTAGCAGTCACTAAGGAGTGCCAGAGACTGTCAACAGAAAAAGCACTTTGTAGCTATCTTTATTAATATCCAAGGAATTTAAAGGACTCCATGGTGTAATTTGCCATCTAATCTTAAAAAAAAAAAATAAGACATCATACAGAGAATTCTTAGGAGGAGTGTAAGGTTCTATAAAACAAAACAAATGAAAAAGAGAAAATTCAAACAGTACTGGTTACCCTGATGACCAGCAAAGAAGATGAGGCTCACAAGAAATCACTTGCTGGATGTCTTTCCACTTTTAGTGTTTATGCCATGGTCTTAATTCACAGCTCTATTACAGTTCCTTCCCCAGGTGTTGCTTGAAGTTATGTGAATGTGTTCAATTCATCAACTTCCCCTTGCTGGTTTCATTACCTTTTTCTGTCCAGGCAAGACTGAGAAACTTGGATAACTATCTAAATTCCCTCTTCAGGGGCATGAAGTTTTGTGTGTTCATAGAACCATTATCCAAAGAAGGGATGACCCCAGACAGGATACACCCAGAGACACATCGAGGGGGATCTGAAGTCGCAGAAGACAAGGTAATCATTTAAAAAATTAATTAGGGTTTCTTCCTGATTGTGATTATTTTTTTTTATATTGATACCTGTAAGTTGCAATGGAGAAGAGATCTCTAAAGGGGAAACTGTTGCCTACGGATTGTGGGCAGGAGAGTGTGCACAACACCTGGCGTTGCAACCTTACTAATACCACGGCTTGTGAATGCCATCTTGGAACGCCCCCTTTTATACTATTAGACCCTGAGGTAAGGTCCATCCCTACCCTCTAAGTGGCCAGAACTAGTACAAACAACCACCAAGAAAGGCTGTTCTTGACAAAAAATGCAGTGCTTGCCCAGGTCCGACCTCCCTGCTTACTTGCAAATGAGTCATGCCACCCACAGCCAGGGAGCTGGTCCTCTTTACCTACAATAACCTACTGCCTCTGGTAACTTCTCTCCACCCACCAGCAAAGTACCAGCTTGCTTCATTAGTTCAATCCACCCACAACTACCACGGCACACTCTACCGGGTCTGACCCAAAGCTCTGCAAACACATAATGCAGCAGCCACATGCAAAGGCAGTCCCAGAGCAGCGTCTACATAGCACACCATCGTCGATAGCCACAGTCAATCCAAACACTGTTACATAATTCTGCCCCAACGCATGTGACACCCCTCAACTTCATAAAATTTCCTCCAAAAACAGAAAATAATATGCTTGGGTTCTTGTAAATAATCTGCTGGGTCTAGATCAAAAGCTGGCGATGCTATCATATTTAAACATATCCAGCTGTACTCTCATGGCACCAAAAAATGGCCTAAGACATTTAAGAGCTACATATCTAAAAACCCTCAGTCTATACGAGACTGAATCTTTTGACATTTTCTTTCATGCACATAAGCAGACCCTCACTTGCCCATCTGTTGGATAAGCCAAACAGATCATGCAGTTTGAGCTCTGCCCTCAGTACAAAGTAAGTGCGAAAATGATAATTTCATTTATGGACAGAAACCTATTAGGGGGGTTTGATCAGAGATTGCTAGAGAAATGAATTATCACAGAAAATAACCAGCATTTTACAAAATCTTAGAACTTGCTCAAATATATTGAGAGACTCAGTAATCATACTGCATAATTCCACAGATAGAGCTCTCATCTTTGGTAGATGCCCCAGAACACTGTGGAAAGTATTCCAAAGGATTTCAAATAGACAAGAAATAAACCAAACCACAAAGCATGACATTCTGCTTGCTCTTACAATTTGTTTTTGCTTCTCAGTTTCCAGCTGTATGCCTAGAGGATATCCTCATTTTGGTTTAGGTTGATGATCAAAACATGGAGGGAAAAAGCTCAATTTAAATGCAGTCTTCCCTGACTACCTCTGATTTCTTCCTTCAGAGAACTGAATCCTTTAGAACAAGAAATGAATCCTTGCATGGTTCCATATTTCTGGGAGATTGGTAAAAGCTTTGTTTTGGTTAGATGATAAATATGAGAGCACTGTTGGTCTCCACGACCAAAAAAATGACAGTATTTGCTTATGTTCTATTATTTTTATGAATTCTGATGAAAACAGCAGGAATGACCATTTCAAACACGTCTATGTCAAACTGTCACCGGCCCTATCTCTGTGAAATCGCAATGAGGTCTTACTGAGTCCCATTTTATACAAGTTGATCAAAGAGCCTTGGGTAAAAGATGAAGGAACTGGGGTTGATGGGGAAGCAGATTTTAGTTCAATCTTGAGTGAGCAGCATCAGGTATCAGAGCCCAACATACATCACAAAAATAAGCATTTCCTCTACACAGAGGAATCTTTCAGTCAGTCACTCAGTGAAATGTGACTGGATTCAGGTGTGGAATAGGTCAGCAAAATTTAACTACTCAGGAAGACCAGGCCAGTAGGAGGAGGAAGGGGTGACCACAGGGGTCAGATGTGGATGTGCTGCAGACACTTTTAGATGTGTTTTAACTCCCCAGGAAACACACAAAAAAACCTTTACTATAGTTCACCTTCTCAGATCCTCAGCTTCAAAAAAGAAAATTCATAGCAACATGAATAAAGCAAAACCACCAGTACAATCATATCATTATGGTCACTTTATCTCAGTAGGAAACACTCATCTATCTCATTGGGTTATGAATTAAAAACATTCTGATGGATCGTTCCTGGTTTGAACCCCACTTAGTGGATGTGTATTATGAGATACTTAAAAAAAAAAAAAAAGAGTGAGAAGCAGAAACTAACAACAAACTCTAAATCCTTTGCTAAATATTATAGATGTTTCTAAGAAGTTAATCAAATGTGTTTTTGTTTACACTATATTATAATCCTCATCCTAAAATATACTTGAGGAATTTTCTCAAATCATAAACAATAAAAATGGAGATGTCGATCTAATGAGTTGTGGTTCTGTGCCTTTGAATTAAATACAGTAGGAAAAAATGGAGATCTTGAAACGAGATACTGTTTTTAAAATTTTCTTTTTCTATAGCATTAGCTACATTCATCCTTTTCAACCTCTACTACCATCCACTGGAAAACATGGACAATTCCAAAGAACATCAGCACTGGAATCTCTACTCCAGTAGATCGAACCATATACTAAATTCTGAGAATAATTCTGAGAATTATTTGGTAAAATAATGAGCAACTCTCAGGGCCTGACCTTCTAACTACACAAGCATGGCGTAGTAGGCAGGAAACAAAGTTTATACATACTCAGAGATTTTGAGGCTATCTCAATTTACCAGGAAAAAAAAAAATCTCTTTTTTTTTTAATAAAATACTCCTTTTGCAGTAGTATGAGCAACTTTCTCCCCATCCTTTCAGTAGCCACTCTTTCTGTACACAACCAGCATAGATAGGGGAGAAGAATAAGAGTACATTTTTATCTTGAGTGGTAAAGGCAGTATAAAATAGTACAGCATAAAATGGAAGAACACTAAGAAGTGTACTCAGGGAATTACACATTTTTAAAGGAAAGGGTGAGAGGTTCTTCCATATTATACCCCCCAGATCCACTTTTCCTCTTCTAGTCACTCTGTAATCCTATGAAATAAAGGAAACCACTATTCCTATGAGCAGGTCCCACAGAAGTATCTGCTGGATATATGTGTTTAGCTAGACTCTGTGGAATTAAATTGTCTTAGGTATAATATCTGGAGATAATCAAAAATTATGTATCCATCTGTGTCCCTCAATACCCAGAAAAGGGCTCTGCAATTGCAAGCTTTCTTTTTTTCACTTTTGAAACCACGAAAGAGATCAAAGCTGCTCTACCTCTTTACTAATCTTTGAATCCTGCCTTCACCAACATGATGGTGCAGCATTAGCATTAATACAAAATAATAGTATTAATACAAAATAAATAAGATACCCTCCATTTAAAAGATACTCAATGACAAAGTATACAATTATCATGAAAACTCAATGAAGTAGTAAATATGTATATATAAAGCAAAAATTGCTACCTAACTCAATGATAGTCATTATATTATTTTGGCAATGCTCTAAATTTACATATAAGTTGCTATCGCCATACAAACATCTAGGCCTTTGTGTCAAAATTGCATCCATTTCATCTTTCTTCACTAAAAAATAGAACCTCAGGGATCATGTTGGCAAACATCCAGAAAAACTGAAAACACACACACAGATATGAATAAACTGATGTACACATTTGAACTAAAGGTTCAAGTGTGCTCTGCAGTCACTATGTAGGGCTCTACACCTGAGCTCTTTTCAATTCTTTCTTGAAACGGCATACTTGGATGTACCTCCATGTGTACCTCAAAGTCCAGAGTAAGATAAATGTCATTATTTTAGAAAATTACTTATTTTTCAAAATATTCTGGTTTCCTAAAAGTTCTTGCCAACTTTCCTCTGTCACTTCACTCAGTCTAGTTTAGCTAATCTCCTGAATCTCAATTGGTCTCATGTTTTTAGCTTCATGTATTTATTTGCACACCTACTTCTGTTATGATAAACTACAACAATTAACAGGAATTGCAAACAAATATTTGAACAGCCTACTGTTATAAACTGAATGAATAATCAAACATAGCATCAGTAAGACTTGAACAGTATCAACCAAATAGCTATAACTAGTATTTATGTAACATTACACTCAAATGTAGAATACTTATTTCTTACATGCACTAGGAGAAAGTTAAGCAAAAAAACCTTATCAGTACATATAACAAAGATTGAATTTGTTTTAAATACTTCTTTAAAAATCACAGTTACACTAAGAAATTACAGAAATATTTCTAGAAAATTGTAAAAGATAAAATAAAAATATCACTTTAATAACCTACCTCAAAAGTCAAACTATAAAAAAATTTGAGAATGTGAATAGTAATTTATTAAAATTTGCATAATTTAAATTAGTAAACCAGAACTGAGAAGAAAACTTATGATTCTACATAGTTGTAATAGAAGATAGGGCTCAAATACATAGTTTTTACTTCTATCGTTAAGAACTAATAAAAGAAAGCAAATCAGACCCAAAGTAAATCAAAGGGAAGTAAAGAAAAAGGACAGTTTAATGAAATGGAAAAAATAAGCCCAGAGTTGATTCTTTTCCAGGATTAAAACTGATAAACTGCTAACCAGACTTACCAGGGTAAAAAAAAAAATGGCAATATCAGTAATGATAAAAATGGATTAATTTCTTGAGAGACACAAATTAACAAACCTCACTTAAAAGTAAGTAAATAACTTGAAAAACCCTTGATCTATTGAGGAAATGGAATTTTTCGTTAAAAATTTCTTTCTGCTGACCTCAAGTACCACAAATTAATCCTAGCCCAGGACACTGCATGACTAACCTCTCTTCCCCAGGAATAAAACATTTAATATTAACACCTACTCAACATAATGTGTATTGGACTACAAAGTAAGACATGTGATTTCTCAGTGGAGAAAAAGCATTTGACAAAATCCAATATCCCTTCCCAATAAAAAGCCCCAGCAAAGTTGGAAAGCATTTTCTCAAATGGATGAAAAACATCTATGCAAAGCATACACATAACATCATACTTAATAGTCAACTTCAAATGTTTATTCCCTAAGAACAGAAAACAGACAAGATAGTTGTCCTGATCACATCATCTATTAAACAATATCCTAAAGGTAGTAACTAGAGAAATCAGGCAAAATAAGGATGTAAGGTGCGTCCAGATTAGAAAGGTAGACATAAATCTGCTATTATTTTCTAAAGGTAGAAATAAATCTGCTATATAGAACATCTATATAGAAAATACTACAAAACTACAAAAATGCTTCTTAAATTAATTGGTGATTTTAGCAACATACAATTACAAGATCAATACAGAAAAACCATGTCTCTCGATATTGGCAACAAGAAATTGAAAAGCAATTGGAAAGAGAAATTCAGTAAAATACAATTCATAATTGCTCCAGGTATTGGAGATAATTACGGTAAGTTTAGCAAAAGACAGGAAAATTATTAAAAATTACTGACAGAAAATAAAGATCTAAATAATAGAGAAAAAAGCTGTGCTCATGGATCAGAAGACACCAATATTATTAACATGTCAGTTCTCTCCAAACTGATCTATAGGGCCAACAAAAGCTAAATCACAATCTTAGCAGGCACTTTTGCAGACATTAATGAACTGGTTCCAAAATTCATAGGGAAATGTTAAGGACTTGGAGCAGCCAAAATAACTTTGAGAAAGAACAAAGTGAGGACAAATGCTACCTGACTTTAAGACTTATTATAAAGACTTATTATATAGCTACAGGGCCTACCTGGTGGCGCAAGGGTTAAGCACAGCACTATGAAGCTATCCATCACCTCTGCAGCCCAAGTTTGATCTCCTGGCCAGCCAGGGAGCTACCCACATGGTGCAACAGACCTCTCCTATCTCACCCACTGCTCCCTTCTTCTGTATATTTCAGTCAGTCTGCCTGTTCTGTTCCCCACTCTGTCTCTGGTGAATCCTCTCAACACCCCCTCCTCACACCTCTGGCCTGTACCCCAGTTCTTGTATGCATGAGTAAAAGACTTGTTATAAAGCTACAGTAAATATCATACTTAATAGTATTGAATAGTTAATAAAACTAAATAGTTAATAGTTGGAAAATATCCAAAAACAATTTGGTGGTGAACAGACAGTATTTTCAAGAACTTACACTGCAACAATTGGATATCCACACGCAGAAAAAGTGATTTTTATTTCACATTTCATGTGATATTCAAAGTTACTTAAAATGAATCCAAGAACTAGATAAATATGGGTTATACAAACATGTCTTGAATATGACACCAATATTATGGACCATAAAAGACACATAGTGTTAGGTTTTTAACCAGTTCATCATATCATATGATCCACCAAATGTCTTTACAAGATTTAACTTTTGAAGCCAAAAACTGGAAACAACCCATCTGTCCTTCAATAAGTAAATGACTTCCCATTACAAAGTGTTTACCCAACAGATTATTACTTACCACTAAGAGTTGATGAAACATTAATACACACAACAGCATCAAAGAATCTGAAACAATGTCCACTAAGAAGTCAAAAAAGAAATACTTCACACTATATGATTTAATTGTATAAAATTCTACAAAATCAAATACCCAGTGACAGAATGCAGAAAGGTGGTTGAGGGGCCTCCCTGGTGGTGGAAGGGGTTCAGATGCAGCCACTGTAGCAAGAGGTTGATCCCTGGCCAGGGAGCTGACCCACATGGTGCAGCACACCTCTCCTATACTTCTCAAATACAAACAATGTAAACAATCACCTCAGAAACATGCTTGAAAATATCTTCAAAATAAAACAACCTCTCCTAGTTCCCTTTGTGAGCCAGGCTAGAACTTTTCCTTCAATATAGCCTCCCTTGTGCTCAAATACAAGTCCCCAGTAAATTGTGCCTAGTCTAGCCTATACTCTCCAGTGAATTATTTTATTCTAGAAGGTCTCCAGTCCCATATTTATCAGGTCTGTAACAGAAGAACTCATTATGGAATACCAGATGCATACAGAACTAATTGGATACCATGTTCAAGATGGTACTGATTTTAACCCTGAACCATTCTTCCCCTAATTTTTACCATTTCAGTAAATGGTCCCACCACCTATGCCTTTTGCTTATAACTAAAATTTTACTTCTTATTCTTCCCTCCTAACTTTTCCCTCCTGACTTCTATCTCACCCAACATAAACCTTCACTGGTTCTATCTTCACCATACAAATGAATCCAGTCATTTCTCTCCATTTAGTGTCTGTCAACTTTACCTTTTATATAATATATGTAATAAAATATTTATGTTGAAAATATTATCAAAATGTCTTCTTTGATACTAGATACAATGGTCATACCTACCTTTATTTTATTTGACAAATCAAGCAGTTGTTACAAATCACCATTGTTTAGCTATTATCATTTCTTACATGGGCTGTTATAATAGTTCTCTTATGCAAATATCCATTTACCACATTGAACAATGATGTTTTATAATCATAAGTAAGATTTTAATCACTAGTTTACATAATTTCCATTGTATAGCTTTCTTTTTGCTCTCATAATGAAATCCTATCTTTTTTTTTAGAGATTTATTTATTTATTTATTTATACAAGCACTGGGCACAGTCAGAAGCACGGGAGGGTGAGAGAATTCACCAGTGCCAGAGCGGGGAACAGAACAGGCAGACTGACGAAATACACTGCTGAGGGGAGCAGTGGGCGGCAGGAGAGGTCTGCACACCATGTGGGACCCTCGCCAGTGGCCAGGGATCGAACTGGCACTGCAGAGGTTGCAGCCAGCTTCGCAGCCCAGCGCTCAACCTCTGCACCACCAGGGGAAGCTCATGAAATCCTGTCTTTTATGTCATAGATGTGTACAAGATTCAAACTTTTATATCCTAGGGTCCAGGCACACTGAATTTTTTTTCAATGCCTTAATCACTTTTCATTTACTATGTGCAAGGAAACTGAAGTCAGAATACATGCATCCAAATCTTAGTTTGGTCACTTATTTCTTGTATAATCCTGCTCAAAACTCAGATAATTTGAAAATTCAAAGACGAATTGAGAGATAGGATCTATGTGCGCAAAAATGTGAGAAGAAAAATAATGGTGGGTCTCCCTGGTGGCGCAGTGGTTGAGTGCTGGGCTGCTAATCTGCCCGCAGCCTCTGCAGCACTGATTCGATATCTGGTTGCCAGTGAGGGTCCCACAGTGCGGAGACCTCTCCTGCCACACCTGCTGCTCCCCTCAGCAGTGTATTTGGTCAGTCTGCCTGCTCTGCACCCCGCTCTGGCTCTGGTGAATTCTCTTGCCCTCCTGCGCTTCTGACTGTACCCAATGCTTGTATAAATAAATAAATAAATAAATAAATCTTAAAAAAAAAAAAAAAAGGAAAAATAATGGTAAGAATTTGAATGTCTATATTCTTGGTGCATAATTTTCTCACATATTACACACTCCAAAATGACTTTATTACGGAAGTATACAGAATTCATATATTAAATATGTAACATACTACAGAGAATTCTAGAAAGCCAAACAGCATGCTTGACTAAATGTTTACGACTACAGTCTTAAGTTGCCCTTTAAGTTGTGCCCTGATTTACTCCAATGCATAATCACATTAACTTAGGGCCTACATAAGGGATACGTGGTATTTCAGGTCTGAACGGCTGAGTACAATTCTGTCAACTTGACAATAGTCACAAAACATAAGATAATGTGAATGTGAGCAAAATCAGTCGTGCTAGACTGTTGCCTTTAACTGCTTTGCTGAAGGCGGAAATAAGTTTCCAAGAGTTTCCAACAAGTCATTAACTCTAAACTGCCCCAAGCAGAATTAGCCACTTTTTAAATATAGGCTTCCATAAAACTTTGAAATTGACCTCTGTAGACCATTAACCTACTGAATAAATAAAATGTCTGTCTGGCCATCTAGACCACAAGTTACTCAAGGGTAGAAACCCTGTATTTCAATGGAACAAAAGATACCATGTTCTCAACAGCCAGTAACTTCACTCTCAGTAGCATGCATCCTGCTTTCTTTCACCAAGTTGTTTTCAATAATTATTTCATAACCTTTCTTTGAGAATAATTCTTCACATAAAGGAAGCATTCAACATTATTTATATTATTTTCATGAAAATATCGGTAAATTTTTATGGTGGTAGAGTCAGTGTTAAAAGGCCCAGAAACACACACACACACACACACACACACACACACACAGAGTGTGTCTGCTAGATTCAGGTTGTCTGGCCAAGATAGGTGTGATTTTCTAAGATAAGTGTGATTTTCAAGAATGTACACGTGACAGATAAAGAATACACTTCGAGGGCCTCCCCTGGTGGCGCAGGCAGTTGAGCGCAGCGCTGTGAAGCTGTCCGCAGCCTCTGCAGCACAGGTTGTATCCCAGCTGGACGAGGAGATACCCACATGGTGCAGCAGACCTCTCCTGTCTTACCCACCCTCCCCTCAGCAGTGTATTTCAGTTAGTCTGTCTGTTCTGCTCCCTATTCTTTCTCTGGTCAATCCTCTCACCCTCCTGCACATCTGGCCTGTACTCCCTGGTGGTGCAAGGGGTTAAGCACCGCACTGTGAAGCAATTCACAGCCTCTGCAGCATGAGTTCAATCCCCGGGTGGCCAGGGAGCAACCCACATGGCGTGGCAGACCTTTCCTGTCCCACCCGCTGCTCCCCTCAGCAGTGTATTTCGGTCACTCTGCCTGTTCTGTTCCCCACTCTGTCTCTGGTGAATCCTCTCACTGCCTCCCCCACCAATATCTCTGGCCTGTACCCTGGCTCTTGTATGCATAAATAAATAAATCTTGGGAAAAAAAGAATATACATCGAAAAATATTTCTGTCATCAGGTGAGTTACTCTTACCCTCCAACTCAATTACATTTCCTGCTGAGCCACAGGGCTAGAGTGTTCCTGGGAAGAAGGAGGATAAAGCCAAATAGGAAGGCCCCTAAAGGAGAAGAAGTAGGAAGCCCATTAATCCTGGCCTGAGGGTATGGATGAAGGAGGAGAGGGAAGGTCAGCAATCTCGGGTCAGCAGTGTTTTACTGACTTCATGAGGCTGAACTTGAATGTGAGGGCCCAATAATTGGAGGGAAACTGACATCAGGGCAAGTGACCTAATTCCCAACATAATAGCCTGGGTGAAGCTGCAAGACTCTGTGGGGAGCCTCACAATTAAGTTATCTCCAAATTCAAACATGAGGTCACAGATTAGAATAGCACAGTTGGAAGGTCTCAAGATTAATGAGACTGAGCAAACCTTAGCTTGGTCAGGACATCCAGAAGGTTCCAAATTCCCTTGTGAATGAGCAGGTATGTACCAAGAGATTTATTAGTGTGCCAGGAAAATCCTAAGATTGAGAAGCATGTAATGGGTGAGGTAAATGTTGTCTTCTACAAAGTTTAGCCAGGGAGCCTGCAAAATGCCAACTAAGAGCAAGGTTATCTTGTTGGACAGCAGTACAGTATAGACCAGATGCACGTGTCAGAATGTATCAAAAAAACCAGAAAAGAGACCACCTGTCCAAAGGCCTAGCCACATATCCTCATGGTCAAGTAAGTCTTCTCCTATGGTAGAAAGGAGGGAGAAGAATTCAGCAAGTTTATATAGCATTTGCCTCCTAAATATTGTCTTTAAAAAATATATATTTATGTATACAAGAGCTGGGGTACAGACCAAAGGTGTGGTGGGTGAGAGGATTCATCAGAGACAGAGTGGGGAACAGAACAGGCAGACAGACTGAAATACACTGCTGAGGGGAGCAGTGGGTGAGACAGGAGAGATCTGCTGCGACATGTGGGTTGACTCCTGGCTGGGGATTGAACTTCTGATGCAGTGGCTGCCAATAGCTTGATAGTGCTGAGACTTAACCCCTTGCGCCACCAGGGAAGCCCCCAAATACTAAGTCTTTAACAACACATCCTATACTATTAAAATGGAAATTGACAATTTTAGTGCCTTGCCCTATTCCCATCATCCTTTCTTCCCAGCAACTCTACTGGGTATGTTCTCATGAGGAAGACTGGCACATTTATAGAAAATTATATGTAAAAGAATACTTAAAATCTCTATGCAGCACATATTTCTACAAGGGAGCTATGCATCGTGTGACCCCAGGTGTGATCCTGTGACACCAAGTATGTAGAAGCACAGAGTAAATAACCCCATGAGAAAAAGAAGAGAGGGGATAGAGAGTAGAAGCGAGAAACGGGGTGGGGGCCTTAAGACACAATTTGGAACTGAGCTAGAAAAATCTGCAAAAATTTGGTTTTTCCCTCTTAAAAGTAGGTGAATATCTGTCCGACATAAAATGTCCTCAAAAAACAAAAAATATTGGGCCTCCCCGGTGGCGCAGCGGTTGAGCACTGGGCTGCAAAGCTGCCCACAGCCTCTGCAGCATCGGTTCGATTCCCGGCCACCAGTGAGGGTCCCACATGGGGTGCAGACCTCTGCTGCTGCCTGCTGCTCCCCTCAGCAGTGTATTTCGTCAGTCTGCCTGTTCTGCTCCCTGCTCTGGCTCTGGTGAATTGTCTCACCCTCCCGCACTGTACCCAGTGCTTGTATAAATAAATAAATAAATAAATAAATAAATAAATAAATAAATAAGTCTTTAAAATATATATATATATTTCTGTAGAGCAAAAAAGGCAGTGGAAAAACTATTTTAAAAATATACTTCCTGGCAGATTTCTTCTTATTCTTCTAAGGCATAATATAAAGCTAAGGAGACAAAAATAAACAAATGGGACTATACCAAACTAAAAAGCTGCATAGCAGGGAAGAAAAATCATTGAAACAACAACCACGAAACCCTACTGAGTTGGAGAAAATATTTGTGTATCATACGTCCAACAAGGCCTAAGAACCAAGATGTATGAAGAACTATTACAACTCAATAAAAAAGAGGACAAAGAACCCAATCAAAAAATGGGCAGAGGAGCTAAATGGACACTTCTCCAAAGACACATAAATGGCCTATAAAGACATAAGAAAAAAAATGTTCATCCTCACTTATCAGGATAATGCAAACCCAAATCACAATGGGATAGCACCTCACTCCAGTGAGAGCGGCCCATGTCCAAAAAACCAGAAACAGCAAATTTTGGGAAGGCCACTCTTGGCTTTAATAAATCTGAGTCACATTTTTTAAGTAAACCCCATTATTGTTATTTCATGAACTTGAATGGTCTTGCATTGTGTGCACAGGTGAATAACTCAGTGACCTGTATTCTATTGGACACTGTCCTTGGAGGCCTTTACCCATAGATCCCTACATCAGACAGATACTAGATAAACTTGATGAAACAAATCTTTTTCCCCCAGGTCTGGGTGAGATGAATACATAAAGCTATTAAATGAACGAATAAGAGGGCATCTGAATGGCAGGTTTGTCCCCACTCAGAGAATGAGTTATAGAAAGAATCCCATATGAAGAGACCGAGGCACCACCATTTAATGTAAACTTATTTCCATTATTATTTTTTTTAATATTTATTTATTAAGATTTATTTATTTATGGGGCTTCTCTGGTGGTGCAAAGGGCTGAACACAGTACTGTGAAGCTGTCTACAGCCTCTGCAGCACGAGTTGGAGCTGGGCAACCAAGAAGGTAACCACATGGCACAGCAGACCTGTCCTGACTCGCCCGCTGCTCCCCTTAGCGGTGTATTTCGGTACATCTGCCTGTTCTGCTCCCTGCTCTGTCTCTGGTGAATCCTCCCCACCCCCACCTCTGAACTGTGCCCCAGTTCATGTATGCATAAAAGATTTATTTGTTTATTGGGTCTGCATTTACTGAGTTACTAAATTAACTGATAATTCATTTTATGAGTCAATTTGACTGGGTCACGTGCATAAAAGATTTATTTATTTATGCAACCAAGAACTGGGGTACAGATCAGAGGTGGGGGGCAGTGAGAGGATTCACCAGAGAGAGAATGGGGAGCAGAACAGGCAGATGTACTGAAATACACTGCTGATGGGAGCAGCGGGCGAGCCAGAAGAGGTCTGCTGTGCCATGTGGGTAGCTCCCTGGCAGGGGATCTAACTCATGGTGCAGTGGCTGCAGATAGCTTCATGGGTTGCATCTTAACCCCTTGTGCCACCAGGGAAGCCCTATTATATTCTTCAATATGCCAGACATTGAGAAATCACAAGGAAAATTACATAAGAAATCTAAAAGTTTGAGTAAAATTGTGATTTATATATAAAAATAAAGATCTCTTCTCAAATAATGATTCATACCTTAAAAGGATCTCAGAAATGTAGCTGGTTTCTCTCTGCTTTTAAACAATTCTCTGCTCACATTCTGTGGGCTGGGGTTATGCCATAACTTTGTCTGCATAAACTTTTACAGAATCGTCCAGAGAATAGTTGATTGACAATCCATTAAGATGTAATTTGATACCTTTAAGGAAAGCATTGCAGGCTTATGTACATAGATATTTAGTTAGCAATTTGACTAATCATCAGTATTTTAAGCTATCTCTATTTAATTTTTGTTTATTCAGTAAAATTATATTGAGCTACTACACTGTACATACAATTATTGAAAAAATAATTGCTCTCATTTCTCTCAATCAAAATGTGCTGAAGTTCAAGACTTCTAGAGGGCAGGGACTTTCACCATGAGACAGGAGAAAGCCAGAGCTAACTTTACTCATCCTACACTTAAGGAGTGGATTCCTTAGGGCTGGTGCTTCGGTCATCCTAGAACCACACTTGTCAGCTACCCTATCTGTTATTTTTGTTTCTTAAGTCTAGAGAAAAAAAAAGGAAAAGCAAAAGAAAGAAGAGAAACAGAAGTGAGATAAAAGAGGAAAAGCACTTTTCCAAAATTCCATCTGCCATTAATAAAGTTCTGAATTTTTTTTTTCATTTTGGACCTAAGAACCCCTAAAAAGTTATTTAGTTTTATTTCCTTTTCACTTCTAAGTGGAAAAAAAGATTGTTTAAATAGTTCTGTATTATTCTTCCCAGGAAAAAAAAAAAAAACAAGACATTAAGGATTTGAATATCCCCTATTACATGTCTGTAAAAAGTTTTACTGCTTTTTAAAATTTTTTAAAATATCCCTTTGTATCCAAAAAAAAAAAAAGAAACACATCATAGGACATTTAATACTTATATAGTGTCTTCCCTGAGAAAGATTATGAATGATTCAGACAACTCCCTAACCCCTATCTCTCAGTTGCCCTATATGGGCTGCGCCAAAGGTTGCAAAACAAAACCACCACCCTTGGGATACCCAACAACCACATGACAAGACAGATCAGCTCAGCAAAACAAAACTAAATGCTAGATACCTGAAAACTATCGTCTCTGAAACACAGCAAGAAGTTCTGAGGGAAGAATTGCAGAGGAATATAGGTAAAGGCAATCTAGTTATGAACTCTTTCCATGTTGAAATTTCCATTACTTTACAATAAAATCTCAAAGAATCATCTATCCGAGAGAGAAGATGCATTTCTCACTTTAAAATAAGCTTTCTTATTTCATTTTGTACTAAAAAGATATCTATCAAGAATAAGTTACTTGCACATACTGTTGTGTTAGTGAGCATTCTCCAGAGAAATAGATTCAATAGTCAATTATACACATGTGCATATATGTATCCATATGTGAGATATAAATGTATGCATGTGTGTGTATGTGTGTATAGCAGTATATGTGATTTATTACAGGGAATTTGTTCACATAATTACAGAGGTTAGCAATTCTCAAAACCCAAGATCTGCAGGCAAGTTGGGAAGCTGCAGACCCAGGAGAGTAGCAATTAAATTCCATTCCTGAAAACCAACTGCTTTTAGACCTAAGAAGTGCCAGTGTTTAGGCAATGAAACTGAAGATGCACCCACCCATATTAGGATGAAAACTGCTTTATTTAGTCCACTGATCTAAATGTTAATCTTATCAAAAACCAGCCAAAATAAATGTTAAAACAAATATTTGGACCTACTATGACCCAGTCAAATTGACTCAAAATGAATTATCATAGTTAATTTCATAACTAAGTAAATGCAGACACAATAGCTGAAAAAAAAAATAAGCTATACCTCTGAGTCATATATAGTATTATAAACCAATGTTCCCTCAATAAAATTAAAATTAAAAAAAGGAAAGATGCTAGGGTAAATTGATTTTATTGAAGAAATATGTAAGAAATGGGTTGTAATTTACAAATTCTTAGGTAAATAGTTTATTCTCAGTTACAAGAGTTGTCTGTAAAACTATATATTAAGATGTGTTTTTACCTGTGAAATTCAATTAATGCAAAGCAATTTCAAGATGTATGCATACCGAGAATGACCTGTAATACAATTTTAGGTACTATAATTACATTTCTAATTTTAGCAGTTTTCTTCTTATTGTAAGGTAGAACAGAAAAAGAACAATCAGCCCAACAAAATCATCATTTCTGATGTAATTTTGTTTAGGTTAGAGCTAAGTAGCTTTCAGAGTGATACTCCAGAAAGCTACTATCTGTTATTTATAAATAAGATAAAGAAAGTTGTTTGTATAGATTATAGCAAAAAATTTCTAAAATGCATCATAAATATCCAATGAAATAGAATGTGCTTAAAAATCCTACTGGCCTTCAGCTTGGGCCCTGATGCCCAAATAAACTTCCTGTCCATACTCTGAGTTTTGTTACACTTTGAGGCTGTGAGAGTATCACATTGTGAGTAATAGAGAAACTTCATTTTTGAAGCCCTGCCAGACCCTGGTCTATGCCTCTGTCCATTTGATTGAATCCAATTTGTATTCTTCAGCTATTTTAGAACTGCAATGAGGTGAGTGCTTGGGTGAGTCCTGAGTCATTCCAGTGAACTATCAAATGCGAGGGTGGTCAAGAGAACACCCAGATAGTAACCAGCTGGGCAGCTAAAAGGTGGCCCTAGGGAGCCCTGACCTTGTGATTGATGTCTCAACTAAAGTCAGTCTTGTAAACTCACCCGAAGGCTCCAATCCTCAAGTCCCTATTTTGGGACTGCTCCTTTGCTTTTGGACTCACGACTAACTTCTGGTTAATACTCTGCCTAGACAATCACCTCCTGATAAAAAGAACCCAAATGTATGCTCCAACAGTAATGAAAGTTACATGATAAACAGTGCACTAAGCTAAGCATTTATCCCATTAGGTGTATTTGACGTACATTGTGGTACTGATAATACCTAACAGTAATTTCTTTCCCACTATGAGAAATTAAGTATATATAACCTTGCAAAGATACAACATACTCTTATTGAAAGGAAAAATATAAATGATTCTTATAAAGGAAAATGCACCAATAGTTACGTACAGCATGTTTGGCAAAGACACTGATAGGAAAAAAAAAAGGAAATAAGTCACTTCAGTAACTTAGATGCAGCTAAACATAAAAATCCAATAGCCATTATTTTAATTTCTTCCAATGCAAAACTGTATATACTTGCCAGAGTTAGAGATTAATTTGTTACATTTTAAGATAGAGATACTAGTGGTTTTCTCCATCCAGAATCACACTCCATCCATCATCAGAGCTGAATATACGAGGAGTATTTTTTGGCTGCCTGCTTATGCATCTTTCATACTTTAACCAATAGCCATGTGTCTTAGATGGCAGAGCTTGGAATTTAGTTTTTAGCAACTGTCAGATGATATACTATGGTCTTCTTGGCAAGAAAGGTGCCTATCTGTTAATGTTTTGGATACCACTTAATTGTATCTAGTCATAGCATTGCAGGACAAATGGTAATACATGTTAATAACTCCTAGATTACTTCATGCTGATTTTTTTGAAAATAACCAAAAGATTAGTGAAAATAAGTACTATTTCCAAATGATATAAAAACATAATTTATTTCTACATTTTTATTGAATTTCAGAAGTAAAAAAACTATGTTCCCAAATTTTCCCTTCAAGATTTTCTTGTCTTTAATGTTTACTTCTAAACACAGGGCTTTCTGCAAGCTAATGCATCGTAATATTAAATTACCAACATCTCCCCCAATACAGTTTTGTGGACTTTTATTTCTTTTGAAAAAGTCGTTGTGGTGGTTGTGAAATTGAAGGGCCAGCATCAGCTTCAGGAATAGCAGAGTAAGAACTTGGTAACTCACTCTCTAGCTAAAACAAGTTGAGCCAAGATTTAAAAGATGGGGCAATAGACTCCAAAATTAATGGAAGGAATTGCAGTCATGTTTCAAAAGAGTACAGATCTTTTCAACAAATAGTTTGGGAAACTGGACATCTACATGCAAAAGGATGATTTTGGATTTTTCTTCACATAATACAGAAAATTCAAAGTGGATTACAGAATTAAGTATAGGAACTAAAACTATAAAATTCCTAGGAGAAAAAAGGGAAGTAATCATGGCATTGAGCTAGGCAATTATTTCCTTGCTACAAATCAAAGTACAGATCAAAAAAAAAAAAAAGTGATTCATCAAAATTAAATCATTTCTGCTCCAAAGGATACCATCAACAGTGAAATGACAACACAGACAACCCAGCCAAATTAAAAATGGACAAAGAATTTTAAGACATGTTTTTAAAAAAGAAATACAATGGCTTATAAGAAAAAATTCTCTACATCATTACTGACAAAGAGACATCTTTTAATATTCACTGGGATGCCTAAAATTAAGAACAATAAAAAACACTATTGTGGATATGGAGAAATTGGAACTCTCGTAGCTTGATGGTGGCTATATAAAATGGGGCAGTCACTTTGGAAATCATTTGTCAACTCCTTAAGTCTTCAGTATAGACTTATTGTATGATCCAGCAATTCTACTCCGAAGCATCTACTCCAAAAAATTGAAATAGCATCTGCACAAAAACTGTATATGAGTGTTCATAGGAGTCTTATTTCTAATAGGCAATAAGTGGAAACAGACAAAATGTCAATCAACAAGAGTAAATAAATAAAATGTGTTCTACTCATATCATGGAATATTATTCAATAATTCAAAGAATGATGTCCAGATAAAAGCTACAACATGGCTGAATCTTGAAAACATTTATTCTAAATGCAAGAAGTCAGTTTTATGACTGACCACATATTATTTGGTTCCCTTTATGTGAACTGTCCAGTACAGGCAAATCTATAGAGACACAGTGTGGATTAGGAGTTCCTGGGGCTGAGGCAGGAGGCTGCCTGGCAGCAGAGCAGGAGTAAGCATGACTGCTAATGGGCATGGATGTTTAGGGGGGAAGGTGATAATGGGGTTCTGAAATTAGATTGCAGTGGTGATTGCATGTCCTGTGAATATATTAAACAAAATTGAGCTGTGCAATTTTAAATAACATATTTTAGTGTGTGAATATATTTCAAAAATGAAGGTTCAGAAGGTAGTGAATATTTTATTCTATTCCCTGGCATCAAAATTTTACATAAGGTATCTCAAAGCCTTAAACTATCATTATACCTTCTTCTTAAATATTCATCTCCCATGCAAGGAAAATATAAAAACATTGTTAAAAGAAACAGAAGAAGACACAAAGGAATGCAAAGATATTCCCTGCTCATGGATAAGAAGAAACAACATTGTCAAAATGGCCATGCAACCCAAAGTAGTTTATGGATTCAATTAATCCCAATAAAAATTCCAATGGAATTCTTCAAAGAAATGAACAAAAAAAAAATGCTGAAATTCATATGATATTACCAAATACTCTCAACAGCCAACATTAACGTTAACGTTGTCCTGTATGATGGAGGTATCGCACTTTCAGAACTCTAAGTGTACTGTAATATCAGGTACCACAACTAAAGCAGACACAGAAACCAAGGGAATATAATTGAAAAAAAAAATACACATTGATGGACAACTAATCGAAGACAAAGTAGGGAAATATAAACACTGGAACAAGAAAAGCCTCTTCAATTAATGGTGCTGAAAAATTGGACTGCCATTTATAAAAGAATTGAACTAGACCACTATCGCACACTGCACATGAATGTCAGCTCAAAATGAGTAAAAGACTTGCATGTAAGACCTGAAATCATAAAACACATAGAAGAAAACATAGGCAAAACATTCCATGACTTACAATTTAGCAATACCACTACTATGTACCCACAAAAACACTGTTTGAAAGGAAAACTGCATTCCTATGTTTATTGCAACTTTGTTTTTCAAAGACTTATTTATACAAGAACTGGGGTACAGGCCAGAGATGCAGGAGGGTGAGAGAATTCACCAGAGACAGAGAGGGGAGAAGAACAGGCAGATGGACCGAAGACACTGCTGAGGGGAGAAGCAGGCGAGACAAGAGAGCTCTGCCGTGCCATGTGGGTAGCTCCCTGGCCTCCCGGGAATCGAACCAGCACTGCAGAGGCTAAGGACAGCTTTGCCAAAATACGGAAACAAACTAAATGCCCAAAAACAAATGAGTGAATCAAGATGATGTAGTGTACATAAGCAACAGTCAGCTACTCAGCCATCAAAAAAAGATAAATTCATGCATTTGCAGTAACATGGATGGAATGGAAGGGTTATGCTATGTACAATAAGCCAGAAGAAGCAAGACTAATACCAGACATTTTCATTTGTATGGAATATCGGGAAACCAAGCAAAGGGTCAGACAGAGACAAACTTTCAAACAAACCCTTGAAAGATGTCAATACATCTGAGGCATCCGGGAGGAGACAGGCAGAGGGGCAGAGGGGTTGTGGGGAGTGGAGAGAGAACAATGGACAATGGTGGAGGACCATGGGTGCTTTGGTGGTGGATG
This sequence comes from Talpa occidentalis, assembly GCF_014898055.3. Classification (NCBI taxonomy): domain Eukaryota; kingdom Metazoa; phylum Chordata; class Mammalia; order Eulipotyphla; family Talpidae; genus Talpa; species Talpa occidentalis. The sequence goes on along the minus strand of NW_023601322.1, from coordinate 82,968,401 downwards.
AGCTATCCTTTAACTGCAGCCTATCTAGTAGAATAATCATACCAAAGTTTTGATTTCCTCTCTTTCTCATTGGTTAGATACTACTGTTGGTCTTTATTGCCAAACCTCTCAAATGTATGCTCCAATTCCTCAAAGATTTCATCCACGTAACTTTCCTTCTATCAGTTTTTGTCACAAAAATAGATTTTGGGTTTCTCTTAAAAATACCTTATCACCTAGAGCATGGTAATTTTTTTTTTTTTTTTATAGAGGCATGTTTTATTTCTTTCTTTATTTGTTTGTTTGTTTGTTTTTTTGTTTATACGAGCTCTGGGTACAGTCAGAAGCGCCGGAAGGTGAGAGAATTCACCAGAGCCAGAGCGGGGAGCAGAACAGGCAAAAGGACTGAAGTACACTGCTGAGGGGAGCAGCGGGTGGCAGGAGAAGTCTGCGCGCCATGTGGGACCCTCCTCCGATGGCCGGGGAGCAGCCGGGGATCGAACTGGCGCCGCATAGGCCGCGGGCAGCTTCGCAACTCAGCGCTCAACTGCTGCACCACCGGGGAGGCCCTAGAGCATGGTAATTTTTCATAAGAACTGTTACAAAGTTTGTGATTAGAAGTTACAGGCCAGTGACTCCAAAAGGCTCAATATAAGAATTCATGATCTTATGTCATTAATCTGAAAGGAAGTTTTGGGGATTACCACAATACCCTGGGATTTTGTTTAAACACCCAAGTGCTTTCCATTTCTCCAGCCTTTCATCATTAGCAAGTTCTCCTCAGTTTATCATCCCCCATGCTCTAGACAGTTGCTAAAATTCTAGGTGACACACATAACTATCTCAAAAACAAGCTTTTGGAAACAACCCAAATGCCCAAAAATAGATGACTGGGTCAAGAAGATGTGGTATATATACACCATGGAATATTACTCAGCATTCAAAAAAGATAAACACATGCAATTTGCAGCAACATGGATGGCACTGGAAGGGATCATGCTCAGCAAAATAAGCCAGAAAGAAAAAGAAAAATACCGGATGGTCTCACTCATAGCAGGAATCTGGAAAACTTAAATAAGGGACTAGGAAAATGAATAACTATAAGAAAGTGAAAATCAAAATCAACAAAAAACTATGAACCAGAGACACTCATGGGGGGTGGGGGGCGGAGAGGGGAGGGATTGGGGTCAAAATAAGGGGGTTGCAATTGTATGGGGAATATAAAAATAAAATTTATTAAAAAATTAACAAAAAAAAAGTTTCAAAAGAGGGAATGTGTAAAAGTCTTTATAAATTAAGAATTGTTTCATGAAATCTTTTTATAAAATTCAAGCAAACCTTTCCTAGAGCATTATGGTAAGCTTCCTATCCTTGCAATAATTGTTTAAAACTTCTTCATATACCCACTCTATGCTGACCAAAATCCACTGCCCTTCTGCAGAAAATGGGGTTAGCTCCAGAGAGATACAGAATTCAGCTAGCTCAAGGAAGATACAGAATGACTGCTGCTTGTAACAGGGAAGAATAATTACCAATGAAACACAATTACTCCAGATTTATTTACACTTACCCTTCACTGAAACGCACCACGCCTTTATTTCTTCTCTTGTATATCTAGTACTCTAACTCCCGATTATTCACCTTATGTAGAACATTGGTAACCAAGGCAGGCAGCAAGAACACACCAGTGCTAGCAGATGACATGTCTTCATGGCAAGACTGAGCTTGTGGCTCATGATTCCGACCTCTGGGCTGAGTCCTTGAAAAAGAACTATAAAGGATGCATGGATTTTTCTGAAATGGTCTCAGCCACCATGAATACTAGAGTCAAATAATGAACAGCAAGAAGGCCACTTCTGCAAACTTGGTAACTCATTTTTTCATGTGCTTCTTTGACTCAAGGAATTTTCTGTATGATCAAAATTGGGGCTTATGCTTTAAAAACTTTTTGAAGAATAAGTTTCTTGTTTTTCATAAATTGTGCAGGTATTTATATTAATATTTACTGGAAAGTTAGCAAAGTTATTTTAAGAGCTCTTTTAATTCTACCAACTGCTCAAGGGCTTATTCTGCAGTAGTTAGTACATATTTAGTGTCTTGGGTATAAACAAGAGTAGAAGTTTTGCCATCATGAAATTACTCACATATGATTTTCCTTCAGGTGATCTTAATTTTATATTATACATAGAGCTATAAGAATGTGGAACAAATTACAAAACCTTTAAAGTTGGCAAATATGGCCCTAAGGCATAAAGAGTCTCAGCAAAGTCATATCTCATCATTGTTTATACAGGAAGAGCAGTAAGAACCACAGAGAGGAAGTCTTCTTAAATTTTACATTAGATTAAAATCTGCCAGTCAGCATAGCAAATAAATATGTGTGAAGGAATTTTTCTTTGAATTAATAAAGACATGTTCCTTGGAATAACAAATGTGACAATAAATGTATCTAAAATACAGTTAAAATCTTCCTATTGTAATTCTGTTAGACACATCAAGTCATTTTTTCTTTCCCATTTATACTTTATTCCATAATATAAATGAAATGTAATTTTAGAGTTTAATAATTACTCATTAAACAAACATTTCATATATATCAAGTTCTTGCTCCTGGAAAATATGTCAGTGTGCAGGTATGGTTGTATATATAAACATGTGTTCTTCAGTACTATATGATTACATATATTTTAATGTACCCTTTATAAATCTACTTTATATTTCCTGTTCAATATATACAAATACTCTATCAGGTATCAAGTATCAATTTCAATCACTGTCAAACCAAGTAACATTCTGCTACATGGAATGAAGAAACAAAAGTACTGCCGTCTTATAGGATGTAGAAATCCCTAAAGGTATGTTGCTGTCATACTGAAAACAAGGAAAAGCCAGATAATTAAAAAAAAAAAATGTAACTATTTTGGATTCTATCCAGAAGCTGACATCATCAGATAACTAGATGTAGAAAATTCCAAATGTTAACAGTCTCCTCTGGGGCAGGACAAGACAAATGAACTGTTTTGCCTGTGGGTGAGCACATGAGGGAAATATGACATCCACAAAAATATCTAAAAAGAAAACAAATGAGGTTTTAATGAATTTGTAAAGACAATATATGACTTGCTATGAGACAGTTTAGATTCTTTGAGATTCCCAGTAAAGGGGGAATTTTATTTATTTATTTATTATTATTATTATTAAAGATTTATTTATTATTTATATAAGCTCTGGGTACAGTCAGAAGCACAGGAGGGTGAGAGAATTCACCAGAGTCAGAGGGGAGAGCAGAGCAGGCAGACTGACGAAGTACACTGCTGAGGGGAGCAGTGGGTGGCAGGAGAGGTCTGCGCGCCATGTGGGACCCTCGCCCGGCAGCTGGGGATCAAACCTGCACTGTACAGGCTGCAGGCAGCTTTGCAACCCAGCGCTCAACCTGTGCGCCACCGGGGAGGCCCAAGAGGGGGAATTTTGTACTATTTACCAGCTACTTTTCAAGGATCTCAATGGGAAGAAACCTAAGGTAGCAAAGCCAAGCAGAAAGCAATGGGGTGCTGCTAACAGATAGATAAGAAGCTTAGTTCCTTGTCTTCTCTTGTAGAAACTGGAAGTTGTCATTGAGATGACCAAAAGAAAAAATAATAAAATTTGATTTAAGCAAAGTTGATACATAAAAGCAATCTCATGTTTCAGCCAGTGGCAGGAATTTCACTTGTTCTCATGATGCTAAACTGATACAAAACAAAAAACAAACAAAAAATAAACTGCTGTCCCTGTTGAAAAGGCAGAAAACACACTCTGCTGATTATCTCCAACTATTACATGGACAGTGTATAGAGGGGAGGGGTAGAAATGTGGGGAAAATATGGCCATCAAGGTTCATGCACATAGGACATCATTAAGATTGAAATTTTATGAGAAAGCTTTCAAGCTCAGATGCCACCTTGAGTCTGGCACTAACAGTGATCTGTATCTAAAGGAGGGCTGGAGGTACACAGACAAACTGGTGCTATGTAACAGTTACCCTGGGTTACCAGAAAACTAAGAGCAAAGCAAGAACATTGAGAAGACACAGAATGTTAGGAAATATTTGCAGAACATTTATCTGGTAAAGGAACTGAATCCAAAACATACAAAGGATCCTTAAAATTCAACAACCCAATTAGAAAAAGGGCCAAACTTCTGAACCAAAACTCACCCAAAAAATAGTCAGATGACACAGTTGGCATATGAAAAGAAGCTCCACATCATTAGGTATTTGGGAAGTGCAAATTAAAGTAACAAGGAGCTACTACCACACATTTATTCAAATGGCTGATTTCCCAAATACTGGACAAGAAAAAAATACTGCTGGTAGAGAAACAAAATGGTACATATATTTTTTTTTTCTGGGATGAAACACTATTTTTTTATTCTTTTTTTTATTTTTCACATCATTGTTCATTTTTAAACAATAATTGTTTTCCCCACCCCTTCAGGTATAGTCCCCATAGAATTTCCTTCACCAATATAGCCATGCACCATCACCAATTTTGAAAGACTGCTGGTTTCTTAAAATATCAAAGATCTACAAAGAGCTTACACAGCTCAACAAAAAGAAAGCAAGGGCCTCCCTGATGGTGCAGCAGTTGAGCGCTGGGTTGAGAAACTGCCCGCAGCCTCTACAGCACTGGTTTGATCCCCAGCTGCCGCGTGAGGGTCCCACATGGCATACAGACCTCTCCTGCTGCACCCACTGCTCCCCTCAGCAGTGTATTTCGTCAGTCTGCCTGTTCTGTTCCCTGTTCTGGCTCTGGTGAATTCTCACTCTCCCGTGCTTCTGACTGTACCCAGTGCTTGTATAAATAAATCAATCAATCTTAAAAAAAAAAAAAAAAAAGCAAACAACCACGTCAAAAAATAGGCAGAACTAAAAAGACACTTCTCCAAAGAAAAAATGCAAATGGCCAACATGCAGATGAAAAAATGATCATCACTCTTCAGAGAAATGCAAATCAAAACCACAATGAGATACCACTTAACACCTGAGAGACTGGCCCATATTAAAAAAATAAGTAACTAGAAACAACAAATGCCAGTGGGGATATGGTGAAAAAGCAACCCTATTACTCTGCTGGTGGGAATGTACATTGGTCTCAGCCACTACAGAAAACTGTGTGGAGGACCCTTAAACTAATAAAATGGAGCTACCACATGACCCAGCAATTCCACTCCTTGGAATCAAACAGTCATGAAAAAGAAAACTAGCAAGTTGACTATAGATCTGAGGAATTCAGGAGAGGAGGGGTAGGGAGAGGGTCAAAACAGGCGAGGGTAGAGCACAAGGGACTGCGGTGATGGATCAAGGGTGCTATGCTGGAGAGAGAGCTATGGGGACTACACCTGAGGGTAGAAATCAAATACTGCCCAAAAATGAACCATGATGTAAGAAAATAAATTTATTATTATTTTATTATTATTTTCTTACATCATGGTTCATTTTTGGGCAGTTTTTGATAAATAATAAATTATTTGATAAATAATAAATTTATTTAAAAAAGCAAATTGTAAGACATTCTGGATAAAGGTAAAATAAAGACTAAAATTATCAGTCTTTACAGAGGGGTTGAAAGCAGTAAGGCAGGGTTGACCACATAAAGCTATATGACATGAATTTATCAAGACCCACAGAATTTTACAGCAACAAGAAGAAATCTTAATGTAAATTTTAAAAAAAGTAATTTAGAAATTCATGGAAGCCCAGGAAGGAATACAGACTGTGGAGATGCAGGAAACAAATTCACTGAAGAGATGACAGAAGATATTGTACTTAGTAAATGTGGAAGTGAGTCTATAAATTTCATCAAAAGGAATTTATATAAGCAATGTAGTTGATAACACTGGTTGATAACACTCTCTCATGTTGGGGTGAAAGATGAGAATTCTGAAAATGCATCTAAGTGGCAGATAGTAGAAGCCAGGCTTCTCATAGTTGGAGGAGAAATTTACAAACAAGACTAAGGAAGAGGTTAGGGTCACCTCTGCAGGGATGGGCGTGGGTTGAGAACATCAAAATGAACACATTTACTTTAATGGAAAGATGATTACATATAGAAATATTTGTGTATGTGCATATCCATGAGTTAGCCAACATACACATTCCCATGAACTATCAGATGAGAGAAATAAAAAGCTATGACATTCAGCAGCAATGAGTTCATGGACTCCCAGATTCTGTTTTCTAATATCATTCTCTAATCAAGACTCTTTGGACAAATGTCAACTTCTAGGCAGGGAATATAACAGATGATCTGGGAACATTTCATGAGTCCAAAATGGAAGGAATGTTCAAAAGACACACACACACACACACACACACACACACACACACACACACTCACATGGAGGTTTGTTAAAGGACATAGGAACTAAATGATAGAGCTCCAGTAGCCCAAGCTGGAATAATTTGAGAAAAATGAATGAACAAATAGCATTAAGTTACAGTCTAATGTAAAATAAATATCAATAAGTTAACATGGTTACAGATATAATTCCTGAGCCTCTAAGTCCGGGCTGCATATAGCACCTCCTTCAAAAAAATACAAGAAAAGGAGGTAGAAATAAGTTTACAATGGCAAAGACTTCATCACTCAGTTATACATTATTAATATGTGCCCCAAATCACATTTTCTGTCTATAGTCTTTTCCCACAAAACTGATCATGAGAATAAAGGGAAGAGTCCATTAAAGAGGCAGCCTACAAAATGCCCAACCAATATACCTTAAAACCATCAAGGACATGAGAAACAGAGTCTGAAAAATTTTCACAGTCAAGAGGTATCTTAAGAAACATGACAACTCAAGGCAATGTGGTTAGGACGGGCATCTGCAGGAAAAAAAAAAAAGAACCAAAAAAATCAGATAAAAAACAAGTCTGAATAAAATATGGAGTTTTATTAATAATGTTAGCTCATTAATTATAGCAAATGAACCACAGTAATGAAAAATATTAAAAATAGGAAGGGCCTCCCTGGCGGCACAAGTGTTAAATCTTAGCAATATCAAGCTATTGCCAGCCACTGTAGCATGAGTTAGATCCCCAGTCAGTGAGCTACCCACATGGTGCAGCAGACCTCTCCTGTCTCACCACATGCTCCCCTCAGCAGTGTATTTCAGTAGATCTGCCTGTTCTGCTCCCTACTCTGTCTCTGGTGAATCCTCTCCCCTCCCCATCCTGCCCCATATCTCTGGCCTAGACCCCAGTTCTTGTATGCATAAATTAAAATAATGGGGGAAACAAGACACAGAGTATATGGGTCATCAGTTTTTTGTTAAATCTAGAACTGCTACAAAAGATAAATTTTATTGTTAGCCCGAGACAGAAGTATAAAAACAAATGTAACGTTTAACTCTAAACAAACATATTTTAAGAAAAAAGAAGGCTGAAAATCTTCCCTGTCAGAGGCCCCATGATGTAATAAATATAAAAAAGTCCTTGTAAAAATTACATGCACCAAGTAGACAACTGGGAATTTTTATTTACACAAAGAAATGGTAAAATGTGATATTCTAATTCTAGCCACCAGGGAGAAGTAAACTGTGATTCTCCAAAATAGTTTTTTCTTATTTAGCAGTCAGAATAAAACTGAAGGTCCAAACACAAACAGTAATAATGCATAGTGGAATTTATAATACAGGAGACTGTAAAATGTGTAACAATGGCCAAGAAGAGTAAGAAAACTACAAGTATACTATTTAAAGTTTCTTACATTTTACATCTAGCAGCTGCACATTAGAAGGTAAACTGATAATTCAAGATGTATAGTGCAAACTTTAGAGCAACCTTTAAAATTGTAAGTCAAGATGTTCTGCTAATGAATCAATACTGAAGACACAATGAAATCATAAAAAGACAGTCACTCCAAAACAAGACATGAAAAGGAAAAAAAATATGGATTCAAAAAGATAAAAAATAAAAAGCAAGATGTTAAGTTTAAGGCCAATGTAATTTATGAAAACTTGATTGGGAATAAATAGCCCAAATTCTATAAAAGGCAGAAATTGTGAGACTGAATAGACAACTCAACCATACTACAAACAAAATCCCATTTCAAATAGGACAATGTAGACAGGCTAAAAGCAGCATTATTGAAGACACATCTTGCAAAGTGTAGTCACACAAAAATTTTGGGAGAGATAACAAGTAATATTACCAGAGATTAAAAAAAGTTACATAATGAAGACACGACAATTTTAAATGCATGTGCATCTGAAAATGTTTTCTCAGAAGGCCTCCCAATAGAAAAAGGTGAAATAACCAAATACACTGTCATCCTTAGAGATTCACTATTGATTTCCTGAAAGTAGGCAGACTTGGCAGTAGGTGTGGAGTGGTAACATATACCTAAAGGGTGGAATCCTTTACCTTTAAGTCACAGTGTTGTGAACAAATGTTTCCTCAGTAAAAGAAAAATAAGGGAATAGAAAAGTTGAACAGTACTGAACCACTTGGTCTAGTTTACATTTAGGAACACTGCACCACAATAAAGGACTATGGGTGCTTTGGTGGTAGGCTTGGTACAGTGATATTCATCTCATGAAATGTAAACCAATTCCCCTAAATCATACATGGTGTTGTGAACTAATCTTACCTGATAAATAATTTCCCTTAATAAAAAAATATTTTGTGCCTCCCTGGTGGCGCAAGGGTTTAAGCACCGCACTATGAAGCAATCCGCAGCCTCTGCAACATGAGTTTGATCCCCGGCCAGCCAGGAAGCAACCCACATGGTGCGGCAGACCTCTCCTGTCTTGCCCGCTGCTCCCCTCAGCAGTGTATTTCAGTGGATCTGCCTGTTCTGTTCCCACACTCTGTCTCTGGTAGATCCTCTCACTCCCCATATCTCTGGTCTGTACTCCAGCTCTTGTATGTATAAATAATTCTTTAAAAAATATATTTGTTTACTTAAGTAAAAATTACATTTTTATTTCCTTGTGGTACTGTGGGAGAAAACAAAAAAAGAACACCACACCCAAGATGTGCAGAATGCACCTTCTTTCAAATGTACAAGGAACCTATATCAAGCTACTCCATATGCTGGGTCATAAAATAAAGACTATACACTCCAACAATAGAAATATTGCAAAGCAATAGCACTCTATGTGGGAAATCCTAAAATATTTACAAAGTAAAACGTACAGTTTATAAAGACCTCCTGGATCAAAGAGGAAATATTTTTACATTTTTTCACATTTTAAAATTCTACATTTTAAAAGGTCAGGTTTATTCGGAAAAGGAGAGGTACCTGCATCGTCACAGGTAGGCAGGAGAGCTGCCCCTGACGTTAACATTTTTAAAGAGTATGGACCATTTATTGATATTTTGTTGACCGTCAAGTTGTTTCTGTCTGATGTTTCATCGTGAACACATTTTTGTAACAAATACTACAGAACTGATCTGCTTATTTTTTTTAAGTGCATTTTATTAAAAGGCAAATAATGTCTATTTGTTCCCTTACGGGTGATGAAAACCATAAGTATAATCTGCCAGATTTATTTCACAATAAAACTGATCTTTTTTCTTTTATATTTAGTAATTATGTTATTAGGAAATATGTATTAGGAAATACTTGGAGACAGTGTAACTATCCTCATTAAGCTTTCACCTGCTACTTTTAATACCTATTGATGATTATTACCCAAAATTAATATGAACATGGTGATTACCAAATGGTGATTTTAAAAAATATTCAATACTTGTTAGCAATTAATTTGCAGTACATGTAAAAGTGATTGGTTTTAATTGGGTAAAATATAATATTAAAGTACTTGGTACATGGAGACAATTCATTTTTCCAAGACTTAAACATGTTTGTTTTAATATAGGATAAAACCTAAATTCAATAAAAAATAATTTGTGTAGCATGTACAAACCTTTCAACCTAAGACTATTTTAGATTAGATCTTTAGGCTTTCTTCTGATGTTAAGCAAAATAAACATTTTAAAACACCTTTCATCTTTATATAATCAAGATTCACTGTTCTGTCACAAAATAAAATTATAGTGTGAATAGAATTCATTTTGCAATATAGCTCAAAGCAAATTATCAGTCTATCTGTAAGCAGTGGAATGGAAAAAGTTGAGAAGTAAATCAATATACTCAAACTTACTACACTAGTGTCATACAGCATTTACCAGACAATGCATCATGAGATGGTTACAGTAAATTTCTATAGAAACAGATAGAGTACATCTCCAAAGACAGTATTATTCACATATTCCTTGAAATAAAAGCAGTGATCTGAAATTACTCAAACTTAGTCAAGAAATATTTCTGTGAACAATTATTGCTGCAGTAATAGTTTTTTTAAGGTAATAGAAACTATAAAGCAAAGGCATTCACAAAGTGGACACATGGCTAAATTTGAAGCAAAAACAGAGATAACTTTAGAGTATTAATGATGTACATAAATTTAGAAATAAGACAAGGTGCAGATTTCTCACAAAATATCTTTCTAGAGTACTGACATCAACTAAAGGCCACTGGAGTCAACTGGACTTTGGTTTTTGCCCCAGTCATCAGGTTATGAAAGGAGAAGGTTATTTGTCTAATATTTGGGACAAGGAGACAATCTGTTTTATCCTATCACATACTATATTCAGATTTACAGTGACCATGATGCTCTGCCAAATGAGCTCCCAAAATGCTGGCCTTCAAGCACTTTCCTGTTTCAGGAAAATAGCTTCATTACACTATCTAGGCATTTATGAAGGTAGCAATCATCCTTTGATGCTCTACCAGTTTCACATGGTGGGGCAGGAATTGGTGAAAGCATGTAGAACAGCAGATTTTTAATAAAAAATTGGTTTCTTGGTGAACTGTTGTTCCCTTGATCATTATTTAGTCGTCATTTTTGTCTCCAATTACTTTTTTTTAGTTCAAAGTCTAGCTTATTGGATATGAGACTAGTAGTTACCTATTTACTGAGTTATTGTCATGTATGACCATGTATTATTCCAGCATATTATTTTTAGTTTAGTTTGTTTTAGTCTTTTGGTTTCAAATCGGTCTCTTATAAGCAAATTATTGATGGCCATAACTTTTTTAAAGATTTATTTATGCATACAAGAACTGGGGTACAGGCCAGAGGTGCGGGGGTTGAGGGGATTCACCAGAGATAGAGCGGGGAACAGACCAGGCAGACTGACTGAAATACACTGCTGACAGGAGCAGCGGGTGAGTTAGGAGAGGTCTGCTGTGTCATGTGGGTAGTTCCCTGGCCAGGGATTGAACTCGTGCTGCAGAGGCTGTGGATAGCTTCATAGGTTGCGTCTTAATCCCTTGTGACACCATGGAGGTCCCGATGGCCATAATTTTGGAACCCACATTGTTACCCTATGTCTTTTTATTGGTGAATTCAGAGCATTCATTAAATGTAATTATTTACATGAACTTTTTATTTTTGGTTATTTTGTTTTGATTTTTGATTGTTTTATTTTTCTATTGTTACTTTTCCTCCTTTTGTTTCTATTTCTGGATGGACTACTTTCCTTAGTATTTCTATAAATTTGTTTGCTTCTTCATCTAGGGTGTTTATTCTGGATTTTTGGTTAGTGACTACCAAGGGGGTTTTACCTGAGTTCTTATGTTTAAGGTCCTTTATGACCTCGTGTCTGCTCTGACATTTATCTATATTGGTTCCACCCATTTTCTCCTCTTCTGTATTTGGTGTTGTTAACTCATAGTATTCTTTCTCTTGATACTATTGTTATATTGCTCTTGCCATCTTATATTTATGCACTAAATACAGGAGCACCAAGTTAATATAAATCAACTATTAGCAGAGATAAAACAATATATCAACTACATACAATTGTTGTCAGATACTTCCTTACACTGCTGTACATCATCATGACAGAAAATTAACAAATAAGGTCTTAAATGAAGTAGTAGATGGATTTACTGGACATTTATAGTTTTTCATCCTAAAAGCTATGAATAAACCTTCTCCAATGCACATGGAACATTATCATGAATAGATCATATACTAGGACATAAAACAAGTCTCAGAAAATACACAAAAATAGAAATTGCGTCAAGCATTTTCACAGATCACAATGCTATAAAGGTAGAAATTCACCATAACAAGATAGTTGGAACAACTCAAAATATGTGGAGATTGAATGAAATGGTTTTGAACAACTCTTAGGTCAGTGAAGAAATCAAAGAAGAGGTAAAAAAGTAGCTACAGACTAATGAAAATGGAGAGACAAACTACCATACATTGTGGGATGCTTCAGTTGCAGTACTACACAAGACATTCAAAGCAACTCAGGCCCACAGAAAAATAAGATCTCAATTTCACAATCTAACTCTGCAGGTAAAGAAACTGGAGAAGGAACAACAAAAGTATCCCCAAACCAGTAGAAAGCAAGAAGTAATAAAAATTAGAGCAGAAATAAATGAAATGGAAAACAAAAAGCCATTCCAAAAATTTGAACTCAACAAAATGATAATATTTACTAGAAGGAATAAGAGAGGGTAGAAGATTTGGAGGGTGAAAGCAGTTGGGGTATGGGCATGGGTGGTTTGATGGAGAGATAAAGAAAAAAAAAACAAAGAATTTTGATCTTACTAGCATGGAAACCACATTCTTGTCACTTGGAATGGTAATTGCAAATCTTTCTCCTCCTTTTTTCCATATTTTATCCACCTTTCACATTACTAGCACAGAAATCACAGCATAATTAAAAAGATACTAAGATAAGGGGCCTCCCTGGTGGCGCAGGGGTTAAGATGCAAACTATGAAGCTGTCCGCAACCACTGCAGCATGAGTTCGATCCCCGGCCAGCCAGGGAGAAACCCACGTGGAGGGACAGACCTCTCCTGTCTAGCCCACTGCTCCCCTCAGCAGTGTATTTCAGTGAGTCTGCCTGTTCTGTTCCCCACTCTGTCTCTGGTGAATCCTCTCACCCCCTGCATCTCTGGCCTGTACCCCAATTCTTGCATAAAAATGAAAAAATCTTTAAAAAATTAAAAATAAAGATACTAAGGCTTGAGTACTTTCCTATTCATACAGATGAAAAATCAAATCTCTTGTGTAGAATCCTCAGATTTTAATAAGTTATTTGAGAATCTTGAGTGTGTCCATAAACATCTTTACCTATTATCTAGTTTTTTTCTATTTGATTCTTCAGATTTTAATTTGTACACCAAATTTTAACCCTACATAGTGACAAATAAATGGGTTCAGTAATTTATTTTAAATGAAATAACTGAATGGAGTGTGCTATAATTTTTTATGACTATAACATCACATTTACTTCAACATTTTGTAGTACATCTTGACTTCTTTATTTTTCATTGCAATGCTGTTTTACATCATTGTTTGCATTTTGGGATTATAGTACCACCTACCATAAATTCTTTATTCCTGATCTACCTCTCAGAGAAACCTCCAAAGTATCTGAAGTCTTCACCCTATATTGCTATTAACCATTAGCTAGAAAAATGAGTTTATTTTTATGACTATAAATACTATACTTAGAATTCTGATGAATAAAGTAAAATTGAGGTAGGGTATACAGTTAATTCCCTAATCAGTCCTATGAAAGAAGTATTATTATACCCAAGTAACAGGTGTGGAATTTGATGCTTGAAGTAGTCATATGGATTTTCAAAAATAATTTAGCCAGTCAGGAAAAGAACGGAAATTAAACATTTTACTGTGACCAAAAACCTGTGATTTTATTACAAAAGACAACATCTAGGATTTTATTAAATTACTTGTTTTTAAATTTTATTCATTGAAAATTTTAGTACTTTTTTTTTCTTTTTAAAGATTTATTTATTTATGCATACAAGAGCTGGGTTACAGGCCAGAGATGCGGGGGTGAGAGGATTCACCAGAGACAGAGCAGGGAGCAGAACAGGCAGACTGATGAAATACACTGCTGGGGGGAGCAGCAGGTGAGACAGGAGAGGTCTGCTTCGCCATGTGGGTTTCTCCCTGGCCAGTCGGAGACCGAACTCGTGCTGCAAAGGCTGCGGATTGCTTCATAGCGCAGTGCTTAACCCCTTACACCACCAGGGAGGCCCGAAATATTTACTACTTTTTATATATGCTACCTATTATTGAGAGAACTGACACCTTGTATAATGTGTGTGAAATGTCTATCATACCACTTTCACAATCTAACTACACACCACTATAGTATCTTACAGTCTGCTTTTTTTTAAATAAATAACTTATATAGCAAATGGAAGAAGTATGTTGCACTAGGACATACTAAAAAATAGGAAAATACGTTTGGTTACTAAGATCAACATTTTTGACTTTTGAATATGTCAAAAATCCATGCATAATAGGACATCAAACATGATACAAGATGACAAGAACATTGAAACTGACAAATGGTTTGCATTAGTTTGTCGGTTACATAGTAGATGTTATCCTGTATCATGTATAATGTCCTGTTATGCATGGTTTGAGGGGCACAATGATCTATGCTTTATTTTGTATAGAACTTAGTATTATTGCTTATGCTCACCTCTTTTTTTTTTTAACAAGAATTCTCTACAGAAGATGGGAAGAGATGCACAATGTAAGCTAAAAAGCATTGCCATAACAAGAAAAATAAACTGAGATATACAATGTCCTTGGATGTAGCATACCATTAAGATGGTAATTATTCCTGCACTATACGGCCTGGCCAAAGACACAATCAAATTCCAAATAGAATTTTTAGTAGAAATTTGCATTTTGATTCTAAATTTTTATAAGAAACTCAGAAATTTCAATAACATTGAGAATGGAGAACAAATCCAGTAGTCTTAGGGTATCTGATTTTAAGGATTATTTTAAAGCAACAAAGCAGTGTGGTACCAGCATCAAGAGAGAATGAAATAGAAAAGAGTCCAAAATTAAACTCACACATTTGTGGCTCATAAATCAATCAACTATGGTTCTGAAAACAAAAACAAAACAAAAGCTATGAAAAATTACAAAAATTCTTTTTTTTTTAAAGATTTATTTATTTATTAATACAAGCACTGGGTACAGTCAGAAGCGCGGGAGGGTGCGAGAATTCACCAGAGCCAGAGCAGGGAGCAGAACACGCAGAAGGACCAAAGTACACTGCTGCGGGGAGCAGCGGGAGGCAGGAGAGGTCTGTGCGCCATGTGGGACCCTCGCCCAGCGGCCGGGGATTGAACCGGCGCTGTAGAGGCCACGGGCAGCTTCGCAACCCAGTGCTCAACTGCTGCTCCACTGGGGAGGCCCAAAAATTACCAAAATTCTTAAAGAACATATGTCAAAGTCCTTGAGACTAAATTAGGTGGATAATTATGACAGCAAAGGCAAGGTTTCTTAAAAACCAACTAACAATAGTACTTCACATTAAAATCATCTCTTTGAAAACATCATGAAGAAAACTGAAACAAAACCAGACTTAATCTAATCAAGTACCTACATCCAGACTATATAAAAAACTTTCAACGAAGAAATAGGTGTGATATTGCAATACATATCTTACCCAACAGACATGCTGATCACAAACTCAGACAAGAAACAATGTTCAACATCATCAGTCATTATGAAATGCAGATTAAACCACAATCAGATACTATTTTTATAATGTGTACAATGAAGACAGCAAAAAACTGGAAACAATTCAAATGTCCATCAAAAGTGAATCATAGATGAATCACTACTTACCCACTAAGAGACTACCCCTTAGTGATGAAAAGAATGAACAAATGATACATGCAGTGTACACAATGGGATAACATTTATATACTTTTATGGAAAATCAACTAATCAGAGATTATTTTGGGTGAATTCAATGGAATATAGAGATAACAAAGAAACACAAGGAAATTTTGCAGTAACATATGCACATTACCTTGATAATAGTTAACTTGTAAGTTAAAACTCACTAAATTACATGTTTGAAGTATATTGCAGTTTATCATGTCATTTATATCTCAAAACCACTGAAAAAATAGTCATGAAAGCAAAAGGCACAGTGATTTATTTTTTAATGACACATAATTGGACCAAAAAAAAAGCAAAATTGCCCACTAACCGGACTTCTCCCTCAACTAAATAATAATTATCATTACTTATACTTCTCCATATCTGTCATTCACTTGGAATCACAACTCATGTGAAGAGAGAAATGGTAACTCCCACATTATGGAATCTAGTAAATTTGAGTTTAAAAGACTTCCAGTTTTATTGTAATGATAAAACATTATAGGTAGAAATCATAATGACCTTAATACTAAGCTCCAGTTTGTTCTTAGTTTCCTCTCTCTCATCCCTAGATAAAATGATGCAAGAACAGTAAAAAGAACCTCTCATTTCTATGACATTCAATTATAATGCAAAAAGAAAAAAAGTCCACTCTTTAAATGCTGCAGACCACATCTATAAACAGAGCACAAAGAAATCATGAAGTGTAGCATGGTATGTTAATTACCTCCACAGGACTCAAATTTGTAAAACATACATTGTCTGGATAATAAAATCCTTTCACTTCCAAGGTATTAAGCTCTATTTATAAAATCACAAACTACATTTTATGAGTACACTTCTAAAGAGAAAACAGAACAAAATTACAAACTACATTTTATGAGTAAACTTCTTAAGAGAAAATAGAACAAAATTACAAACTACATTTTATAAGTAAACTTCTAAAGAGAAAATAGAACACTATACAGGTTAACTGAAGAGTATCGTAAACTTAAATATCCGCATATTTCTTATAAAAAAAGTCCCTCCAAAACCCCACCAACTGGGAGAACATTTTTGCACCCAACACTAAAGATAAAGGACTGATCACAAAAATCTGCAAAGAGCTGATGAGACTCAGCAACAACAAAGAAAATAATCCAGTCAAAAAATGGGCAGAAGAGCTAAAAAGAAACTTCTCTGAAGAGGAAATGCAAATGGCCAACAGACATATGAAAAAATGTTCAACATCACTTGTAATCAGGGACATGCAAATCAAAACTACCATGAGATACCATCTTACACCAGTGAGAATGGCACATATTAAAAAAACTAGCAACAACAAATGTTGGCGAGGGTGTGGAGAAAAAGGAACTCTTCTGCACTGTTGGTGGGAGTGCAAACTGGTCCAACCACTATGGGGAGCTGTGTGGAGATTTCTGGACCTACTAAACATAGAGCTTCCATATGATCCAGCAATTCCACTCCTAGGTATTTACCCAAAGGACACAGAAACATCAATTCCAAAGAACACCTGCACCCCTATGTTTATAGCAGCACTATTTACAATAGCTAAGCTTTGGAAACAGCCCAAATGCCCAAAAATAGATGACTGGATCAAGAAGATGTGGTACATATACACCATGGAATATTACTCAGCATTCAAAAAAGATAAACACATGCAATTTGCAGCAACATGGATGGCGTTGGAAGGGATCATGCTCAGCGAAATAAGCCAAAAAGAAAAAGAAAAATACCGGATGGTCTCACTCATAGCAGGAATCTAGAAAACTTAAATAAGGGACCAGGAAAATGAATATAAGAAAGTGAAAATCAAAATCAACAAAAAACTATGAACCAGAGACACTTTTTGGGGGGTGGGGGGCGGGAGGGGAGGGATTTGGGTCAGAATGGGGCGTTTGCAATTGTATGGGGGAATATAAAAATAAAATTTATTATTTAAAAAAAAAAAGTCCCTCAAGATTTATTTTAAAAGATTTACATTTTAACAAGTTTGCACATTATTGATTTACACTGTAAATATTTTTTTAACTTCATAACTAGAGATAGGCAGTAGTCAAGACACACAGATGGAATTTTCATTTTAACCAGAAAAATCTCCCTGAAGGCAAGAGAGTAAGAAATAAAGACACTTACAGAAAGTCCATTCTTCTCTTTTCCACTGGCTAAATTCCTTTTCTAAGCAAGTCAGCTATCCCTTGAAGTTAGAAAAGCAAGATAAATTTATAAACCAAACACGTTATAAGAGAAGATAAAACAAACTACGAAAACATGTCATTGCTGGAGTACGGTGTCCTGGGCTTTCCACTTCATGGCACACATAGGACAAGTTGCCATTTGTAGGCACACTGTGCTCAGTTGAGGCTGATTATGTTTAGAGGGAGTTCTATCAATTTCAGCCTGCTCACACCCTACCAAAACCCTGTCAAGAGCAACCTGAGTCATAAATGCAGACATAACCATCACACAATTTGGACATCCACAATGTGCTGGAACATTCACTGGTAAGCACTGCGATAAAGTATATTTATATTCAATCACCGGTATTAAAAACACTGAATTTTGCATAACCTACATTTAGGCTTTTCCAACACTTGTGATGTACTTTCTCCCAACAGATTTCCTATATATAAAGAATAATATTTCTAGAAAGGGACAGTGTCAGAATGTTTTTTTTTTCTCTGTTACACATATTTTAACAGACTTACGCTTTGTAACCAAGGTCAAGATTCCTAATAATTCAACAAAATTACTAGAGCAACCACTTATGTATTTTATATACAAGACCCACCAACATTACTATATATCTTTGTTAAGGTGGTTTTAAGTCAACTTAATAAGACAGCACATAAATACCATCAAAGAATATATAATATTTATGTCTCTACTATTCCTGAAAAAAAAAAAAAATCAAAGAAAAGCTATCATTTGAGCTACAGGATATTAATTATACCAAAGAAAGGGCAAACAAAAGAAAATAATTCTCACTTAGCATTTGTTTCATTCAACATCAGCTGAGACTGTTTTGTTGTCACCGATGTTCTACTTGAACGACATTGAACTAAAAGGCAGTTATTAGAGAAGATGTGCAGGTTCATATGAGCTGGCCACTCATGAACAACTGTGACCTATTTGCTATCTGCAAATCATAGTAGAGCAGTCGTGGATTACCCAGGGACAATATCCTGTATCACGAGGTAGGCCCCGGAATGCCTAGGCCTACCTACAAGAACTTCCGCTTGAGTGTATTTCTGTCAATCTGCCTATTCTTTTCCCCAGTCTCTGGTGAATCCTCTTACCTCCCACACCTCTGGCCAGTTCTTGTATGCATAAATAAATCTTTAAAAAAAAAATAAGAAAAACAATAAGAAAAAAAAAAGGAACTTCTGCTTGAGCAGTATTCTTGTCTTGCCAACCTGCTCCATGACTGTTGTGTCCTCATTGTGTTTTCCTCCACAAAGCATCAACAAAGTTCCTGTCACAACAAACATAATATATGGATACAAGACAGGGCCTTGGAAGCCTGGCAAGTACAAGACATCTAGAATTCATTGGGTAGAGCTTCAAAAATGTGAAGAGCTGTAAACAGAATACTCTAGTAATCTACAGATGGTCAGCACACACAAAGAAAAAAATCCCACATCGATGCAAAAAACCTCCAAATTCGGAAGGCACTCAGATGTTTCCATCTTAGAAATTGAATGAAATTAGCTCTTAACAAACCACTGTCCTTGCTCCCACCTAAGCAAACTTAAAAGCAAAACCCAAAAGGATCAAAAAGTTTTCATTAATTCAGTGATTCAAAATTCTTACAAAAATACAAAAATAACCAGCATTCAAGAAAGTAAAAATCCAGACTTGGCTAAAAAAAAAAAAAAAAAAAAAAAAAAAAAAAAAAAAATTCTCCAGGATGCAAAGCAACAGCAGAAAACTGACCCAGGACAAGAAAAATCAAACAAGAAAAAAGAGCCAAATGAATGGCACCTCATTAAAATTAATAACTACACTTTGAAACACTGCTGTAAGAACGAAAAGTAAGATAAAGACTGTAAAGAACATCTAGAAGTTCTTTAGCTCTCCAAAAAACAAACAAAAAATCTTCTATCTACAATCTATTAAAACTCCCCCAAATACAGTAACAGCAGAGTAAAAATAGGCAAAATATTTAAACACAAAATTCAGAATCGCGAACATCCAAATCAAAATATTCTCACCATCATTAATAATTAAGGAAAAGGTTATTAAAAATACCAGGAGCTAATAGTATGCACCTGCTAGAATGACACTACTTAACAAGAATGTTCATATAAAGCGTTAATGAGAATTTGGAAAAACTGGTGCTGTCAAACATCATAGAATGAAAATTGGAAAACACATTTGCAGTTTCTTAAAAAGTAAAATATATAACTTACATCCCAGAAATTCCACATCAAGGTATTTATTCAAGGGAAATGAAAGCATCTGCTCTCACAAAGACTCATTGATGTTTCTATTACCTCTTCTCAAAACAGAAATAGCCAACTAGAAATAATCCAAATGCTGATTACACATAAATGTATGAACAAACCCTGATAGAGTCACACAAGGAAATATTACGTCCCCGCAAAAAACTGTTAATTGTTTACAATGTGAATTTCAAAATTTTGAGTAAGATTGTAATACTAAAAAAATCTTTTTTTTAGAATTGAAATCTTTCATTCAATTCTGTACTGTTTTATATCAAAATATTGAATCACCATCATAACCCGTGTGGAAGTTACTTGAGTCAATGGGTATGAAACTAGTATTACATTTAAAAATCTCTGTCTTTCCTGCCTGTAACATCAATGATTTTCAGGCTTTTCTGCCCTTCCACCATTAGGATTGCATGCCTGATTGGGGGCGGGGGGTGAGGGCACCTGCATTTTGTTACATTGTTATAAGTTGTGTTGCTTACTCTTGTGGGCCATGGCTGCAGTATTGATATCTTTGCCAAGAGGAGCAGAGGCATGAGAGAGAACAGGAGAAAGCCAGAGAACCCAGGAAAGAGTGAGGATTCACCAAGGCAAGAAGGCCTGCCAGCCTCCTGCCACCCCACCCCACCCCTCCCCTGCCTGCTGTGTACCTGGTTGCACTGAATGTAAAAGTTCAATAAAAGCCTGCAAAAGCCACCGAGGGCTCCAGGACGCTCCTTTACCCTGTCTGCTGCTTGGATCGTAGAGAACCAGATCAGTGCCCTTCCTGCCACTACCCTGACTTTGTATTCTTTACAAGAGTGAAGAAGTGATATTTTTGGTTGATGAACTAATGCGAAGAACGGGGCATGCGTGGATTAGTTCCTTCCTAGCTCCCTCCTTTCAGAATCAGCTTATCTTGGCGAGTATTCAATTTCTTCCTCTGCTCTAAAGCAAGAGACCTGGGCTATTGGAGGGCCTGGGGGTGGACTTATAATTAATATGCACAAAGAACCCATTTTATTTGCCATAAAATTTGTCCTCACTTATTTACCAAGTACTTTGAGAGCTTCCTATATGTCAGATATTGTTCCATGCTCCATGAATAACACAGATTCTGGGTATTTACAGCCTCATGAATCTGACATCCTAACGCAATTGTGCTTGACTGAATTACTAAATCCAGTAGTTCACTCCTTATTTTCACTTGCATTCCCCCCTCCCCTAATGTATAAAAATCATTAATAAAAAGTCATCTCACTTGCTGTCGCTTAATTCCTCACACTGAGGTCCTCTGTTTGCACTGTCGCTGTGGCGTCTGAAGGGCCTCTGCCCCTGCCAGAATGGTTGTTTTGAAACCTAAGTGTGAAATCAGTTCACCTGGAAGGTCTGTTAAACACAGCTAATGAGACCCATATGGTGAGTTCTGGATTCATTTGCCCAGGGGAGGAGCATAAGAATTTGAACTAAGTTTGAACTGAGCCTGCAAGAGAGGGAGGAGGTGTGGGGGTTCAAACAAGGTGCAGAGAGACCCCATGGACTATAGCGGATGACTATGGGTGTCTGAGTGGGGAGTGTGTTGGGGCAAGATTACCTGGAGAGGGGGGATCTGACACCAGTACATCATATACAACATCACAAACCCTTGTTACCTCAATTAAAAATAATAAAATTTAGGGCCTCCCTGGTGGCACAAGGGGTTAAGACGCAACCTATGAAGCTATCCACAGCCACTGCAGCAAGAGGTATATCCCCAGCCAGGGAGATACCCACATGGCACAGCAGAACTTTCCTGTCTTGCCCGCTGCTCCCCTCAGCAGCGTATTTCGGTCAGTCTGCCTGTTCTGTTCCCTACTCTGTCTCTGGTGAAACTGCTCACCCCCATGCCTCTGGCCTGTACCCCAGTTCTTGTATGCAAAAATAAATAAATCTTTCAAAAATAATAAAATTTAGTCTGACTTTACATATTTTGTTAGACCGCTCTCATTAAATATTCTTCTAGCTTCTAAAATCATTCTTTTTTTTTTTTTTTTATAGAGGCATGTTTTTATTTATTTATTATTTGTTTGTTTGTTTGTTTTGTTTATACATGCACTGGGTACAGTCAGAAGCACGGGAGGGTGAGAGAATTCACCAGAGCCAGAGCGGGGAGCAGAGCAGGCAGAAGGACCGAAGTACACTGCTGAGGGGAGCAGCGGGCGGCAGGAGAGGTCTGCGTGCCATGTGGGACCCTCCTCCGGTGGCCGGGGAGCAGCCGGGGATCGAACCGGCGCCGCAGAGGCCGCGGGCAGCTTCGCAACCCAGCGCTCAACCGCTGCGCCACCGGGGAGGCCCCTAAAATCATTCTTAACATCTTCCTTAATCCTTTCTCACCTATACTTTTAACTCTCAATCCTTTTCTGAAGGAAAAAAAAGAAAGTGCAGTCGAACAGCTTCTCAGGAGAAAGCAATGTGCTGATCATGAACCACACCAGGAACACCACTCAGTTAGAGCCTAGTCTGTGGGTGTGGTGGGAATTCAAGGAGAAGCTGAGGCTATAAAAAAAATTTAGACTGCTATAGAACTGATCCTGTTAATGGGAACTGGCAACAGTGGTCTCTTGCCTTGTTGATGGTCTGAGAACTTTGTTTCTCATCACAGAGGATGATATTAGCTGAGAGTATTCCTAGTGATAAGAACATTTAAGATTTATTTTTAGCAATTTTCAAAATTATACCATATAGTACTATTTTTTTTAAAGATTTATTTATGCATACAAGACCTGGGGTGTAGACCGGAGGTGGGGAGGGGGTGAGAGGATTCACCAGAGACAGAGCAGGTAGCAGAACAGGCAGACTGAAATGCACTGCTGAGAGGAGCAGCAGGCGAGACAGGAGAGGTCTGCTGCGCCATGTGGGTTGCTCCAGGCTGGCAGGGGATGGAGCTCGTGCTGCAATGGCTGGCGAGAGCTTGATAACGCTGACTTTAACCCCTGCGCCACCAGGGAGGCCCCATATAGTACTAGTAGCTATCGTCATATGCTGCACATTCCATCCCCATGACTGATTTCTTTTATAATTGGAAGTTTTTTCCCTCTTGGCCCTCCTTACCCAGTTTGTGGACACCCCAATCCTGCCTCTGCCAACTACCAACAACCTGTTGCCTGTCTCTATGCATTCCGTTTTGGCATTTTTTTGCTTTTTAAGATTCCATATATAAGTGACATGATATGGTATTATGGTGTTTGTCTTTATCTCTCTTATTTCATTTACTAAATGAATGAAATTTATTAATAAACATTAATAAAATGTTCTCAGGATTAATCCACATTGTCACAACTTACAAGATTTCACTTCTTTTTATTGCTGAATAATACTCCTTAAAGAAAAAGCTTTCAGCTTTACATCATTGATAATGTTGTAGATGGTCTTTTTTATCTTAATTTATATGCTGCTGTAGTGGGGCAACCATGCTCAGAGTGAGCAGGGGAGCCGGGGGACCCAGAGGTTGGCAGGCCTCCCAGCCCCCTGCCAATCTGTCTGCTCTTCTCCTTGGGCTCTCTCTGGCATTTTCTCATGCCCCTGCCTCTCTGGATAGATACTCCCATTGTAGAAAAGGAGAACTGGAGGGTAAAAGGGGGGCTGTGGTTTGCAGACACGTTCAATACCCAGAAAGGAACTTCCATGAGATTTCAAGATCTGAGAATAGTCCTCTGTGGCTCAGCTCTTCATCCCCTGCATCGACAGGTGACAGTCATACCCTCTCAGCTCAGCAGGGTGGCTGTCCACACTCTGCCCTAAGAAGTCCCAGGCCATCCTAATTATGACTTTGTCCTCTGAGCATGCTTCCTTGATTTGATCTTGCCTTTGTCCAGACTGTGTTGTTTTTCTGGATATAAAAGTTTTCAAAAACCCTGTAGTCTTCCTCCATGGATGGTATCAACAAATGTACTCATTTTTCCAGGTACAATCAAACATCTTCAAGTCACATGCCTAATTTATTTAGCAAACGGTCTTAAGACATCACCTCGGCCCTGTTGCCAGAGCTCACTCTGGATAGACTGAAAATCTTCCAAATTATCAGGTGCTCATTGCTTTTTTTTTTTTTTTAAGATTTATTTATTTATTTATTTATACAAGCACTGGGTACAGTCAGAAGTGCGGGAGGGTGAGAGAATTCACCAGAGCCAGAGCGGGGAGCAGAGCAGGCAGAAGGACCGAAGGACACTGCTGAGGGGAGCAGCGGGCGGCAGGAGAGGTCTGCGCGCCATGTGGGACCCTCCTCCTGTGGCCGGGGAGCAGCCGGGGATCGAACCGGTGCTACAGAGGCTGTGGGCAGCTTCGCAACCCAGTGCTCAACCGCTGCGCCACCAGGGAGGCCCAGGTGCTCATTGCTTTTTGTTGACCCATGTCTTCTTTTATCTTTTGCTCATATTTCATTATAAACAGCAGGAGAAACCTTCTACACTTTGCTTGGATGATCCTCAACTAAATTATCCAAGTTCATCGCTTACATATTGTACCTTCCACCCAACAGAGGAATATAATCAATCAGTCAAGTTCTCTGCTACTTTACATCATAACTCATCTTTGCTCCAGGGTTCAATAATATAGTTCTCATTTCCATCTGTAGTGTCCTTGGATACTTTTGACTTTCATATTTTTTACAACATTCTTTTAATGACTTGTGTATTCTCTAATATAAGCTTTCCCTACAATGTTCCACACTTCTTTCTGAATCTTCATAAGACTGACATTTTTAATATTTATTTATTTATTTGTTTGTTTGTTCACTTATTTATTTATTTATACAAGCACAGGGTACAGTCGGAAGTGTGGGAGGGTGAGAGAATTCACCAGAGACAGAGCGGGGAACAGAACAGGCAGACTGACAAAATACACTGCTGAGGGGAGCAGCAGGTGCAGCAGGAGAGGTCTGAGCACCATGTGGGACCCTCGCCAGCCGGCCTGGGATAGAACCAGTGCTGCAGAGGCTGCAGGCACCTTTGCAGCCCAGCGCTCAACCGCTGCGCCAAGGGAGAGGCCCAAGACTGACTTTTTTTTTTAATAATAAATTTTATTTTTATATTCCCCATACAATTGCAACCCCCTTATTTTGACCCCAATCCCTCCACTCCCGCCCCCTACCTCCCATAGAGTGTCTCTGGTTCAGAGTTTTTTGTTGATTTTTATTTTCACTTTCTTATAGTTATTCATTTTCCTGGTCCCTTATTTAAGTTTTCTAGATTCCTGCTATGAGTGAGACTTTTAATGTTCATATTCTACCAACAGTTCCTCAGCAAAATCTAGGTTTTCACTATCAAGTGCCTCGAAATACTTCCAGTCTCTCTCCATTGCCTAACCCAAAGCCACTTCCATATTTTAGCTTTTTCTGACAGCAGTATCCTACTTTCCAGTATCAAATTTGCATGTTTCCCAGGATTGCCCTAACAAAGTACCACACATTCAGTGGCTTAAAACAATAGAAATTGGGCCTCCCTGGTTGAGCGCTGGGTTGTGAAGCTGCCCGCAGCCTCTGCAGCGCCAGTTCGATCCCCGGCTGCTCCCCGGCCACAGGAGGAGGGTCCCACATGGCGCGCAGACCTCTCCTGCCGCCCGCTGCTCCCCTCAGCACTGTACTTCGTCAGTCTGCCTGTTCTGCTCCCCGCTCTGGCTCTGGTGAATTCTCTCACCCTCCCGTGCTTCTGACTGTACCCAGTGCTTGTATAAATAAATAACGAAATCTTAAAAAAAAAATAGAAATTTATTTTGTTGTAGTTCTGCAGCAAGCTGCTCAAAATCATGGTGTCAGCAGTCTTGCTCCCTCTGGAATCTGATAGACTCCTTCCTTGCCTTTTCCTAGTTTTTCACGGGTGCTTATAACCCTTGTTCCTTTCTTGCACGTTTTATCACAACAATCTCTGCTCCTGTCATCATAAGGCATTCTCCCTGTGTCTCTGATGTATTTCTGTGTCAAATTTCCCTGTATTTATAAGGATCTCAGTCATATTGATTTAGTGCCCAATCTAATGAGCTCACCTTAAACTGACTACATCTGCAAATACCCTATTTACAAATAAGGTCACATTCACAGGTACCAGAGGTTATGATTTAAAGAGATCTTTAGGGAGATATAATTCAACCCAGAGCAGAGACCAAGCCATCTCAGAATCCCAAGTGAACCCAAAATTCCAGACATTTCATCAAGCAAGATATATGAATGATTTTGTAATCAAGTTTTTTCTTTCCTTTTCACCTCCAGTAAGGATTTCTGGGACCAAAAGCTCATGAATTTGTTTCCTTGCTATAAAGACAATTCTCCTTCCTCCTGGACTATTTCTTTAAACATATTTTTCATTCAACAAGAAAGCAGTGGCTTTCCTCCCAGGATTTATATGTCTATTTTGATCTGTCAATGTTATTTATTTTTCTGTCTGACTCAGTGCAGCACTTAGAGGAACCAATGATAGATATTTCACAAAAGGGAAAAGGGAAGAACTTTTTCTAAGGCTAGGGCTTGTTCTGAATAATTTAGGGCAAAATCTAAGTGAGGAGGGATAAGTTTGGATTGGTTACAATTTCTGAGTTGACGCTATAAGTGGGGTTAAACTAGAGAATAGTACTATCATGGAGTGGGGGTACCTATCTTCAGCAATAAGCATCATAAGTAATAATGCAGTTATCACTCATGGAGGGGAATGATTTAGCATTCTCCAGCAGAAATAAAGCTTGTCTTTGAGAAAAACAACATTTCCTGTTAACTTTCTCTGGCTTTTCCTGAATGTGTCCTCCCAGACAAGTCAATCGCCAGACTGATTTTCCCATTTTCAGTCCAACTTGCTTTTTCTCTTTCAGTCTGTAGAGTTCTTTACCCTTTCATGACTGAAATTTTACATAGTATGGATTATTACCAAATATTTTCACTTAGTATTGTTGATAGACCACTGCAACTGTCCGGGTCTTCATAGATCTTCTTTCCTTAAGTTTATGTTTTCACAGAGAACTTTTTGTTTTTGTTTTTGGATTGTTCTACTACTTGTTATTGTTTTGGGTTTTGGGGATTTTTTTTTGAAGAATGTGAGTAAAAAATGAACAAGTGGGGGCCTCCCTGGTGGTGCAAAGGGTTAAGGTGCAACCTATGAAGATGTCTGCAGCCACTGCAGCACGAGTTCGATCCCTGGCCAGGAGGCTACCCACATGGTGCAGCAGACCTCTCCTGACTCACCTGCTGCTCCCCTCAACAGTGTATTTCAATAGATCTGCCTCTTCTGCTCCCCACTCTGTCTCTGGTGAATCCTTTTACCCTCCGGTGCCTCAGGCCTGTAACCTAGTTCTTGTATGCATAAATAAATAAATCTTAAAAAAAAAAATGAGCAAATGTATGCAGTGGAATCACAGTAAATATTTATCGTAGATGACTTTGGTAGGGATGCAATATGACATCATCTGCAACTATATATGAGTAGGGGGGAGGGAATAAACTGGGAATGTTAAATCTAATTATTTTATTGATGCATGTATGTGATTTTTGATTAACACATAGAGATCATGTGTATATCCAAATGATAATTATTTAGAAAAAACCTACCCAAATTAATCAATTATTTCTATATAATCTATGTTACCCTGAAGTAGGAAAATGAATATTAATTTATATATATATATTGCATTGTCTAAAAAGAACACCTCATTCAAAATTGAAATCGTACACCAAAATAAATCTCAAAACTTATCAGTTATGAAAGAATGACAAGGAAAGGAAATAGATTATTTTAGGATTTTTGTGCATCATAGAAACATGGAATTTGACTTTATATAGCACATTTAAGAATGAAGTAGTATAATCCTTTAATGCTAACCCTGAAACAACAGACAGTTAATTAGAAAAAGGAATTTAATGAAAGCCAAATGGAAATTATGACAATTTGGAAAAAATGGAATAGTTTTACAAGAGATATAGAAAATCCACATATCCTCAGATGTGTAATAAAATGGCAGTTGCAAAATACTTCACTCATTTACATTTGTTAAATTCATTTTCTGGTACATACATAAAATGAATATTTCTCAAAATTTATTATGAATTTCTTTGAACTGACATCTTGTTTCTGGGAAGTGCTGAGGCTGTCACATATACTTGTCACAAAAGTAATTGCTGTGAGAGTGCATTTGGGAGTGGCAAATAAAAAGGTACAGAGTAACAACAATGGCTGAATGTGCATTCTCACAGAATTAACACAGCAGTAGCAACAAGCATAATAATCCTGCCAATTAAAGGAAGATAAGACCAGTGTGAGGAAATGCTTAGGAAAGAAAATGGGGGAAAAAAAAGTGTTCTTAAAAATAGATGTTGATCTTTTGAAAAGATTTGAGCTAAACACATAGAAGAGAAGGCATGAACAACAAGAATATCTGAGGAGAGTTAAGTAATTACTTTTAACTTTGTTTATTGATGGTAAGACTCTTACAATCAACTAAATATGGATACTGCTATGAACTTTTACAAGCAATAATTTCCAAAATAATTTTTGATAGGAAGATTTGCTTATAGCAGCATATAATCTCAACTGGAATCCACTAATACATTTTTTTCAAAATTTAACAAATGTTTAAATAATGTAGAGAATTCAGAGAATTTGCAAAGGCCCACCAAAGAGTTAGATATTTAATGGAATATAGTTTAAGTACCTTTAAAATGATTTTCATTACAAAAAAATTTCCAATTTCAAATTATTTTAGCTATTTTGTTAACAATATTTAAAACAAATTAAAACTGGGTATAGTAGAAGAAATACTGGAAGACAATTAGGAAGCGCCCCTTATAACATTTAGGGTCAAACAAATGTCATTACCCCTACTTTTCCTATCATAATAAAATTAAATTTCTATGTTTAAAACATCAATTTTGGGCCTCCCTGGTGGTGCAAGGGGTCAAGCACTGCACTGTGAAGCTATCCACAGTCTCAGTGGCACAAGTTTGATCCCAGCCGGCCAGGGAGCAACCCACAGGGCACAGCAGACCTCTCCTGTCTTGCCCACTGTTCCCCTCAGCAGGGTATTTCGTCAATCTGTCTGTTCTGTTCTCTGCTCTGTCTCTGGTGAATCCTCTCACTCTCCTACGCATCTGTCCTGTGCTCCAGTTCTTGTATAAAAATAAATCTTTAAAAAATAATAATAATAAATAAATCTTTTTTTTTTCATTTTCATAGTTTATATTTTATTGCATTTGAAGTTCAGTTCTACAGGATTCCAATGAAAGGTCTGCCTTTTTTGAAACCATGTGTGCCCTAAAGCAAATGTCTGACAAGAAATTACAGACGCCATGACCTCTGGTGAAAGGAGATCTATCATAAAGTTTTATATATAATAATAACTGAAGCACGGTACAATTTTTCCATCAATGGGATGAGAAAGCACTCAGATTTTCTGAACTAAAAATAAATCAGTAGACACTGGTTGATCTAAAGAAAATGATTGTTACTTCAAATGATTTGTTTTCCCAGCCCCTTAACCTGCCCCATTATTACTAGTCTTTTACCTTCAGCCTGTCACACAAGAACATCCAGGATCGTTGGCTGAATCTTGGGGAACAGTTTTTTCAATTTGTTAGTAGCACCTGTAGGATTGATGAGTATGTTTATACCTACAGTAAACTGTTTACAGCAAATAAAGTAGCCTGAAAGCTGCCTGTAGGTGCAAGATACAGCCTAAACCATTTCAGAGGCAAACTCCACTTTTTGGTTTTGTTTTTGTCCTTTCCAATTGCTTTTCAACATTTAGTTTCTCCTTGGATCATGTCATATGATTGACTTAATTCAACAATAGGGTTAGATTAACACCAAGAAACTCTAACACTTGCTGGAAATAGAAGGTAAAGCCTAGACCAGTTGCAGGAATAAACTACTTTATAAATGAACTCACTTGGAGGGTTTCAGGTCCATTAATGTTGTTTTCCTTCAAGAATGTTTGATATTATCTAAGAGTGTTACTGCAGTACTAAACCTTAGCTGCTAGCTTAATGGCTGCTTTGAGTTCTGTGAATCTTTCTAGCACATTAAACCTGAGAGGAGAATTACGGATTTTTTTTTTTTTGAACTACAATGGATATACTATCAGTAATTACTATCTTGGATATGTGCTCTTCAAAACCACACTTTCTGTAGTTACTGGATGAAATGTTCTATAAATGTCAGTTAGGTCAAGTCGGTTAATACTAGTCTTTCATATCTTTACTGCTTTCATGACTACTTTTCAATCACTTAGAGAAGATTGTTGATATCACCAACTATAATCATGAATGTATCTATTTCTCCTTCCAGTTTAGCCAGCTTTTGCCTTCTATTTTTTGAGGTTCCATGTTAAGTGCATATACATTTATTATATATAATTTTACTGAAGTATCCTATTGTCCCTTCCCTCAAACTCTGAAATCTGTGTTGAAAAACAAAGACACACTGACTCTCATTAGCAAATAAGAGAGAAAATTATAACTACTTTAAGTTACTCCATATCATAATCACTCAGTAAAACTGATCTCCAAACTTGCCTTTCTGGTCATATATGCTTGAAAACAAAGGACAAGCACAGCTTTCAATTTTCCTAAATTATATTAGCTTAATATAAGAAGGTCAGAGATCAATGTGCCTGTATTCTTTTTTTAAAGATTGATTTATTTATGCATACAAGAGCTGAGATACAGGTCATTGATGCGGGGTTGAGAGGACTCACCAGAGACAGAGTGGGGAACAGAACAGGCAGACTGACTGATACACTGCTGAAGGGAGCAGCGGGCGAAACAAGAGAGGTCTGCTTGCCATGTGGGCCAGAGACTTTAACCCCTGTGCCACCAGGGAGGCCTATAAGTAGTTTATAAATCCATTTGCTTGGTCCACACTCACCCAGCTAAAGGGGAAATCAAATCATTTTTATAACTCAAGTGATCAATATTCAAACACAGGAAACTATGTGTTCTACTTTAGTGTACTGCCTTGTTTTTTCAACTAGCGAACTGGGAGTTTACTGATTTCTTTTTTCAATATCTTATGGTCACCGTGTCCTCTGTTATAAACCAAATTAATTGTAGAATTTTCCATTGCTAAATTGCACTGAAGCAACTAGGAATTGCAGATTTCCACAAAGAAAATATGAAATATTGTTGCTTAGATAATTTATGACTCAGAAAAAGTATATCTGAATATATCCTTTTGGAGTACTGACATGAGGTAAATAATAGCCATGCAGAAAAGAATTCAATAGTAGGAGAGTGTCCATGGGAACTTTTTTCCTTTTTCATTTCACTCCAGGCATTATTTGGAGTCCTATTCCAGATTGTAATAAGAACTTAGTACTGCTGCTTCCTTCCTAACCATGTGTAGGTGATTATGGGGGAGGATGGCTTGTCTGTCAAAAGCAGATGATGCCCACAGAATGTCTGAAAATATAAAATTGCTTATAGCAAAGAAATTGCTTGGCTTTATCTGCCATGCACAGACTGCCTGGTCGATAGACACTTAAATCTGAGCGAGACAGTCATGTTTTCATGTACTATTGAAAACAACCCATAATCCTTAATAAGCTATATTAACTGAATTTTCTTAATTCTTCAAAGTAGGCACTTGAAAACTAATCACTGATCATATAATACTGCTTATATTCAATATCACTCTATTATTGGCAAATAAAGCACTTATCATTAATTTCATTAATATTTTTAAACAATATAAAACTGTCTTTGTGCTTAATTGTCATCTTTTTGAATTTCACAATGTTAACATTTTCTTCTATGAGTCAATTATGCATACAGATGCTGTTTACATTTATTTTTTAAAATTCTACCAATCATAGATTAGCGTTGTTATGGGAAATTTATATTTGCTCACAAAACTTCTAAAATAATTAACTAAATGTAAACTTTACACCTGTATAGGGAAATGAATGAACACATTTCTATGTATTTATACACACACACACACAAACCAATTACATATTCTGGTTTTCTGTGATATACATGTTGTATAACAGCATATCTATCTATCTATCTACATGCGCGCGCACACACACACACACAATATTACAACACCCTTAAACATTGAAACCCAAAACCCCTCATACTTCTCCATGGAAACCAGCAGGTACAAATTATAGATCCAATTATTAGTACCCAACAATGCTGACAGACTGATCCATGCTGCCCCTGAAACAGTTCACAAACCATGGTTACGGAACACTATCTATCTCTACTTAATTCATTTTATAACACTGGCCAAAAGTCACCATCATGCTCCAGGTAGCTTTGGAGATCATTGTAGGCAGGTTGAGATTAGCCTGCACTGCACAGGATGTCAGATGAGAAGCCTATTTCATTAGTAAAGCCTATTTCATTCAAAAGTCTATTCCTCTTTCTACTGGAAGGGAAAAATCTTGTTCAACAGATCAAAACTAAACATATCACTCAGAATCCATACATGTGAGGAAAAACAACAGTACAAGTATTTATTTTCAGAGTGCTCTACTGATTTCCCATCTACTTTAATAGAAATGTGCCCACATAGACAAATAACTTAGCATATGTTGATTGTAATGAAAATAAAAATGAATGGAGGTGCAAAAGCAGTTATGGATGTCTTAGTCATATTAACAACTAACAAAGGAAGAGCACTACATTCTCACTGTTGTGAGAACTCTTACTAACCACTTAAATCTTAGAAAATTAGCTGATTTTGCAATTGTGAAGCATTTGTTTACTGAGGATTAAGAGTAAACTTTGCTATAACTAAAAACCTTGGTTTTTAGCAAAATAAGGGCCATGGAAACTATTTGCAGAAAACCAGAAGAAGTGCTTTACTGGAAATATCTTCACCATCAATCTGTTTTTATGGCCTAACACTTCCACCATAATTCTCCTGCCCCTTTCCTTACTTTATCTCCCCCTTCTTTTCCCCTATTCTCTTCCAGCCCCTGCTCCTCCATCTTGTGAACTGGGAAGTCAATGCATGCAATGTTTTCAAGAAAGGGCAGAGCTAGAGTTACTGACTTAAGAGTCATTTGTGTGGACCTGAAATTTAAGCTGCCACAACAGATGAGATACACGGAATTGTCAAGAGAACACGAGGGAGAATTTCAGTCCTTATGACTAACTTACTTTCAAATATAATTCAATTGATCCATTTATTCAAAAAATATTTTCTCATAAAGCTATAAAAAGTCAATGAACCTATCAATGGTTTTTCCAAGTTTATCTTCTATTCTATTGCTACTTTTTATTATACTGCAGCTTACAAGAAACAAAGTTTTGCTTCCATTTCCATGGTCTAATGAAGCGTGTAGATGCTAGGTCATGTTCAAATTTATTGGCAAGCTGCTTTACTACCAAAAAATAATGCTACAACTCATCTCTGCATAAGCAAGGATTACAATGCCCTGAAGAACTGAGTTAAAGCCATTAGAACTGAACAGCACTTTCAGCAGTGAACTTAATGTTGTATACACACATGTTGCTTTGAGTGATGCACACCTGAAACTTATGTTATAATGCAAAGTTATTTTAATAAAAAATTAAATTAAGAATGTTTTAAAATAATTGTACTTCAAAGGTTGTTTCCTACTGAAAAGCCACATGAAAAGTGAATTCATGTGGTTGGTTTGTTCAAATGTACATTCTATCTTTGGAATCAAACAGCAAAGTTTTACCACTTGTCATTTCAGATTATCTCTGTTAAAAAAGGCATAAAAGTGTGAGTAAAAGTGTTGCTATTTATAATACCCATGCCAAGGAAGAATAAGAGTTTAACTACATTCATTTTCCTGCCCGCTCTCCATTTTATGGACCATGTTCTTTTTTTGTTTGTTTGTTTGTAAGATTTATTTATTTATGCATTAAGGACTGGGGTACAGGCCAGAAGTGCAGGGGTGAGAGGATTCACCACAGACAGAGTGGGGAACAGAAAAGACACTGCTGAGAGAAGCAGCAAGCGAGACAGGAGAGGTCTGGTGCACCATATGGGCAGCTCCCTGTCCGGCCGGTATCAAACTCACGCTGCAGAGGCTGCCCAAACCCTTGAGCCCCCAGGGAAGCCCCCCATGGAAACCATGTTGATGTTTATCAGATGGGTTAGGGTCAATGGGAAGATCAACTATGAAACCATCATCTCAAACTCAAACTATTCCAAATCTTCTCTACCATTTGCAAAGTCTTGTATAATAGATTGTATGTGATAGTAAGTTCTTGCCAGCCATACTCCCCAGTGCCACCCTCTAAAAGTACTTTTTATAAAGATAATTTTAAAAATTCTCACCATTTGTGTCTTTGCTTCTCTATAAATATAAAACAAATCTTTATTTTGAAAAACCCCAGAAAATCTACTAACCATAAATAGATATAAACCTTCATTTTTCTCCCCCTTGGGTCTGTTTCTGTAAAAGTCCACAATAAAATTTTCTTTTCCCTTATAAAAATGGAATTGAAAAAATTGGCTCCCTCGAAAATGATCCATGTGATGAATTTTAGCGTTTACATAAAAGTAAAATGCAAGCCTCCCCTGATGGCACAGCGGTTGAGCTTTGGGCTGCGAAGCTGCCTGCAGCCTCTGCAGCGCTGGTTCGATCCCCGGCTGCCGGGGAGGGTCCCACATGGCGCGACAGACCTCTCCTGCCACCCGCTGCTCCCCTCAGCAGTGTACTTCGTCAGTCTGCCTGTTCTGTTCCCCGCTCTGGCTCTGGTGAATTCTCTCACCCTCCCGTGCCTCTGACTGTACCCAATGCTTGTATAAATAAATAAATAAATGTTAAAAAAAAGGAAAATGCAAACATACATACTAGCAGAAAGCATATGAAAAAGAATACATGTTGAAAGATATTTAGAATAAATATATTTAGGCAAATTATATCCTGCTGGACACTGGTCTATATTCTGAGTACTGAATTAGGATCAGTAATTACACATACAACTTCAACTACAATGCCGTTTAAACTCGTTACTACAAACTTTATTGCTTCTCCTAAATATATCCCAGTCTTTGCCCTTTATTAAACACTTTTAATTAGGGGCCTCCCCGGTGGTGTAGCGGTTGAGCGCTGGGTTGTGAAGCTGCCTGCGACCTCCACGGCGCCGGTTCGATCCCCGGCTGCTCCCCGGCCACCAGAGGAGGGTCCCACTTGGTGCGCAGACCTCTCCTGCCGCCCGCTGCTCCCCTCAGCAGTGTACTTCGGTCCTTCTGCCTGCTCTGCTCCCCGCTCTGGCTCTGGTGAATTCTCTCACCCTCCCGCGCTTCTGACTGTGCCCAGTGCATGTATAAACAAAACAAACAAACAAACAAATAAATAAATAAACATGCCTCTATAAAAAAAAGTGTTAAAAAAATAAAAATAAATAAATGTCAAAAAAAAAAAAATTCTAAAGTAATGTACATCTTCCATGTCTATCCCTGTTTTCTCTTCCTTCTTTCCTTCTACTCCCCCCAACCCCCATTAGTCTCTTTTCAGACTAAGAACGGTATGTACACAAATTGCAACTTTTTTTGAAAATAGGTGAATAACAGGGTACTGGCAATGTACAGCATGAGGAAAAGAGTCACCAGAAAGACAACAAAGGAATGAAATTATGTAAGTATATGTTGCCTCTCCCATTTTCACAAAGCCACACAATCCTTTACACAGATCATGTTCAAAACTCATTTGGATTTAAGTAGGAGTTAGCCACAGCTCACCAAACACTTCATCACATTATCAGATTTCATTTAAATTGTTTTAGGTAATTTAAGAAACAGATTACTTGCAGGGACTCTGGGAATAACAACACTTTCTCACAACCATAGTTACGTTCCCCTGTGCATCTGTTTTTAAAGTTAAATCCTTTCATCCCCAGTGTGAAATTGTTAGCAAAGTCTGATTTGCTGTTAAAGACTATGAAGGATGGTACATAATTCCAGTTCACACACAAAGCAAGAGCAGCA
Organism: Talpa occidentalis; assembly: GCF_014898055.3. Lineage (NCBI taxonomy): Eukaryota > Metazoa > Chordata > Mammalia > Eulipotyphla > Talpidae > Talpa > Talpa occidentalis. The sequence continues at coordinate 82,932,327 of NW_023601322.1, read as the reverse complement.
CTTAAATGCTAATCTCGACTTTGACCCTAGTAGCTGTTCCAAGTAGACAGAACATACGTGAATTTTAAACACCCAAAAGAGTTTCCTAGAGACTCCATTCACTGGTCTTTTAAAACATTCTTTAAAAAGTATGAAATCATAACTCTTTTTGATGTTTACATACCCTCAGGGTTAGATGACTTCAATAAAGCAAAGTGGAAAATGTCTCAGGAACATTCTAATTTCTCCTACCCAAACAAAGAGGTACATGTTAAATCATCAGCAGTAATTTCCCTATAGAAAGGCCAGGTGAAATTGGTCTTTGTTGCTTCATTAAACATATTTTGGTCAGTTGTGACACCATGTAGCAAGAGGCACCATTTCTCAATGCATTAGGTAAGAGACGAGATAGACACAAAGTGATAGATTTTACAAATAAAACAAGTGTGTTGTGTTCAAATACATTGGGGACACACAAGGAAAGATGAATTGAATAAAAGTAAACAGCTTTTTTGCAAAGCTTCTCATAACATTCAGTATATTGATTTGAATTATGACCTCCGAAGAATGAAGCGAGAGGGTCTATGTATACTTCATGTAGTATAGACACATATTGCGTGTCATGTGCAGAACCAACAATGAATGAGATGAATACCCTCAAGAATGGGAAGCTCAAGTGTACTCTCTCACAGCAGATGAAGCAGAAAGTGCCCTGATTATAGAATGAGATATGCTTGGGCATTTTAAGTCTCTATTCCCTCGTCTATCATCTGATGCAGTGGATAAGAAGCGACAGATATGGGCTTCCCTGGTGGCACAAGGGGTTAAGTCTCAGACAAGGAAGCTATCAGCAGTCACTGCAGCAGAGTTTGATCCCCGGTCAGGGAGTGACCCACAAGGCGCAGCAGACTTCTCCTATTTCACCTGCTGCTCTTCTCATCAGTGTACTTAATATTAATAAAACTTCATCAAAAACAAAGAGTGGAAAGCCAAGCCCAAATGAGATACTAATTGACAACAGATCTCATAATAAGGAAATGATACCTCTTATTAATTAAAAAAGATAAGGCAATTACTTAAGTGGGCTAGAAATTTGAACTGGCATTTTTAAAAAATAGAGCCAAATGACTACCAAACATTTTTTTAAAAGATTTATTTATGCAGACAAGAACAGGGGTATAGGCCAGATGTGCAGGAGGGTGAGAAGATTCACCAAAGACAGAGTGGGGAACAGAAAAGGTAGACTGGCTGAAATATACTGCTGAGAGGAGCAGTGGGCATGACAGAAGAGGTCTGCTGCACCATGTGGATAGCCCCCAGGCCAGCTGGGAATTGAACCCATGCTGCAGAGGCTGCAGACAACTTCACAGTGCTGCACTCAACTCTGTGCCACAGGGGAGGCCCACTACCAAACATTTTAAAAAGTTGTTCAACACTGATACTGATGAGGGAAATACAAATTAAAACTTCACTAGGCTAGGACTCTATAACCCATCGTAGTAGTGTATTTTTTTTTCAAATGCAAATACTCACTCCCCAGCAGTATCACATAGTGGCAAAGATATTGAACAACTGGAATCTCATACATTGTTGATGAAGATATAAATGTAAATTAGTACAATCACTTTGAAAACTGTTTGACATGATATACTAAATTTGGACATGATCCCACAATCCACTCCTGAATTTATAAAAGAGAGATTTATATGACCCAGAAGATATGTTAAAATAATGATCGGAGCAGCATTACCTATAATAGCTCCAGACATCAAAAAATGCTAATATCTATCAGCAGTTGAAAGTTTAATTAAATTGTGGTATATGTTACTTTATTTTTTTAAGATTTATTTTATTTAATTATGCATATAAGAAACTGGGATGTAGACCACAGGTGGGGTGTGGGGGAGTGAGAGGATTCCTCAGAGACAGAGTGGGGAACAGAAAAGACAAAATGACTGAAATACACTGCTGAGGGGAGCAGTGGGAGAGACAGCAGAGGTCTACTGTGCCATGTGGGTAGTTCCCTGGCCAGGGATGGAACTCAGGCCACAGTAGATGGCAATAGGATAGCTTGATGGCACTGATACCTTAAGCCTTGCACCACCAGGGAGGCCCAAACTGTGGTGTAATTTAGAATATCACAATATTATGCAAACATCCCTTTATTACAAATGACCTGATGAGATTCTATGTCAATCAACCAATGGCATTAATACTTCCATGAATTTTACTGAAATTATAAAAGAGCAAAGACCTCCAACAGTAACTCTGTGACTCATTTTAAGCATCTTTGACGCTAATACACTTTAACAGAACTCAAACATCTTAATTTGTTAGTTTTTTATTGAGATAACATTGGTTTACCACATAGTAGAGGCTTGGAGGTACAGCTTCATCTCTCAACAAATGTAGGCATCACACCACACCACTACCAAGTTCTAGTTAAATGTCATGCAAAGACAAGCATGTAGACCCTTTCTCTGCAGACTCAAAATACTTATTTTATGCCACAGTAGCATTCTATAGCAGGTAAACAGATAAAGCATCTCAATAATAATTGGTTATTTGTCCTCAGAGCAATTCTTTTCTTCCCAAACATGTTAGCCAGCACAGTTTTATGTAGAGAAAACTTATATAAAAAGAGGAGATTTCTATAAAGGATATAGGGTTGTTTTTCAGCACCTAGTGACTATTAGGCATGGACGAGAGAGTAGCAGAGTCTCAGAATTATACAATACGGATCTAACTATTAACACAGAAACAGGTTCTTGTGCTTCTTTGTGTATCTTCTATTGGAATTTCTTCTATAGATTGGCTTCTGCTGCCCAGCATTCTACCTGGTGGAATACGTCTCTTTGAAGCTCCTGATATTATTTATTACAGATAAAGTTAGACAAATAGGCCAAATCTGTTTCTCTCTATATCTCGATATTTCTCTGCATATGTATGTGTATGTATGTATAAAACTTTTATTTATGTCATCCGTATATATGTATATATATTTGACTTAATAGATATGTATAATGATAATTGAAACACATTTTCTGCGGTATGCAGGGGACTTATTTTTAACTCAAAATATATGTCTGTGTAAATGGATATATATTCACACAAAGATATCTATCCATATGTGTACATGCACATAGAAAGATACAATTTACATCACAGACACACTCACATACATCCCCCATAAGAAGGAAAACCTAACTGACATTGCTTGGGTCAGGGTTACAATTTTGATTCAAACACCTAAGATCAGATGACTGATATGACTTAGAAAATGCATAGTTTTTGTGTGTCTCCTTCAACCCAGGGAGTTCACAGGCTATCAGATTGGTTTCCTAAAAGATAAAATGAAAAGTCTAAATAAAAATGCCAGAAAATGTGTATTCTATTAAGTAAAAGACAAAAGCTTTCTAAAAATAAGAAAATGCTACATGCCTGGCAATATTACTGTTGACATTCAACAAAGATTAATCACCCTGAAGAATCATTAATTATTTATAACATTCTGTCCTGAAAATGGCATTCTTTCTCCTCTATCATCATACAGAGGACTTTAGGGTTGGGATAAATTCAGGACGAATCTCAGTCGCCAACAATGGTTGTACATTGCTTAGAAATGAGTTAAGAAATAATTATTAGGGAAGTATACAATTTAAATCTTTAAGGTTTGCCCCCTGATATCACATTCAAATTAATTCAAAGTAACTGTATTTTTCATACTCTTCACACTCAATGCCTGGAATATCCAGGAATTTCAATAATTCAAATGTAAGTTTGAATTTGAAATGCAGTTTCAACTGCACTTACCTATCTAGTTATATGATACTGTACTAAGATGTTTGCATTGTTTGGAGGATAAAGAGTACAAAGAAAAGGAAAAACAGGAATCCAAATGAACTTACAAATGCAACAGAAGTAATTATAATACAGAACTAAAAGTAGACATTAATCCCAAAAATGCAATACTTAATAGTTAATTGGGTAAAATTATTAAAAACAAATTCATCATATAATTTTAACATATAGATTAAAAAATCTGTTACTGAGGGCCTCCCGGGTGGTGCAGCGGCTGAGCGCTGGGTTGCAAAGCTGCCTGCAGCCTCTGCAGCACCAGTTCGATCCCCAGCCACCCGGTGAGGGTCCATCCCACACGGGGTGCAGACCTCTCCTGCTGCCCGCTGCTTCCCTCAGCAGTGTATTTCGTCAGTCTGCCTGTTCTGCTCCCTGCTCTGGCTCTGGTGAATTCTCTCACCCTCCTGCGTTTCTGACTGTACCCAGTGCTTGTATAAATAAATAAATAAATCTTAAAAAAAAATTCTGTTACTGAAATCCTTAATAAAATGCATATCATTTATGTTAATAAAATTGGACATTCACCATCTTGAACTCATAGATGATATAAATTGAATATAGTAGAGGATTATTAAAGAAGGTATATTTGGAATGCAATGAGAGACCTTGGAAGGATCTCATGAGTAGGGTGGTATTTATAACAATATCTATCGATCTTATTAACATACATAGAGTACAAAGATTCCAGATGAGATGGTTTCACTTTGGAAAGCTAAAGTTTTTTTTTTTTTAATTAATTAATTAATTTTTTAAATTTTATTTTTATATTCCCCATACAATTGCAACCCCCTTATTTGGACCCCAATCCCTCCCCTCCTGCCCCTACCCCCCATAGAGTGTCTCTGGTTCATAGTTTTTTGTTGATTTTGATTTTCACTTTCTTATAGCTATTCATTTTCCTGGTCCCTTATTTAAGTTTTCTAGATTCCTGCTATGAGTGAGACCATCGGGTATTTTTCTTTTTCTTTCTGGCTTATTTCGCTGAGCATGATCCCATCCAGCACCATCCATGCTGCTGCAAATTGCATGTGTTTATCTTTTTTGAATGCTGAGTAATACTCCGTGGTGTATATGTACCACATCTTCTTGATCCAGTCATCTATTTTTGGGCATTTGGGTTGTTTTAAAAGCTTAGCTATTGTAAATAGAGCTGCTATAAACACAGGGGTGCAGGTGCTCTTTGGAATTGATGTTTCTGTGTCCTTTGCTAGGAGTGGAATTGCTGGATCATATGGAAGCTCTATGTTTAGTAGGTCATGAAATCTCCACACAGCTCTCCATAGTGGTTGGACCAGTTTGCACTCCCACCAACAGTGCAGGAGAGTTCCTTTTTCTCCACAACCTCGCCAACATTTGTTGTTGCTATTTTTTTTAATATGTGCCATTCTCACTGGTGTAAGATAGTATCTCATTATAGTTTTGATTTGCATTTCCCTGATTGCAAGTGATGTTGAACATTTTTTCACGTGCCCGTTGGCCATTTGCATTTCCTCTTCAGAGAAGTTTCTTGTTAGGAAAGCTAAAGTTTTGAGCTTATATTACAATCAACAATTTTACATTATTGAATCTACTGGAAGGACCAAATATTTAACAGTTTTTTAGTTAATGTAATTTTTTAAAAAATTAATTAATATTGCAACATTCTCTTACATGTATATAATATAAAATACATCATATAATAAAGATTTTATAGAGAAATAATAGATGTAAGTATATACTTTTATATAACTGTTGTAAATAACTGTTACTACATAATTTAATTTGGTAGATCATATATTGAATGCTCACCAAAATACATCTCCTACAGTCTAATAGTTTACTTATTTTAACTCAAAATATTTAAATAGTGGATAGAAAATGGTGCATTGCTATTATTTCTTACTTTTTTACATAGTTATGAAGTTAAAGAAACTTTGAAGAACAGAGTTAGATGAAAGACTTAGATGCATATATGATGAATGATAATAGTTCTTGCATTGTTCAACAGTGTTTTGTCTTAGCTCATAGGACAAAAAATAAATCAATAGAGATAGAGGCATATTATTTGCAAAGAAATGAATGTGAAAGTTCATCTAAAATTAGATAATATATATTTAATACATCATCTTCCATGCATAAAGCAAGGCTAATTAAGCTATGTTCTTTGATATAGTCACTACCCTCTCTTTGATACTGGTTATTAAAACCTATTTTCTGTTTCTTTGATCTGCATTGTAAGGAAATAAATTTCTGTTGTATTTAGTTTTAATTAATAGTTTCAGTATTGGTCTATTTAAATAGTCTCAGTATTGGTCAATGAAAAACTATATTATCCTTCTGTCCCCAAACAAAGCATCATGTAATATGCTGTCTAGGAAAACACTATACTGAGTGTAGACATATGTCCAGGCCTGTTTTTTTGGTTTCTCTCCCATGTTAGATTTCTTCTTTTATCTTTTTCTTTTTTTCTCTTGGCATTTTTCCTTAATGCAAAACAATGAATTATGTATATAAATTTACAGTTGCTTAAATGAAATAAGTTATTTAAAACATGTAACCATGCTTTCTGAAATGGTTTCTAACCTTTGCATTTAGAGAACAAGCTAGGAGGTGGCATTTGCAAAGATTTCCCAGGACATTATTAACATTAACAATTTAAGGCATCCTCTGTAGAGTATTTAATAAAAAGTGACTTTTCCCTTCTTTGCAGCAAAGAAAAATTGGTCTTACTCATAGCATAAATCAGGAAGCAGATTTCAAGGCTGCATCCTTTGATCTCATGTGTCAAAAGTAAATAATTTGCATATAGTATTAAACAACACCTCACACAGAGCCTCTCTCCTGTCCAGTCAATGTGACACTGTGGGAGAGCAGCCCCCCCACCCCTCAGCTCCTCTGTTCACATACCACTTGGGCTAACAGTAAGGTTCAGTTGTAGCTACAGAGGCTAAAATGGAGAGAAATGTCACCATTTAATTCACTGCTGCTGAACTGTTTTTTTCTGCCATGACATATTCTCACTTCTCACCTCACCTACTCTTGCCCAGCTCACAGAACCACAAGAAAAGTTTTCTATGGTGTGACTGATCTGAAATGCTGGAATGACATGGGGAGGCCTAAGCAGTTGTGCCTTCTCCATTTCACCAGGTGCTTGGTGTTTGGAAGGTGACAGATAGCACAACGGCATGGGTTATGAAGCCAGGCAGAGTGGTCTCGGTTGTCTTGGGTATTTACTATATCTGCTATCACCTCGGACACATTATTTGACTTTTGTGTATTTGCCACTTCGTTTGTAAAATGAGTATGTTAATAATCACCTCAGAGAATGTTCATTAGGAAAAGTTAAATAAACACAAGAATTTGTTACCCGATTATTTTTTTTTTAAGATTTATTTATTTATACAAGAGCTGGGGTACAGGCTAGATGCATGGGCGGGTGAGAGGATTCACCAGAGACAGAGCAGGGAACAGAACAGGCAGATTGACGAAATACACTGCTGAGGGGAGCAGCGGACGAGACAGGAGAGGTCTGTGCGCCATGTGGGTAGCTCCCTGGCCAGCCAGGATCGAACTCGCGCTGCAGAAACTGCGGACAGCTTCATGGTGCGGCGCTCAACTGCCTGTGCCACCAGGGAGGCCTGTTACCCAATTCTTAGTATACAGACTCCAAAAGACTGTTATTACAAAATTTAAAAGGCAAAATTAATAAGTATAGCTGTCATTTAATAGCAATGAACTTGGCGGGGCCTTCCTGGTGGCACAAGGGGTTAAGATGAAGCACTATGAAGCTGGCAGGGGAGGTGACTCACATGGTGCAGCAGACCTCTCCTGACTTGCCTCCTGCTCCCCTCAGCAGTGTATTTCAGTAGATCTACCTCTTCTGCTCCCCACTCTGTCTCTGGTGAATCGTCTCACCCCCCACATCTCTGGCCTGTACCCCAGTTCTTGTACGCATAAATAAATAAATCTTTTTTTTTTTTTAAATAAAGCAATGAACTTAGGAAGTACTTATCCAGCTGCACTTGCCTATTTTACTCCTGTTAAAATTTTCAATCCTACTATTTAATGAAATTTTAAATAAGCCATTATTAAACATGAATTACTTTTTCTGCATTTTGTTTCCCTGACTGAATCCTAACCCCAAGCTTAACATCTCTACAGCTGCACTTAATCTTTTTCCCTGAAATGTAACACTACTTCCATGATTTCCATTATTGATGAAATACTGGCATGCATTTGTCACCAAAGTAATTTTTCACTGTTTCCTTTCTTCAATTAGTGTACAAGTCATGTAAATTCCACAACACTGACATCCCAAATCTATTATATTTTCTTTCTATTCCCAACACAACTGCTTTCTAACAGATTCTTAATATCCTTACTAATGTCATTCTCATATCTGCTAAGAGGTCTCCACTGCCTCCATTTATGACTCCTCCAAGCACCCAAGTGAGCCTTGTATAATGCAACCCAATCTGGCTGCTCCCTTGCTTGGAAGCCTGCAGCGATTTCCACTGTTTATGTTACAAAGTCGAACCTCCTAATTTCAGCACGTAAAACTGTTCATGTTCCTGCCCAGGTTTTCTTTCCATCTCTTACTGTGCTATGCTTTCTTGCCTTGCAAAGCTATATAGATTGCCCAACACCCCATGCTGCATTTGAATGGAGAAACAGAAATGCACCCAAAACAAAAAGAGTGAAAAATGGAAGGAGAGGCTTATGATAAAGCTATGAACAGTTCACAAGAATGCAAAAAACACTAATTCAAGGGTTATATGCACTCCTATGTTCCTCTGTTCAATGCAGCACTATTTACTATTGCCAACCTATGGAAAAAACCGAAGTGCCCAAGGACAAAGGAGTAGCTTAGAAAAAGGTGGTATATATACACAATAGAATACCACTCAGCTATAAAAAAAAAACAAAAAAGATGAAATCTTGGCAATAGTGGCAATATGGATGGGTGTGGATAGGATAATAACAAGCAAAATAAGGAGACAAACCCAGGATGGCTTCATTTACATGTAGAATATAGAGAAACAGATAAGTTTCTTTTTAGCTCTTCTGCCCATTTTTTGACTGGGTTATTTTCTTTGTTGTTGTTGAGTCTTATCAGCTCTTTGCAGATTTTTGTGATCAGTCCTTTATCATTAGTGTTGGGTGCAAAAATGTTCTCACAGGCAGTGGGGTTTCTCTTTGTTTTTGTTATTGTCTCTTTTGCTGTGCAGAAGCTCTTTAATTTGATGTAGTTCCAGCTGTTGATCTTTGCCTTCACTATCACTGCTTTGGGTGATGTGTCTGTAAAGATGTCTTTGATGTGCAAATCATGTAGTGTTTTGCCTATATTTCCTTCTATATATTTTATGGTTTCAGGCCTTATGGCTAGTTCTTTAATCCATTTTGAGTTGATTTTTGTGTATGGTGTGAGCTAGTGGTCAAGCTTCATTCTTTTGCATGTAGCGACCCAGTTTTCCCAGCACCATTTATTGAACAAACTTTCTTTGCTCCAATGCATAGTCTTTGCTTCTTTGTCAAAGATTAGTTGACCATAAATCTGTGGGTTTATTTCTGGATTTTCTATTCAATTCCATTGGTCTGTATGTCTGTTCTTGTTCCAATACCATGCAGTTTTGATGATTATGGCTTTGTAGTATAGTTTGAAGTCTGGGAGTGTGATGCCTCCATTCCCTTCTTTTTTTTTCAGGAGAGCTTTGGCTATTCGAGGTTTTTTGTGATTCCATATGAATTTCATCAATAATTGTTCTATTTCCTTGAAGAATGACATTGAAATTTTGATTGGAATAGCATTGAATCTGTATATTGCTTTTGGTAGGATGGCCATTTTAATAATGTTTATTCTTCCAATCCATGAGCAGGGGATGTCTCTCCATTTCTTTGTGTCTTCTTCTATTTCTTTTAACAGTGTTTTATAGTTTTCTTTGTATAGGTCCTTTACCTCTTTTGTAGATTTATTCCCAAATATTTGATTTTTTTTTTCTCTGAAGAGGAAATGCAAATGGCCAACAGGCATATGAAAAAATGTTCAACATCACTTGTAATCAGGGAAATGCAAATCAAAACTACCATGAGATACCATCTTACACCAGTGAGAATGGCACATATTAAAAAAAAACTAGCAACAACAAATGTTGGCGAGGTTGTGGAGAAAAAGGAACTCTCCTGCACTGTTGGTGGGAGTGCAAACTGGTCCAACCACTATGGGGAGCTGTGTGGAGATTTCTTGACCTACTAAACATAGAGCTTCCATATGATCCAGCAATTCCACTCCTAGGTATTTACCCAAAGGACACAGAAACATCAATTCCAAAGAGCACCTGCACACCTATGTTTATAGCAGCACTGTTTACAATAGCTAAGCTTTGGAAACAGCCCAAATGCCCAAAAATAGATGACTGGATCAAGAAGATGTGGTACATATATACCATGGAATATTACTCAGCATTCAAAAAAGATAAACACATGCAATTTGCAGCAACATGGATGGCACTGGAAGGGATCATGCTCAGTGAAATAAGCCAAAAAGAAAAAGAAAAATACCGGATGGTCTCACTCATAGCAGGAATCTGGAAAACTTAAATAAGGGACCAGGAAAATGAATAACTATAAGAAAGTGAAAATCAAAATCAACAAAAAACTATGATCCAGAGACACTTTTTGGGGGTGGGGGGCGGGAGGGGAGGGATTGGGGTCAGAATGGGGGGGTTGAAATTGTACGGGGAATATAAAAATAAAATTTATTATAAAAAATAAAAATAAAAATAATACTAAAAAAAAAGAATATAGAGAAACAAAGGACGAAGTAAAAATAAACCGTTAGCAAACCCTAGAAAACTGACAGGGGAAAGGGTGGAGGAAGAGGGTACAATGAACTATGGTGCAGAATTATGGGTGCTGGTCTCCCCGGTGGGGCAGAGGTTGAGCGCTGGGCTGCTAAGCTGCCTACAGCCTCTGCAGTGCTGGTTCTATCCCCGGCCACCGGGCGAGGGGCCCATATAGCGCACAGACCTCTCCTGCCGCGCCCGCTGCGCCCCTCAGCAGTGTGTTTCGTCAGTCTGCCTGTTCTGCTCCTTGCTCTGGCTCTGGTGGATTCTCTCACCCTCCCACGCTTCTGACTGTACCCAGTGCTTGTATAAATCAATAAATCTTTAAAAAAAAAAAGAATTATGGGTGCCTCGGTGGTGAGTATGTTGAGAAAATGCATCTGAGGAACTGTGATCCTATGTCTCTGAATCACACACAATTTTGTAACCAACGTTACCTCAATACAAATAAGTAAATAAATAAAAACACAAATTATTTCCCTGGGGGTAGAATGAGAAGACCTCTAGCATTTCAAATTAGAAATAGAGATGGTAGTGGAAGGCACACTGACCACAAACCTCTGAGCTTCCACTGGGAATATACTTCATGCTCCACCTGTGCTGGTGGTAACTACTGATCTTTCAAAATGCTAGAAGCTTCCTGAGGACAGGAAGTGTGTTGTTTGTTGTATCTCTAGGCTGGAAAATCCTAAGCAATCTAAAAATAATTTTGCATTAATGAATAAATACATTCTTGTAACCTCCCTTTTATAGTCTTTCCTGTATCTTGTAAAAAGTAGCCTCTCCCTCCCTTAGACCCCTTAAAATACCCTTGACATATAACTCTATTAGAAAATAAACTAGTGATATATTTATTTGATTTTATAAGTTTGATTGAGTAAACCAAAAGTAATATTTTTTAAAGTACCAAACAATCATCACTAATTTTTCTGTATTGATACAGGATCATCTAAATTTCCAATAAAAACAAGAGTTCTTTACAGTAACCATTAGTAATTACAATGACAGTTCAGCTCCCTAATTTGTCTGTATTTTGTCCTTTCTGCTTTCATATGGCAATGAAGTGGCTAATTACTTTCCCAAAGTGGCCAATTATATGCACTGTTAATTAATTGCATCCACAGGACTTTCCTGGACTATAGAAAGTTTCACATATCTCCAGTGAACTTTGTTTCATATTTTGACATTTGCAGGCATGTTGTATTTAGTAAAGTTGTACTATTATTTATGGTAAGTCCACTCTATTCTCATTATCAACTGGGGCCATGGGAGAAAGACAGAAATTGATAAATAATTTACTTTAAGCAAAAATGAAAATATGAGGTGGCATCTAACATATTCAAATGTGAAGCTTTTGTACAGTAAAAGAAGCCACTACAAAAACAAAAAGGCGGGCCTCCCTGGTGGTGCAGGCAGTTGATCACAGCACTGTGAAGCTGTCCACAGCATCTGCAGTGCCAGTTCAATCCCTGCCGGCCATGAGGCAACCCACATGGTGCAGCAGACCTCTCCTGTCTTGCCCGCTGCCCCCCTCAGCAGTGTTCTTGGTCCATCTGCCTGTTCTGTTCCCTGTTCCATCTCTGGTGAATCCTCTGACCCTCCTGCACATTTGGCCTGTGTCCCAGTTCTTATATGGATAAATAAATCTTTTAAAAACAAACAACAACAACAAAAGGCAACCTAATAACTAGGAGAAGATATTTGTGCGTAGTCTGACAAAATAGGTAATATCCAAAATGTATAAGGAAATCATACATCTCAAGAAGAACAAGAACAACCTATCAAAAAATGGGTAAATGATCTGATTAGGCTTGTGTCCAGCAAAGACATTCAGATGGCTTAAAGGCATATGAAAAAATATTCAACTTCACTGATTATTAAGCAAACACAAATCAAAAATTACATTGAGCTATCACCTCACAACTATGAGAATGGCTGATATCAAAAATTGGAAATAGCATATATTGGGAAAGATGTGGGGAAAAAAAGAAAATCTCATACACTGTTGGTGGGACTATACAATTGGTACAGCTTCCATGGGAAATGCTATGAATTTTTTTTCAAAAAACCTAAAAATAGAAAAGCAGATGACCAAGAAAAATTGCGTCTAGCTATTTATCTGAAATAAACAGGAAAACACTGACTCAAGAAGATACATGCAGTCCTCTGTTCATAGCTTCGTTATTCACAATAGCCAAGGCATGGAAACCACTCAAATGCCCACTGACAGATGACCGGAATAAAGAACCTGAGAGATATATACTCAATGGAATAGTATTCAGCTAAAAAAATGATGAAAATTTACCTTTTGCAATAACAGGAATGAAAGTTGAAGTGATTACGTGAAATAAGTCAGAAAGTGAAAGACAAAATACCACAGGGTTTCTGCCATACTGGGCTATAAATTACTAAAGCAAAGCAAACAACAGTAACAAAATAGCTCTTAGCTCTGAAAAATATGGTGGTTACCAGAGGAGAAGAGGGAGAGGGGTGGGAGGAAAGGGTGGAGGGGATTAATCTGATAGTGTGAACAGCACTAGAACTTTAGTGGTGGATTTGGTGAGGTAGCACACCTGTTCACAGGTGAAGCTGCACCCCTGAAATGTGTATGGTTAGAACCATTCAGTAAATCATAGAACTTCATTTCATTTATATATATATATTATGATTTTTTTATTTTTTACATCACTGTTCATTTTTAAACAATATTTGCTTCCCCCACCCCCTCAGGTGTAGTCCCCATAGAGTTTCCTTCCCCAAGGCACCCGTGCACCATCACCTCAGTCCCCTGTGCTCCTCCCTCCCTCCCTCTCCCCTGCAGGATGTCTCCGATTTATAATTGTCCATTTTTGCTTTGTTGTGTTTTGTACTTTTATTATATTTTTTACACGATGTCTTATTGGGTTCCCCTATGTTCCTGCTATAAGTGAAACTATCCAATATTTTTCTTTTTCCTTCTAGCTTGTTTCACTGAGCATAATTCCTTCTAGTTCCATCCACATTGCTGCGAATGGGAAATGCAAATCAAAACCACATTGAGATATCACCTTACACTAGTAAGATTGGCACATATCAAAAAAACAAGCAACAGTAAATGTTGGCGAGGATGTGGTGAAAAAGAAACTCCCCTACATTGCTGTTGGGAGTGCAAACTGGTCCAACCACTATGGAAAGCTGTCTGGAGGCTCCTCAGTCTACTAAAAATGGAGCTACCATAAGACCTGGCAATTGCACTACTAGGGATCTACCCAAAGGACACAAAAACAGTGATTCAAAAGAGCACCTGTATGCCTATGTTTATTGCAGCACTATTTACAATAGGTAAAACCTGGAAACAACCCAAATGCCCCCAAACAGATGACTGGATCAGGAAAATGTGGTACAGATACACAATGGAATATTATTCAGAACTTCATTTTAAAGAGAAAATGATATGCCTCAAAATTTCTTTGTAACATTAAGCACATTGATCACATTCTTCTTTTGATAATGGTGGACACTTACAAGCAACATTATGAAAACTCTGAGTAAAGATAAAGCATCATCTAGAATAAGCAGTAAAAACAGAAAAGCTGCTCCTTTTTGATCAGAAGGGAGTCCCAGATGAAATAAATCTGGTTAACACAGGGCATACCTCAGACCCAGCAAACCCCACAAACATATAACATTCCCAGACCTGGGATTCCCCCACATTCACACGTGTCCCACCAAATTTGGGTTATAAAAATAAATGAAGGAGTAAGATTTCCATTACTAATTAACTAATCATAGGCTAAACCATATGTCAGGCTTTGCCTAATTCAGTGAGGTGTTTTTTTTTTGTTTTTTTTTTTTTTTAAGATTCATTTATTTATACAAGCACTGGGTACAGTCAGAAGCACGGGAGGGTGAGAGAATTCACCAGAGTCAGAGCGGGGAGCAGAGCAGGCAGAAGGACCGAAGTACACTGCTGAGGGGAGCAGTGGGCGGCAGGAGAGGTCTGCGTTCCATGTGGGACCCTCCTCCGGTGGCCGGGGAGCAGCCGGGGATCGAACCGGTGCCGCAGAGGCCGCGGGCAGCTTCGCAACCCAGCGCTCAACCACTGAGCCACCAGGGGAGGCCTTTTTTTTTTTTTTTTTTTTTTTTTAAATATATATGAAAGAGAGAAGTTAAGGTCACAGGAAAGAGGTCATCAGAATAGAAGGAGACAATTAGTCTCACCATTCTGGACAGAATACTATTCTCAACGAGTAGGCAAATCTGTTTCTGACTAAAATGACAGAGATATGAAAGACAGTAACACAACAGGAGAGACCAATAGGGTTGAGGGGAGTCTGAAAGTAAAATCATGTTATTATTAAATATCCTTAGAGAAGATTACTCTCTCAGAATACCAACCACCCAACTACCCACTGGATTACTGAACTTAGTGAAAATTTCTTGGAAAAAAAAAAATTGAGAAAAAAAGGGAAAGATATTTGAAACCTTGTTTTAGTTAATGAATACTTTTTTTAAGGAAAATATGTCTTATGGTTTTGAGTTGAAGTGTGCAAAATAATAAATAGCACAGAAAATAAAGTAAAAAATGATAATTAGCTTACCATTTTACAGTCTTCAGTATTAGTAGATAATCCTTGGAAGGATATATGTTGAATTAATTTATGCTATAGATTAAAGGTGTTGGAATCACAAGATATTTTAGAGTATTGGGAAAAGAAAGTAAATAATGGGCCTCCCTGGTGGCGCAGGAGGTTGGGACACAACCTGTGAAGCCATCTGCAGCCACCATGGCACGAGTTCGATCCCCGGACAGAGAGCTATCCACATGGTACAGCAGACCTCTCCTGGCTCGCCCGCTGCTCCCCTCAGCAGTGTGTTTCAATTGATCTGCCTGTTCTGTTCCCCACTCTGTCTCTGGTGGGTCCTTTCACCCCCCGCGCCCCTGGCCTGTACCCCAGTTCTTGTATGCATAGATGGATAAATCTTTAAAAAAAAAAAAAAGTAAATAGCCAACAGAAAATATCCTCTATCATTAGATATTATGGAAATGCAAGTTAAACTCACAATATGTACATCCACATATTAGAATGACTATAACTAAAAAATTACAAAGAAAACAAAATATTGTGTTGGTAAGGATGTGATAAAGTTAGAACTGTCATAAATGACTGACAGGAGCATAAAATGGTTCAGCCACTGTGGAAAATTACGTATTGATTCCGCAATAAGTTAAATATGGAATAACCACAAGACCCAGCAATTCCACTCAAATATATGTATGGAAAAGAATCAAAAACAGATGTTAAAATCAGTATGCCAGCAATGTTCACAGCAGCATGATTCACAATACATAAAAAGAAACAACCAAAACAAACATCAACTGATAAATGAAAAAAAACAAAATATGCGATAGCCAAGCAAAGGAATAATGCGCAGGTAAAAAGGAATAAATTACTGATGGACACTACCTCATGGATGAAACTTGAAAACATTATACTAAGTGAAATAAGCCAGACATTAAATACCTTAATGTACCTGAAACATCCAGACGAGATAAATCCATAGAGACCTAAAGCATACTAGTGGTCACCAGCACCTGGGAAGAGAGGAAATTGGAAGTAACTGCTGAGCAGGTACAAGATTTCCTTTTGAGGTGAAGAAAATCTCCCAGAACTACAGAGGTGATAGCTGTACAACACGGTGTATTTACTATATGCCACTGAATTGCACACTTTAAAATGATTAAAATAGTAAATTTTATGTTATGTATACTTTGCCACAGTAAAATATTAAAAAAGAAATGGAGGCCTCCCTGTTGGTGCCGGGGTTAAAAGTCTCAGTGCTATATGCCAGCCCCCATGGCATGAGTTTGATCCCTGGCCAGGGAGCTAACTCACAAAGCTCAGCAGGCCTTTCCTGGCTCACCCACTGCTCCCTTCAGCAATGTATTTCAGTAGATCTTCCTGTTTTGCGCCCCACTTTGTCTTTGATGAATCCTCTCACCCCCATACCTCTAGCCTACACTCCAGTTCTTGTATGCATAAGTAAAATAAAAAATAAATCTTTTAATAAATAAATACATGGAATAAGGAAAACAGTTGCTTTTAAATGAAAATAAGCCTCTCTCTAAAACAACAGCCCATTTTTCTCCTGTACTCCACAGCACTTGCTAAAAACATCCTACCTTGGAAAGTCATTGATGTGTAACTTCACAAAGCCCTGTCAACCTCCCCACCCAGTGCTGGAGTGAGTGTAAGTCAGGTTAGCTTGGGGGTGCTTGGCAGAGTGCAGTTTTTTCCACATTTTTCATTGCTCTATGTTATGAAACAGGAATTTTCAAAGGTTTGTTTTCCTTTAAGAAAGAGTAAGTGTTTTGGATTATTGAAAATTATCCCTTTAAGCTACTTTTGGAAGAGGATTGAAAATGATGATTTCCGTAATTCTCTATTCACTCCTTCTCAGAAACTAAATGTTACCAGCTATAGCTTTGTGGTCTGAACAATTATCTCATGAGTGAGATTTAATGTCAGTCTTGGCCCCTGAGAGGTTCAATAATCACCTCAAAGAATCAGATATGCACATATATCATGCTCACTGTAACATCGCTGCTCAGCTTAAAAACGGAAAACAAACCATCTCATTGACATTTGTGGATATTTTGGCCATTTAAATTAGTTTGTTCAGGGTAATATGTGACGCTAAACCACTGTGACTTGCAGACCCAAGTTGCCATGATGCTTACCGTTAGGGCTTATCACAAATTATTTTTATTCCAAGGAGAAGCAGCAGCCAAACCAGTTTGGTTTGAAAGACTAACCGAAAGTGAAGATCGCACCATCTGGATGCCAATGTGAGTTTGGCAGATTAAAGCTTAACCAGATAGAGAAATTCTGACAAAAGGAAGACCATGAAAGGGAAGAATGATTTCCCTTTCATGAAACATAGTATTTAACTTTCCAAAGTATGCAATTCAGATGCTTAAAACTTTGCATGGAAAAAAATAGCATTTACAGTATCACCTCGAGTCAATATAATGATCTACAATAAAGATAAATGAAAAGCTAGGCTCTACAGTACAAAAAATTAATGTGTGGAAGATGAGCTAAACTTGAGCCAAAGGAATTGATAAAGTGGGATTAGAGTCCAGTTTTTAGGTATGATAAGAACAGATAGGAAAAGAGAAACAGAGCCACTTGGGTAACTGATTAAGGAAGCTGTGTTGGGACATAGTAAATAATGATAGCGTTAGAAATGCAAGATAAAGTCAGAGCACAAAGTCCCTTTTATATCCAGGAGGAGACTGAACGCGTGCTAAGGAAAGGGGAGCAACAGGTATTGCTAAAATTGTCAGATGAAGATGGTTTGGCTAGAATACTATGAAGTATGAATGGAGAAAATGCTAGTCAAGGCAATCTTCTAGAATGTGTTAACTGCACAGTGATGAAAATCAAAAATCGGGGGGCAGATGCAGAAGGCATAGCAAATCAACAATAATACATTCTGACAGAGGAGATGAGAGGTAGAAAATAATCAGAGAGGTAGCAGAGGGGTCAAATCTAGTTTCCGGTGGTAGGAATGAATGAGTAGGTAGACAAATGGGGTTAATTTTGTGGATGTTATGCTTGAGGCAAAATTAGGGACTCTAAGATGACTTGTCAGGAAATATATTTCCTTCCCTACCGACCTCAACGTAGTTCAAAGAAGTATTTTCCTGGCTTATATAGCCTATATTATAAGCAGGGCTTTGTTGAAAAAAAAAAGTTTCACTGTTATTTCCATTAATAAAGATTACAATATGATATGACAAGGCTGAGATTTGAGGAGGCTCAAGGCTAGTTAGACTAAAGGGTATCTCCTTGGAAGTTAAAATTAAAAACTCAAGGGCCTTCCTGGTGGCACAGGGGTTAAGCACAACACTGTGAAGCTGTCCGCAGTCACTGCAGCATGAGTTCAATCCCCAGCCAACCAAGGAGATACCCACATGGCTCAGCAGACCTCTCCTGACTCAACTGCTACTCCCGTCAGCAGTGTTTCAGTCAGTCTGCCTGTTCCGTTCCCCAATTTGTCTCTGGTGAATCCTCTCACCCCCTCCCCACACCTCTGTCCCAAGCTCTTGTATGCAAAAATAAATATATTTTTTAAAAAATTAAAAACTCAGGATTGCTGGATCTGAGTTTTTAATTTTTTTAAAAAATGTATTTATTTATGCATACAAGAACTGGGGTGCAGCAGCACTATTTACAATAGCTAAGCTTTGGAAACAACCCAAATGCCCAAAAATAGATGACTGGATCAAGAAAATGTGGTACATATACACGATGGAATATTACTCAGCAATCACAAAAGATAAACTCATGCAATTTGCAGCAACATGGATGGAGCTGGAAGGGATCATGTTCAGCAAAATAAGCCAGAAAGAAAATGGTCTTGCTCACAGCAGGAATGGTCTTGCTCATAGCAGGAATCTAGAAAACCTAAATAAGGGACCAGGAAAAAGACTAATTATAATAAAGTAAAATTCAAAATCAACAAGCAACTATAAACCAGAGACACACTATGGGGGAGGCGGGGAGAGGAGGGATTGGGGTCAAAATAAGGGGCGTGCAATTGTATAGGGAATATAAAAAAAATCTTAAAAAAAAATTAAAAAACTTGGGCCTCCCCTGATGGTTCAGGCAGTTGAGTGCAGCGCTGTGAAGCTGTCTGCAGCCTCTGCAACATAGATTTGATCCCGGCCAGCCAGCGAGGGTCCCACATGGCGTGGCAAACCTCTCCTGTTGCACCCACTGCTCCCCTCAGCAGTGTATTTCATCAATCTGCCTGTTCTGCTCCCCACTCTGTCTCTGGTGAATCCTCTCACCCTCCTGTGCATCTGGCCGTATCACGGTTCTTGTATATATAAATAAATAAATCTTTAATTTAAAAAAATTAAAAACTTTCGGGCCTCCCCAGTGGCGCAGTGGTTGAGCGCTGGGTTGCGAAGCTGCCCGCAGGCTCTGCAGCGCCGGTTCAATCCCTGGCTGCTCCCTGGCCACCGGAGGAGGGTCCCACATGGCGCGCAGATCTCTCCTCCAACTGCTGCTCCCCTCAGCAGTGTACTTCGGTCCTTCTACCTGCTCTGCTCCCCGCTCTGGCTCTGATGAATTCTCTCACCCTCCTGTGCTTCTGACTGTACCCAGTGCTTGTATAAATTAATTCATTATTTTTAAAAAATTAAAAACTTTCAAGTACAAATGTGTTTAGTCATGGGGGCCTCTCTGGTAGTGTAAGCGGTTAAGTCGCAGCACTATGAAGCAATCCACAGTCACTGCAGCACGAGTTCGATCCCTGTCCAGGGAGGTGACACACATGGGACAGCAGACCTCTATTGATTCACCCACTGCTCCCCTCAGCAGTGTATTTCAGTCAATCTGCCTGTTCTGCTCCCACCTTCTCTAGTGAAATCTCTCACTCCCCACTTCTCTGGCCTGCACCCTGACTCTTGTATGCATGAATAAATAACTCTTTAAAAAATTGATGAGTTTACTTGGTAATATGGCTAAACAGAGAAGAGCAATGGACCCACTGTGTTCATACAAAATGAAAGAACAAATGCTGAAATTTTAACAGAAAGTCTAGATTTAAACAGCGATGTGAAGATTTTTTTTATTTTGTCATAGTTGAATTTGAAACCAATTAAATTCATTATTTAGATAATGGATAGCTCACTATATTTTATTTTTTTAATTATTACTCTGCCATATACACAGATACACACAAACTAGCAAAATAAAAAATTAGATGGCCAAAGCATCGTGGCATGCAAAACAAGTTTTCACTATATTTTCAATCACTTTTTATTAACTAACATAGTAATTTTATTGATGTGTGTGTGTCTAAGTGTGTAAGAAGATACCAGTCAGAGATCTATGAGATGCATTTCCTTGCAATACAACAGTATCTAATTAGAGGAAATTACTCAGTTGATTTACCCAGTTAAAGGGTAAAGGAAGCTGATTATCCTTAGCTTTGATAAGTAAATTAAAGCAGCTAAATGATATAGAGACTGAGATAATGCCTTGGGTGAATTAATGGCTAAGAAAATCAATAGTCTATAACTTCTGGTTGGTAACAAGATTTAATTTAAAGCTTACAGCAGAACAAAGTTGTTTTGCACGGAATCCCTCTCAGAAATAGATTGTCTTCCTGAGAAACAATTCATTCCAGAACTTGTCCTTTCTCATTATTTAAAACTAATAAGCCAATATAGTGATGACTATTCTAACTACTACAGTTTTTAAAGTACACTATTAAGTCACACAAATGAGTTCACTGGAATTTTACCCCAGAAATTGTGTGGCACACATACAAAATATGCAAGATATATATATATTTCAGTTTGCAGCATATACAGTAATGAGCATGTGTAACCTTTAGGACAGAAAATGAAGTAAGTACCATTATTGATTTGACAGAATTTTATCACACTTCAAAAATAGAGCAGCATTTAGACAAATTAGTTCTTCTGCAAATAGGCAAAGACACATAATGCTGATGTAAAGATACTGAATATTTGAAAAAGAAAATCAGGGGAATGTTTTATATGCTAATTAGGATGTTATCAGGAAAAAACCACACATTGTAAGTTTGACATTCCCACAACCTCCTAGTCCTTAATTTACTTGTCTCCTACAGAGTCCTTTCTCTCTCCTATCTGTCTCCTTCTGCATATACTGAATTGTGAGATTATCTCTCTCCTCCAAAGCTCAGCATCCTGCTGTCATAGTGTTTTCAAAGGTCAATTAATGTCAAGTGAGAGTTGAATGTCATAATTTACAAAGTGTATGTCAGCAGTTTATGGTCTTCCACAGAAGAAGGGAGGGCACTATGAAAGAAGAGAATATACAAAAATTCCCAACTGCAGTACATTATTGAAAGGCTTTTCCATTTGCATATATTTTTTTGTATTAACCAACACATCTCAAATGCTCAGAGATATGATGCTTATCAGTTTCAGCCTAGGATTTCACTCAGCCTTAAACAATGGGCAGGTTTATTTCTGGGCTCTCAGTTCTTGTCCATTGGCCTAATATCTGCTTTTGTTCTAGTTCCATACTTTTTTGATTATTACAGTTTTATAGCATTAGTTTGAGAGTGTGAGACCACTACTCTTCCAGTTTTTTGTCAGGATTGCTTTTGCCTGAATTTAGCCTAAAAATTCAGGGTTTTTATTTTTTTTTTAGGATTTATTTATTTATGCATACAAGAGCTGAGGTACAAGCCAGAGACGTGGGAGGTGAGGGGATTCACCAGAGACAGAGTGGGGAACAGAACAGGCAGATTGACCAACGTACACTGCTAAGGAGAGCAGTGGGCGAGTCAGGAGAGGTCTGCTGTGCCATGTGGATTGCTTCCTGGCCGGCCAGGGATGGAACTCATGCTACAGAGGCTGCGGATTGCTTCATAGTGCGGTGCTTAACCCCTTGCGGAACCAGGGAGGCCCAAAATTCAGGGTTTTTAGTGGTTCCATATGAATTTCAGTGTTGTTCTATTTCTTTAAAGACGGATAGTTAATCTATGAAAATGGAGCCAAGAGTATATGCTAGAAAAGTAATAGTCTCTTCAACAAATGGTGCTGGGAAAACTAGACAGCCACATGTAAAAGAGTGAAACTAGATCACCATCTCATATCTCACACAAAAGCTAACCTGAAGACCTCCCTGGTGGCACAGGGTTTAAAGTATCAGTGTTATCAAACTAACACCACTGTGATAGTAACTGCGACATGAGTTCGATCACCTGAGTTCGATTGCCAGCCAGGGAGCTGACCCACAAGGCGCAGCACTCTTTCCTTTCTCGCCCACTGCTCCCCTCAGCAGTGTATTTCAGTGGATCTGCTCCTCACTCTATCTCTGGTGAATCTTCTCACTCCCTTCACTCCCTTCACCCCAGTTCTTATATGCATAGATAAATAAAATAAAAAATAGTTAAAAAAATAGTTTACCTAACATGGACTAAATGCATGGATAGATATAAGACACAAAATTATAAAATACACTGAAGAAAAAAAGGGAAGACACTCTACAACATTGGCTTCAGAAATGTCTTGGGGATTTATCTACAATGGCAAGAAAAGTAAAAGCAAATATAAACAAATGGTATTCATCAAACTAAAAAGCTTCTGCACAGGAGAGAAACTATCAATAACACAAACAGACATTCTGAATAGGAGAAAATATTTGCATACAACTCATCTGACAAGAGGCTGATATCCAAGAACTACAAAGAATAAATACAACTTAAAAGGAAAACAAATAATCCAATGGAAAAATGGTCAATAGAGCTAAATAGGCACTTCTCCTCAAAGACAGACAAATGGACAACAGGCACATTAAAAACTGCTCATCACTAATCATCAAAGAAATACAAATCAAAACCAAAATGACATAGTGTCTTATAAACCCAAGAGAATGACCTGCATCAAAAAGAACAGAAACAACTGTTTGGGAAAGGATGTGGACAAAGAATTCTCATACACCACTTATGGGAATGTAGACTGGTCCAATTCTTATGGAAAACAGTGTGGAGATTTCTCAAAATATTAAAAATGGATCTACCATATGACCCAGCAATTCCAGTCCTAGTATCTACCTGAAGAAAACAAAACGGTAATTTAAAAGGATATATGTATTCCTGTGTTCAATGTAGCCTTATTTATAATAGTCTGAATACTCAAGGACAAAGTGGTATATATATATATAATGCATACTACTCAGCTATAAAAAGAAAAGGATGAACCACTGCCCTTTGCAACAACATGGATGGAACTGCAGAGGATAATGTTAAGCAAAAAAAGTTAGAAGGAAAAAGACAAAGACTTATATGTAGAATATAGAGAATATAACAAAGAGTCAGTCAAAAACAAACCAGTAATATGGGGCCTCCCCGGTGGCTCAGCAGTTGAGCGCTGGGTTGCGAAGCTGCCCACAGACCCCTGGGTGAGGGTCCCACATGGCCCGCAGACCTCTCCTGCCGCCCGCTGCTCCCCTCAGCAGTGTGCTTCGTCATTCTGCCTGTTCTGTTCCCCGCTCTGGTTCTGGTGAATTCTCTCACCCTCCTGTGCTTCTGACTGTACCCAGTGCTTGTATAAATAAATAAATAAATAAATCTTTAAAAAAAAGACAAGAAAATGATTCTTCTCACACCATTAAAAAAAAAAAAAACAGTAATAAACTCCAACTGCAAAACTGAGGCAATCAAAATAGGGGTGGGGGCGGCGCTGGGGGAGGAAAAAAGGGACCTATAAAACGTGGTAAAGATTATTGAGACACAAGTGGTGAGCAGAGTATGAAAGTATATATTTATAGATGCTTTAACCTACGACTTCTGGAGCAGATACAAAGATATAAATCTATTTTACCTCAGTGAACATAACCTGGTTGGAAAATTTGATAAAATTTTGTTACTTATATAAAAAGAATGCAAGCCCATTGAAGTCAGGGAATTTATCTTATTTATTTTCACTTATAAAGGATCCTGGTGCTTGCCAACTGGTAGTTAAATGAATGCTTATGTAAATATTTATCGAACTAAACAAAACTAAAAAATCATGCTGCTTCTTGTGGGGAATATAATCCTAACTTGCTGTGTGCCACTAACATTGCAATTTATCTGGGTTTCCAGATAAATTGAAACCACATCAGAGAAAACAGGTAATACTAGTTCCGATGACAACTGAACAACTAAAAAAGAAAACAATCTAGGTAGACAACTATTTATATTAATCTTTTATATAATATATATGTGTATATATGTGTGTGCGTGTACATATATATATTTGTATTTTATCCACTGTGTTGTCTAGTAGAGTACCTGATAGCGTGAGCTCAAAACATCTTTGAGTAATTAAAAATTTTCATAACTTCAAAAAAAAAATCTTTCATGTAAATGATTCACTCCCGATTCTGCAGAAAATCTTCAGGATATCTTGAGGTTGTAAGAGAAAAACTGCACTGGACACTGGCTTAAAACAGCAAGGAAGACTTATTTAAAAAAAAAAAACTATAATAGTGATCGAGACTATTGCAATAAAAGAGACAGATTGAACTCAACTCCACTGAAACAGTCTTTTGTTTCTATACACGAGGGAGAGCTATGACCTAGTGGAAAAAGACTGAAAAGATTAGACCATCTGTTTGCTAATTGGCAAGTATCAAACTAGGCTCCTAACCTCCTACAGAGACCAGAAGACAGGGACTGTATCCTTCTTGATGATTACATTTGAAAGGGAGGGCTCCTAGGTCATGGAGAAAGACATCCCTATGTCATAAAACTGTCAACAGCCTGGTAGAAGACTTACATGTCAGAGGTGCAGAGGAAGAATTTATAATGGAAAGGTTTTTAAGGCAGCTACTCCCAGAAAAGAAGGTTAGAGGCCAACAGTCAAGAAGTCTGCCTGAAATTTAGTGAAGCTGAGGCAGCTATTAAGGCTGTCTTGGCCAGTGCATTGAGAGAGACATTAAAATTTGAGCTGTGACATTGAAAAGAGCTGGAAAATAAAACTTGGTAAGAACATGCTGCTTGGGTGTCCCCTTATACAGAAATGTGCCCTGTAAGCTGCCTTGAATTCATTTTGCCTTGCACTTACTGACATTGTATCAAGAAAAATTCAGTTGAGCTATCAGTTTTTTTTTAATCCAAATATTTTTAAGATCAATCATTAAAAAAATAGTGACAAGTACATTACTGATATGTACATAAAGTTAAAAACTAGTCTTTGGCCCTTCCTGGTGGTGCAGGGGGTTAAGATGCAACCTATGGGCTGTCCGCAGCCACTGCAGCATGAGTTCAATCCCAGGCCAGGGAGCTACCCACATGGCACAGCAGACCTCTCCTGACTTAGCACAGCAGACCTCTCCTGACTCACCCGCTGCTCCCCTCAGCAGTGCATTTCAATACATCTGCCTGTTCTGCTCCCCACTCTATCTCTGGTGAATCCTCTCACTCCCTGCACCTCTGGCCTGTACCCCAGTTTTTGTTTGCTTAAATAAATAAATCTTAAAAAAATAACTAGTCTTCAAAAGACTTAGTTGGAGGCAATAAAGAAACTCAACAGCCTTGCTCAAATTCTGACTTCATTTTCTGGTAGCTATCTGACCTTATGCTAGTTATTCATACTGTTGTCTTGGTTTCCTCCTCTATAGGAAAGAGATATATAGGTGCTACTGGAATGAGTATAAACCATTATTAAATGCTTAGAAGTGTACCCTACAGAGAGAGCAATTTCTACCGGGGATTAAGAAATAGAAGGATATTTAAAATACCTACCTAAAATTAGATAAATAAAAACTATTCAGGTTTGTTCAAGGTGAATTCTGATTTCAAATGATTTCCTGTTTTGCATTTCCTCTTTGGTAGCTGGTCCTATTTTCCCTGTCATCAATTTTCTAAACTTATTCAATCAGAAATGTTTTTACTAAAAGCAGTGGGTTGTATTCCTTATTACAATGATATTAAATATTTTGGTTCTTTACCAACAAACAACCAAAAACAAACAAAACATGTAATAAAACATTATTTTCCACAGAAGCCATAAATATAACTGTATAATCATGAAACAAGGAATATTTGTAATGACATGAACTTTAAAAAAGTTAAGGTTAAGAAAGAAGACCATTCTCTTGTGCTGCCTTTGCTAGAGATGAAATACTAAATTCCTTTCTCAAGCAAATAAATAATGTGCCACAGAAACACAATGTATCACTGTAAGTAGGACAAATAATTACAATTTAAAATTACATGGAAACTTGTTGCAGAAAATAAGAAAAAGATACACAACATAATTAAAAGTATTATCAAAAGCCTTAAAAATGTGTAAATAAGTGACATTAGATAACAGAATATGCAGATAACAAAGCTGTTGTTTAATTATTTCTGGACAAATAGCATTTTATGTTTAAAGGTTTACATTTGTGGTTTACTTTAACTTAAGAATAGTTTTTTTCTTCCTTGGAAGAAAAAATTAACATTATCAAAATTAACAATGCTATTATCCAAGAAGTGCTGGTTTGGTTTTTTATTTATAGTTATTTTGTTAAGTGATAAACACAGAAAAGCTTTCATTTTGATTGTGGATATATGTTTGCATTCCAAAAAAAAAAAAAAGTGGTACTGAATTTCATAAGGCTCATGGAAGAATAATCTTTCTGTATCTGAAATGTTTTAAATACATAATGATATAACAACAGTTCTATTGTTTGGTTTAGACACATGCTGACAATGGCATTTATTATGCTTCTGCTGCTGCTCCTGCTGGTAAAAATGATAATAGCAGCATCCAATGTATTATAATACACACTCCCGCATACATGCCAACCCATAGCACTGACATTGGTATCAAGAGGACCCCAATTTATTTGCTAATGAAGCTGAGACTCTAAATGAAGGTGATGTCCCTGAAATTACCACAACAGTAACTTATTTCAATTATGAATGCAAATGTATATTTTAGAATTTGCCTTCTCTGAAAAAAAAATCTATTAAAATAAGAAGACTAACTTAAATTTCTCTTTCCGGGAATATCCTACAAAACCTGAAAATTTTCACATCCCCAACATCCAAATATACTAGTGAAAATATGAAAGATGTGCATTTTCACTAGTGGCCCCCTAGTGTACATTTTCACTAGGAGGGTCCCCTGGTGGCACTGGAATTAGTCTCTCCTATTAAGCCATCACCAGCCACTGCAGTATGTTTTCAATCCCCAGCCAGGGAGTTACCCACATGGCACAGGAGACCTCTCCTGACTCAACTGCTGCTCCCATCAGCAGTGTATTTCAGTCAATCTGCCTGTTCTGTTCCCCACTCTGTCTCTGGAGAATCCTCTCACCTCCTGTACCTCTGGCCTGTACCCCAGTTCTTGTATGCATAAATAAATAAATCTTTAAAAAAAAAGTTTTTTTAAAAATAGACCTGTCTTGTGTACGTACACTCAAGTACCTGGCAAAAAACCCCACAAAGGTACATCTATATCTATCAAATTAAAAAGAAGAAAAGAAGACATCATGTATGTGATCAGAATAGCCAATTGCACAAATATACCTTCAAGCTCTTCAGATAGTATAATTCTCAGACACAAGATATAAAATGCAGCATGTTTAATGTTTCAAAGACATAAATGAGAAAAATCAACAAGGGCAACAGACAACCTTAAGTGATGAGTTAGAGTATGAAAATAGAAGTTACGGAGACAAAGGTCATCAAGATTTAAAATTTTTTAATTACATACAATATATGAATTAAACCAGAGAATAACAACCAAAGAGAATATGAGTGACTTAGAAAACAGCTTAGAGGAAATTATCAGAAAGTCAGAGAGGGAGGAAGAAGAAAAGAAGAAAGGAAAACAGAAAGAGAATAAAAGAGGAAGTAAAACCAGCTGAGGAGTCTGAGCAGTTTAACATTATGTCAAACTGAAGTCTCAAAAGAAAAGAACATAATTTTGGATAGATAATTCAAAGAGATAATGGCTAAAATTTTCCAGGAATTAAATAAAATAGACAAATAATCAGAATGCACAATAAATTCCATTTAAGGAAAGTAAAATGAAATTAATAGTGTCTTCAAGGAGTTTATGAAAACGTGCAATGAATCTTCAAAATTAATGTATATTGTAAAATTTAGATTGATGATAGACCTTCAACAACGATACAGCTAAAGGACATATTGGAAAGACAAGGAAGATGATACCAGAAAGGTCTAAGAAAAAACATGAGAGTGAAAAAACAGCAAATGTGAGCATTAATCTAAATACACTGCTTTATTTTTAGACTACTTCAAAAAAACATAACATCTATTTTCATCAGTACTAGATACCTTGACTGACACTCCAACAAAAAGCTATCGGAAATGCAGGGGGAAATATATTTGGTTGACTGTAAAAAATGCAGCAGTGAACAGTGAAGGATCTCAGAAGTCAAAAAATAAGTGAAGACCTCCCCTGGTGGCACAGCAGTTGAGCGCTGGGCTGCAAAGCTGCCCACAGCCTCTGCAGCGCCGGTTCCATCCCTGACCGCAGGCAAGGGTCCCACATGGTACGCAGACCTCTCCTGCTGTGCCTGCTGCTCCCCTCAGCAGTGTACTTCGTCAGTCTGCCTGTTCTGCTCCCCGCTCTGGCTTTGGTGAATTCTCTTACCCTCCCACGCTTCTGACTGTACCCAGTGCTTATATAAAGAAATAAATAAATCTTTTAAAAAAATAAGTGAAAGGGAATCTAGACTCTTGAGCTGGGATCTCTAAGCAAGATGAATAAAAACTATGAGTCTTAAGCTTGGCTTTTACCTTAAAGGCAGTTGCCTAACTGTATAGCCATTACTTCATTCATAGGAACTTTCAGGGCCTAGAGATGAGGTGAAAAGTCCTGATTGTATTGAAATTGTAATATCTATTAGGTGAAACACTCCATCAAAAAGATTGTTGCATCAGAATAAGGGAGTACTGGGAACACAGACACAAATCCAGAGTGTTTGTATCAAAGAAAATCATCAAGCTTTATTTAACACTGTCACTGATTTAAGGGGAGCCCCCTCACCCCTGCTAATGAATTGCCACATTAAATTGGTTCTCAAATAAGTTTGTAGCCTGAATCCACATAGCCTGGGAGACATACTATAAGTGGCCTTTGTTAGAAAGGAGTATTTTCAAATGCCTGGCAGAAACAAACACTAATCTGTTCCAAAAGGACCCACTTCAATTCAAGCACCTGAGAATTTTCACTGGTAAATTTCCGAGAGAAACAGTCCTACAATTTTTCTTTTTATAATCATAAAACACTCGGATGAATAAAGAAGATAGCAGCGTCATAATTTAGAGACTTCAGGCATTGGAATCATCAGAGTAAATAAAATAAGTATGCATACTACGTTTTAGTAAATAAAAATGTGACAAGAAGTGTGGAGAACAGGAAGTCATCATGGGTGGCCCACCATATTGGTAACTAATCCCTTAAGGCACT
Organism: Talpa occidentalis; assembly: GCF_014898055.3. Lineage (NCBI taxonomy): Eukaryota > Metazoa > Chordata > Mammalia > Eulipotyphla > Talpidae > Talpa > Talpa occidentalis. The sequence goes on along the minus strand of NW_023601322.1, from coordinate 82,902,699 downwards.
TGGGTATAAATCTCTATCTGAACCTTGCCGGCAAAACTGAGAGTCCCTTATGTCCTGGGGGTGCCATCTTGTCCCTGAGCAATGGCCTGTCCCACAATCATAAAAAAAATTTCATTTAGTTTTCTATTGAGCATGTTATATATTGAGTAACTTCTAAATCTGGCATTTATTTCCATAAAAGGAAAAAATGTACAACTAATAGCTGCATAACATCAAAGATACCAACCACAAATTTATATAATCAAGTAGCCATATGTTCAAGAATCCTGTCCTCTCAAAAATCAACCCCAAGATGAAGCTTCAAATTGTTTTCCACTTTTAAATTTATTTTTTAATAGTCATAAGTGATTCTGAATGCCAAGAAATCGATGTCTCTATAATTAATGGAAAGAAATACCGTTCACATTGCATTGGCAGAGTTGCTTATGCTAATTTTCAATAATTGAGGAAGTGTGGCTATTAGATAATGTTCTAAAATCTAAATATCATCCTTGTTCATACTTATTTTTCCTCAATATGTTTTCACAATGACACTTTACCACAAAACTCATTCAGTAATGCAATGCCTTAAATGCCACATTACAATAAGGTTTTTGTTGCTGTTTTTTTTTTTTTCAAAGATTTATTTATTTATGCAAGAACTGGGATACAGATCAGAGGTGCGGGAGGGTTAGAGGATTCACCAGAGACAGAGCGGGGAGCAGAACAGGCAGACAGACCAAAGACACTGCTGAGGGGAAAAGCAGGTGAGGCAGGAGATGTCTGCCATGCCATATGGGAATCTCCCTGGCCAGCCGGGAATCGAACTCTCACTGCAGAGGCTGCAGACAGCTTCACAGTGTGGCACTCAACCTGCTGTGCCACCAGGGAGGCCCTGTTTTTCTTTCTTTTTTTTTTAATGTGAATTATAAACTTTAGACATTTATAGTTTTTTTAATAAAAGTATATAGTTGTTTTATTTTTTTAAGATTAATTAATTATTTATTTATTTATTTATTTTTAAATAATAAATTTTATTTTTATATTCCCCCATACAATTGCAAACGCCCCATTCTGACCCCAATCCTTCCCCTCCTGCCCCCCACCCCCAAAAAAGTGTCTCTGGTTCATAGTTTTTTGTTGACATTGATTTTCACTTTCTTATATTCATTTTCCTGGTCCCTTATTTAAGTTTTCTAGATTCCTGCTATGAGTGAGACCATCCGGTATTTTTCTTTTTCTTTTTGGCTTATTTTGCTGAGCATGATCCCTTCCAGCGCCATCCATGTTGCTGCAAATTGCATGTGTTTATCTTTTTTGAATGCTGAGTAATATTCCATAGTATATATGTACCACATCTTCTTGATCCAGTCATCTATTTTTGGGCATTTGGGCTGTTTCCAAAGCTTAGCTATTGTAAACAGTGCTGCTATAAACAAAGGGGTGCAGGTGTTCTTTGGAATTGATGTTTCTGTGTCCTTTGGGTAAATACCTAGGAGTGGAATTGCTGGATCATATGGAAGCTCTATGTTTAGTAGGTCCAGAAATCTCCACACAGCTCTCCATAGTGGTTGGACCAGTTTGCACTCCCACCAACAGTGCAGAAGAGTTCCTTTTTCTCCACACCCTCGCCAACATTTGTTGTTGCTTGTTTTTTTAATATGTGCCATTCTCACTGGTGTGAGATGGTATCTCATAGTAGTTTTGATTTGCATTTCCCTGATTACAAGTGATGTTGAACATTTTTTCATATGTCTGTTGGCCATTTGCATTTCCTCTTCAGAGAAGTTTCTTTTTAGCTCTTCTGCCCATTTTTTGACTGGATTATTTTCTTTGTTGTTGCTGAGTCTCATCAGCTCTTTGCAGATTTTTGTGATCAGTCCTTTATCATTAGTTTTGGGTGCAAAAATGTTCTCCCAGTTGGTGGGGTTTCTCTTTGTTTTTGTTATTGTCTCTTTTGCTGTGCAGAAGCTCTTTAATTTGATGTAGTCCCAGCTGTTTATCTTTGCCTTCACTATCACTGCTTTGGGTGATGTGTCTGTAAAGGTGTCTTTGATGTGCAAATCCCGTAGTGTTTAGCCTATATTTCCTTCTATGTATTTTATGGTTTCAGGTCTTATGTCTATTTCTTTAATCCATTTTGAGTTGATTTTTGTGTATGGTGTGAGGTAGTGGTCAAGCTTCATTCTTTTGCATGTAGCAACCCAGTTTTCCCAGCACCATTTATTGAACAAACTTTCTTTGCTCCAATACATAGTCTTTGCTCCTTTGTCAAAGATTAGTTGACCATAAATCTGTGGGTTTATTTCTGGATTTTCTATTCGATTCCATTGGTCTGTATGTCTGTTCTTGTTCCAATACCATGCAGTTTTGATGATTATGGCTTTGTAGTATAGTTTGAAGTCTGGGAGTGTGATGCCTCCATTTCCTTCTTTTTTTTTCAGGAGAGCTTTAGCTATTCGGGCTTTTTGGTGATTCCATATGAATTTCATCAATAATTGTTCTATTTATTTGAAGAATGACATTGAAATTTTGATTGGAATAGCATTGAATCTGTATATTGCTTTTGGTAGGATGGCCATTTTAATAATGTTTATTCTTCCAATCCATGAGCAGGGGATGTCTTTCCATTTCTTTGTGTCTTCTTCTATTTCTTTTAACAGTGTTTTATAGTTTTCTTTGTATAGGTCCTTTACCTCTTTTGTTAGATTTATTCCCAAATATTTGATTTTTTTTGTTTCGATAATAAAAGGGATGGTTTTTTTTGATTTCTTCTTCTTCAGATTTGTTGTTTGTGTATAGGAAGGCTACTGACTTTTGCGTGTTGATTTTGTATCCTGCCACTTTACTGAATTAATTCATTTATTTATTTATACAAGCACTGGGTACAGTCAGAAGCGCAGGAGGGTGAAAGGATTCACCAGACCCAGAAACAGAACAGGCAGAGTGACGAAACACACTGCTGAGGGGAGCGGCGGGTGCAACAGGAGAGGTCTGCGCACCATGTGGGACCCTCGCCTGTGGCCAGGGATCGAACTGATGCTGCAGAGGCTGTGGGCAGCTTCACAGCCCTGCACTCAACTGCTGTGCCACCAGGGGAGGCCCCTGTTTTTCTTTTTTTCTCAACACAAATCCCCAGCTTGATATCTATAGCAACAAAGGCCTTATCTGAAGAAAATTTAACTCAGTAAACAGAATTTGTGTTAAGAAGTCAAATATTGAAACACTCTTCACTCCACTTAGACATGTCAGGGACACACTTTATGAAATTATTGTAATAAGTGAAGGCAACTTAGACAAGGGTGACATTTTCTTCTTTTCAACAAAGAAATGGTAAAAGATAAACAAATGACTGAAATGGTTAACCAAGTAAACAGTCCTTAGTGCAGCACACACGAGAATGGTAGCAAACATGTTTCTGGTCTTAAAAAACAAGTAAAATAATGCCATTCTGATTCTGAAACATTAGTGGTCTTGAAGAATGATGAGTAACTGGACGCCTCCGATGGAAAACCTGCAAAGGTTTTCAGTGCAACATCATTGTGTGAGGTACCTAGGATTCAGTTTTAACTCATTCTCCATGTCACAGGCATAAATGCTATCCAGTTGGCTATAGTACCTCATGTAGAAGTTTAGTCACAGTAGAAAAGCCCATTCAACGATTAAGTATCTTACACAAGTATCATATCTGCCTCCCATAATTAATGAAGGACAGAGAATACATTACTTTATCTCTACCAATACTGTATTATTAAAAATCTTCCATCCCTCCTTCTCTTATACTTATTATGAGTAAGAGTTATTCAGCCATACAAGGTTGAGAAGTGCATTTATATCACCTTGGCTTATCTAAGAAACAGAGGCCAAGATGGAGTTAGAAATACAAGAGATTAATTAAATGTAAATCTTGTAAAAGCTAAAGGGGCAGAGACAGGGTAGCAGAGAGAGCCTTCAGACCATGATGCTGGCTGAGTAACTTGTGAATCACTCTTTAGAATTAATGTTCCATAAGGCTAGAACTTGAGCCTAATAGAGAGTTTAATAAATGTTGCTGAGTGATAGAATAAATGAGTTCTTTTGTGGGGGGGAAATGGAAGACAGAAATATATACATATATGTACAAACCTACATACAAACATGCCAATAGGTGTTTTCACTGTCACAGTGGTTGGAGAACTGACTGGAGTGAATTTTATTGAATGGGCTTCCTTTAGGAATAAGGTTTGTTGGTAAGGCTAAAGAGATTGAAGGTATATATCTATTTTTATGGTGGGTTCTGAGTAAACACTGGTTGATCATTGTTGAGTACAAAATATGAATGAAAGGGTGATACAAGGGGTTAAGCATGGGCACTATGAAGCTATCTGCAGCTACTGCATCACAAGTTCGATCCCCTGCCAGGGAGGTGACCCACATGGTGCAGCAGACCTCTCATGACTCACCTGCTGCTCCCCTCAGCAATGTATTTCAGTCAATCCACCTGTTCCACTCACCACTCTGTCTCTAGTGACACCCTCCCCCCACCTCTGGCCTGTACCCCAGTTCTTGTATGCATAAATAAATAAATCTTGAAAAAAATATGAGTGAAAGATCTGATTACCTGACAGAAACAGTGAGGTAGGAGAATGAGTAAGGATCCTGCAAAATGAGGGAATCAGGGTCTAGAGTTCTGGCTTTTTATGCTTTAAAAAAAAAGCACCAAGCAGTGTAGAAAATAGCATCCATTTTATTACATTCATTGATTCTGTGAGTCAGGGATCCCGGCAAAACACAATGGCGATGTCTGGTTTTTGCTTCATGATCTCCAGCAACTCTGCTATATGTTAATGAGGTCAATACTGAAGTTACAATTCTCATGTATTTGCTTCTGTATCTCATGATGTTTTCAACACAATTATTTGAATTCCTAAACTTACAGTCTATTGTTATTAACTTATAATTTTGTCTTCTGATGACTTCTTTTATTATTCAAGGTCACCTGAGCAGCAATATGCCCTTGATATGATTAAAATTCTTTCTGAAACCTCAAATAAGATTTGAGAAAGATTTAACAGATTACCAAGCAGAAGGGTCATTAGTAATTGCCAAAGTGTACTAGCATTTTTTTTAAGATTTATTTATTCATGCATATAAGAACCAGATATGGACCAGATGTGTGGGAGGGTGAGAAGATTCACCAGACAGAGTGGGGAACAGAACAGGCAGACTGACGAAATACACTGCTGAGGGGAGCAGTGGGCGAGACAGGAGAGGTCTTCTGCGCCATGTGGGTATCTCCATGGCCAGCCAGGACTGAACCTGCACTGCAGAGCTGTGGACAGCTTCACAGTGCTGCGCTCAACCCGCTGCGCCACCGGGGAGGCCCATGTATTATTAGCATTTTCAACGCAAAAAGTCATTAAAGTTAGTGCCAATAACCCCTACTATTTTCATTTTTACCAGTAATCTCCATTGATTATATAATCTTTCTCTGGAAGTTGTATTATTTTAATCATATCAAGTCATCCAATGTGGCTATAAGTAAAAAATAATTCTGCTTAGGTTCCTCTCAAGAAAACCTTGGTGTTCCTTCCAAAGAGCAGAATTTCCAAAGGCAATCATTTTTTTTGTTGTTGTTAAATAGCAAATTACATTCTCATGCTACTTATTTTTCAGCATGGTTTTGGAATCTAGCTGCTTTTTAAACCTGTCCATATCCATTTATAGTTAAATGTATATGAAAGATTTCTCACCTAAGATTGGGAGGGAGCTTTATGAAGTGACAAAGGAGAACTTCCAGTGGTATTATTAACTTTTTGGGATCTATCTAGGTCTGCCCAGAGTAAAATAACTTATGCAAAAATTTCTCCTGAATTCACTGTAGTTATAACTTTCCAGGGGATCTTGTTATATTCTCCCCAAACTAAAATTATACCTTTCTCACTTCTCTAAGTTTTCAGATCTATTTAACTATGGTAGTTTTACAGTTTGCAAATTAAAACTACTATCCTTAATGATAACAGAGACAAGAATAAAATACAATAGTTTTTCTCTCTGTTTGTTATTGGTACATGTTCAATATTTTCATTAGCAAGTGAACTAATATGTATTGGTTGTTTTATCCCAAACAGGTCTTTAAAATTCATTAAATTATTCTTTCTTCAGAAAATTATAATTTTCTGAACACTTAGCTTAATTTTGGCTTTCCTCTTTCAGACAATTATTACAGTAATATAATACCACTCTTTATTCCTAGGTTTTGATTATATGTTCCTCCTTCCAATTTGTCTACATATTGCACAATTGTAAATTACCAGAGTTCCCTGTAGATACTCCAGATTCTTTAGATCTCAAACTATGTTTATCAGCACGATATAATTTCCATGTGAAATTAAAATACAAAAACCTCCTTTCTCCAGCTAAGCTTTTCTTGGAATTTACAATCAGAAAATAAACTTTTTATTCTATTAAAACTTTGAAATCTCCTTTTGAATGTCTAAGATATATGCCTTTTCTAATATATCTTAATTTGTTTTGCTCTTGTTCCAAGATTATGATTCTTAGTAATTTATCAGTCAAGCAATCTTTTTGTACTAAGTTAAAATATGTACAGAATGCAACTTCTCCTTATTGCTTTCTTGAAGTGGTCTAGGCAGACTCCTAAGATCTTGATTACATGTTAAGTTCATTCCATGATCAATTGTTCTATGCAAGTCACTCAGATATGTGCCATCAACTATAAGCAATGAAATTGAAAAAATATTAAAATAATCAGTCTCCATTTGAGATCTGAATTTTTATCCACCCACATAAAAAGACATTTTCTTGGCTACATTTTCCTGGGAAAGAATTCACGGGGATATATTTCAATAAATCATTGCACATAAGTTGATTCATTTATGATAGATTTTTAGTGCTGTTACTTTTGATTAGCTCAAATCAAATATCTTCATTGGCAGTCTCATTGGTTTGAATTCCAAGGATGACTTAGTTTTAACTCTTTCATCATAGAGTGCTTTTAATTTCCATGAATTCCCTGTCTTATCATACTGTATCAAAATCATCTAAGAGAGTTAAACTTTAAAAACTAAGTAGAATTTTTACTTTCTCTTAAATTTTGGGGTTATTCTTTCTCCACATGTACACATGTTGCCCTCACCCTCCATCAAACCATCTGTACTGATATTCCCTCTGCGTTCCTCTTCTTTCCCCTTCTTCTCCTCTGTTCCCATTCATAACCATTAAATTCTTTCAGAGTTCAAGATTTACCCCTACTGTATTTGTGTATATTTTTATGTTGTTATTTATATTCCACAGGTGAATGAAAACACATGGTATCTTTCACTTAATGACTTATTTCACTTAAAATAATCACTTTAAGGTTGATCCATTTTCTCCAAAAGCCACTCTTTCAGGGCCTCCCCTGGTAGCGCAGGAGGCTGAGCACAGTGCTGTGAAGCTGTCCACAGCCTCTACAGCACCGGTTCTATCCCGGCCAGCTGGCAAGGGTCCCACATGGAGCAGCAGACCTCTCCTGTCGCACCCGCTGCTCCCCTCAGCAGTGTATTTCGTCAGTCTGCCTGTTCTGTTCCCTGCTCTGTCTCTGTTGAATCGTCTCACCCTCCTGCGAATCTGCCCTGTACACTGGTTCTTGTATAAATTAATAAATAAATCTTTTTAAAAAAGACACTAGTTCATCTCCTTCCAGTGCTGTGCAATGTTCCATTGCATATATATATTCTACATTTTCTCTATCCATTCATCTGGTTCCACGTCTTAGCTAGTGTGGATAGTGCTAGTATGTACACAGATGTACATGAATCTTTTTCATATTAGTTTTCATATTTCAGGGTAAATACCTAATAGACATATTGCTGGATCATACAGATTGTCCATTTTTATTTTCTTAAGATATTGCCACACCACTTTCCAAAGAGGCTAACTAACTTGCATTCCTGCCATCCAAAGAGAGTTCTCTTTTATTACAACCTTGCCACATTTGCTGATTCTCTTCTTTTTTATATGGGACATTCTTACAGAGGTGAAGTGATAGGTCATTGAGATGGGGAAGAAATGGTGATGCAAAGGAGAGAAAGCAGAATTGCTAGAAGAATGAGATGCAGTGGGAGGAAAATTAGCCCAAGAATTCACTCACAGGAACAAAAGAAAAGGCTACATAGACACAAATGGGCATGACTGTGATAATAGGAAAGATATTCGCTTCTGATAGCTACATATTTCATAGACCAAACTGAAGCAAAGTGTAAAGTTGCGGGGGGGGGGGGGAGCAGTGTGAGAAAGGAGATGGCCAATTTGATTAGGTCAGCTGTAGGTTTATCCAAGTTAGGGGTTTATCAAAGTTAGGTTCTTATCCAACTACAAAGACTAGAAGACAGGGGTCCTATCTTTTTTGATGATTATATTTCAAGAGGAAGGATCTTAGGTCCTTGAGAAAGATATTCCTTTACTGTAAAACAGGCAAGAGGCTGAGATTTGTATCTCATTGGTGCAGAGAAAGAATTTACAATGGAACATTTTCCAAGGGAATTGCACTTGATAATAAGAGTGATCAGATACCTATCATCTGGACGAAACCAAAGGGCTGTGGGGAGCATTAAGGCTGTTTTGGATGCATTAGAAGCCAACATGAGATGAAGGATCAAGAGCTGAAAATAAGGTCTAACAGTCCAATGATATGTTTTCTCTTACAGCAACTCTGTGAGTTGTCAGGTAACAATGTAATGCATTTAACTGGAATTGTGGTTTCACTATGTAAGTAAGATGAAGCAATAGAGGGACAAAGAAGTTGAGGATGTGTGCAAAGAAGTGATTAAAATAGAGGGCCATGAAATTTAAGGATGTACAAGTGAAAGGAAATGGGAGAATATACTGATAAAAGAAGAATACACTGATAAAAGTGAAAAAGTTATAAGGTTATTGTTTGGAAGGTCCTGACAGTTTTAAAGGATTATTTTGTTTGGGGAATTAGAGGGTGTGATTTGAAAAGATAGAAGGTGGTAGACAGAGATGTGGAGCTTGAAAATAACAAGCTTTAAATGGTGACACAGGACAGAGTGCAGGACAAGATCAGTGGAAGCAAGGATGTCTAAATTGATAAAGTAGGGCCTCCCCAGTGGCGCAGCTGTTGAGCGCTGGGTTGCGAAGCTGCCCGCAGCCTCTGCAGTGCCGGTTCGATCCCCTGCTGCTCCCTGGCAACCGGAGGAGGGTCCCACATCTCACGCAGAAATGGATAAAGTACATGGGTCTTCGATGACCAAGAATAGTAACAGGGGTGGTACTGGAGAAAAGAAAAGTAAGCCAAAGTTAAAATCTTTAAGGAACAAGAAATAGAGATCTGAGAGGCAAGTAGATGATAAATTATATTTAAAACGGGGCTAACACTTCTATTATTGAGCCATTCACTGACATCTAGATGAGTACTGAGAAAATGCAAACCTTTCTTCCTTCAAATCATTCATTGAACAAGAAAATACACCAAAATGTTAAAATCTTTGTAGAAAAGACTGTGAATGATTTCAGTTTTCTTCTTAGCTCCTTTATGTATTTTTTCAACTTCACACAAATCATCAGGAAACAAGTTGTTAGTAAAGAAAGAAAAAATAATCAAGACTTTCTAATATGCCATGGCTAAATTATCTTTTGATCACAAATTTACTAAATTATTGTTTCTTCATGTTAAAAAAAAACATTTATTCAATACTAATTTCCACTTCATAAATATTTCCATTCATTCTTTCCTATGATCTCAAGAGGAAATTAAACTAAGCCTACTTTGTGGTTGCAGCTAGAGCATGGTGTTATTTCCCTGAAAGTCTTGTTTAAAATACTTTTGTTTGAACCAAATGCAAAATTTCTTCTTGAGAGTCAATTGGCCAGTATTTTTTCAAAAAACTGTGGAAACCATATGTTATTTCAATTTCCAGGAAAATTTAAGGGTAATACGTTCACTTTTCATGAACACATGTCACAGAATCCCAGCTTTCCTGCCTGGCCTACCTTTTTGACCTTTGAAACTGAATCTCAAGACACTGTCTAATGCTACTCTTGAAGTCCATAGCATAAATTTTCTATATTTATCAAGAGTCATTCTTTAAAAGAGTGATATAATAGTCATTTTCATCCCTTCTAACTTACTTTAGAGAATCCCCACCAAAATTAATTAAACACTTATATGAACTCTGAGTGCCAAGTTTTCTTTGGGTCCTAATTACAAAGTGATTATAAAACAACCAAGGCATTAAACTTTTACCTGCTAGTGTGTTACCACCAAGTTTTTTATGAAAGACTTCCAGGTTAGCAAGCTACTCAGCCCTGTCAGCGCGCATTCCAAAATGAATTAACCAACACTGACCCTGCCTCCCCTCTCAGCAAAGTCATCTTTTCTAGAATGCTTTACATTTCATTTCTTTGAATTTACTAGAGGCTCTTTGACATTTGTTTTCAAGCATTCATTCAATGTATTGGCAAAGCTTAAGTAAGGTTGTAGAGGAAAAGAGAGTTGAGTATCACAATGTTAAATCTTAAATATCCCTTGTTTTACATCCCAGTTTTAAATTAGCAGAATGTAAAAAATCAACAAGGGGCTCTCTTTATTACAAAGCCTGCTCAGAATTATGATCTTGGAAAGTACTTTCTTGCCTCCTGGTTGGTATTACTCTGCACAATGTAATTGGTACTACTCTGTAAATGTTTGCTTCCCTTTGGCAGCAAATAAATTATATGGAATCTCAACCTACAAATCCAAATTTTGTAATAGGACTAAAAATAACCGGAAATCTATTTTTACACTAGGTTTGATTTTTTTTTATTCTAATATGACATTTAAAGTGCCCAGAGGCATGACTGTTTTTAGAATGAAACTTGAAACAATACATTTGTAGTATCCTCTAGAGTAACTTGGGGAATCATATTCCTCATTCATGATTTGTCATTCAAGAATAGACAGCATAAACATAGTTATGTCAAAATGGTAATTTTAAATCCTGTCTGAAGCCATAATTATGTCAAGTAGAGAAACATCAGTTTTCTTTCCTAGTGGGGAAGGTCAGTATCATAGGTAAAAAAACAATGAAGTCATGCAGTTTTAGAACTCTAAGAATCACTGTTCTCCTTGCCAGAGGTGAAGATTTTATTTAATCTTTGGGGAAAAAGAAAGTGACCAGGGATGAGTCTGTTTGCAGTATCAGTAGGTCTGTCCCCCTCTGTGCTGTGTGCTCTTGAACATTTTTTTTTTTAAGATTTATTTATTTATGCATACAAGAACTTGGGCATAGGCCAGAGGTGGGGGTGGGGGGTGGTGAGAGGATTCACCAGAGACAGAGTGGGGAACAGAAGAGGCAGATTGACTGAAATGCACTGCTGAGGGGAGCAGCAGGCAAGACAGGAGAGGTCTGCTGCGCCATGTGGGTAGCTTTCAGGCCGGGGATCAAACTCGTGCTGCAGTTGCTGCAGATAGCTTCATAGTGCTGAGATGTAATCCTTTGCACCACCAGAGAGGCCCATCTTGAACATTTCTTATGGCTCTTCTTCTCTGTATGTGTACATTACTGCTTGCTTTCAGGGAGTCATGTGGATAGTTTCTTGATCAAGAAATTGCTTAAAGGAGATTGGGAATGGAGACACAAAAGAAGCACAGGAAAGACCTGCTAACCTGATCTTCTACTCAAGAATGTGTTATTTTTCTGGGTCTTCCCTCACATGTGGTTGAGCTAAAGGTTGAATGAATGAACAGTTCAAACTTCAGTAGCTGTTCTGATCTAGGATTATTGCATTGGCAGGAGACTAGACTCCCTGTACATGGGGATGAGATTTTACCTGAGGCAAGTGAGCAGGCATTCTGACTGGCCATCATTTAATGCCAAAAATGAACCTGAAGATGTAAGGCTTTCAATGGAAGTGCCAGAGAAACAGATTTGTGTCTCAGATTCCTGGGGGGTAATTTTGAATACAGATGGTTAAAATATTCTTGCAGGGTAAACTTGTTTTGTCAAGTGTAATCAGATTAGCAAATGGACTGAGGAGAATCCTCATAAAAAAACATACAACTGGGTCAGAGTTTATTTAACTAATCTTCCCTTGTAGGGTATCTAATCTTTCTGTAGTCTGGTAAATATGCAGTCTTATCTCCATTTTCTCTGTTAGAGAAACTGTGGACCAGTTCCTGAAGGAAGGATGTTCCTTGAGGGAGAAGGGAGCAGAAGGTTAAGAATTTGCCCTGAGATGGCAGCAGGACTGCCAAACAGTAGGATATGATGAATTCCTGGGAAATCCTCAGCAACACTGGAGGAGAAAAATCTGTTGAAAGACTAGATATGATTCATTCAAGAGTGAATAAGGGCTTAAGGCATTTTAGTTTGCACATATGTTCTGTATAACACTAGCAATTAAATAATTCTATTGAAGTTCTAAATTTTTTACTGGCTTTTGTTCTATGCTTATCTCATGGACCTGAGAAGGCTATCTTTAGAAAAGTCTCCTTGGGGGCCTCCCTGGTGGTGCAGGCGTTAAAGACAGCACTATCGCGCTGTTGCCAGTCACCACAGCACGCTGCTTCCCTCAGCAGTGTATTTCAATAGATCTGCCTGTTCTGCTCCCTACTCTCTCTAGTGAATCCTCTCGCCCCCTGCAACTCAGGCTTACACCCCAGTTGTTGTTTGCATAAATAAAAAAAATCTTGAAAGAAAGAAAAGTCTGCTTGTAAAGTTGGCACTTGACTGGCAGCAAAAGCCTATGGGAGCCCAGGCTGCAGGATGCTAGGTCTAATGCCCAGGTAGTAAATGCAATATAGTTCCCAATTCTGTATCCAACTCAGAATATATCCAGACCAACAAGAGTGGTATGGAAAATGGCACTACGTTAGCATTATATTTAGGTTGGCAACCTAGGTTTATTAGGCTCTTCATTTCTTCATTCAACAAGTATTTATTAAACCTCTCCAGTACAGGATTTGTTATAGGTACTGGGTACAGAATAGTGAATAAGGGTCCCCCCTGGTGGTGCAAGGGGTTAAGTCTCTGCACTAAGAAGCTATGGGCAGCCACTGAAGCATGAGTTTGGTCCTGGGCCAGGAAGCTAACCCATGTGGTGCAGCTGCTCCCCTCTGCAGTGTATTTCAGTAGATCTGCCTGTTCTGTTTCCCACTCTGTCTCTGCTGAATCCTCACACTCCTGCCTCCACACCTCTGGCCTGTACCCCAGTTCTTGGATGCATAAATAAAATAAATCCTTTTTTAAAAAATAGTGAATAAGACAAAGTCCTGTCTAATTAAATTTAGACAATAAAAAAGCCTAGAGAAAAAAATCACACCCGAGAAGAATAGGACATATGAGGAAGACTAAACTGGGGTAAGAGAACAGAGAGGGGGAAAGGTGGGTAGTCCAGAAGGACAGCACCTAGCAGGCAAGTGGTGTTTGCGCTAAGGTCCTCTATAACAGAGGTAGTTCCTCAGGCCCTTTGTCGACATTGAACATCTGGGAGCGTGTCTGAACAGAATAGGACAGAAGAGCTTTGGGGCATATTGGAAATATCCAGGGAAGCCAGAAACAACTGGGATGACTTTGGGAGAAAGCACTGAGGTCCTGGAATATGCACATGAGGGTGAGAACCATTGAAATTTGATGTTAGGGTGACCTCGTTGGTTCCCACTACCTGGTAAAGCACAGGGCATTCAGATAATACAACATGCAAACTGAGTAACTGAGAAAAAAACAACTGGCAACATGGAACCAGAGCAAAGGTCAGGCATCACATCAGAAGGCAGACATCTGGGTGTGATGGAAACAGTGGTTAAAACAATGACAACAGTATATCCAGACAAGCAAAGGTCAAAAGTGGAGGCTTGAGCAATATTCACATTTAGATTCAAAGGGAAGAAATGGTAATTTAAGAAACAAAACAGAAAGAGTAAAAATTCAAAAACAATAAAAACATTCAAGAAAAGCAAAAGGTGGGCCTCCCCTGGTGGCGCAGGTGGTTGAGTGCCACGCTGTGAAGCCTTCTGCAACCTCTGCAGCGCTGGTTTGATCCCAGTCGCCTGGCGAGGGTCCCACATGGCCAGGCAGACCTCTCCTGTCACGCCCACTGCTCCCCTCAGCAGTGTACTTTGTCAGTCTGCCTGTTCTGTTCTCCGCTCTGTCTCTGGTGAATCCTCTCACCCTCCGGTGCATCTGGCCTGTACCCCAGTTCTCATATAAATAAATAAATCTTAAAAAAAAAAGAAAAGCAAAAGCTTATTTAATAGTGCCAATTTCTACTAGGATAAATGCTCAGAAATTTAAAAGAATGAATTTTGTTTAGAGGATACACAGGAATTTCAAGAAAAAAATACCTTTGTGTGATACAATATGAAGTTAAATTTTACGGTGTTATATAAGAATTCAGAGGAAACATTTTTAGATCAGGTACCTCCAGGAGTGAGTCAAGAAAGAGAAAAGAAAACTAATACGGTGCTAAAAGATGTGCCTACCACAGATAAACCATGTGAAAAGGTACTTTACAAATTTAAAATAAATAAATTGATGATCATGAGTGACTAAGAGTTGGGTATTTTTTTTTAAATGAGGGAATGAAAAAAGAGGCAGTCTGTGGAAAAAGAGGTATCGAAGTTATTAGACAGGAAGGCTAATACTAAGGGCAATATACAGAGAGAGAAGGTACTAGATGTAGAATGTACAGGTGCACACTTTCTTTGAAGCAGCAAGACAAATATAACTCTCTTGATGATTTAAGGTAAAGATTAAGTTGTATATAGGAGTTAGTACTCCATAACTTCAATCTCCTTTGAGAGACTGGAGACAAGGTAGCTTAGCAGAAATTGCAAAGGTTATAGTGACAGAGTAATGGAAGTGACTCAGACTTTCTGAAACTTTGATTAGAAAATGTTAGTTCTCCCAAAGCAGACATTCTATTTTAAGATATTTCCTACTTTTCCTCCTCAGATTCCTCCACAGACCAACAGCCCTAAGTTGCTGGAAGACTGGAGATCAAAGGAAAGTGGAAAAGAGTTTGTAGATTTACACAAAGCTGCTATTTTACAGGAAAAGCTGTCTGCTTAGGGATAATATGCAAATGAAGGTGAAATTTTGCCTATTGATTGCTTCCCACTAGAGAGCTCTGATGGGTCCCTAACCACATATCATATTACCAAAATTGGCAGGTGTTCAAGGTAATTGCCAGCCTTTTGGCCTTTATTAACTCACACAAATGGCCCTACATAATCTCTAGTGAAGGTGGTAAAAGGAACACTTATACACAATGTTACCTGAGTAAAACTGCCTATGTTCTACCAACAATAAAAATTTAATGATTATATTTTAAATTGAATACCTATTTATGTTTCTTATTTATCTTAAATAATCCACTGTTAGCTCACATTGAATTTATATCTATCACACTTCCACTACAAAACAACCTAACAACCTATATTCATAACCATGAAGATGCAAAAGTTGGCAATTCCAGAAGAGGAAGCATTTAAAAGCTGGCTTACGAAAAGGTAAGCCCTCTTACCTCCAAATACATGAGTGCCAAAATGGAATTCAAAATCAATAGCCAAGGGAGGGAAGAAGAGGGAAATCAGAATGTAGAGAGAGTTATTTCTGCAGACCTGAACCAAAATTTAATATAAAATTCCCATAGAACTTAGAGTCAAACAATCTAAGGATTGTTTGAATATGACTACACAATAAATGATATCCTAATAAGATCATTTTTTTATTATCCTGGGACACAAACCACAATTACACACCATTTCTTTTTTTTTTAAGATTTCTTTATTTATGCATACAAGAACTGGGGTACAGGCCAGAGGTGTGGGGTGGTGGCAAGAAGATTCACCAGGGACAGAGTGGGGAATAGAACAGGCAGAATGACTGAAATGCACTGTTGAGGAGAGCAGTGGGCGAGTCAGGAGAGGTCTGCTGTGCCACGGGTGTAGCTCCCTGGAGGGCCAGGGATCGAACTCATGCTTCAGAGGCTGCAGATAGCTTCATAGTGCTGCGTTAACCCTTTGCGCCACCAGGGAGCCCAATTATACACCATTTCTATGCAAAAACAAAAATGCATTCCTAATCTCAAAGAAGTCTGTGATGAGTGGTGTAACCCACTATAAACCATGTGTGACAGCCTGTCTTCCTACCTTAGGTGTAACAACGTAAGGCTCTAGGCTCTCTCAGGAAATGAGAAGGCAAATAAGTTTCATTTCATGTGCCAATGTCAATCAGTTGGAGTAATGTGTTAAATCATATTTTCTATAGGCAGGAAAGAGTGCTGTTATTCATAATTTATATCTTTGTGGACAAGGCTGAGTGTAAGACAGTACACTAACATCTGTTTTGGCAGATGAAGATAATAAGAGGGGACTAAGACAAATTGAAAAGTTTTGTTTCTTCCCATCTTGATTAATTCACCCTTAAGAGAGGAGGCACACAGGGAACCAGATGACATGAGAAATGGGTGAGGAATGAGGAGACCGTCCCCCAGTAATCCTTTCCGTGTGTGTCCTATTTTGATGATAACAAGAAAATGAAGTAGAAAAGGCCAAACTCACTGAGACAATTAGAGAAGGAAAAAAAAAAAAAATATGTAGCAACTTCACAGCTCAAGTCAGTGCAGGAATTCCTCAAGTGCACACATTTGGGAGAATACTACCTAGGAGAACTTCAGGAGTAGGGAGAAAAGCTTCAAGATCAGAGTTCATTTTACCATGACAAGAGCTGACATGAGGTAGCTTTGTTTCTCTTCAGAAGAACCTAATTTCTAATCTATAGCTTTTCAAACAGGAGCTGGCAAGAAACCAAAAGTCCCACTTTCATTTAAAAATTTAAAAACTAAATAATAAAGGAATCCAATGGCCATTCATTTTTTTGTATTGTCTGAACCTGCACCATCAAAATCAACATTGCATAATTGCATCTCCTATTGACTGCTGTTATTTAAAAGGAAGAACAGTTCTGAATAAAATATATTTAGTAACAAAGTATGATAAAATAAAAACATGAATTTCAAGCAATACCTGCTAGCTAAATGATCCAGCATGTTCATAGGCAAAGGGCAGAGAGACAAGTCTCTCTCTAGGCATTCATTCTGTGTATTGACCTGCAACTAGGCTTTATAAATAATTCATGGTGTTTGACTTCATTTCACTTTAGGTATGAATCACACGTGAATTTTGAATTCTCATCACTTTTGACAAAATTGTAAGCTAAATATGTTACATTGAACTTTTACTTTTTAAGAAGAAACTCATATTGATAGTCATTGTTCAATAAGTACCTCAGTGTGGAGGCAATTTGATAGAAACGTCAGTTCTCAAAACTCTGTCACTTTAGTACCGTTTAAAAGACAACTCATATTTAAATTACTTGTTTCTGAGTAGTTTTCATTTTATATTAAAGTAAAACAATTCCTGTAGGTTGCTACCTAATTTTACTAGGGTTGATCAACTATCTCATTGAAATCATTATGTAATGATCAACTAATCAATGTTACAAATTAAATATTTCATAAGCCGGTGAAAATTTTGTGCATGGCAGAAAGTTTTGGTCACGTTATACACATTTTTGGAAAGTCTCACATAATTAATCATCATTAGCTCTATTGCATTCTAAAACAAATATTTTGGTTGTTAAGCAATTATAATTTAAAACTCAAAAAATAGCTCAAAAGAGTCTAAAGTACTAATAGGAGGGTTGTTTTTTTTCCCTTACAAACTAGTTAAAATTCTAATTACAGACGAAAAACAATAAACGTGGGTTAAAGAAATCTTGCCGGACAGCTGCAGGTAGAATTTGTATTTTATAGCAGTCATTTAGTTACCATCACTTTGGAAAGCAGGCTTAATGTTCTGATGCATATTTAAAAGGTCTGAGATTGTCCATTATACGTGATGTTCATTATTACACAAGTCTCTGAAGTTGAAAACTTAAAAAATACACACTCATTAACTAAATATATGTAAATATTTAATGTCCACTCAAACATCCCTCTCTGGCTTATCACTATTGAATCACTTATTCCATTTTATTGAGTCCTTTGTCAGGAATTCTCACAGAGATAGCTGAGTCTTCTAAACGTCAAACAATGAGACAAATTAAATGCAAAATACTCCAAAGTAAACTTGCAGCTCTTGTCAAAAATTATATAAAATTAGAGCTGGAGAGTGACTTGAGTCATATCAAAATTTTTCATAAATGGGAGCCTCCCTGGTGGTGCAAGGGGTTAAGACACAACCTATGAAGCTATCCACAGCTACTGCAGCACAGGTTCGATCCCCAGCCAGGGAGCAACCCACATGGCACAGCAGACCTCTCCTGCCTCATCTGCTGTTCCCCTCAGCAGTGTATTTCAGTAGATCTTCCTATTCTGTTCCCTGTTCTGTCTCGGTGAATCCTCACACCCCCACACCTCTGGCCTGTACCCCAGTTCTTATATGCATAAATAAATAAATCTTTAAAACAAACACTATATTGATTAGGGTGTGAGTAGAAAGAAAGGAAAATATTAAGCATGAGGATTTTTATAGTACTCAAACACATTTCTTTTTCTATTTCATCAGTTGATTTTTATTGTTGTTGTCATTTGTTGTGCAGCAAAATGGTTACTCAGTAAGTCTCCAAAATTGAATGAATATAATAAGGAAGATCACTGTTTCCCAGATTATGTATTTAAATTTGATCTAAGGATTTTTAAAGAGGATTATTACTAATTTTTACAATCTTTCAATGATACTTTTGCTCATTTATTAGTTTATTCTGTTTTCTTTTAAAAACCAATATTGAAAGGACAGACATAAAGTAATTTTGTCCCAGTTAATGAGTTCTCACATAAAAGTTAAATGGTCTTGATCACCTGGAGAAAAGGGATACTCATCTTTATGGCAACATGTCAGTATTTTCTGAAATAAATTCCTGAAAAGTTAGCATTTTACAGACATGCTTCTTTATTCTCTTAACTTCTAAAGCAAGAAGTCACAATTCAAGAAAACACATGAAGAATGAGAATTTTTGATTTTCATCCAACTTAACTAGTGGGTAAAATTTTCATTGGGTCAGATAAAACCAAATAATAACAAACCCTAGAAATCTGACTGAAATTGTGGCACGAGGCTCAGAGGGAAGGGGGAAATAGCAGGGGAGGGGGCAGGTAGGCCACAGAGGAGGGCTGACCTTGCAAGGTATAGTCTCATACATCTGAAAAGGGGTGGTCCAAAGCTTTGAGTCACGTACAGTGTTGTAAACCAAAGTAACCACAACTAAAAAAATAAAACAACAAAACTCCCTTATTGTTTGTTCATTGCACAACAAGAAGGAGATTGAACACCTCTAGAGCCCAGATAAAACAGCATTCTAAAAATTACGTTATGTTGGGGCCTCCCTGGTGGCACAGGGACTTAAGCCTCAGTTCCTTGAAGCTTTGGCAGTGCAGCAGGAGTTCGATCCCCGGCCAGGGAGATAACCCACATGGTGCAGCAGACCTCTCCAGTCTCACCCACTGCTCCCCTCAGCAGAGTATTTCAGTCAGTCTGCCTGTTCTGCTCTATTCTGCCTCTGGTGAATCTTCTCACCGCCCCTCCCTCCTCCAACCACACCTCTGGCCTACTCCCCAGTTCTTGTAGCATAAATAAAAAAAATTTATGTTGGAAATGTGTAATCATAGCTCCCATTGATGTAAGGACAGAAAGGGAATTGAGCCTAGTGGAAACTGAATGAAACCGACTTCACTGTCATGTGCGAATGTCAAAAGTTTGTTTGAAGTGAAAAAATACAGGAGTATTTTTCGCACTTAAAGGATTAGTAGACAGATAGGACTGATTGAGAGGCTTCATTTGTTTGAGCTTTGAAATTTATTTTACTGAAAAGTGGCCTAGTTTTGAAACTGTTCAGAGGAAGGCAAAATAACAATAAAAAAAAATCTGTATTATAGCTACCTTGCTGAATTATATTGGCAGTCCACCAAACTTAGAAATTTCCAGGACCAGGTGGTTATGACAGATAAAAAAAAAAAAGAACTTCTTGCTCTCGGTAGCAAAGGAAATACAGTTTCTTAAAGAATATTTATATTTTATAAATAATATTTGCCTTGAAACGGGATTAATTTTAGTGTTAACAGTAAATTTTAATTATGAAGCAGTTATCTGAACTGGTAAGTTAAAATAAATCTCCTGAATTTTACAGTTACAAAACATAAATTTTCTGGGGGGAATGGAACATAAAAACAGGTTCTCTAGGGAAAAGAGTAAAATAGAGTGAATGACAGAAATTTTTTGTTTTGTTATGAGAAAAAAACTTATTTTCTGCAAGTCATAATTGGAACATTTATGGAAACAACTGCTTTTAGCTCTACACCTCTCAGAAAAAAGGATTAGAAAGAATTTGATGACCAAATTCTTCAGGTTCTTTAGGGTCAATACAGTATCTGGAAGAATCTTTTTTTTTAGGACAATATTTTAATTGAAGAAATGTTGGGTTACAAGTTTGTGTTTAGAAGTTTAGGATCTCCCCCTTTGGGTGGTACTGCCACACCATACCTACCATTGAGGTGCTCCACCATAGTTTTCCACAATCATCCTTCCTGTTGGTAGCCTCAGTACTATAATCAGATTTCTAGGACTTCTTATTAGTCTGGTTTTATCTGGCCTTTTTTCCCTTTTTGTCTATGATGTAATGAAACCATTTTCACTGTTTCAACTAAAAATTTGGAAAGGAGTCATCACAGGACCAGAAACTGACTCATACAAGGCCAGAAGCCTGAGGTGGGGGTAGAAATGATTAACAGAGTCGTTAAACAAGCTGTAGAAAAGTAAAGTATTCAGAGGTGCAGACTGAGGTGCAGACCAGGTAGGGATGTGAAGCTTGAGGGCCATTGTAAAAATATCACAAGTCCTTTTGTTGCGGAGCAGCCCCGATATTGAACGGGTTCCTGGCTGTGGGTCCTCACCCGCGCGCTTAAAAGGGACTTATTAATACTCCACTACAGGCACACACAAAAGGGTAATAAAAGGTTTATTTACAAGGGAAAAGGAAATAAGGAAAATGTACAACTCAGGGAGAAAATAGGGAAATAAAGTCTTTAATGCGTCCTACCCGATCCGCTGACCTGGAAACCCAAAGACACTCTCAGAGCTGGCCGAGCGCTGCAAGCTGGTGGAGAGCCAAAAAAGGGAACCCCCCCCCCAAAGCCCCCATGTCTGGTTTTATACCAAACCTGGCTGCTTAACCCCACCCTCAGGTCCCAGCACCTTCCCTATGGTGGTGATGGGATTTGTAGTTTCCAGTGTCTTTGGCTTTGGCCTGGGGTAGGGGTGGAGTCCACAAAGCCTGTATGGAATTTGTTTTAGGACATCCTTTTCCCCCTAACACTTTCAAATTGACTTAGTCAAACCAAATAGGAAAAAATCCTTAGGCACCAACCAGAGAAATAATTATTTAATAGCAGTTAACAATTACACAAGGAATGAACCCCTCCCAAAGAGAAGACTCTATCAGTGCAATTTCTATGCTGTCAAGAGGCAGCAGCTCTCCTGCCTGCTTGTGATTAGGCAGATGTTTCTCTTCACAACCTTCTCCCTTTGCAAAGCAGCAGAGGCAGCTCTCCTCCGAAGACTGCCTGCTTGACCTGTGTCTGTGCAGGTGTCTCTTTTAGCAAGCCTGTGCCTTTCAGGGGCAGTTCTTTCTAAACATCTCTGTCTTGTGTGAAAACTCGAAATTCACTGCAGGCCGATGAAATGGAAGTCTGTTGAAACTTTTCTCAGAGGTAACCCAAGGGCCCACTTTCTGAACCCAACACCTCTCCAAATTGACATTATCTATATTCCTCAGTGATGCCTTCAGTACTTGTCTTCCTCCTACTGACTTATTAGCTTAGCATAATCCCCCCCAGTTCCATCCCAATATAATGATCACAAGGATCACCATCAAATTCGAGATGATGCTGGAAATTTGAACATGTTATCTTCCTCGTGCCTGTCATATGGTAGAAAGTATTTCCTTTACATCCCATCTCAGTTTAGGAGATTGCAAATCACAAATTGACATGAAAGGGAACTGCTAAGAAAAAGAAATCTTTCCCTGTTAAAGAGTCATAGACCTGGAAATGTAAGGTAAATAATAAGTTTGCTTCCTTAATAAGCATATCTAAACAAGGTCTGGCAGCCTGCTAGGCTGATTGATCTCCCAGGCCATCCTGGAAGATCTGTATCCTTCCCCTTTTCCTGTGTCAAGAATTTGTATGCTAACTAACCAACTTTATCAGTGTAAAGTGGTTGTGTATAAAAGAAACTCTTTGTCTCTAGACCAGTGCTCAGACCTTATGGGACTACCCAGGTCTGAGGCCTCATGCATGAGTAATAAAGCTTTCCTGGCCTCACCATTCCTAAAGTACAGCTTGTTCTTCCCCTGCCTGGGTAAAAGGCTAGAATTTATTTCTGCAACAGACACTCACAGCCCAAGCCCCCCATTTCAGGGTGTGTGTAGAAGGCACCCTCTAAAAGACCCTTAGGCAGATTCGGGCCATTTATATCTTTACCATCCTGTACTGAGGCCATTTTATCTAAAGGTTCAAGGCCGGGGAGAGAGGGAATGAGCAGTGGATGAAAAGCCAAAGACCAGTGAAGAGGAAAACCGTTTTCCTTTGCAGAAAAGTAGTTGTAAAACTTTTCTGTGCTCTAGCCCCTACTGCTTGGCGAATAGAAGAGGAAAATCACTCAACAGGAAATCAAGGAAGTCAAATGCAACCTACCTTCTCTCAGGTTTGCACCAGAGGGCAATTGAGCATTTTCTTGAGTTGGGAGTAATTTGTTTTTGTCTTTTCACCTGACTCAACAAAAAGAAATCTGCTATTCCTGGAGCTCTCCCCTGCCCCAGGGCACTGGCAGAATGCCCCTCCTGCTGTGTGGGACACAACCCAGCTGTTTCATCTGTGAACTTTCGTTTTTTTTTTTTTTTGATGTCCCACCCCCCAGTCCTACCCTCCTTCTCTTTCTTTCCTATAATACCCTCTCTGTCCTCCAGTAAAATAAAATGAGGTAGCATTCAATTCTGATGTAAACAAAGATCACAATTTCTTTGTTTCACAGAGAGGAGGGGGGCACTTTGTTCCTACCCTCCTTCTTGTGACATTTTCAAAATAAGAGGCCTGACCTTTTGATTTTCATTGGAGATCTTGACTCTTGGAACCTTAAACCCGCACCTCAAAGACTGATTTAGAGTCTCTCACATGATAAATCGGAGGTAATCACAGAGAGAGTTCTCGGTCTTTCAAAGTGGTAGTAACTCTTAATTCACCTCTACTTCACTTTATAAATTCATGTGAAATTCTGTCTAGATTTCGTAGTCAATTTCATGCAACCTTATACACACATAAATCTGATGGCTCTTATGCAACGTTAAATTGTGTTCTTCTCTCTTCTACATTGGCACAGGGATTGTTTTATTTCCCCAAACCTTCCTTCTTCCCTCTTAGCATTCATTCTTCTTTCTTTTCACAATAATTTACTAAGTACATATACCACTGTAGCAAGCATAAAAAATATTAAGAATATGGCCACCGAAAACCAAAAGGCAAAAACAAGACAGTTTCTTTTGTTACAATATCTTTAACTACTGTGTCAATATTTTAAAATACAGGTTTTCCTTTTCTTGGTAAATTAGGTGTTATTTTAATTAACTTTTAGTTCTTTCTTTTCTTACTATGACCACCCATATGTTGTTTATAGTGCTGCTTGCATTATTTTAGTTCTGCTTGCAAGAATTCTGACAAAGTACTTGTAATTCCATTGTTTTTGCATGATTCATGGAACATTGTCCAATATTAATGATGCATTCGGGTTTTTAAATACCTGTGCTAGAAAGGGCAGGATTCAGAGTTGTCTAAGAAGATGAATCTTTTACTGATTAATCAATTGATAAGTCTGTGGGTCATCTGACTGCAAACTTTCTTATTTTCTCTTTCAAATTACAACCAGGGCTAATTTTTAAAAGCAGGCTAATAGAAATATATTTTAGCGTTTACATCTAATTACCAGCATTGGTATTTCATTGCATTCTAGTTGTGTCTGAAGTTACCAACTCATCTGAAACATCCATATAACACCAAGAAGGCCTTAATGTTCCCCTCAGCTTGACTAAATTTTAGACTGATTTCTTCCTGACTAAAGACTTCTGAACTCTGTTTTTTAGAGCATACTCATTAGAAAACTTGCAATTACAAATTCTTTCTCTGCCCTTTGAGACGTAAATTTTCTCCCAGTCTCTTGTCAGTTATTCAACTCAAAAATGTCTTTCTCAGCACAAGGGAGCCCTTCCTTTGAAATGAAATCATCAAGAAAAATAAGGTCTTCTAGTCTTTTGTTGGACCTTGGGAATCTAACTTTGATAAGTGCCAATTAGCAAATACAACTAACCTAATGACAGTGACCAATCTCCCTGATGAAGTCCTCCGGTAGTTTTTTACTAACTCATTCTGTTACGGAGCAACCCCGATATAAAAAAGGGGTGCCTGGCTGTGGGTCCTCACCCACGTGCTTTAAAGGGACTTATTAATACTCCACTACAGGCACACACAAAAGGTTAATAATAAAAGGTTTATTTACAAGGGAAAGGGAAATGAGGAAATGTACAACTCAGGGAGAAAATAGGAAAATAAAGCCTTTAATGCGTCCTACCCGATCCGCCGACCTGGAAACCCAAAGGCACTCTCAGAGCTGGCCAAGCGCTGCGAGCTGGCTGAGAGCCAAAAAGGGACCCCCCCCCCCCAAAGTCCATGTGTCTTGTTTTATACCAAACCTGGCTGCTTAACCCCACCCTCAGGTCCCAGCAACCTTCCCTTTGGTGGTGATGGGATTTGTCTCTCCCAACGTCTTTTGGTTTTGGCCTGGAGTGGGGGTGGAGTCCACAAAACCTGTATGGAATAAGCTTTAGGACATATTTTTTCCCCCTAACAATTCCAGTGCTTAAAAATTGTTCTGCCTTTGTTTCAATGGAATATATATGCATACATACATATGTATAATGTGCATTTCTATTCTACACATATTCATACATATATTGATGCATGCATATTGTATTCATATTTACACACCCAAATAGACCTATTTCTTGCATATTCATACCACTATTTACATGTGCACATATTTTAAACATATTTATACACACACAAAAGCACAACACTTCTAAAAGCAAATCTAGAGCCTCTGCAGTTTTGGCATGTAGCCACCCAGCAGTCCTTCCTGTCATCTGTGAGCAAGGAGAAGCTGCTCCTATCTGGAGAAGGGTTAAAAAAAGCCAATCAACAAACAAGTGACAACCACTGCTAAATGATTATCTGACTTTCACTGTTCATCACAGCAAAAGGCATTGCAGCAATCTTGCTTCCGTCTCAGTCTTCTCTCCCTCTGGTCAGCATCTGTCTTCTGAAAGGTTCGGTGTGGTAAATTAAAGAAGAGCCAGGCCAAGTTTCTCAAAGGCAGGGAAAATTTATTGTGCCCCGGGGCGGGATTCAGGAACCCAAGGTGGGGATTGGTGAAGTTGCCCACGTTGCCAGGGGAAGGCAGGCTTTAATAGGGTGAGGAGAGGTCAGGAAACTGGGTTTGTAGGGTGGGAAAAAGTTTGTAGGGCATGAAAATATTTGTAGGGCTGGGAGAGGTTCATTGTCTGATTTTTCTAGGCAGGCTTCCACATTCCTGCCCCCAGGTGGGCTTCCTGGTGGGCTTTTGAGTTCCTGTCCCCTGCATCCACCTTCCATCTTCCCCAGTCCCTCACGGGCTGACCTCCACGTTCAGCCCTGTTCTAGCTCCTGGGCAGATTGTTGCTGGAGTATATTTAGTTCAGGATTCTCAGTTCCTCCAGAAGGAATGATCAGTATATACTCTTCTAGGAATAGGTACTGAGGCTTTTGTAGTCTTTTCCCTTCAATATATTGATATCTCCAGTTCCATTCAGGACATGTTCAGATATTTTGATAAACTTGATTTCTGACTCTATCTCCTTCCTAGTTTCCTTAATACCTGCTGCAGCTAGGGATGTGCACAGACCTCTAGCTCCTGCAACCATATTATTGGGGACCCATCATGAATGGACTGGTCACCCAGGACTTGGCCAATGTGTGACCAAGAAATGCCTTTTGAATTTCTATCTACACCTCTTCAGTCAGTCTGATTTCCCAAGCTTACATTGCATACTCATACTTGTCCTCTTTGGAATTTACAGTGACTTTCTGATACAGTTCATTAGCAAAAACTTAACAACCCCCTCCCCCCACAAGTTGAATCATTTACATGGCAATGGTTCTTCCTTTTACATCCCCCCCCCCCCCCCTTTTATTGCTGTTAACATAACTTGCTTGAGGTATAAATACAAAGAAAATAAATATTCATGAAAATATATTACTTATTGTTAGCTTATTCTTTTGTGGTCTTTACTAATATATTGTCTCATACAAAGGCAACCTTAAAAATTTGATGGTGTTATATGCCTTTTATATGCCTGACAGTCTGAACTCGAAATTCATGAGAAACTTGGTCATTTAAGGGGAGACCATAGGTAATAAATGCAAGAGATGAGATTCAAATACATGACTTGTTTGGGCACAGATCTTTAGCTTTTTCTGTTGTGTCAAGAAACTTAGATGTTCTTTGCTAAGGATTAGCATAGTATTGCCCAATACTGTGTGGCAGAAAATTAATCCAAACCCAAAGGGGCAGGTATACTAAAAATGGGAAAGAATTTGGACTCAGAGTACCCTGCAAATTAGTTTTGTGACCTTGAATAAATCTTCAAGTTACTTAAATTAGCAATTTCCTTATTAATTGAATAGGAATTGGGTTATTTGATAATTCTACAGATCTTTGTAAGTTAGAGCTTATATTGTTCTTACTGGATGCGAATTCAAGTCCAAGATATGTCTCAGCACAATGCATTCAAAAGGAGTGTTCACTGTCATTTCCTCTGGCAACTTCTGGAGACATATTACCCAGTGTTGTGTGAGAATAAAGTTAGGAAACTTCTGAAAAGAATAATATCATTCCATGTAACCTTAAAAAATGCCTCAAAGTCCTTAAGCCTCTCTCCCTGTATCTATATAGTGGAGATAAAAATACTAAATGTCATTCACCTCAAGTTTTGTGTCAGAGAGGCTGTATCTCTTCTTCCTGCCACATACTTTGAGTGCTGAGGCTTGAATTTCAGAAGTGCTTTTACTTGCTCTCCAGCCAAGTCGAGGTATACTAGAGGGAGAAAATCCATACATTCCAATATCTAACTTACAATTTGCCTTACATCTGCCCAGGTAATAGTTTTCAGGTTGAAGAAGGTTTTGTGACTATATATCCCAGGGCTATGAGAAGACGTTAAAAAGTCACAAGGATTGCTGAAAACAGAGGATGTGTAACAGATAATCGTAAATTTGGCAGGTAAAGCAGAATTACTTTAGATTACACATATTAGGGAATCTATTTGCAGAGTGGATGGACTATGGAGAGCAGATGAAAGGACACTGTAGCCAACATTGTTAGGCTACTGTGCTCATTCAGATACACCAATGAATATATCAGAACTACTCTTCAGTTGTCCAATTCACCTAATGCTTACTGAATGCTAATGAAGTATAGATTTTGTAGATGCCAAAAAGCAAACAAATTCAAATTTACTTTTTATTATCATCCCCAAATAAAATTACACAAATATTTGCTTCCATTACAAAATCAAGAGAGACCTTGCCTCTTATCTTTACTAATTACTGACTTCTTTCCATGTAACCTATGTCAATCCTTATTCATTCTACTATGAACTAAATATCAGTGTGACCTACAGTTAAGTACAGCACATGACCAAGATGAGGTTGAGTTTCTATTACAAGATGAGGTTGGAATTTGCTCACTTCCCCACAGATACCTTTGTTTAGGAAAGCAGGTTTCTATTTGAAATTGCATGGAAGAAAAATCTACCTATAGACTGGTCTAGACCCTATGGAAAACAGCATGGAGCATCTGCAAAATATAAAAAATGGATCTAACATCTGACTCAGCAATAGCAATTTCACTCCTAGGCATCTACCTGAAGAATACAAAAATACTAATTCAAAGAGAAATATGCACTCCTATGTTCATTGCAGCACTATTTACAATAGCTAATGTATAGAAACAACTGAAGAGTCCCAAAACAGATGCTTGGATCAGGAAGATGTGGTATACATACACAATGAAATACTACTCAGCTATTAAAAAATACATAGAATTTATCTTTTTTTCTCCTTGATAGCCTAGGGGTTAAGTCTCAGCACTATGACCACGAAGGCCTGAGATCAATCCCCAGCCAGGGAGCTAACCCACATAGGGCACAGCAGACCTCTCTTGCCTGACTGCTGCTCCTCTTAGCAGTGTATTTCACTAAATGTGCCTGTTCTGCTCCTCACTCTGTCTCTGGTGAATATTCTCACCCCATCCCCCATGCCTCTGGCCTACATCCCAGTTCTTCTACACATAAATAAATAAAATCTTAAACAAAAAAAAAAAAAAAAAAGAAAAGGTCTTGCCACTTGGGATATCATGGATGGAACTGGAGAGGATAATGCTAAATAAGCTGGAAGGAGAGAGACAGTAGTGTCACTTAAACGTATAATAAAGAGAAACAAAATGAAGGCTCAGATAAGGCCAAACTAATAACTAATCCCAGAAGTGTGACTAGAGAACTGAGGCTACCAGAAATGGGGAGGGGTGACAACAGAAGGTAGAGAAACACAACGGATGATGACAGAGAACTATGGGTGTGGTAATGTAACAACACCTGCAGAGAGAAATCCTATACCTCTAAAGTACAAACAATGTTATAAATCAATGTAACCTCAATTTTTAAAAAAGCATGACAAGAAAATAAATAGAAATTTGATAGACTTCACTTGTAAAAGAAGGAAAAGAAAGAAAAATCTACCTGTAGGGTTAAAATAATTCTAAGCATCGCTTGTTCAATATCTCAATCTCAGAAAGCTACTAGCATTGAACTTGTTTCAAATTCAGCTTCTTTGATCCCATAAGCCACATGAGTTGAACTCAATAATACACGAAAAAGTGTGTATGTTATCTACATCTCTGAAAAACAAACTGACCGCAGGCTGTTTGTTGTTCAGCTTGGAAACAAGAGGCCTAATGATTCTCAAGACCTATTTGTGATATTGTAAAAATTCAATAAAATGTATCTATTATAAAATATATCAAAATCCCACAAACTTCTACAAATCAGTCAAATGAACCCTGGACGAGAAAGAAGAGCCCTCTAACCATTATCAAACCACACAATTTTTCTTCTGTTTCAAATATATGTGTATGTATGTAAGTAGCAGAGAAAGAACATGAAAAAAAGAGAGACAGAAAACACATGTGCACAAACCTATTAAAGTACAGCCTTTGGTCTAGAGACTTGAATGTTGTACTATTTCGCTGGTACAACAGAGTTTGGACAGCAAGTACAAGTTCAAAATTCTTATTCCACCAATTTATTTAGCTTTTTGCAAGAAGTAATTTGTAAGAAAAATAATCTTTTCAATTGTAGGGTTTAGGAGTGAGTGTTATTGCCAGTAGTCTCTTTCCAACTGCACTTACAAATTTTATTTGAACGTCAACCAATGAAAAGCTCATTTTATTAACATAATCATTAAGATGGCCTTGAACTCAAGGTTTGTAATCTCAATGGAGTCGGACAAGCTCTGTCTCGACACACTTTTTAGAAAAGATATGACATGATCTCAATAGAAGAAAATAAAACTATTAAACTCAATTTAGGTAAATGATATTAAAGGAAATACAAAAATCTATGCCAATCCTTAAAACAAAATTTAGGGGATATAGCATATTCTCAAGGAACTAAACCAATAGTAGTTCAAAATGATGGCCTTCCTACTTTGGTTTCTTCCTTTGTTTTGCTTATTTTATTACACTGTTCTTTATTGGGTAATGTTGGTTTATAATGCTATATGTGAGTGAGGGGTAGAGTTGCACACCTCTTCAGATGTTTGTTACCTCACACATCACTAAGGCAACCACAGTCTACTGAGACCTGTCTCCTGCTTGCTCCCCACCCCCAATCTTCCTCTCTGGTAGCCTTAATTCTACAGTGAGATTTCTAGGGTTTGTTTAGGCTTGGTTTTGTTGCCTCTCCCTTTGCTTTGTTTCTCATCACTCCACAGATGAGTGAAATCAACCAGGATTTGTCTTCTTCCTTCTGACTTATTTCAGTTCACAAAAAGATGAAATAGTGGCATTTGTAACATTTGGAGGGGACTATGCAACCTTGGTTTTGACTGAGGATCGAAAGGTGGAGAACTACAGAGTAGATGCCAAGTACCCATAGATTCTAGCTCACCATAGATTCTAGCTCACCGGTGCCTGAGCAGGAGATAAGTTTCTAAGACCCTCTAAGGTCAGATATGTCACCAAACTTTTTTTTTAAAGATGTATTTATTTTATATAAGAACCGGGGTACAGGCCAGATGTGCAGGAGGGTGAGAGGATTCACCAGAGACAGAGGAGGGAACAGAACAGGCAGACTGAAATACACTACAGAGGGGAGCAGCGGGCAAGACAGAGAGGTCTGCCACGCCGTGTGGGACCCTCACCAGCCGGCTGGGATCAAACTGGGGCTGCAGAGGCTGCAGACAGCTTCACAGTGGGCACTCAACGGCCTGCACCACCAGGGGAAGCCCACCAATCTTTTTTTTTTTTTAAAGATTTATTTATTTATATATGCATACAAGAACTGGAGTACAGGTCAGAGGTGTGGGATGGGAGGTGAGGGGTGGTGGTGAGTGGAGCCAGAAGAGATCTGCTGTGCCATGTGGGTTAGCTCCCTGGAGGGGGGATCGAACTCTTGCTGCAGTGGCTGCAGATAGCTCCATAGTGCCAATACTTTACCTCTTCCACCACCAGGGAGGCCCTAACTTCTTTATTTTTAAGATGAAGACTGAAGATTACATAGAGGGCTTCACTGAAAAGTGTTTTCTGTGAGCTAGTACTACTCCATGGGAAATGGGAGAGAATCCTTCCTCTTACATTAATCCAAAGGAAGACTCCTCTAGAGTTTCAAGGACTCTACTGACATCATCTATAATTTAGCTGACACATAGAAAAGACATCTGAGGAATTTCAAGCCAAGAGGCTGAACCTATCAAGTCAAACAATAGTTTGGGGTAAGGAGTCACAGAAGCATATAGTTTGGTTGTAAAATTAATTTCACATATGCAAGTAATTGCATTAAAATAAATGCATTTGAGGGCCTCCCGAGTGGCGCAGTGGTTGAGCGCAGGGCTGCGAAGCTGCCCGGAGCCTCTGCAGGGCCAGATCGATCCCCGGCCGCCGGCAAGGGTCCCACATGGCGCACAGACCTCTCCTGTCATGCCTGCTGCTCCCCTCAGCAGTGTATTTTGTCAGTCTGCCTGTTCTGTTCCCCGCTCTGGCTCTGGTGAATTCTCTCACCCTCTTGCGCTTCTGACGTACCCAGTGCATAAATAAATAAATAAATAAATAAATAAATAGATAGATAGATAGATAAATAAATAAATAAATCTTAAAAAAAAAATGCATTGGATATTCCAGTAAAAATGACAAAGATTGTTAGACCACACAAATTATTTTGCAGTACATTTACAACATAAAGTTAGAGAAAAACGGAAACCAAAAGAATTCAATAATACATGTCATACAAATATTAAACAAAATCATAAATTTCAAACTAATAATATACTTTAAAGCAATAACACTTATTTGAAGAAAAAAGATTCAATTCACACTATGATATAATAATCTGAAATTCTTTCCACTGAATAACATGTTCTTAAAACATACAAAGGAAAATATTTTTAAACTACAAAAAGATAAATACAAAAGCCGTGAGGGAGATTATGTCACATTGAATAATAGAACAAAAAGTAAAATGGAGTTTGAATTTTCAACTTGAGAATGAGGGTGGATGCTGGAACTAGTTTTTCTGAATAAAAAATTTCTTAAATGAGTATGTAAATGATTTTAAATGAGTATGTAAATAGATCCTACCAAGGCTAGGATCTATTTTTCCAGAAACTTTCAAAAGGCTTGTATACAGTGCTGCATCCCAAAATAAATCTAAGACCCTCAACATGCTCAATATATTTTTTTTAAAAAAAGACATTCATCTAGATTATATATACTAATGTAAACATAAGTAATTCCATTTTGCTAACGAAAGAAATAACCCTTTCCCAATGTTCTGCCATGCATGACAGACATAGAAGCAGTCTGACAGGCCAAAAAAATGACAATGGGGAAAGCAATTCATCAGAGGAAACGCTCAAAGGAACAACAGTATTTAGGGGAATGTATTTAGGGAAAGTTACACAGTGTGCAGATATATAGGCATTCCCAGCTCCTCCTAGGAAGAACATCTGGTTAGAGGGAATGTGACTAATACGAGCCCTTTTTGGTAGATGAATTACTGTTACCAACATTCAGTTTTCTTTCCTTTAGGAAAATTTTCCTCCTAACTCCCTCGAAGCTAGTAATGAATACGTGGCTGACTTTGGACAATAGAATTCTGAACAGAAATGTGTCACATTTTAAGTTTTAAGAGTGTGTGCAGAGCCTCCCTGGTGGCTCAAGGGGTTACATCTTAGCACTATGAAGCTATAGGCAGCCACTGCAGTTCTATCCCCAGCAAGGGAGATAACACACATGACACTGTGGGTTACTGCTGCCCTCAGCAGTATATTTCACGAGATCTGCCCGTTCTGCTCCCCACTCTGTCTCTGGTGAATCCTCTTACCCTCCTGCATCTCTGGCCTACATCCCAGCTCATGTATGCATTAATAATTTTTTAAAAAGAGTGTGTGCAAACTATAGTCAGCTTTCAACATTTATAGTAGTTATATTCTGTAAAGCCTCTGAAAAATGAAGGCAGCAAATACTGTCACCTTTCATTCCTAGGAGAAATACAGGGTGCGGTTCCTGCAAGCTTCCTGTCACAGTATTTCATCAACCGATCAATGCAACCAATAATCCTTTTTCATGTATATTAATGTTTAAAGTCACCTTATTGAATATATATATATTTATTACAAATAATTAATTAAATCCAGCATTTCCTTATAATAAAATACTCACAGGGAGGGGCAGACCACACATTTTCCTCATCCTGGATAACAAGTCAAACATTTCTTTGGTTTTCAGCCTAGCAACAGTGCTCAACACTCTCTTTTTAAATCAGTCAACATCTTATGAAATCACAAATTTAACCATTCTCCATCTTTTCCATATTGTTAGTTGTTACTATATAGTTGAGATCATCATACTACAGCTAAAACTCCAGCACTTTGTAGAGCAGCCTTCCATACAGATTGGCAAATGTTCTCTTGCTTTTCCTGGAGGTGCTATGTTGTTGATTCATTAACATTTAACTCACAGCCAACAGCACTGAAAGTCATGACTGAGTAAAGCTTATCTAACACATGTTATTTTCTCCATGAGGCATATCACAGCCTTGTGCTGAGGAACATGAGGCGGCACTCAGCACTACTCTTGGGGCCAATTGAAACCACACAATTACCAACAAAAAAAGTACAAAATGAGAGAAAGCGCCCCTCAGCACAGTGCAATGTGAGTCACTTATTTGTAGCATGAGTGTTGAAACAAGAAGGCAGAGCCTTACCTTGTTTGACCCCAGCTGGAAACATGCATGTTGCTCAACTGAAATCAAAAGACTGATTCGCAAGCACAAAATTTACAAATGAGGATCCATCAACTTTTTTTTTAATTAATTAATTAATTAATAAAAGCACTGGTACTGTCAGAAGCCCGGGAGGGTGAGAGAACTCACCAGAGCCAGAGTGGGGAAGACAACAGGCAGAATGACGAAATATACTGCTGAGGGGAGCAGTGGGCACAACATGAGAGGTCTGCCATGTGGGATCCTTGCCAGGGGCTGGGGATGGAACCGGTGCTGCAGAGGCTGCAGACAGCTTCACAGCCCAGAGTTCAACCGCTGCGCCACCAGGGGAGGCCCGGGATCCATGAACCCTTATAGTTGAGACTTGACCAGCAAAGGCCCAGATACTGACTGCTTCATCACTCTGGGCAGAGCAGAGACCTCAGCCAACCATGGATGTACACACAACATAAGTCATAATTAACTTCAGTTGTTTGTGCTTCTTAGACTTTGGGATTGTTGGATAGTGCAAGGTAACCTAACTTACTCTGAATTAAACACTCCTTGACCTAGAAATTTCACAGCAAAATTTATGTAACAAATATGTCAGCTATC
This sequence comes from Talpa occidentalis, assembly GCF_014898055.3. NCBI lineage: Eukaryota > Metazoa > Chordata > Mammalia > Eulipotyphla > Talpidae > Talpa > Talpa occidentalis. The sequence goes on along the minus strand of NW_023601322.1, from coordinate 82,868,449 downwards.
TGGTCAAAGTATGAAGAAGGATAAAGCATATTTATAAAAGGATACACAAGCAACATTAACTCTGATCACCGCAGACCAACAAGATTAGAAAACTGAGATGCTGGGCTTCCCCTGGTGGTGCAGCGGTTGAGTGCTGGGAAGAAGCTGCCCGCAGCCTCTGCAGCGCTGGTTCAATCCCCAGCCACGGTGAGGGTCCCACATGGCACACAAACCTTTCCTGCCGCCCGCTGCTCCCCTCAGCAGTGTCTTTTGGTCCTTTTAATAAATCTAAAAAAAAGAAAAAAACTGAGATGCTGCTTTGTTTAATAATTTTAGTATAAAATTATAATTAAAATTATAGTTAAATTATAGCTATAATTAAAATATTACAGTTAAAATTATTATAATTTTGTTTAAAAATTGTTATATTGTTTTTTAAAAGTCTAAATTTTTTTTTTAAATTAAGAAAAAATACCACATTGAAAGTGGTATGTGTATTTTTTATCAGTCTTTATCTATTAATTTGTTTTTATCATTAGGGGCTGATTACCTCAACCTCCCCTAAGTGTTTTCAATACATTTTAATCACTGTAAATCATTACTTTTATTTCTAGAACCAGTCATTTTATTCTCTTTTCTAAGATCCAAAAGCATCAACAAGGAATAATAGCAGAAAAGTCTGGAAGAAAGATTAGCCGTACTGCCTGGAGGAGTCAGAACTGGTGAAACTAGTTCACTGGTGATGCCTAGTTCCAGACATTGACCTCTTATCAAAAATTTCTAGAATAACTATGCATATCATTAGCAATTTTTTCCTCAGAAATTGCATTATACATATTTGTTATTTTAATTGAAAATTTGAGGTAACAGAATTGTAAAAGTATTTTGAAAATTAAAAATCTCCCTTAATTTCTGCAATACTCATTCAGCAAATTTTTTCTACCCCAAAGAATATTATTATCTTTGATTTGTTCATAAGTTTCTCTAGATTTATAAAAGATTTACAAAAGGATACACAAGCAACATTAACTCTGATCACCTCAGATGAACAAGATTAGAACACTGAAATGCTGTGTACAACTTGAGTGCACATATCTATTTTCTACATTATATTTTAGTCAAACTTTATTCCCAAAAAAGTCAAGTTTTATTGGATAATTTCCATATTGTTTAGCATGGTAACAGTCCTGTATCAGTGAGTCAATGGCACATTATTCAAATAATTTCTCTCTAAATCAGATTCATGTATATTTAATAGGGAGGACAGTTGCATAAAAATAATTTATGTATACTGGCATAAGAAAATTGCTTAGAAGACAGCTTACTTTCATATAAACATACTTTTATAGATAAATAAGTACTGTGTGGATATATGTTTTTATGTATATAGAAAATGATTATGTAAACACATTTGTGTGTGACCTATATATAGTTAATGTATATGGTGATAGTGGACACTCAATGAAAGAAAAAACCAAAATGATTTCTATATCTTGCCAGAAAAATCTCTAAGAACCACAATTAAGAAAATAGCTCCTATTTTTACATACCTAAATTGATTTTAAAAGTCAAGTTGAATTGAGTTGTCTAATGTGTTGCAAATCATCATTTATGAACAACTATCAAGAATTATGCCCTCTGACACAAGCACAAACATAACTGGACACTGAATATAATTCAAAAAGAAATATAACCTTCCTTGTGTTATAGTATGAGCATAAAATTATCATTATCCATTTTAATTGTTGCTATGTTCATAGAAAATGCTAGTCTGATACCTTTTTCTAACCATGAAATTTATCTATCACTACCAGATTATTTTCCATTTATCCTATTAAATTGTGAAGGTTCATTTCTAAGATGGGAGGAGGAAAAAAACAAATTACTAATAAATAGGAAATCTGTCTTCAATTTGTTTAAATATATATGGTACTCAAAAAACTAATCCCCATGAGTCATTGGAAGAAGAAGGAAATTTAATTCCTATTTGATTTTTTATCTGGCAAATTACAGTGAGCTGAAGGTATTAGAAAACAAAGCATTTAGCGGCTCAGATAACTGGAACAGGAAAGGTTAGTTGTCTAGGAATGTTAGTAAGCTCCCAATTTCATTTTGTTGCTACACTCTTTTCCAAATAAGAATTTTGTCTAAGCCTGGATAATTTTGCACTCTCAGATTAGTTACTGGCCTTAACTAGATTTGCATGCTTCTTTATCCAGAGTACGAAAGGGCAGAAATGCAGTCTTTCTGCAAAAGCCACACACAATCTTAGACTTCCTTTCCTTTCAACCATCCAGTTCCTTTGTTAGTCTCTGAATGTGAGGATCAGGGGGATGTGAATGCCTGATTTGGTTAACTTTGTATGGCGTTAATTTAACCCGTAAGCGCTTTATAAGAAAAGGGAGGAATACACCATTCCAGAGAAACACAGAAGAATATTTATAAGAATACATATTTGTACTCTGTCTCTGGTGAATCCTCTCACCCTCCCGCACATCTGGCCTGTGCCCTGGTTCTTGTATGCATGAATAAATAAATCTTTTTTTTTTTTTTTTTTAAGATTTAAAAGACAAGAACCGGGGTATAGGTCAGATGTGCGGGAGGGTAAGAGGATTCACCAGAGAGAGCAGGGAGCAGAACAGGCAGACTGACTGAAATATGCTGCTGAGCGGAGCAGCGGGTAAGACAGCAGAGGTCTGCCGCACCATGAGGGTAGTTCCATGGCCGGCTGGGATGGAACCTGCACTGCAGAGGCTGCGGACAGCTTCAGAGCCCTGCACTCAACTGCCTGGGCTACCAGGGAGGCCCTCAAAAGACATTTTTCAAAGAAGGGATCACACTGCTTTATCTTTTATATGTCTTTTACATATCTTTTATGTCTACATATATTAAAAGAAGGCTTAATTAATCTAACTAACATTTACTTAAAATATGTTAGTTCTCAGACACTATTCTAGGCACTGGGCACACAATGGTGAACAAGGGCAGACATCTCTAGTTTGAGGAGCTCATACCCAAAAATGGGCAACCAACAGCAGGACAATGTAACAAATAAGGTTAAAATAGAAGAATTTCAAAAAGTGAAAAAATAATAGAATGAGAGACAGAACACCTGGGGCAGGGGGTTGAGGTCACAACTTAGTCACAATGATCAGAAAATACCTTTCTGAGAAGATGACATTAAACCTAAAGACTGAAGATGGAAAAGAATCCAGTCACTATCATGAAGGTGTTAGGAAAAACAGTCTGTGGCAGACAGAATAGTAAGTACAGAAATAGAGCTAAGAAGAAGTTTGATGTGTTGGGAAGACAGATTTCCAACATGTCTGGTGGAGCATAGTTACTATAAAGGAGAAGAAGGTAGATGAAGTTGTTAAAAAAAAGATGACAATCCAATTTGAATAAAATCTCCTAAATCATAATAGGGTGCCTGTATTTTATGCTAATTGCAATCTAATCTATTTGCAAGGAGACATTACCAAAAATGGTTATCTGGTTGCCCAGAATTTGACCACCCTTTATAGGGGAAGAGACTCTCCCCATCCTGTGAACCTTGGTGGTTAGAAAAGTTTACATTTTGCTCTCTAGGAACTGAAACTTTTCCAGCTTCTGTTGAAGCAACAAAAGAGTAAGAGGAAATACAAGAAGCTCTCTTGGATGGTGACAGTGGCTGTAGAGAGTCTGAATTCCTGAGCAGGAGCAAACTGAGGGCTGTAGGCACACCAACCATTGGCAAAGACTGTGACCAGTTCTACAGTATGACTATGAGGTAGCCCCTGGCTGTGTAACTCTGAACAAAGTTCTCCACACTGCCCCTGAGCCAAATTCTTCAAATTACTATTAACTTTCTATTAAGTGATTTTCTACTTATATTAATACATTACTTATCTATTTTTGCATCATCAATCAAATTCTCCAGCTTTTCTCCAGCTTAAAACCATGCTAAATGCTTATTATGTCACATAGTTCTGTGGGGCCTGAAATGTCAGAGCATCTTAACTGAATGGTTCTGGTTCAGAATTTCTTCTGAGGTTGCATTAATGATGTCAGCCAGAGATTTATTCATTTGAAGGCTTGACAGTAACTGGGATATCTGCTTCCAGAGTGTTATGCACATGGCATTTTTCCCCCACCTTTTTTACCCCCCATCCACTTTTAGTAATGTTTTTATTATGGTAACATTTGTTTACAACACTATATGATTCAGAAATACAGGATCTACCTTCTTCAGATGTATGTTACACACCACACTCACCACCAAGACACACAGAGGCCTCCACTATATTGCATCCCCTCTGACTTCTACTCTCTAACTTCTCTCTTTCCCAAAGGTTAGCATGCCTTTATGAGGAGGCCCACTCCTTACTAGCTGTGAGCAGGAGGCCAGTTATTTGCTGCATCAGCTATTCCATAAGGCCGCTTGAATGTCCTCATAACATGCCAGTTGGCTTCCTCTAAAGTGATCCAAGAAGAAAAAGACTGAAACTGTAATGTCTCCTATGATTTAGCCTTAGGGGTCATATTTCATCATTTTAATAAAACATTATTGGTTGCACAGGTCGGTTGTATCCTGTGTGGGAGCAGATTGCTTAGGACATGTATACTAAATTGATGGAGTACTGGGGAATAAATGGAAACCATCCTGAAGTAAGACTGTCAGAATTAGTATGAATTGGTTTCTACGACTTGCAAATAAGGGCCCTATCTGATTTTTAAAGCCACTGGATATTTTTAAGCAGATGAGATGTGATGTTACTATGGTAGAAGTAAAATGGTGATGTGCTCAAATTCAAGTCACAGTTGTAAAAAGCAGTCACAGAATTTGCTGACAGTGCAGGCTATTTACGGGACTACATAAAGTAACAATGTTTCTAAAATATTTTACTCAACAATAGGATGTATATAAATGTTATACACAAAGTCAAAGACAAGAGATACAGGAAACAGGTTTGGGGGTAATCAAAAATACTGATTTAAATATGTTTAACATGTCTACTAGAGACTTAAGCAGAGCTATATTTTAAAGTGTTAAATATATGAGTGTGGAGTTCAGGGCAAAGAATCAAAGACAGAGATATAAATTTACTGTCTTCAGAAAATAGATGATACTTTGGGCTTCCTTATGGCATAGGTGTTAAGTCTTAGCGTTATCATCACTATGACCTGAGTTCAGGCCCTGGGCAGCTAACTCACATATGGTGCAGCAAATACCTCCTGTCTTGCCAGTTCCCCTTAACAGTATATTTCAGTAGATTCACCGGCTCTGCTCCCCACTCTGTCTTTAGTGAATCCTGTCACCCCCGGCTACTCTGGCCTACACCCCAGTTCTTCTATGCATAAACAAATAAATATCTCAGAGGACATGAATAAAATTAAATCATTGCAGTAATAAAGCAATTTTGCTATTTCTTTTTTTAAGATTTATGTATGCATACAAGAACTGGGGTACAGGTCAGAGGTACAGGGGTTAAGAGAATTCACCAGAGACAAATTGGGGAACAGAGCAGCAGACTAACTGAAATACACTGCTGAGGGGAACAGCGGGCAAGACAGGAGAGGTCTGCTGGGCCATGTGGGTAGCTCCCTGGATGGCAGGGGATCGAACTTGTGCTGCAGAGACTGCAGATAGCTTCACAATGCTGTCCTTAACCCCGTGTGCCTCCAGGGAGTCCTGATTTTGCTATTTCTATGAGCCTTTGAATTCTTAAAAAAAAAAAAAAGTAAATAAAAAATATGTCCATGAAGAAAATGGGATAAATCGTTAGAATAAACTTATTATAAATCAGTTAACCTAATATTTGAAACTTCAATATTCATAAGCCAGACACAAAAAGTTACTTCAAATTTCTTTATTTTTGTTACCAATCAATTCAACTAATATAAAATTTTGAAAAGTATATCGATAGCAAAATTTCTGAAGATCAGATTGTATGACAGAGAAGAAGCACTATTTGATATTATGTATGACTTGATAAGGAATGTAACTGAATAGCCATCTTTGTGAATCGGGTCCTTTTACAAGTCAGGTCATTCCGTAAGGATGGACTCTAACCAAGGATTCTTAATCACACCTTCCACCCTTCATGAAAAAAGAACAAATAGATGTTGACTTGTATAGAAGAATAGATAAACATGAAGGTATACTGCAAAACAGTTTGTCCATGTCATTTATGTTGCTTATGTGTATTTATTTAGAGATGTATGTGACTGCTAATGTCTTAATACTGAACATGTCTCCTGTTTTCCTCACTAGCACCTTATTTTCTAAAATGTCAGTGTATCATCACAGCTTTACTGCCCAATAACTTTTTTTAAAATTATTTTTTATGTTTTATTTATACAAGAGCAGGGACACAGGCCAGAGACGCGGGGGGTGAGAGGATTCACCAGAGACAGAACGGGGAGCAGAACAGGCAGACTGACGAAATACACTGCTGAGGGGAGCAGTGGACGAGGCAGGAGAGGTCTGCTCACTGTATGGGCTGCTCTGAGGCCGGCGGGGATCGAACAGGCACTGTAGAGGCTGGGGACAGCTTCACAGTGCTGCGCTCAACTGCCTGCGCCACCAGGGAGACCCTGCCCAATACCTTTTCAATGCCATTTCTCTCTCTCTCTCTCTCTCACACACATCACACCATTTCTATCACACACATCACACCATTTCTATCACTATATAGATAGATAGATATATGTATATATACATGTATGTATGTATACATCACACCATTACTTCCACTAAGTTCTAGTACAATTCACCACTATCCAACTATCCAGTTGACCCCCCTCTACCCCATTTTTTCCACTCCTATCCCCTTCTCCTCTGGTAATCACCATTCTGTTGTCAGAATCTAAAGACAAATCACCTAGCATTTGTCCTTTTCCATTTGACTCATTTTACCTTAGCATGCTCATCTTAATTTTTGTCCACATTGTTGCAATAGGGAAAATTTCAGCTTTTTTACAGCTGAGTAATATTCCATTGTGTGTATATATATCACCTCTTTAATTGTCTGGTGATGGGCAGTTAGCTTGTTTCCATGTTTTCACAATTATGAATAGTGCTACAATTAATATGGAGGTTGTGGATATACCTTCTTGAATTATTGTTTTCATATTATTCAGAGAGATACCTAGAAATGGAATTTCTACATCATATGATAGTATCTAACTATTTTAAATTAAGTCTCCAATTCTTGTGAAATGCACATAGCAGTGTTGGCAATTTTAATCATTATCTTTTGAACATTATCATTATAATGAGAGTTTAAATAAAGGCAAATATTCTATCAAGCCAAAAACATGGTTATAATATTGACTAGTCAATGACTATGTATTTTCACTATATATGCAATTGAGTTGTGACACTTCATTTTGTAAATGGAATTTTCATTCCAGTTCTAAAATACAGAAACTATTTTCACAAGGATTTTTTTCAAACTTCTTCCATTATCTGAGTGTGCAGGTTGACATATCTTCTATTAAATTTAGTACAAACTAATAAATGGTCTCTCTTCAGCTAAAATTCAAAATGTATAAAACTGAAAATCCCAACTTGTAAACCCCAAAGGTAAATCAATTCATGTCAGTACTCTTTTCAATCATCCAAGCTTAAAACTTTTAAATTGCTTTGGACTTATCCTTCTCTTAGACTCCCAACATCTACTTAGTAATCAAATTTTTATATTAAAAACAAAACTAAGCATCTATTGTATACTGTGTGCTTAGAGTGATAAGATTGTACTTGTATTTTGGTATTTGCAGAGCTTGCATTCATTTCTTCTTTATTTCTACTAGTGTTAAAGCAATCTTAACTAACTTTATTGGCTTCACTTTCTCACATTCAAGTTATGTTCAACATTGCTGCCAAATTAATCTCAGCAAAAAACACATTGCATATGTTATCCTTTTTCTTAAGAATTTGTAATCATTCCACTTTCTCTGCAGAATTATGTATCTATCTTTACAGGGTATTGAAGACACTGAACAATATTTTCCCCATCCAACTTTGAAGCTCTCTGTCTACTCCCCCAAACACTCTGTTCCATCCAAACTAGTCTACACACTACTCCTACACGTACCATATATATGCTTACTATTGAGTGTTAGTTCACACCATTGCCGTAGCCTGGACTTTAGACTTCCCTCTACTAAACACATCTAAGTTGAGTAATATAAGTTTAAGAATATGCAATATTTACAACATTTTAGAGGTATCCTTTTTAAAGAGCATTGGTCACTTATTGAATAAAAACCAGGGATATACAGTCAGGTAGGCTACACATACATTGAGTTTCCTGATTTTGACATCTGCACAACCTAGTTGAGGAAGTGGGATATATAATTAAAAGTTAAGTAAATATTGTAAACAACTTGCCTCCTCTTCTTTATAAAATATAGGGAGGGAGATTAGAACCATTTTAAAAATTTCACTACAAGGGGCTCCCTGGGGGTGCAGGAGTTAAAGTCAACGCTATCAAGCTATCACCAGCCACTGCAGCATGAGTTTGATCCCCCCTGCCAGGGAGCTGACCCACAAGGCACAGCAGACCTCTCCTGTCTCACCCGCTACTCCCCTCAGTGTATTTCAATCCATCTTCCTGTTCTCCCCACTCTGGATCTGCTGAATCTTCTTACCTCCCGGCCCTCTGGCCTACACCCCAGTTCTTGTATGCATAAATAAATAAAAATAATTTAAAAAATTACAACAGAATATGTATCATAAATAAGAGTCCCTTGGGGGCTTCCCTGGGGGTGCAAGGGGTTAAGATGCAACCTATGAAGCTGTCCACAACCGCTACAGCATGGATTCGATCCCTGGCCAGGGAACTACCCACATGGCAGAGCAGACCTCTCCTGACTCACTTGCTGCTCCCCTCAGTGGTGTACTTTGGTCAATCTGCCTGTTACGTTCCCCACTCTGTCTCTGGTAAATCCTCTCACCCCTGCCACACCTCTGGCCTGTACCCCAGCTCTTGCACGCATAAATGAATAAATCTTTAAAAAAAATAAATGAGTCCTTATGTTTTAACCTTATTTTTATTTTATAAATGGAGACTTTATATAGTTTTACTGCTTGATCTATACAACATTAATTTTATATTATGAAGTAGAATCCTTGCCATCATGAGTATACTCTGAGTTGTAGTATTTGGAGCTGGAGGAAATCTGATGAATACTAAGATAGATAAGGAAACTGTAACTGAAGAGTTTCTGAAAGGTGCATATTTAAGGATAGAATCATTTCTCTTGAATGTCCAATGCTTTTGCTACAATATCCAGGATATAAGGTTCGAATCACACTAACATAAGTACATTGTACAAAGTGAAATTAGAAATACATTCATAACAACATGGATGAGCCTAGAGACTTAATGAAATAAGTCAGATGAAGAAAGACAAGCACTGTGTGATTTTGCTCATATGTGCTATATAGACAAAACAAACAGACAAACTAATTATAGCAAAATTAAACTTTTAGACTATAGGACCAATTAGTGGTCACCAGAAAAGAAGGGGGCAGGAAAATGGGTAAGTTGGGTAAAAGGGGTGAATTTTACGATGAATGATGGAATGGGAATTTTAGTGGTGAACTTCATTATTATACACAGATCATTATTTTTAATGATTGCAGACCTGAAACTTATATAATGTTATGACACAATGTTACCTTAGTAAAAATTATTACATAAATCCACAAGTTTCCTTGTATCTAGTCTAAGACATATATAACAACATCCACCAATTCAAACGATATAGGGAACTAGTATGTTTTCTGAAGTTAATATCGACAATTAGAATTTCAGCATTGATTAATCCTAAAGTAAGTTTTGAATAAACAAGAATTAGGTCCTACACCTGAAGAAACAATAACTTTATATGGAACAATAACAATATAAATAATAAAAAAACAATAGTATTAATTTATAGAATGCTGATAATGTGGCAAATTTTCCTAAGAACTTCACATGAATTGATTCACTAAAATCCCTATAATGTGAATTCTCCAAGCTATAAACACTTGCCTTGGGGAACACAGTGCCTTCTAATCTCAAGTGTCTGTCTGAAAATCCTTTATTTTCAGTCCTTCAGGGCATCCTATCAATTGTTCTTGCAGAAGTGTATTCTCATTTCTCTCAGATATATAGCTTTTATTTCTAAAAAGTGAGAATAGAGAACAATTTACTGCTCTTTGATTCTCAAATATTCAATGAAAGTTGCAAATTTCTGGAGCTAATTGACTTAAATTATTTATAATAATATGAGATAGAGAACTTGCAAAATTTATATAAATTTCATTTTGAACTACCTATGATTTCAGTAACATCAAGTACGTTAGAACTTTTTCAACTTGCAAAATTTATATAAATTTCATTTTGAACTACCTATGATTTCAGTAACATCAAGTACGTTAGAACTTTTTCCTGAATGTTCATTCAACAAATAGTGACATTTTATTTGACTCCTTCATTAGTCACTCTTCTGTCACCAGTTAAATTTTAATTCCTCTGATTTTACTGCTCTGCTTTGCTGTGATTCAAGTTCAGAAGTAGACATTCGTCAACCCAATATTCTCCTTTTTGTAGTGCTTAATCTGATAACTGAAAATAATGCCAACAGAAGGGGAAAAAAATCTCCTCTCAGGAAGTTGTTTCTGTTTCTCCTATCAAAAGTGCTGATAGAAGTGATAGAGTACATTTCATAGCATGATTGACTATCCACCAGCTTTTAATTAAAAGAGAAAAGATGTAATAAATAGAACTAATAAACCAAAGTCACTGTAGAGTCACATTTTGACAGTCTCAAAGGCAGCCTTAATTTTTAAAGATTGTTCATGATTTATGTTTTGAGAAAGTTTGTTTGAGGAATTTCATTAAAAATACTTGAATTCCATGGTGTTTCTGCATATACAGAAATTTGATGATAGTTATCAGACTGTTTTAATAGGGCCTGTTATGCTTGACATAGGATTGCCCTAAGAATACTTTGAATTATATTAGCCCATCACTGGTCTACCATCAATACACTGTGCAATCTCGAACCTATTTTACAGTCCTGTCTACCTAAGGAGATACCTAGAAGGAGCACAAAAAAAGATGTGGCAGTGGACTGAGGTATTTCTCTTTAAAAATAACTATAACCACCATCTTTTATTACTTATGACATATAAGATTGTGTGTCAATGACTGCAGGCTTATCGAAGAAATGCTGTTTTTAATTCTATTTTTATAGAGAAAACAAACATAAATAAGGTGTTAGTTGCCCAACTAGGAAGTAGGAAAACTCGTATTCTAACTGAATTGTTGCCTGATTGTAGAACTCATGTTTCATCAGGCTAGCTATAGCCACTGCCTGTCCTTCCTCTTGGCTTTCAACTACAGAAAGGAAACAAAACCAATTTGTGGTCACACTTGAGTTATGTCATCATAGGGTACCTATCTGTGTACTCGATGCTAAGAGGTGAAGTCAAAACAACAGAGTGGGAAACCAGCAGTGCAAGGAGTCTGGGGGACATAAGGTTTCCATGGTGTAGGAAAAGGAGAAGCAGAAATAGCAGAGGATTCACTACCAAAATTCCGAAGAGAGGGTTCTGAAGGTTCTCCCTTCCTTTTTGGCCCCATTCTGTTGCTCTATCAGTGAAGTTTGAATCACAGACTCATTCTCAGAGCCATAGAATACTTCACTCCTAGGCCCTTTCCTAGTTCCCAGCTCCCTCCATCCCCTTCCTAAGAGCGAGTGAGTCACTTAAACCATAAGACCAAAAGCAGATGGTATATTTATGGGGCTTGCTTTGGACCAGTGTAACCCCTTAATAATCAGGATAATCTATTAACATAATTCTTAACAGGAAGGAACTAGTAAAAATGTCAAAATGTTAGCATTTACAAGTTCACCGTACTGGAGCTATATCTCAAGAAGAGCAAATTTACATAGAATTAAAATATTAGTCAAACAGGGCCTCCCTGGTGGCGCAAGGGGTTAAGCACAGCACTGTGAGGCTATATGCAGGCTCTGCAGCACAAGTTCGATCCCTGGCCGGTCAGGGAGCTACCCACATGGTGGAGCAGACCTCTCCTGTTTCACCCACTGCTCCCCTCAGCAGTGTATTTCAGTGAGTCAGCCTGTTCTGTTCCCTACTCTGTCTCTGGTGAATTCACTCACACCCCACACCCCTGGCCTGTACCCCAGTTCTTATATACATAAAATAATAAAAATAAATCTTTAAAAAATATATTAGTCAAACACACATAAAATTATTGTTCCTGGTATGTTTGTGTGTGTGTGTGTTTAAGTATATTATCGAAGAGTTACCAAACAAACGCTTTGTTTTCTATTTCCCGAACCATGTATCAGGTCTCTTTAAGCCCAGAGAGCTAATGTTTGACAGAAACACCAAAATAAAAAGCAAATACAAGAGAAGTTAGGTACAAATTTCAAATCCAAGTGTCGTATTCAATTTCTGCTTTATATGGGACATAAAGTTTTTTTTTTTAATTATGCAAAACTACTGCTTTAATTTAATAATGCAGAAAGATTGCTTGGCAAAATTCACAAATTCAATCCATTGTTTCTGTATCAACTGGAAATTTTATTTTAAAATGCACCCTTATTTGTACAGTCATCGCTTATCTGAAATGTTCTGGTATCCTAATAACCTCCCCACCCCTCTGCCTACACCACAATGACATTGATGCTCCATAAAAATACCATCTGCCTCTGGTCCTACTGTTTAGGGGGTTTTCAAGTTCAGTTTGTCATACTTACTTATTCTCACACTTGTCTAATCTCCTTAGTTCCCAACTGTTGCAGCCTATGCCGTATCTGTCACTCTTGTGCTAACGGCCCAGCTGGGCTTTGGTTTCAGCTTCCCCTGGACTGACTCCAGGACCAGCTGCCTTCAACCATTGCCCCTAGTGGGCAAGCCCACTGCCCACAAAGTTTCCTGGCCTGCATGCCTCAGCCTGCTTGACTACACCAAAGGACAGGATGGGAGTCAACAGTGATAAGCAAGCATTTAAAAGGTGCCATATCCCGATTCCCTTCAGAGGTTTTAGAGAAATATAACAGAAATAACACAAAAATTATAGATAGGGCCTCCCTGGTGGCGCAAGGGGTTAAGCACAGCACTATGAAGCAATCCGCAGCCTCTGCAGCACGAGTTCGATCACCTGCCGGCCAGGGAGCTACCCACATGGCGCACAGACCTCTCCTGTCTCGCCCGCTGCTCCCCTCAGCAGTGTATTTCATCAGTCTGCCTGTTCTGTTCCCTGCTCTGTCTCTGGTGAATCTTCTCCCACCCCACGCCTCTGGCCTACACCCCAGTTCTTGCAAGCATAAATAAATAAATCTTTAAAAAATATATAGATAAACCAAGCAAATGAAGAAACTAAATAAAAATAATTTTTAGAGTATGAGGCCGATGAGTGGTTACAAGAGGGAAAGGTGGGAGAAGCAGGTAAGTCAGTGAAAAGTTGTACAGTGAAGGGTAGAATTGGACTTTTAGTGGTAAACTTAATGCTGTATATACATATATTGACTTTTAACGCTGTGCAACTGAAAAAGATGTTATAATGTAATGTCACCTGAATAAAATAATAATAAAAGTTGTAACTTCCTCACTTTCCTTCAGAAATTTTAGAGAAAATAACAAATAAGAATTCAAGTGAAGATTCAGAAGCAAGATTTTTATATCAAAATGTTTAAAAGAACAAAAAATATCTCACCAAGATGTAAAGAGTAGACTACAGCTATCCATAAGGATATATCAGATGATTGATATGTTTCAAATATATTTTACAAAATTAAAGTACCCATGTACATTTACCTACAGTATGCACAGATTATTGTGCACACTGATATAAATGTACTATGTTGGCTTTGTTGAGGGCCTTGGCCTAATGTTTTTTGGTCACAAACTTTCTCAGAATCCCATGGACACAAAACAGATTACGAAACAGTCACTTAGAACACAGTTCTCCAGTGGAGATAGAATGTGAGTCACATATGTCATTTAAAAATTTCTATTATCTATATTAAAAAACTAAAAATGCAGAGGTCCAATGAATATCAATAATGCTATTTGACCTAATAATCCAAAATATTTTTCAGCAAATATATAATTATATAAGTATTATAAAAAGTGAGATGATATGAAAATTTATTGAAATAAGTTATATTCTTTTTTTCCCTACAATTCCTTGCAACTTGCAATGTATAGCAATCTCTATTTGGACTAAACATACTTCAAATGGGGATGCCTGATTGACAGCATAGCCTTAGGGGAATGGATATTTGCTATCAATTTGCAATTGGAAGAATTATTTCTATAATAAGAATATACTCTTAAATAAGACACAAAGTATCATGCTTATTAGTATCCAATAATAATTAAAAGACTTCTATTCTCACCAAAAATAAGTCCTCATGTTCTATACTCAGTTATTCAGCATTAACATATAATCAGCGGTTATAGTTTTGAACTTTTATTGCTGCCAGGCAAAATGTGGGATTCCTCATGGTGGACATTTATCTGGCTGGGCATTCTACATCCTATCAATGGAAATACGGTGCTGAGACCAAGGAAGACAAGTTAATGGAAAATGCAGTGCAAAAAATATATAACAACAAGACATAAGAATTAGTGTGTTTTCAATTCTATTTGCAATTTCAGGGATGACATAACATTTCCATGAATTCTTGCTTCCTTAATTAACTTTTTATGCTCTCTTCTCTCCTTATCTCTAAGTGACTCTACAAATTTAATGAGAATTGATTTCATCACAAGAGTTTTCGAAGTAGAAAAACCCTACTTTTTTAAAGGCCATTTTAGGAAAATAACTTTAAATCTGAAGGGGGAAAAATGTTAGCATGTTTATTTGAAAAGTCAAAACCAATACCAAAAGTGCCTTTATAATTGCTTATAATTTATTAAGCAACACCACAGTTATGTAGTCATTCACTGATTCATTCCATTAACATCTTTCTAACAGACATATGTTGTGCAAGGAACAGAAATATAACAGATCATCACAGATCCTGCCTAGAAATTTAAATTCTATGAAAAGAGATAGATTATACTTGTATTAGAATGTGCAGGGTGAAGGGAGTCTGCACAGGCATTTGGAGAGGCACTGAGAAGAAACTTAATCTGACTTAAGAGGGTCTGATATCTTTGAAAGTAGTAACAGCTAAGCTGAACCTTGAAGGATAAGAAGTTTTAAGGCCCAAGTGAGGGACTAGAGGGAGAAAGTCTTACAGTGTTACTTGAAGGAACTCAGGTTCAAAAGCAGCAGTTATTCATGGAGCAATGAGGCAGGAAATGAGACTGGGGAATTAAGTAAACAGAGGTTAAATTTTGACAGATCTAGTAAAGTCATTTCAAGGACAAAGACCTACAGAAAGGATATATGCAGAGAAGCAGTTTATCATCACATGCATTATAAAAGTCATTCTGGCTGCACTGTGATTATCACATGGCTGTGGAGTCATATTCCAGTGAGGAAAAGCCATTGAGAGAATGTTCTACTTTAATGATGGGTGATACTATGGACATTTAGTGATTAGGGGAAAATGAAGGAAAATGTGACAATGACTCCCAAGATCCTTACTCTGGCAATATGTGGATGGTGATGCCATTCGTTGAAATAGGGAATCATAATAATAAGTGCTAAATCAAGCTCTTTTTGTCAGATATTGCATTTGGTTTCATATAAAATAATTTATAGTCTCCTATGACACAAGTACTATAAATCCCCCACTTAATTGTTGTAGGAGCAAAGACTCAGCAAGTTGAGGCACCTGAGGAAGATCACAAAATTAAATAGGCATTGGAGCCTAGGTTTTAATGCAAGCATCTGTCTCCAAAAACACTGATCTTGGCAAGTACATTGAAAATATTATAGAAATTGAAAATACAATAGAAATACTGCAAAACCATAAAGTCTACTTTCCGATATTTTGTTTTGGTCCACAATGATTTCAAGAAGTGTCACTACCATCATTTCTTGAACCATTCCTGAGAAGAGAGGCAAACCCAACTTACTTTTCCCAAAGACTTGGATATAAAACCTAAAATCATAAAGCACACAGAAGAAATCTTAGGAAATGTACTTCTGGATGCTGGCCACAAAGACATCTTTAGAAACTACTCAAGCAGCAAAGGAAACAAAAGCAAAAATAAATAAATAGGACTATAGCAAACTAAAAAAGTTTCTGCCACAAAAGAAACCACCACAAAAATAGGAAGAAAACCTACTGACTGAGAGAAGGCAAATGCCTATCATATATCTAGCAGGGACCTCGTATGCAAAATATATAAAGAACTCACATAACTCAGCAACAGATAAACAAATAACCCCATCAACAACAAATGGGCAAAGAAGATATACAGGTGACTAAGAGCCCATGAACAAATGCTCAACTTACTTATTTTTAGGGAAATGCAAATCAAAACCACAATGAGTTATCACCTCACACCTGTCAGAATGGCCTGTATCAAAATGACTGGGAACAGTGTGTGTTGGCAAAGGTGGTACTAAAGAGGAACTCTTGTTCACTATTGTTGGGAATGTAAATTGGTGCAGACCATATAAAAAAACATTATGAATATTCCTTAAAAAATCTAAAAATGAAAATACCATCTGAACCTGCAGTACCTCTTCTAGGCACCTTTCTGGAAAATATAGAAACACTAATTTGAAAAGATTTATGCATCCCTATGCTCATAACAGCTTCTTCACAATAGCTAAAGCATGAAAACAATCTAAATACCCATCAGAGGATGACTGCATAAAGAAGTTACAATGTATATATACTCAGTGGAATACTACTCTGCTATTTTAAAAAGATGAAATCTTATCTTTTGCAACAACCAGAACCTTAGTGGCAGGTGAGGTAAGGCTTATGTACATGTAGAAGTGAAGATGTTCCTCTGAAATTTATATAGTTTTATAAGTCAATGGTAAATCAACACAATTTCATTTAAATTGTGATGTTAAAAACATTAAAGTTCACTGCATTTCATCAAGAGGGTTGTTTTATTTTATTTCCAGGTCTTATTTTCAAGGAAAAATAAAATTAGATAACACTTTGACTCCCTATTTACTCCCACCTCTGAGGGTGCCAGCATTTCATGGAAGCAGTAAAGTGAATAAGAAATTTATTTCTATTTATGTCATATTCTATAGAAATCTCATAGCATCCAATCACTGACTAGCCAATATGACTCTATTTCTCCCCTTTTCCACCAACCCCCTTGTTGCCAATATGATACCTTAGGACTTTTAACATGAAATTGATAAAATGTGCCCACGCAGAGAAGACTTTTTTTTTTTACATTTTTTTAAAGATTTTTTTTTTTTTTATTTTTATACAAGAACCAGGGTAGAGGCTAGATGCATGGGAGGGTGAGAGGATTCACCAGAGATAGAGCGGGGAGCAGAACAGGCAGATTGATGAAATACACTGCTGAGGGAGCAGCAGGCAAGACAGGAGAGGTCTGCTTCGCTATGTGACATTCTCGCCGGCAGCCAGGATCGAACCCACGCTGCAGAAGTTGCGGACAGTTTCACAGTGTGGTGCTCAACTGCCTGCACCACCAGGGAGGCCCTTGTTTTACATTTTTACATGAAAAAATATCTATCTGGAAGGATCCCTATTTGGAGTTCTGAATCATACTTATGAGTGGCTTGTTGCTGGGCTGACCATAGTCCTAGTTTGCTCAAAACAGCATTGGTTTATGCTGTTATCAGTACATAATCAATAATATGAATAGCTCCTTATTTAGCTCTCAAAGATTATTATGATATAGGAGATAAATTAGCTGATCATCCTATGGCTTGGGCATGCATACAAACAGAACATTGCTATACTTTTGATTGTGTGTGTGTTTAAGTGTGAGTGCGTAAGGATGTGAGTGAGTGTGTGTGTTTGAATGTGTGCTGGGAAAGTATTTCTAACTATAGGTCATAGAATCCCTTGTTTTACTCAGAGTTCCTGTACTTCTAACTTCCCATACTTTCATATTCCCCAACTTCCCTACTTCAACCTTGGCAGTCACACGAGACATTTATAAAGCCACACGAGACATTTAAACTAAAATGAAAGCTATAAACTTTCTGTTTCTGAGGACTGAAAATTTCAGAATGATTGAGAGAAAACTTTCTCTCTTCCTAATAATGAAAGCCAGATTTTAACAATATTCTAAGGAATGGGGACACGGAGGCGAGAGAAACCACACACTTAAGAAAGCAAGAGACAGAAACCACAATATCAGCAACCACCTCAAGGGTAGAATCCAAGCAGAATTCATGCTGTGTCACTTCATACATAACTTTCTGGCATGAGCAAATTGCCAATGGACATGCATGTCTCGTCAGTTGGCTAGTCTGATGGGACTGTACTCAGTTCTTCCATATGTCTGTCACACCCACCCAGTGCACCTAGAGGCCCAGACACTCAGACTCTTAGAGGGGAAGTGATTCTATGTGGTAAAAGTGTAAAAGTGAGATAAAAATGCTATAAAACATTTAGCTTCACTGCATTTCATTGAGAGGGTTGTTTTATTTTATTTCCAGGTATTTTTCAAGGAAAAATAAAATTAGATATAACTTTGACTCCCTATTTACTCCCACTTCTGCGTAGGCCAACATTACAAGAGAGTAGTAAAGTGAATAAGAAGTCTTGGCAACAGATTGCCTAAGTAACCATAAAACTAGATGAACATACTTAGAGTACCAGGGAGTAAACGTCTATATTTTTCCAGGCTATGCTATTTCCAGGTAGAATGAAACATTCATTTCCACTTATTGTCAGCAAGGCACGATGAATGAATAATTTATTCATTCATTACACAAATATGTATTCGGTTCATCCTCCGTACTAAGCACCAATATGGATATTTAGGATATATTAGTGAACCAAACTGTGACAAAATATATTTCCAAATATAGTTGTTCAATATATCCCATTCCATATGTCTTTTTACAATGTAATTATGGAAGGAGCTGAAGGAGTTTACCTACAGGAAATCTCACACTGACCAGAAAGGGGTCCCTTTCAGGACAGCACCAAAAATACTCAAATCAAAACAATTTCAAGACTCCCACACTAGCCAAGGTGACACATGCTATTTTACACTGATATGAAGTGGTAGCTGAAGAGTTTCCCAAAATTATCAACCATGAATAAGCCAAGAAAATGTACAAGTCTGTGTGTCCACAAAGGACATGAAGCTGTAAGAAGTATGATTAATACAATTCAAATGTTGATCCTGCCAACATATCACAAATATCCCAATGAAATTTCATAGTCAAATTCAAATGAGTCGAAGGACCAGAAGGGATCTATAGTGTTCCTTGCCTTGTCTCCCATTTCAAAAATAATTTTGAAAATTGTCAGTAGTGTAAGCCACTTACCTGTGTGTTATAGATCTGAAGATTCTTCACGAATTGCTGCATGTCTATCATTAGTCAGGCCTCATATCTCCACTGATTTACACTGAAAGAAACATCCCATATTAAAAAATCTCTGGGTCTGTACACACATTTTAATTTGAAATAGTAATTCTCTAAAATCCCCTTTGAATATAATAATATAGTTTTATCTATCTGTACTCTATCTGCACAATTTTTAAAGATTGGGTTTCAAATGATAATGAAAAAAATAATCAAATTTACCCAAATTGCCAACTAATATTGGTCAGTAAGTTCTCTCAGAAAATGAATGCTTAAATTGTATGTTTAATAATGACATTTGTAACAGGAATTAATATTCATAAATATAATATATAGAACCCTTAAGATGACATAAATGTACAGAGAACACTATTTGCTATATAACCTTTCCACATTCTCCGAGAGGAACTAGCACCATTACTGTTGGGGGGAAAGGATGTCCTGAATGAACTCTTCAAGTAGGTTTTTATGGACCCCACCCTCACCCCAGACCAGAGAGATCCAAAACACCAAGGACTGCAAATCCCATAAAGTCATCACCACCGAAGGGAAGGTTGCTGGGAACTCAGAGTGGAGTTAAACAGCCAGGTTTGGTATATAACCAGACACGTGGGCCTTGGGGGTCCTTGGTTTTTCACCAGATTTCAGCATGTTATTGAGGTTCCAGCTCAGCAGAACTGGTAGGATGCATTCACTGACTTCTCTCTTTCTCCCTGAGATCTTCATTTCTCCATTTTTGTAAATAAACCCTTTACTACCTTTTTTGTGTGTACCTGTAGTTAAGTCTCATTATAAATCCTTTTTAAGCACACTTGGGTGAGGACCCACAGTCAGGCCAAACCATTTCACATTGGGGTTGCCCTGTAACATTACTAGGAAAGAAAAATTTTAAAAAAATCAAAATTAAAGAAGATATTCAATGCTTCCCAAATTTTTTCCTTAAAGCAACAAAGAAGGGAGTGTCCCCCAGATGTACCATCTTGACACAGGGAGGTTCCTGTCTTGTCCTCACCAATACTGCGTGGAACTGAGAAAGGGCTCTCTCCACAGTCGGAGGTGAGCTGAAACCCTACAGAAGCCAGAAGCCAGCGGGGGATCCAGCCACCGCTGGGGCAGACCATGCGCGCAGGGGAGCTTCCGACAGATGTGCCATCTTTAAGACAGGGAGGTTAGTGTCCTGACCTCACCAAAACTGTCAGAGCCTCCGACATCTCAGAAGGAGCTCACCGAAGAGATGCCGACCAGTACCAGCGACAAGGTGTCCCAATGCATAGGACAAATCAGAAAATAAGCAGCAGGGAGAAGAAAAACTAAAATCAACCAAGCAAGTCTTCAGGGAAAGGACACACCACAAAAAGAAAATCAACCACAACGAAAAAGGAACTCTCCTACATTGCTGGTGGGAGTGCAAACTGGTCCAACCACTATGGAAAGTTGTGTGGAGTTTCCTCAGTCTACTAAAAATGGAGCTACCATATGACCCGGCAACTCCACTACTAGGGATCTACCCAAAGAACACAAAAACATTGATTCAAAAGAGCACCTGTACCCTTATGTTTATTGCAGTACTATTTACAATAGGTAAAACCTGGAAACAACCCAAATGCCCAAAAATAGATGACTGGACCAAGAAGATGTGGCATATATACATAATGGACTATTATTCAGCAATAAAAAAGATAAAATCATACCATTTGCAGCAATGTGGATGGAACTAGAAGGAATTATGCTCAGTGAAATAAGCCAGAAGGAAAACAAAAAATATCAGATGATTTCACGTATAGCAGGAATCTAGGGGAACCCAATAAAGACATCAGTGCAAAAAAAATAACAACAGTACAAAACACAATAAAGCAAAAATGCACAATTATAAATCAGAGACATACTGCAGGGGAGAAGGGAGAGGGATCAGAGGGAGGGAGGGAGGAGCACAGGGAACTGAGGTGATGGTGCACAGGTGCATTGGTGAAAGAAACTCTATGGGGACTACACCTGAAGGGGTGGAGGGAAGAAAATATTGTTTAAAAATGAACAATGATGTAAAAAATAAAAATGAATAAATAAATATTTTATAAACAGTTAAAGTGAAGTACATGGAAGGGGCAAAAGCACTAAATAAACAAAATAAAATAAAAAAATAAAATCAACCACAAGACTGCAACAACAGTGACTTGGAAAAACTTCTGAGCCTTCCTGGTAGAGAATTTAAAGTTGCTATGATTAAAAAACTGAAACAAGTTGAAAATGATATGGGAAAAATAATCAATAATCAGAGGAATGAAATTGAGCCCTAAGAGGGAAATGAAAGAAATGCAGGAGATCAAAGGATTAATGGAGGAGATGAAGAACTCTGGGAAAAGCAATGAAAACAGAATAGATGAAATGGAAGAACAAATAAGTACTTTTGAAGACACAGAAATAAAAAGAACCAAAACAGAAAAGGAAAGAGAAGTATGAAGGAAAAAGAATGAAGAAAGACTTTGGGAACTACCTGACTCCATGAGGAAAGGAAATATAAGAGTTATAGGAATCCCAAAAGGAGAGGAGAGAGACATAGGAACAGAGAAAATATTGAAGGAAATAATTGAAGAGAACTTCCCAACCATGAAGGAGCTATAAATAGATATACAAGAAACAAAAAGAACACCAAACTTCCATGATGAAAGGAAAAATACAGCAAGACACATAATAGTAAAGCTCCCAAGAATCCAAGACAAGGAAAAAATAATGAAGCTGACAAGAAGGAAGAAACAGATAATGTACAAAGGAAAACCAATTAGACTGACATCAGACTTCTCCGAAGAAACACTACGGGCAAGGAGAGAGTGGAGGGACATAGTCAACAAACTCCAAGACAACAAATGCCAACCAAGAATACTTTATCCCACAAGCTTTCCTTCCTCTATGAAGAAATAATAAGGACCTTCCCAGACAAACAGAAACCCCAGAATTTATTACAACTAAACCCCCACTCCAAAAAATACTACAAGGAGTCCTAAAACCGGATCCAACAGAGGGATGAATAAGAACGAAACAAGACAAAAATAAAAACACAGAAAAGACAAAAGAGCAAATACAAAAGCTAACATCAATATTAACTGTAAATGTAAATGGACTAAAATTCTCAATAAAAAGACATAGAGTCGCAGGCTGGATTAAGAAACAAAACCCAGCCTTTTGTTGTCTCCAGGAAACACATCTAACTACAAAAGATAAAAATAGACTGAAAGTAAAAGGATGGAAGACAATCCTACAAGCAAATGGACCAAAAAAGAAAGCAGGAACAGCTATACTTATATCAGATAAAACAGATTTCAAACTCATAAAGGTAAAAAGAGACCCAGACAGTGACTACATTATCCTCAAGGGGATAATACATCAATGGTACCAATGGAACCAAATAGAAAATGCAGAAATAAACCCACAAATTTATGGTCAACTAATCTTTGACAAAGGAGCAAAGAGTATGCAACAGAGCAAAGATAGTTTGTTCAATAAATCCTGCTGGGAAAACTGGATTGCTACATGCAAAAGAATGAAGCTTGACTACTACCTCACACCATGCACTAAAAGCAACTCAAAATGGATTAAAGAACTAGACATTAGACCTGAAACCATAAAATACATAGAAGGAAATATAGGTAAAACATTACATGACATACAAATCAGTAACATCTTTAAAGACACATCACCCAAAGCAGTGATAGTGAAGGTAAAGGTAAACAGATGGGACCACATCAAATTAATGAGCTTCTGCACAGCAAAAGAGACAGTAACCCAAACAAAGAGACACCCCACTGACTGGGAGAAAAGTTTTGCACACAGCACTAATGATAAAGGACTGATCACAAAAATCTACAAAGAGCTGATGAGACTCAACAAAAACAAAGTAAATAACCCAGTCAAAAAATGGGCAGGAGAGCTAAAAAGAAATTTCGCCAGGGAGGAAATGCAAATGGCCAAAAGGCATATGAAAAAATGCTCAACATAGTTGATAATCAGGGAAATGCAAATCAAAACTACATGAGTACCATCTTACATCAGTGAGAATGGCACATATTAAAAAAAAACAAAAACAAAACTAGCAATAACAAATGTTGGCGAGGATATGGAGAAAAAAGAACTCTCCTGCATTGCTGGTGGGAGTGCAAACTGGTCCAACCACTATGAAGGGCTGTATGGAGATTCCTCAGTCAGCTAAAGATGGAGCTTCCATATGATCCAGCAATTCCACTCCTACGTATTTACCCAAAGTGTCACAGAAACATTAATTCAAAAGGGCACCTGCAACCCTATGTTTATCGCAGCACTATTTACAATAGGTATTACAATAGCTATTTACAATAGCTTACAATAGGTAAGCTTTGGAAACAACCCAAATGCCCCAAAATAGATGACTGGATCAAGAAGATGTGGTACATATGCACAATGGAATATTACTCAGCAATCAAAAAAATAAACTCATGCAATTTGCATCAACATGGATGGAGCTGGAAGGGGTCATGTTCAGCAAAATAAGCCAGAAAGAAAAAGAAAAATACTGGATGAATAGCAGGAATTTAGAAAACCTAAATAAGGGATCAGGAAAAATACTAATTATAATAAAGTAAAAATCAAAATCAACAAGAAACTATAAACCAGAGACACACTACAGGGGAGGAGAAGGGAGTAGGATCAAAACAAGAGGGGGTGGGAATTTTATGAGGATGATAACCAAGATGAAAATGCAGAAATTATGCAAAAATGAAAAATGATGTAAAAAATATACAAAATTAAAAAATAAAAAAAATCTGAGAATGAAAAAAAAAAAGCAACAAAGAAGGAAGAAGGATTCATTCTTTAAGAGAAAAAGAAAAGAGAAAACAAGAAGAAAAGAAAGGAAAACACTATACTATACCTTTCAACTTCAACACAAATGAAAATGACATTTTCAGTGAATTCAAGTAATACCCAAGATTCAACTCACCCAAGTTCTAGAATGTGATTATAATAATTGCTGAAACAATTATTTGATTAAATTAACAAAGTACTATAATTTTCAGAGAAAGTTTTGGCTTTCTGTTATACTGACTAAAATAGAAAAAAGGTTTTTTATTATACTATAAATTCATATTTCTTCATACTTTCCAATTTCTGGCTCTTTAGTACCCAAGTTTTTGCTTACTCAATATATAAATTTAATTCTCTTGAAAATCAGAGCAGTCAATATTATTCTGATCTAGCATAACTGTTGTTTGATTTGAGCTGACATATAAATATCTTAACACATCAGAATATTTGCTTGCTTCTATTTAACTTAGAAACAAACAAGGAAAACACAAGAATCACTCAGAGCAATATCACTCAGAGCAGATGAGAAAATGAGAGCTTCTTAATTAAACGAAAATAAACTAAACCACTTTTCTATTATCCCTCCTGAGCACTTGTCTGACAGGTAAGTCAATAAGGTCATTCTTCCTAGAACAGGCTTTAGAATATTCAAGATGATGTTCCAGGCAGCCACCGCCAATCAACTGGGGTGAACCACAAATGAATCCTAATGCCATTCTAGGGGATCAATATAGGCCCACTGTCTGGATACTTCCAGAAAGGCAACTTGATCTGTATACTAAATAAAGACAGGAGCAAAATAGTGTCATCTACTTCATAAAACTGTTGGGAGGATCAGAAGAGCTATAAAACAACATTCCAGGTAACTTTGTTTTGATAAATGTTAACTTCACAAAATATCCATTACGAGCCAAGCATTTTCTATACTCCTGAGATACATTAGTGAATTCAACAGGCAAAAATTCACCACCTTTCACAAAACTTAAGAACAAGTAGTCTCCAATTTCATTGTCACTCATTCAGTCACTCATTCAAATATTTATTCATCTAATGCTTTCCAAAAACACTGATTATTCACTATGTGGCTAGAACTGATATTTATTTGAAGAATACTAAAAAATACATCTTCTGCCTTCAAAAAGAACTTAATCAGGAGTTACAGAAATAAACACAACTAACTATACTAAAAAATTGCCAGGTGTTATAATACAGGTAAATGTAAACTGTTATGGAAATAACTGTATCTTCTTAAAGATACATCTCTTGATAGATATATTACTTATATTTTTAAAGCCTTAGCAGAGCTAAGTATGCTTTCAAAGGACAGTTTCTTTCATTTCAGTTACTGATATTCGCTTGCTTTTTACAAAGAGAATGATACTGTTGAATTCTTACTGTACATAAATGCAGTGGATATTAAGCAGGCGTGATAGGTGACTCAGTGGGATACAACTATCACTTATCCAACCCTCTATTCTCTAAAGGATCAATGTAATTCAGCACTGGATCTGGGAATGGCTCCCAGGTTTAATTTAATTAGTACAGTTCTGACCTTTTTTATAGTATTAACATATAATCTTTTGTCCCTATGGACTGGCCTGTTCATTATGTTTTCTGCCTGAAGCTTAGAGCACACTGAGTTCCAATTACCAGTTTATAAAACTGTCAAGTCATCTCTTGTCAAATGACTGTTTTCACCCAAGTAGCTTAAAAATTATGCAAGTCAACTCAAGTAACTGAAGCATTAATTAAAATTTTTAGATTATGAAGAAGGACCCAGGAGATGTAAAAACACACCTCAGGATTGCAAACGAGAGCATGAGAACAAGAATCCTGCAGAGCTTAGAATGATCTGACACGGCAACTAATTGACATATGCTAGTCCTATTTCTACAGAGCAGAAATTTCAAATTATATTATAAACAATTCTCTATAAAGTCTAAGTAAACTGCTAATATAAGATTATAATCATCTTTACATCACTACTGAGTAAATTACCTATCTGGGAGACTTTAAAGACTTTTTTGTGAGAATTCAGGAATTTTTAATGTTAATATATTTAATGCCACATAGGTCTGAATTAGAATCAGCTAAGAGTAACAGTGACCTAAAATAGCATCGATTAAACCAAGATAGAATTTTATTTCTTAAACAGACTCAAGGAATGAGGTAGTTTGAATTCATGATCCGGGAACCAATATCCCTCTCAATTTATGTTGTGGCATCCTTAGGGAGAAGTCCTTATCTTTATGGTTCAAAAAGAAAGTTAAGATTTCCAAGGATTAAATCTGTGTACAAGGAGCAAAAAAGTAAAAATTGGAGCAAAAGTTGGCTTTTATACTTAGGATTCCCAGATGCCTCCACATACAGACATTTCATTGGCCAAATTAAGAGTGACATCGTCACTCCTGGCAGGAGTGAAAGCAGAAAAATGTTCTCTTCACTTGGACAATCATCTTCTGCTGAAACATGACTCTGACTAGGGGACAAAAGGAGAATGCAGATTAGAAGCTCTCCTACTAATCTCTACTACTCACCATTTAACTAATGAGTGATTTAAAAACACTTTTATAGTATAAAAATAAATAAGGACAATTAAAATCAACCTTCCCAATATTAGAAGCTGGGTGGTGGGGGAAGAAAATAATGCATTCTTAAAAAAAAAAAAAAAGATTTATTTTATTTTTATGCATACAAGAGCTGGGGTAGAGACCAGAGTTGTGGGGTGGGGTGGGGGTGAGAGGATTCACCAGAGACAGAGCAGGGAACAGAACAGCAGATTGACTGAAATACACTGCTGATGGGAGCTGCGGGCAGGACAGGAGAGGTCTGCTGTGGCATGTGGGTATCTCCCTGGCTGGGGATTGAACTCGTGCTGCAGTAGCTGCGGTCAGCTTCATAGGTTGCATCTTAATCCCTTGCACCACCAGGGAGGCCCAAGAAAATAATGCATTCTCAGTTTGTAAATAGAAAGGAAGAAGACGGATTATATAGATCTTTGACAGCAGGGAAATCAGCAGATAATGAACAAAAATCAAACCCAATTAGGAAAGGAAGAATCAAACAGAAAAGTTACCAAGACTTTCAGCACTCTAGAGATTATCCAAATGACTAAGGAATGATTTAATTATTTAAGGTGAATCTAATATTTATAAAAACATTATTTGGTGTCTACTAAATTTTAAATGAGAACAATGCTCACAGCTATAAAACATAAAAAATGTTTCAAAAAACAATAAAATCCATTTGATATAGAATCTAGAACAACATGTGATCGTGTAGGAAGAAACATTTTCATTCAATTATGTTAATAATTCTATAAAAAGCAAATAATGGAAGACTTTGATATAATGAATTACCCTGGAGACTATTAGAATTTGACCTTGTAGGAAAATGAGGACATCAACAGGTGACATAGACACTTCAATTGGGGAGTAAGAGGAGGAAAGGCAGTTTAGAGGAGTCTTTTTTTTAAGATTTATTTATTTATACAAGAGCTGGGGTACAGGCTAGAGATGCAGGAGGGTGAAGGGATTCACCAGAGACAGAGTGGGGAACAGAACAGGCAGATGGACCAAAACACACTGCTGAGGGGAGCAGCAGGCGAGACAGGAGAGGTCTGCTGTGCCATGTGGGTTGCTCCTTGGCCTCCTGGGAATCGAACCGGTGCTGCAGAGGCTGTGGACAGCTTCACAGCGCTGCCCTCAACCCTCTGCACCACCGGGGAGGCCCCAGTTTAGAGGAGTCTTTACGCAATCTTTCATTCATGCAGGATATAAAAGATTCACTGGTGTGTGAGACACTGTATAGCTTCTATCCCATCCTAGATTACTCTCTTCTTTGTGTTCACATCTCAAGCACACCTCTAATAATATAGATTGAAAGGAAAGATCACTCTTCACTTGCAGGTCATCACACAGCAGGGATTCACCCTTCCTCACTTTAGCAAACTTCTTTCTTCCCTCTTACCTTCTCTCTCCCTCTGCTTCCACTCCTCCCTCTTTCTCTGAGGTAACACTGTTTTACAACACTGGATATGATTTAGGGGAATAGGTTGGCCCCTCCTGAGATGTATGCTACCACACCCACTGCCAAAGCACCCATAGTCCTTTACCCTCGGCCACTGGGTACCCTTGCCCACTCCCTCCTGCTCCATATCCTCGATTCTGCAGTCATGTTACTAGGCTCTGTATTTCTTTAGTTTGGTCTGTTCTTTTGTGTTGTTTCTCTATTTTCCTCCTGAGTGAAATCATTCAGCAGTTGTTTTCATAAACATCCTTCAAATTCCATAAATCTTAGTGAAAAATCATGATGGGTGTCAAACCTCAGAACAAGCACAGGACATCAGGAGTACTAAATAATCCACAAAATGTGTAAACTCTCTTATATAGAGATACTTTGAAACAGTAAGAGCAGATCATTTACCTGTACAGAGGTCAATAGCAAGGCATCACTCCCCAGGATCCTGAGTGTTGGGGGCTGGCCCACAAAATTAATCTTAAGGGTATGAAACTATGAGTTTCACAAAGCTTAACAATAACAACAGCAAAACAGAAATTTACCTTAGAGGATACCAAACCAGTTAATGAGTAAGAGTATTTACTTGCTTTTAACAGTATCTACTACAATGGAAAATGGTAAAACTGATTATGTTGTGTTAATACCAAATTTTTCTGGTCAGTTTTCTATTCCACTTTCAAAAGAATTAAGAAAGCTGTCAAGAACAGTATTTCTTCCCTCAGCATCTCAAACTGTTCTGAGATAATCAATAGCACAGTGAAATGAAGAAGTTACTGACAATGTTCAAATGAGGAATGTTTTTGAATAATAACTTTAAGTCTTAACCACAGAGTTGAGAAATTTGGTAGTAATAAACAAGCAAAAATATATCATCTATTTTTTACCACAAAAGTTTTTTATTTCATCCTTAATTTTCTCAGATATTTGGGCTACTGGCTAGTCTTTAATGTTTAACTGAACCTTCATCGGTGATTTGTAAAACAGCCTCAAAATTTTTGATACTCCTATCAAAACAAGCCTCAGATTGACTTCACACACACACAAAAAGTAATATTTGCTGGAACATTTCTTTTTTTATATTTCTTTTTTTTATTTTATTTTTATATTCCACATAAAATTACAACCCCTTATTTTGACCCCTATCTCTCCTTTCCCCTCCCCCCCACCTCATAGTGTGTCTCTGGTTCATAGTTGTTTGTTGATTTTGATTTTTTCTTTCTTATAGTTATTTTTTTTCCTGGTCCCTTATTTAGGTTTTCTAGATTCCTGCTATGAATGAGACCATCGGGTATTTTTCTTTTTCTTTCTGGCTTATTTCGCTGAGCATGATCCCATCCAGCTCCATCCATGTTGCTGCAAATTGCATGTGTTTATCTTTTTTGAATGCTGAGTAATATTCCTTGGTGTATATGTACCACATCTTCTTGATCCAGTCATCTATTTTTGGGCATTTGGGTTGTTTCCAAAGCTTAGCTATTGTAAATAGTGCTGCTATAAACATAGGGGTGCAGGTGTTCTTTGGAATTGATGTTTCTGTGTCCTTTGGGTAAATACCTAGGAGTGGAATTGCTGGATCCTGTGGAAGCTCTATGTTTAGTAGGTCCAGAAATCTCCACACAGCTCTCCACAGTGGTTGGACCAGTTTGCACTCCCACCAACAGTGCAGAAGAGTTCCTTTTTCTCCACACCCTCGCCAACATTTGTTGTTGCTAGTTTTTTTAATATGTGCCATTCTCACTGGTGTGAGATGGTATCTTATTGTAGTTTTGATTTGCATTTCCCTGATTGCAAGTGATGTTGAACATTTTTTCATATGCCTGTTGGCTATTTGTATTTCCTCTTCTGAGAAGTTTCGTTTTAACTCTTCTGCCCGTTTTTGACTGTATTATTTTCTTTGTTTTTGCTGAGTCTCATCAGCCCTTTGTAGATTTTTGTGATCAGTCCTTTATCATTAGTGTTGGGTGCAAAATTTTTCTCCCAGTTGGTGGGGTTTCTCTTTGATTTGGTTATTGTCTCTTTTGCTGTGCAGAAGTTCTTTAATTTGCTGTAGTCCTTGCTGGAACATTTCTATCACACAATGCAACTTTGATTCTGAAAACCAAATTTTACCATTGCAATGGGAATTATAGAACACAACTAAGAAAACTGAATTAGAACTCAGCAACTCTAAATCCAGTTTCAGTAGGATACTAGCTTTTGGCTTAGGACAGTTTTAGAGTTCTGTGGCATAAGAACTGCATCTCCAGAACCCAGAAGTGGGCTGACTGTGGAATGAGAGCAACCAGAGGAGGAGGGGTAGGACAGAGGAGTAGAGAGGAGGGGAGGGGTGAGAACAAAGAAGGGAGGAAGCACAGGCATCCTTGGCGCTGGATTACTGATTCTTTGGTGATGGGTGCGCTGTGGCAACAATGCTGAAGAGGAGATCCTGCACTTCTATTATGGAAACAATGATGTAAACCAGTATTAACTCAATAAAAATATTTAAAGTTGTTTAGAGGCCACTAAACATGGTAACTGGAGGGTCTTTTCTATTTCAGGGTTTTATTTTTTATAAAGATTTATTTATTTATGCATACAAGAGCTGGGGTATAGGCCAGAGGTGTGGATGGTGAGAGGATTCACTAGAGACAGAGTGGGGAACAGAACAGGCAGGCTGACAAAATACACTGCTGAAGGGAGAAGTGGGGGAGACAGGAGAGGTCTGCTGCTCCATGTGGGTATCTCCCTGGCCGGCCGGGATCAAACTCGTGCTGCAGTGGTTGTGAAGAGCTTCATAGGTTGGATCTTAACCCCTTGCGCCACCAGGGAGGCCATATTTTAGGATTTTAAAACTTGTTATTCTAAGTCAGCCACTTAACTTCTGCAATGGAAAGAAACTTGGAAGTGATAAATAGAGCAAAGCTTCCGAAATGCCTGTAGACTCAGTATAGAAGGCAACAGAGGGCCAAGCATTGGGCAATCCAAGAAGTGATCAACTGCAGAGCACTCAGGAGTGTGACCAGGGAGCCAGGCTGACAGAATTAAAGGCCCAGCTGCAGCTTTAGCACCACTGGCGTCGCCTGGCTCATGCCTAATGGGCTCATCCTGGTTCCTCATCTGTAAAATCACTAACAGAATGTGAGTCATTGGGTTGTTGTGAGGATTACATGAGAAGTATGCAAGGTACAGCAGCATTACCAGATACATGATACATACTCAAGTATATCTCCATTATAGTAACTGAGTTTTTATTATGTTCTCAGCACTTTTAATTGTAACACCTAATTAAAATCCTTCCGAAAACTTGTGAAAACAATGCAATATGTGTTACAGGAGAGAAAACTGAGGTTCCCAAAAGAATAAAATATCCCAAAGCCCCAACACTACTGAAGGGGATTCCAGTCTTGACCCACTGCCCCAAGGCACACAGACCCTCATCTGCAGGATCAGCACCTTCTGTACTGGGGAAATATACAGGGGATTCAGACAGGGATTTCTTAGTTCTCTTTAGAAAATAAAACCAAAGTGATGTGTTTTTATCTGAGGGTTTATGATCTAAAAACTTCACATAACAATGGAAAACTTTATTATTTTCAATATTTAATGTATTAATACTGAGACTGGAGCCTTGATTAACTCATGAAAGTTAAAGTACAGATTCCTCAAAGAAAGTAAGCAGACCACAGCCTCCCTGGTGGCGCAGCGACTGAGCGTTGGGTTGCGAAGCTGCCCGCAGCCGCTGCAGCGCCAGTTCGATCCCCAGCCACCTGGCGAGGGTCCCACATGGCGCGCAGACCTCTCCTGCTGCCCGCTGCTCCCCTCAGCAGTGTACTTAGTCAGTCTGCCTGTTCTGCTCCCCACTCTGGCTCTGGTGAATTCTCTCACCCTCATGTGCTTCTGACTGTACCCAGTGCTTGTATAAATAAATAAATAAATCTTTAAAAAAAAAAAAAAAGAAAGTAAGCAGACCATGTGAATATTTATCAACATTTCCCAATTAATTAAAAACTGCACCATTCCATTTTACTACAGATAATCTGACTTTTCATCTAGGAATGCTATAATTCCCTCTTTAGCCTCATTTCAAGCTTATTTCAAAAAGAGGATAACACACTTATTTGTACAAGCAGAGTAATTGTCATTTAGTACTTAAGTAACAGACATGTGATATCAAATTTATTAGAATACAAATTTTTTAAAAACTTAGCAGTTCATCATTTTAGAACATTTTACCTTTACTGTTGCTACATAGAAATGAAGAATAAAGCAAGGATACCCATCCGATAGAATTCAATTTCCAGAGTCTCCAGCATTCAATTTTATCTTGCATATTCTAAGCCAAGAGTTTGCAAACTATAGCCTCAGTGTCAAATGAGGCCTTCTGTTTTTGTAAATAAAAATTTATAGGTGTACAATAACGCACATTCACTTATATATTATCTCTAGCTGCACTTACACTAAAATGGCAGCATTGATTAGTTGTGGCCGATGCTGTTTAGCCCACAAAGCCAAAAACATTTACTACCTTCTCCTTTACAGCAAGATAATTGGCTAAATAGTTCGGAGGTTGGGGAGGGCTGTCAAACACTGTATCTTCCAAAGAAATGTCTGGCTTTTGACTGGCTCCTAAAAAATAACCTGAACGCAGCTAGAATGTCCTGCCTGGTAGGACTAGCTTTGTTTATCTGAGGGCTTGAGTCATGATAGATAGTTTATGCTACCAATGTGATTTATGGTGCTGTTCTTGGGTTATAAATTATGAGTTTGCTCTCTGGAGGACATGGACACCAACTCAAGTAAAACCTCAATACCAAAGTTAGTGTGAGCTTCACTGGTTAGCAGGACTTCATGTAGTCACACACCACTATGGGAATAAAGTCCTGTTCATATAACTCCACTGAGAGAGGACGACTAAGCTTGAGCCTGGTTTCTCCTGGACACTGCCCATGCTCATTTTACCTTAGCAGACTTTAAAAAAAAAAAAAAGATTTATTTATGCATACAAGAACTGGGGTGTAGGCCAAAGGTGTGGGGGTTGAGAGGATTCACCAGAGGCAGAGTGGGGAGCAGAACAGGCAGACTGACTGAAATACACTGCTGAGGGGAACAGCGGGCGAAACAGGAGAGGTCTATTGCACCATGTGGGTAGCCCCCTGGCCAGGGATCAAACTCGTCCTGCAGTGGCTGGCAATAGCTTGATAGTGCTGTCTTTAACTCCTGTGCCACCAGGCAGGCCCTTAGCAGATTTTAATATGCATTCTTTTTTTTAAAAGATTTATTTATTTATGCATACAAGAGCTGGGGTACAGGCCAGAGATGCTGGTGGTGAGAGGATTCACCAGAGACAGAGTGGGGAAGAGAACAGGCAGATTGACTGAAGTACACTGCTGAGGGGAGCAGTGGGTGAGTCAGGAGAGGTCTGCTACGCCATGTAGGTTTCTCTCTGGCTGGCCGGGGATTGAACTCGTACTGCAGAGGCTGCAGAGGCTGCAGATTGCTTCATAGTGCGGTGCTTAACCCCTTGTGCCACCAGGGAAGCCCTTAATATGTATTCTTTCTCTAATAAACTGCACCCAAGGGGAAATAACTCTTCCGAGACATGAAGGTAATGCTAGTGAATCACTAAATCTGAGGGTGATTCTTTAGGATTCCTGAACTTACTGGTTCTTTACAGAAAAGCATTTACCAATACTTGCTTGAATTGCTTTTGAAATTTAAAATGTCAAAGTGGACCAAAATCATAGTAGTTATGTTAATAAAATATAGTTAGAGCTTTTTCAGGGTTTATTCTATCTTATTAGTAACAAATTTCCAACAAAAACTTTGTTTAACAATTTTGTACCTGGAATCAAGATGATTACATAATTAATTGGCATTAAGTGAGTCCACTTCCTTTAACCCACACAAGTTCTCAGTTCTAAATGTTTTCAGCATATAAAATATATTGGGGAAAATCACAAGAAAAAACAAAGTTTTATGTTCAAAAATGCAGATAAATTTTTTGATGTGACCAGCAGTGGCTGCTAAGATTTAAGCTTATCAAAATTGTTAAGATGAGCTGTACCTGTCCTTTGAGTGGCCTTTACTTTTCTTATTTTTTAGCTCATACAAAAGGTCAAGACAGATTTTAGGAAGCCAAGTCCACGTATTTCATTTTCTTGTCTTCCAATGCTACAAAAATAAATTTTCAATGATCCATTTATAAAATAAGAAGCAAATTCAGGCTTAAGGACAGACTTTATTCAAAAGTATTATTCCTCAAATGGGAAGGAAACAATTGCAATGGGAAAAAAGTTCTGACCTAAGATCTATAAGCCTCTCAAAATATAGGCAAAAAGGGCTTTTCTTCAAAAAGAAAGAGTAAATAAGCCTAGAAAGAACCAGTAGTGGTGTATCCATCAGGATGTTTCAGCGAAATGTTATCAGTAGGTTACATAAAGGAATATATATGAGAAAGCTGAAGAGACATGAAAACAATTGTGTAATTCAGTCCTGGTCAGAAGAGCTGAGGTTGGGGATCTATCGTATGAGTTCTAGTCTGCGTCCCAAACCCAAGAAACAGAATCCCCTATGACCAAGGGCAGAAGAAGACTTAGTTCAAACAGAGAGCAAATTTCATCCTGCCTCTGCCTTCCTATCCTACTCAAGGCCTCAATGGATTGGATGGTGCCCACTGTGTTGGTGTAGGCAATCTCCTTGACACAGTTCACTGACTCAAGTGCTAATCTTTTGCAGAGACATACTCAGAAATAATGTTTTACCAACAGTCTGGCCATCCGTTTAGCAAGTCATGTTGATACATAAAACTGTGCCATGTAGGAAATTGGGATAAGTGAGGGTGACATATTCTGAGAGTAGGAACAGAAAGTTCTGCCCTGTGGCTGGTGCATTCTCAGGAGGAGCTATTATGGAGCTACGAGTGCAAGTTGAAGGTGAATCGATATTCAGAGGCTTCAGGGAAGCAGGGAAGCTTAAATAACATTTGATTAACAAGCTTTTGTTCCCAGTGATCAGTAGGGACACATTATGGGTCCCTTGTTATAGATAAATAAGAGGCTTCTGTGAGTCTTATGGCATCACAGGGACGAGGATTTTTTTCTGCAGAAACTACTTCATATACTTAAAGTTATTGTGGGCATGGCATGGTAACAAACATATGAAGAGGCATGGCCCTCTACCCCTAATTAAACATAGTATTGTCAATGTTACTTAAAAAAAAAAAAAAAAAACAACCAAAAACAAAACAAAAAAAAAATTGAAAAAAGAAAGACGGAAGAAGGAAGGAAGGGATTTTTTTAATACTCTGTTCCAAGAGCTTGGGGTAAAATTCAATACTGTTAGTTTATATAAAGAGCAGCAAAATCATTTAGGCACTATGGTACTGCATGATGTTAGGACATAACAAAATTAACAGCAAAATTGAATGCATTTTGTAGAAAGTCTAAATACAGTAACATAGTATTCATAATGGGCTAACCTAAAGAAATGCCTTCAAAGCTGTCTTAGAATTAAGGACATTTCAGGTGTGGGAGTCATGTTAAAATATGGGGAGGAAAAACTTTGTTTTATTGATGTAACAAGAAAATCTGAGCTGGTTTCTAGAAATTTGTAATCGTAACACAACATGCAGAAATGGCGCCAAAACAGAAGAAAGGTGGCATTTCTAAACTTTACCTCATTTTCCTATTATTTCCTTATCATTTGCAGAGCAAATGATGCAGAATTTCAGTAATGCCAGTAAATCTTCAGAATTTGGGGAAAAGATATATCATATTTCCATTTCATTAAGAATGCAATTTAGATAAAAAACAAAGAACATTAAGCCTATATCCTGAACCAGGGGTGAGTCTAGCTGGTGTTGACAGAGAGCAGAGAAAGACACACAAAGGCTGAGTTTCCAGTGCTTATTTTCAGAGGAGAAAGGGATAAAAAAGTAAATTAACAAAAGGAGCATGTTGTTTCAGACACTTGCTATTAGTTGTTACAGTTGAATTATGCCCCCTTGTCCCAAATATCCATAGGTTGGAGTATTACCACCCTGTGCCCAAGAAAGTGACTGTATTTCTAAGACAGGGTCGTTAAGAGGTAATGAAGTTAAAATGAGGCCATTCGGAAGGGCTTTAATTGAAGGTGACTGACATCCTATAAGAAGAGGAAGTTTAGACAAAGACAGACACAGAGAGAGAGAGTGAGCTCCACAGTGAAGATGCAGAGAAAAGATGGCTACCTCCAAGGCAGAAAACGATCTCTCTTAGGCTCCAATGGTAAGAAAATCAATTTCTGATGTATAAGCTACCAGTCTGTGATGCTTGGTTACAGCAGTGCTAGGTGTTGTGTAGAAATATAACCATTAAATGATAAAGCATGATTGATGATAAAAAGTTGTTTTCTGGGGGAAGAGCCAGCACAGCCTGATTAGAGAA
This sequence comes from Talpa occidentalis, assembly GCF_014898055.3. Taxonomy (NCBI): domain Eukaryota; kingdom Metazoa; phylum Chordata; class Mammalia; order Eulipotyphla; family Talpidae; genus Talpa; species Talpa occidentalis. The sequence continues at coordinate 82,831,767 of NW_023601322.1, read as the reverse complement.
GTCAGAGGAGAACTTTGTGAAGAGATGGCCCGTCGATCTGAACAAATCACACCGAAACCCAGGAGAGCCACACTTTTCAAAGAGAAGACTGAACCACAAAAGCTCCACAGAACACAAATGAGGCCAGCATGACTGAAAGATGTGAGGAAAGGGAGAGCAGACTGAAACAATCTTGAAGAGGCACTTGTATTTGATCCCTGGTATAAAACATCCAGAGAAAATGCCAAGGCCGAACGATTACACATTCATTCCCTTCTCACTTCTGGAACCCATACAAACATAACTTCTGGTCTGCCAAAGTAAGAAATGAGGCAGAAGCTTAGCTGAGAGGTGAGGACCAGTATTTTACTCTCAAGATGTAAACAATAATAAAAACCACATTGAGAACTTGACAGGCATCATCACCCGAATAGTATATTCCGTTGTCCATGGCAAGTTAACTACCTTTGAAAAATATAGAAAATAGAATACCATATGGAAGAAGCACAAAATAAAAATGATTCGGTAAGTACAGGAACAGAGTTAATATAAACACTAAATTAGGTAATTCGTGCTGAAAGGCATGTTTCCAAAATTGTGTTTCTGATCACAAATAACATAAGGAAGCTAATGGATAAAGAAGCAGAAAAATAAAACCATCACATAAAAATGCCTTCCTGTCACCTCAACTCCCACATAGACAGGATAAGACATACCGTGAAAACCTAACTCAACTGTGTGTCTAGGAAAACTTTCAGTTTCAAAACATTCCTCAGAGTAGGCAAATAACAAACTACTTAAGATTATCAGCAGAAATGCTATTTATAGTGAAATTGTACATAAACGCTCTCAAGGATGGAAAATCAATTACAAGGATGGAAAATTAGTTGTAGGTATTCTCCCTCGCTTGTCTCAGAAACTCAAGATAAAGATTATAATCACTCCTGCCTCTCTGTTAGCCTACAGCAGTTATCTCAATGGGAGCGCTCTAAACTGTTGTAAAGCTAGGAATACTTTTTGTATTATTTAAATGTATTTTTCTCTTTTTACATCACTATCCACATGACATCCCTAGAATCAACCTCTGTCTACCTAAATAGGGATGAAGAGAGTGTTCACAGCTTGTCAAAACAAGAATAAGAGAAAAATGAGATAATCCACTTCTCAGTAAGTCTGAAAACATTTTGGAATTAGAATTCAGGTTTCCTCACCTTGAAGTTTTATTGTAGGGAGATGCTGGCCACATAGCAAACAGAAGAGAATACATTTTCAGTCCTGTAGGAGCAGGCACTCAGGCACATACCTGATAGTCTTTTCCATGGACAATGACCCAGACAGAGGTGATATATTAGAAAGTTTGGGGGAATTCATGTCTTAGAGACTACACCCAAGCAGCCTTAGAATCAACCATATAAAAATAAACATATCCATGAGAAAAAGACCAAGACTCCCCTAGTTTCCGTGTAGAATCTCCCTTAAACCATGTGAGAACTGAGAATTTCCCACATATCTCATGGGTACATGGAATATGGCTGAGTTGAGAGTTTATGGGTCCACTCTAGGTGGTCTCCTGTAGCAAAACAGAGAGTGATCTCAAGTCAGAAAGTAAGAGGTTATCCCTAGGGCAGGATGTGGTTGTATCACCAAGAACCAAGTTCAGCTGGGAAAAACTGGAGAAATGTACTGACACAACTTAGAGACTAATCGTCAGTAGTAGGTAGTAGCCCTGACTCAACGAACTATATGCAGCAGAGATCAACACGAATCCAGGAGATGTTGTATATATCTGAAAACCCTTCCTGCCTTATATCACCCAGAAGATACACCCTACTATTGCCCATATGACCAAATGAAGAAGTGAGTAGAATTTTAATATTATTCATCTAAAAGATTCTTTAATTATTACATTAGATTGAAGAACCATTTTAAAGTTAGATCTTTAGAGGCAAACTTTATATATTTTTTTTCAGAAAAATACAGTTTAATGAGGAATAACTAGGTAATTTTATTTTATTTATTATTTATTTTATTTTTTCTAAAGATTTATTTATTTATTTATACAAGAACCGGGCATAGGCCAGATGCACAGGCGAGTGAGAGGATTCACCAGAGTGAGAGCGGGGAACAGAACAGGCACACTGACGAAATACACTGCTGAGGGGAGCAGTGGGCGAGACAGGAAAGTTCTGCCACGCCATGTGGGACCTTGCCAGCCGGCTGGGATCGAACCGGCGCTGCGCCAACAGGGGAGGCCCACTAGGTAATTTCTAAAAATATAAAGATGCCCACTAGGTAATTTCTAAAAATATAAAGATGTGGTATTTGTTTTGCACTTCTTAGTATAAGAAAAATTTGCAAATCTACTAAACAAAAGTCTGAAGATATTAAAGTTTGGGGACCAAGTCTCTCTCTTTTTTGGACAGTGCTAAATTTGAGTGCTAAAAATGTCTGTTACCCTTCTAGTCTAGGTATACTTAGATGACTCAACTTCAAAACTACGTCAGATTGATACAGTTTATCAGTAAAATGTTACTTTTTTAGGTCTTACACTTGGAAGACATGTAATTTTTTCAGATGTTATTTTCCTAACAGCCATGGTTTTGATTAAAAGTTTAATTCTCAGTAACCAATTTTCTTCCTTCATCTTAGAGTTCTTTGGAGTGTTTGTTGAGTGTGAGGTAGGAAATGCATATTCCCAAATTTGGATTCTCCCAAATTTACAAAAACTTTTTTCACGTTTTCTTTTACTCAAATTAAGCTTATTTACAAAAGTATCCTACAAATAACGCTTTGATAATAAACATTAAAAGAAACACTGACAGGTTATGGGTTTATCAACTTGCTTCAACAATTCTTTTCCCCTGACATTCAAAATTCATAACGCTCTGTCTCTCTCTTCTTCCCTTCCCCTTCACTCACCCTACCTTTTTCCTCCTTTACCATATATTCTCTCATTATTTTTCTAATTGGATTTCCTGTTTTATCTTGCAGACATCAGAATCTTCTTATGGGCAGACAGGATTGACTTTGACTTTGACTTTTATCTCTGATTTCAAAAGCAGTCCTTCATGATGTGAAAAGACAACCACATGTGCTTTTATGTTCAGTCGTGCATTCCTACAATTCTGAAATTATTATGCAAAGATATGCTTTATTATGATATTTATAATTCTGAGCAATGTGATTCTTATAAAGCAATTTATATTAATATTCCTAGTGGGTCAGTAACAGACCTTACAAAGGGTAAAAACCAAAACTGTCTAAATATTTCTTCATTTTCAAAGTACTGGTGTCTTTTATAGTTATACTACAAATGCCTAAATGGATAAGAAAACTAAAAATGAGAGGTGACAAATAACAGAAATTCCTGTGAAGTTTCGCTTAGTATCATATTCATTTTAGAGAGGATGCTATAATTCTATTTATAGTTTCATTTATTATTGCACATACTTAAGATAATGTGTACTTAGGTTTTCAACTATTAAGTTTGTTTATAACTATTTTTTTATCTATTTTTGTTTATGTCTTTTAAGAACACCTCCTTGCAATTTCCAAAGAGAAAATACAAGACAAGGGGCCTCCCTGGTGGTGCAAGGGGTTAGAATGCAACCTGTGAAGCTGTGCGCAGCCACTACATCATGAGTTCGATTCCCCGGCCGGCCAGGGAGGTGACCCACATGGCACAGCAGACCTCTCCTGACTCGCCCGCTGCTCCCCTCAGCAATTTATTTCGGTCTATCTGCCTGTTCTCTTTCCCCACTCTGTCTTTGGTGAATCCTCTCACAACCCCCCCCCACACACCTCAGGCCTGTACCCCAGTTCTTACATGCATAAATAAATAAATAAATCTTAAAAAAAATACAAGACAAGAAGCTGGCTTGGTTTAAAGCATTACTGATAACATAGAGTCATGTCATAATGTCAGCTTGCACCAGGGCATTTCACTATAACTGCAGAATAAATGGACTAAACACAATGGCTTTTTACTTCTCATGGGGAGGCTTTTAAGGCTTAAAGTACTATTTCTGCTCTTTAACATATTTTTGTTTTCTTTTTTTTTTTTTGCTTTAAGATTTATTTTTATTTATGCATAAAAGAGCTGGGGTATAAGCCAGAGGTGTGTATGTGGGGTAGGGGGGGAGGGTGAGAGGATTCATCAGAGACAGAGCAGGGAACAGAACAGGCAGACTGACTGAAATACACTGCTGAGGGGAGCAGCAGGAGAGTCAGGAGAGGTCTGCTGTGCCATGTGGGTAGCTCCCTGGCCAGCCGGGGATTGAACTCATGCTGCAGTGGCTGCGGATTGCTTCATAGCTTGCATCTTAACCCCTTGTGCCACCAGGGAGGCCCTTTAACATATTTTTCATGTAGAAGATAGGGATCCTGGAGAAAGGACCTGAAAGTTAAAGTAGATCATTCCCAGTTCCATGCCAGAACCCAAGAGAGTGGCTACACTCTTCATTTGAGGAAGGTAAATGAGAAAACAAGTCCTAACCCAAAACCAGTAGTTATCTTCACAAAAATCTCCCTACAATAGTCAGGTCCCTCTCCCTGCCCTACACTGAATCCAGCACGTCTCCTATCCTTCCCCACCTGCAGCTTGGGCTTTCTTCCTATGTGGACTCTCTACTCCATGGCAAGGCTATTAACAGGTTAACTAATCATAAAACATATCAGATTTGTTTGTTTTACTGGCAAATAAAGAGACCTGATTGGGAAGTTTTCAAGAAAGGATTTCATAAACCATTTTTTTTTAAAAGATTTATTTATTTATACAAGCACTGGGTATAGTCAGAAGTGTGGGAGCGTGAGAGAATTCACCAGAGTTAGAGAGGAGAGCAGAGCAGGCAGACTGACGAAGTACACTGCTGAGGGGAGCAGCGGGCTGCAGGAGAGGTCTGCGCACCATGTGGGACCCTCACCCAGCAGCCGGGGATTGAACCAGCGCTGCAGAGGCTGTGGGCAGCTTTGCAACCCAGTGCTCAACAGATGTGCCACCGGGGAGGCCCCATAAACCAATTAATATGCAATACAATAGTCATTCAATTTTAAGAAGTAGAAAGAACAGACCCTCGCATATATTTGTTCCCACTTACATATTTTTCTCTAGTTTAGTCTCTGTTTTTGGCCCAAATGGCAGCAGTCACTAATTATTTTTCATTTGGTTTATCATTTGATGACATCTTAAGAAGCAAATGAAAACATTCCCCATTGTTTCACAGAAAAGTTTGAGTACATTAGTAACTCAATGTTACTTTGTATAATAATCCATATTACACAAATTTTGAAGAATCAAATGGAGTATTTACCAAATTTCTTACAGGAAATTTCCAAATGTTACATTTTGCCTCTTAACTCTCAGGTTTGTTTTTATATTTCATTCTCAATCCCTGACCCTTTGATTGAATAACTACACTACTTTATCCTTACAACAGATTGTATTATTATAATTTAGCCTTCTGAAAAAGATAAATGTTGGATGGTTTCACTTATTTGTGGCATATAGAGAAACTGAACAAAGGGTCAGGGAAAAACCAAAACTTGCAAACTGACCATAGATCTGAGGCACACGGTAGGGGAGTGGAGGGTCAAAACAAGGGGGGGAGAACACAGGGGACTGTGGTGATGGGTCGCGGGTGCTATGGTGGTGGGAATTATATGGGGACTACATCTGAGGCGAGAAATCAAATACTGTACAAAAAATGAACAAATACATTTAATAAAAAAAATACGTAATTCAGTCTTCTCATTAACTGGTTCTTTTTATCTGTCTGACACTGATTGTATTCATTATTTTCCTTTAATTGATAAGGTTGAGGCCTTACAAAGCAAGGTATTATCTCAGGAGTTTCCAGATAAAGTAATTCTACCATAAACACTGTGGTTATCCCAAGCAGGAAGAACCACAGAAACAAAGCATAGGGACAATGGGGAAGGGCATGGAGAAAGCCATTTCCAAGAAAGGGCTTAAGAAGCACATCAATTATGCCTTTGCAAGATAAGCTGTTAGCCTCAAGTAGTTCAGTTAACAAACCCAGTAATGCATCTTGGGTAACTTCCCCCACCCACCCCATCATCATGTAGTATTTCCAAGTGTGTGCAATACAGTATTCATTTTGAAAGGAATCTAAACTTAGTTCTTCATAGAAATAAAAAATGTCTTTGGAATACATCAGATAGGAATTGTTTTTCAATTAGTTTGTTTATATTTGATTTGGGTTGGGAAGAACAGAGCAATTTTCACTGATCTAATCTCATTAATCTCCAAGTTATCTGAGAGAGAAAAAACACATCGCAGGCTATTTATTTTCTGTTCAGTGAATTCTTGTGTCATTCTCCTTGCAGTTTAATGAACAGTTTCTTCAAATTCTCAGAGCAGTTGAAGTGTTTATTTCAGCAAATAATATATTTGCAGAAGCACACATCATTACGAAAGTCTTTCCTGAGAAACTTGCCTTCTGACAGATTGTGGCCTCTTATTCCACTGTGCAAAGGAAGGTTATAATAAAGAAAGTGCATCATTTGATGCTACAGTCCTTCTTCATTCTCAATAAATACTGGAATATGGCAAAGCATATTTTTAAATGAATGGATTTTAAAACACTAGTTTCATTCTCAAACAATTTTGCTGATTTTTATGACTGGATCGCTCCCTTTACTTTTTACTTAATTTTAATCAGCTTATGACCATTCTGTAAAACTTATGACTATAAATTATTTTTTTTGGAGAATAATTGCATGTTCACTGTTAGGGCTCGATAAATGATTCCAAAGGAGAAAAAAAAAAACTTATTAAACTGGATATAATAACTACCTATGTTTAGTTCTATATGAATTTAGCAGCCTCCATTGGGTACTAATAAGTTTATTTAAATAACCTTAAAAAGGAAGTGTCATTAGGAACAGACATTTCCTTCATCTAGTAACGAAACACTTAGTGGTTGCCCTTCTACTAAGCCCCCAGCTCAAAGAAAAGATAAAGTGCTTTGTAAGTAGATTTCTTCAAGTAAAGAGAAGAACAGAATTGTTTTTGCATAGTTGTAAAAGAACAAGGCAGTTGAGCCTTGCTTTAAGGAAACAAAATGTAATCAGTTTGTTACAAAATGCACCAATTTGTTATGACATTCAGAAATTCCACACAGAGAGCTTTGCAGAGCCATATCCAAACACAGAAACACAGAGCCTCACACATCTGAACACTAGACCAGAACATGAAGCCAGCATGTGTCACAGCGTCCAGCTGGTTTACAACAAACTATAACGTCAATCCTCATCTTCAAACATCCGCTCACTCAAAAACCTGCTGTTTTTACCTTTTCTTACTGCTCTACAGATGTTACAGCTGTCAACCCTGAGTTTTATCTAGTAAGAGCATTTTTTGCTTCATCAAAAGAATATCAAGCTCCAGGAAGCAACACCCTGCTTAGATATGACACAAAAGATTCAATGGATTGATCTCTTTAGACTGTTGTTTTCTTCAGCGTGTTCCAATTGCCTTTGTCAAGACCAAAAAATAAAATAAAAATACATTTTTCAGTCTAAAAAAGTTTGCAGCTTGTAGCTCTTAAAACAATCTTGTTTCATGAAACATCTTGGTAATTCTTATATTCCATTGGATAAGGCAATCTCCTTTTCCCAAGAGATCTTGTCAATGCATATTAGACTCTTCAGTCTACTGGACAGAGGGATGTTGAGCTGACTTTTGGAACTGGATGTATGCTCGGAAAACTACTTATGCCTTTAGAGGACATAATGTTAGGGGGAAAAGGATGTCCCAAAGCAAATTCCATATAGGCTTTGTGGACTCCACCCCCACCCCAGGTCACCAAATCCCATCACCACCAAAGGGAAGGTGGCTGGGACCGGAGGGTGGGGTTAAGCAGCCAGGTGGATACAAAAGGCAGACACGTGGGCTTTGGGGATCCCCCATTTTTGGCTCTCCACCAGCTCGCAGCGTCCGGCCAGCTCTGAGAGTGACTTTGGGTTTCCAGGTCGTCGGATCGGGTAGGACGCATTAAAGACTTTATTTCCCTATTTTCTCCCTGAGTTGTACATTTTCCTTATTTCCTTTTCTCTTGTAAATAAACCTTTTATTAACCTTGTGTGTGTGTGTGTGTAGTAGAGTATTCATAAGTCCCTTTAAAGCGCGCGGGTGAGGACCCACAGCCAGGAACCCGTTTAATATTGGGGTTGCTCTATAACAATAACACTGAAGGAAGGAAATTTGAAGTTATACAATGATTTGTAATACACAGAGGAAATATACGAATGACAGCATTGTTTACGTTTTACTCAAGTAGGTTTCCCAAGCACCATGATTCCATCATTCATCCTCAACTTCCCTATCTCTTTCTTATATTTCAAATTTACCTGAAAAAACCCGGTTAAGATAACTTCAACTCTAATTACTTTGAGCCTATCCTGGCAAACTGAATATGGCAAGAACAAGACCACCAACCATTTTATTTTAAATTAATGACCACGCACCTTGAATACGCTGTCAATACAGATGTGCTATCCTACTATTTTACCCAGTCAGTCCATGCTGCCTCTCTCTGACTGGGTCAGAGATGTCATGCTCACTACACTCTCAACACTTCCCAATTTCCAAAAGCTCCTTCCCATCAGCAGATGATATTCTTAATATTTCAAAGAGAAAATATAAACAATAGGAGAGAACTTCAAAATTCTACCATTTCTAAAACTGACAGCCTACTAACAACTATTCTCACATACTTGGTGCTTCTGTCAGATGGGCTGAAAGATGGCCCCTCAACTTCCACATTAGGCCAAACCCTAGTTTGCCTATCATGGACTTAACTTTTGCAATTGATCACTTTCTTCTGCAACATCACAATTTTCTCCTTGATAGGATTATTTCCATGTTATAATGTTATTCATTTAAGAAATAAACATTCTTTGACTCTTGATGCCCTATCAGCTCCTTCTCCCTTCCTTAAAAATTGCTGGTTGCACATCCTCTTCATCTTCACTGTGTCATTAAAAGCATTTATAAAGACCACTAGTAATATCCATGTTCCCACACCCATGATTATTTATCTGCCCCATATTCCTCCATCTCTCTATGCTTTTAGAACTTCTAGTCATTTTTTTCCTTCTTAAAATGGTTTCTTCAAATGACTTTCTAGACATCACTCCACTGATTCTTCTCTTACTTTGCTAGTGACACAATAATTTGTAATACGTAGAGAAAATATACAAATGACACCACTGTTTACATTTTACTCAAGTAGGTTTCCCAGGCACCATCAATCTATTCAGTCTATCATACATCCTCACCTTCCTATCTATTTTTTTCTATTTCAAACTCAGCTGGACAAACCCCAGTTAAGATAAACTATATTTTTTATGGTCTTCTTGACTATCCTCAACAACTTAGATCTTAGCCTTTCTCTGATCTACATTTACTCCCTTTGTGATTACATTCATTCCAGCTTGATGCATTTTTGGTAATATAATCACCATATTTATAAATGATTTTTATCTCTGGTCCTAACCTTTTAGCTGATTTCTGAGACTTTATATAAAACAGGTTAATTTGTTATTGGGTATTCACTATTTGAAGTCTAATAGGCATTTCAAACTAACATCCAAAACTGAATTATTTCCCCTCGAGTTTTCTCCTCTCCAAAGTTTGCTTATTTCATTAAATGGCACCAATATTATGCCAGTGCCCATGGCAAAAATTGTGGAGTCATCCTTGGCTTCTCTTTCTTATTTCCCAATATATAACCTGATAACAAATCATGTCATCATACTAATACTACCCACATCAAGGCCCCATTAATTTTCACTAGACTATAGCAGCAGACTTTTATACCAATGTGTGTGTGTGTGTGTGTGTGTGTGTGTATCTCACAGAGAAGGCAGAAATAGCCATTGTGGTTAAATAATCCATCTAAACAATCATTTAAAATTAATCAAGGTCCTATCTTTGGGCCTTCCCGGTGGTGCAGCGGTTAAGTGCTGGGCTGCGAAGCTGCCTGTTTGATCCCCAGCCACCAGGCGAGGGTCCCATGTGGTGCGACAGACCTCTCCTGCCGCGCCTGCTGCTCCCCTCAGCAGTGTACTTCATCAGTCTGCCTGTTCTGCTCCCTGGTCTGGCTCTGGTGAATTCTCTCACCCTCCCGTGCTTCTGACTATACACAGTGCTTGTATGAACAAATCTTTGGGGGGAAAAAAAAAAAGGAAAGATCCTATCATTACTGAGCACAAAATCTTCCAGCAGCTTCCCTTCACACTTAAAATCCAAACTCTTAAAGTGTCCTACAAAACTATACATTATCTGTCCTCTGGATAATTTGCTGAACTATTTTCGGAAAACTTTCTCACTTGTTCCTTGAAATCAAATCAATATGTATTCCAAGACCCCAATAAGCACATTCCCACAGGGGCTTTGTACTTACTGTCCCTCTCCTTGGAATGTTCTTCCCCCAAATACACATAGTTTGCCCCTTCAGTACTTTCAGCTCTGTGTTCATATTGCACATCCCCAGAGCAGCATTTCCCACTACCTAAAATCACACTACCTAAAATCACAGCTATTATATCCTTTATTCTTTTTTATGGTTTCACTTCCTTCATATCATTTACTTGGTATTTTTACATGAGTCTTTTGTCCATGTTTCAAAAGCAAGCTTCATAAATGTAGGCATTTATGTTAGTTTTATTTATTGTTAAGCTTCCAGCATCAAGAGCTGTTTTATATATAGCAATAGTCAACAAGCACTTGTTAAATGTACGTCTTTTTCCTAAAACCTAATATGTGATGAATGTGCTACTTATTATTTTGAACCAAGATTTAAATATGCCACCATAGACAGTCTACTAACTAAATAATTTTGACATCTTTGCAAATGAAACAAATATTCAGGGACTGTTAAAGTAAAAGGGAGTTCTAGCTGACTGCACACATGAACTGTGATTCATTCCAATTAGAGTAAGGACATGCTGAAAGAACAGTGATTTCGAAATGTTGTCATTCTGAAGTCATTTTCTATAAATCAAAGTAATACCCTTCCCTTAATCAAACAATACAGTAAGAACCTGTTTCCAAAAGAGGACTAACATTACTAAAACTTAAATAACTCTTTCTCTCAAGACGCTAACTCCTTTTCTGCTAACTGCTCATTACTTAAATAAAGTAGATGAAACTTTCCCAGATGGGCTGCCTGGTCGGCTGTACACAATTTACCGCATGTAAACATCCATTTGGTACACTGCAGGTACCAGGAGGATAACATTACCAGGTAAGAGGCTAACTCCTCCTGCAAATTTTCATAATGTTCTCAGTTACTACCTTGTAATAATAATAAGCTAATAATGGCTTATGACTGTTTCTGAGCAATTCCAAACCATTCATGTAGTAATAAAACTTATTTAAATGCAAATTGAGCAGTCCCCTCCCTATGCTAGAATCTGCTCCTCTAGCCTTCAAATAACCAGAAATCAAAATTAAGGGAAGTTATGATCAAATATTAATTGATTTTACAGTGCTCATTGGTCCCCCTCCCTAAATTACTACTGCCTAGGTATGCAAAGTTACAGTCTCATGAACACTTAACCACTGATACCACAAATTATGTCTAGCAATGAACTTATATTTGGGATTAATTAGAATCCTCAGAAACAAATTTCTATTTGTCAGTATGTTCCCTGTGCCATATCACAGTAACATTACTTCAAATTAAATTAACCTTATTTGAAAATAAATTTTGCTTATGTTTATAGCTCCCAGTTTTAAGGAGTGTGGCTTCTGCAAGTGGGAAGATTCTCAATCTGAGTGAGTGCTGTGAAAGAAATTGGCGACGAGAAATGGAAACTATGAGTGGGGACAGTGACAAGCACCTATTATTCATGAAAGAGAAAGAATTTGAAAATGTTGGCAGGAAAACCTAAAGAGACAGGAGCAAGCCAAAGTGGGTACCACATGGAAAGAGAGGCACAGAGATGAAATGGAAAGAGCAAGGTGTTCCTTTCAGTAGTTACACTGGGTGTGATATGTATACTCTTATCCATCTCCCTTGTGAATTTTTTATTAGAAGAAACACTAATGCTAATAACTACACCTGTATTGGTTGATCCCTCAGGGAAAATAGAGATAGACTGATGGCCATCCAGGTAATACAAAATTAGCAGGAAAATTATTCATAAATGCGTAAATTGAGAGGAAGTGTTGATATCTGAATTGGGTCCTAGTTATTTTTTTATTTATATTTACTTTCTGAATTCAGAAAATCACTCCTTTACCAGAAGGGTATATTGATCCTCAACAAAATAATCAGTTTGACTATCACATAAATAAAACTCTTTTATAAAACTTAACAATGGACTTTATTTCTTTGGGAATTATACCCAGATGGCAATTCTATAATTTTTAAAAAATAGACTTAAGATGGATTTGTTTGAACATATGGAAGGACATACACTTCTCTTTCATGTGATTCCTTTTTTTTTTTCAAAGATTATTTATTTATGCAAGCACTGGGTACAGTCAGAAGCGCGGGGGGATGAGAGAATTCACCAGAGCCAGAGCGGGGAATAGAACAGGCAGACTGACGAAGTACACTGCTGAGGGGAGCAGCGGGCGGCAGGAGAGGTCTGCGCGCCATGTGGGACCCTTGCTGGTGGCCGGGGATTGGACCGGCACCGCAGATGCTGCGGGCAGCTTCGCAGCCCAGCACTCAACTGCTGTACCACCAGGGGAGGCCCTCATGTGACTCCTTTTTTAACTAAGATTTCACCCCTCATATAAAGTCACACTGGCAGCTACCCTGGTGATGTGCTCAGTACGGCATGTACTCTCCTACCTAAGAACTGAAGTTGCTGGAACCTCTCTGGTGGCGCAGGGGTTAAACACAGTGTTGTCAGGCTGTCACCAGCCACTGCAGTGCCCCTGTCAGGGAGCTACCCACATGGTGCAGCAGACCTCTCCTGTCTGGCCTGCTGCTCCCCTCAGCAGTGTATTTCAGTAGATCTGCCTGTTCTGCTCCCCACTCTGTCTCTGGTGAATCCTCTCACACCATCCTCCCTCCCCGCACCTCGGCTTGCATCCCAGTTCTTGTATGCATAAATGGATTAATCTTTAAAAAAAATAAAAGAATTGCATGTGCTTTATGGCGGAAGTTAAATGGACAAGTCATATGACCCACAACAAGCACCCTCTGTTCTTCCAAAATCTGAATGTCCCCAACTTACCTTTATTCAAATCATGAAGCTACAATATTCAGTTAATTACCCAAACTCAATATAGGCAGGCTTTTCATAGGTGGCAAACTTCACCTAGCGACTGACAGTTTTATCAATAGAAAACACAAACAGAAACATAATCATCTTTCAAGTCGTGCTTTCTGAAAATAAGTTTAGTCAGGCACAGGTGCAGCTATTGAGAATGAAACAAGGTAGACAGAATTAAGGCAGAGTCCAAAGCACAGACTTCCGCTTGCCTGTCTATAATAAGAACTATTGCCCTTCACACAACCTACACAAAACAAAGTTTGGGGAAATATTTGTTTTGGGAACAGGGGAAAGAAATGGAGGGCCAATGTGAAGAGACTGCAATAGTCATTTATTTATTTATTTATTTATTTTAAAGATTTATTTATTTATGCACACAAGAACTGGGGTACAGGCCAGAGGTATGGGAGGGTGAGAGGATTCACCAGAGACAGAGTGGGGAGCAGAACAGGCAGACTGACTGAAATACACTGCTGAGGGGAGCAGCACGTGACACAGGAGAGGTCTGCTGCGTCATGTGGGTAGCTCCCTGGCTGGCTGGGTATCGAACTCGTGCTGCAGTGGCAGCAGTAGCTTCATAGTGCTGTACTTAATCCCTTGTGCCACCAGGGAGGCCCTGCAATAGTCATTTAGACAACATATTTAACAGACAAAAGGTTCAGGGAAATGAAGTACCACGAAGTACAGAATCTAAATATGAGGGCAAAGGGAACTATACCCCAAAGGGGAAGTTTATGAGTTAGCAACATCCAGTTACATGATTCTTCTGCTGCTGTGTTTAAGTTGTATAGATTTTTTTCAAACATTCATTCTTAAGTAATTGGTATGATATTTTTCTCTTAAAATGTTCCCTGACTTATAGTGATAGCTCTTTCTCTTCTGTTTTGGTTTTTCTAAAAATTATACCAAATGATAAATGAAGAAAGCCAAAGTACTTTGTCAACAGAGATTACTTTTGTCAGCAATTTAAAATAGAATTTCTTAGCTTATAATGCATAGAATTGGAACCATCAGTTTTACTACCTGCAATCAATCTGCTTTCACACTTTACATGGAAAAATATTTCCATTACATACATGAAATTTATTATGGGCATCTTCCATGTTTTATGGGAACCAGGATTCATAGATACTACAGGAAGGATATGAACAATTAGGATAATAAATGCTATAGATAAATAATTTATTTATCTTTCTACAATAGTAAAGAAAATATCTCAGGCCTTACCATAGGTTACTTTAAGGTCAACTTTTGTTCTCATATTTATAAGACAATACTTCCTTCATGCCAATATATAAATCCATATTTTAAAAAACCTACAGCAATATTTCCCCTGGTATGTTTATGGAATTTTTTGTAATATGTTGTAAAAATCTCAAAGAAAAATGGTTCTTGCTCAACTATATTTGGAAGCACCAGATTAACAGATTCTTTTTTTTTTTTTAATTTCAAATCTTTCCTGAATATTTCATATGCTCAAGCTTAGTAAATTTAAAACTCAACAGATTCCATGGAGTTTTACATTATTTGATCAGGGAACTTTTGCACTGAGCATTCATTCTAGGACATCAGTGCTGTGAAGAGCACACTTTGATCAATGATGTTCTATTTATTCATGAAACAGTTAAGTTTGTAGCAGATAAATGGCAAAGCTACACGCTTTTTATTCCTAGAATGTTATGTGTTAAATAGTGAAATTAGAGTAGCTCTACTTTTTCAGATACCACAAAAAATGAGAGGTCTTTAGTTAGGTTCGTAGCTTGATGGAAACTAATTGATGACAAAATATTTCATTGAAAACTTGAAGATATACTTTCTGCCCAACAGTGTCTACAGAGCAGTATGTAAAGAGCTTGGGGGGCACTTTCATCCATATCTTTGTATAAAGGAAAAGCTAAGAGGAATAGACTATAAATTCAGGTTGTAAGATTGTGTTTTGGGTCACAGTGCTATTAAAAGTGGAGGTTTGGAAAAATGCTGAACAATAGTTTACCGATCACTGTGAAATAACTCAAAGTCACAAAATAAGAGTTGAGCATTAAAAAAAATAATTACCACCTTTGAGAAACAGTTTACAACCAAAGTGTACCTAAGTTATTTACAATGTTTATCTTCACAGTTAGAGGAAACTGTTCAAGATGACATACCTTTGAAAATCCTACAAAATACGGACTATTGCATCCTTTCCAGACAACCACAAAGCATCTTTATACATCAAGCTTTCACTGAGGTGACTAACTACATGCGATAATACTTTATGTGCATCTCAGAATTTTCATAAGTAAAGTGGGAAAAATCACAGTCACACTCATACATGTGCTCATACCATATAGTGATTGTGACAGTCAAATAAGTTAATATAAAAAAAGCACTCACAGTGTGCAAAACTTTGGGGCAGGGCCTCCCTGGTAGCATAGGGGGTTGAGCGCAGCACCATGAAGCTATTTGCAGCCTCTGCAGAATGAGTACAATCCCCAATCTCTGTCGGCCAGGGAGCTACCCACATGGCACAGCAGATCTCTCCTGCCTCGCCTGCTGCTCCCCTCAGCAGTGTATTTCAGTTAGTCAGCTGGTTCTGTTCCCCAGTGTCTCTGGTGAATCCTCTAACCCCCCCGCATCTCTAGCCCTGTAGCTCAGTTCTTATATGCATAAATAAATAAATCTTTTAAATAACCAAACTTTGGGGCAGTCTACTTGGTTATCATCCACTTTCTGTGAGAATATTAGTGGACTGAGAATAAATTAAATGGGTTTCCCCACTCATGAATGAGAAATAATTGACTGTACAGTTGAACATGTTTTGTTTGATTGTTGTCAAATGATCATCATTTGATAGTTGTGAAATTATCATAATTCTTCTGTAATCTTTATAGTAAGAAATATATAAAAAAACATAATTTATTTTTATTTATTAAAAACCTGGAAACAATGGGCCTCCCCGGTGGCACAGCGGTTGAGTGCTGGGTTGCAAAGCTGCCCGCAGCCTCTGCAGCGCCGGTTCGGTCCCCGGTTGCTCCCCGGCCACCAGAGGAGGGTCCCACAAGGCGTGCAGACCTCTCCTGCCGCCCGCTGCTCCCCTCAGCAGTGTACTTAGGTCCTTCTGCCTGCTCTGTTCCCCGCTCTGGCTCTGGTGAATTCTCTCACCCTCCCGCGCTTCTGACTGTACCCAGTGCTTGTATAAATAAATAAATAATTTTTTAAAAAATAAAGATAAATAAATAAATCTTTAAAAAAAAGGGTATGAAAAAACTTGGAAACAATATAAGGAAATAAGGAAACAATATAAGGCCTGCTGTGAGATCTTGGCTCACCCATATTGTTATTATTATTGTATTTCTATAAATAGGATTTTTATTTTCTATTAATAGGCATTTCCCCCAATTATAACTCCCATTTAAAGTTCTTTTTAAATTTTTTTAAAGATTTATTTATTTATGCATATAAGAGCTGGGGTACAGGCCAGAGGTGCAGGGCGGAGGATGAGAGGATTCACTAGAGACAGAGAGGGGAGCAGAACAGGCAGACTGACGAAATACACTGCTGAGGGGAGCAGCAGGCAAGACAGGAGAGGTCTGATATGCCATGTGGGTTGCTCCCTTGCCGGCCAGGGACGGAACTCATGGTTTGAGGCTGCAAATTGCTTCATAGTGCGGTGCTTAACCCCTTGCACCAAGAGGGAGGTCCTAAAGTTCTTTTTAAATATAATTCCTTGTTGTCCCTCTCAGGGGTGCTTTGTTGAAAGTAGAGGATTGGTGTATAATTGGTTGACAATCAAAATTGGTGTGTATTTTTGCAAAGCAAACACAAACATGAGACTGACCCTAAGGCAAACTGGAAACTGGGATAACATCCCTCGGGGACTGTGTAAGTCAGTGTAGTTCCCACTCTCTGCTTCACATTCTTCTTTTTCTTTTCTACCCTGGAGTCTCATATTTTTTTTGTCACAGAATTATTAACCAACTGGGGTCAGCAAAGATGCTAGTTAATAATGCCTTAAGGAGTTATCCTTCCCATGATCATTTATATTTTAGTAAAATATATTAAAGACAAACAGACTCAAGACCCAAAGGAATGATTTTCAGATGATGAAATCTGACACAGGAAAGATTTGGTTACCTAATCTCATTTTACATCATCTTCTCTATTTGAAGCTTGAAAATTATGTTATCCATGAAGATGTTAGATTTGTTATGTATAGCTCAGAAAACTTGGCATGTTTTATTTATTAAGGTTCAGAAGACAAAAAAGGGGTAAATTTTTTGTATCTATGTCATTTTTCCACTGAATTATTATAACATCAAAGAGTCTTTTGAGGAAAAGAAAATAACTCTATGGCCTCCCTGGTGGTGCAAAGGGTTAAGTTTAAGCACTATGAAGCTATCTGCAGCCACTGCAGCACGAGTTTGATTCCCAGCAAGGGAGCTACCCACATGGTGCAGCAGATCTCTCCTGTCTTGCCTGCTGCTCCCATCAGCAGTGTATTTCAGTCAATCTGCCTGTTCTGTTCCCCACTCTGTCTCTGGTGAATCCTCTCAACCCCCACACCTCTGGCCTATACTCCAGTTCTTCTATGCATAAATAAATCTTTAAATAAAATAAAGACCCTAAAAATACCTTGTAAGAATAAATATTTCCAGTGGTCAACCTAATGTGAATGAAGATGAAAGCTGCAGTGACTCTACCTCTCCAAGAGACAAGTGGGAGTGTGCTAGGGATACAGTGAGAAGGAAAATAGCTTCAGCTAGGTATAATATATATTCCTGCATTTCCCACCAAAATACAGAATGCTTACACAAGCGATTATCATGGTTCAGGGACAGCTTGGATGTTCCCACATGTAGCAACAAAAAGTTAACCTTCCAGGTGACAAAAACTATGCACTTAAGGAAAACTCATGTGCAGGTATTGTGCTATAGGTAAAGGTTTTAGGGTAACAGACATATGAACTGTGACAATCACCTGTCTTCACAGATCTTTATCCACAAATGTGAGTGGTCAAACAAGGATCACCACACTAGGTAATATAAATGCCAGCATAAAAAATACTTTTTAAGATTCAAAAACAGAATCCAGGGCCAAATTACACTCATTGAAAGGAGTAGAAGATATTTTTTTTTAAAAAAGTTTAACTTTATGCAAAGAGATATTAAAGAAGAATAAAGAAAATTTGTTTTCTGTCTAGGACATAAAGGACTGGAAAGATCTTGGGCCCACCATGAAGAAATATAACAAACAAGGAAACACTGGATCAGCTGGACAAATTTTTAAAATCTTATTTTTTTCCCTTGACTCTATAAAGAGCTGAGTTAGCAAGGCAGTCAAATATCTCAAGTACTAAAACCCTAGAGGAGACGAGATGTGCACTCAGTCTCATTGGTGGGAGAACATGAGAAGAACAAATTCACTCTACAAGCATGTCCTGAGACAATAATAATTTAGGTAAATTGATTTCTAATCGCTATATTGTGGTCCCCCTGAGAAACAGAACTGATGAGAGAGCAAGAGCGAGTGAGAGAGAGACAGAGAATTTAAGGAATTGATTCATACAATTATGGATGCTGACAAGTGCAAATTCTGGAAGGCTGCAAACCCAGGAGAGAGACAATGTTGCCATTCAAGCCCAAAGGCTATCAGCTGACAGAATTCCCTCTTGCCCAGAGGAGTTCAGACTTCTACAAATGATCAGATGAGGCCAACCCCTATTATACAGGTCAATTTAGCTTGACACCAAATTCACTAATTTAAACATGAATCTCAGGCAAAAACACCCTCACCGAAAACTCCAGAATAATGTCTGACCACATCTCCAGGGACTGTGGTCCAGCCAAGTTAACATATAAAATTAACCATACAGTTGCTAAAGCCTAAGTGTTGGTATATAGAGTGTAAACAACCTCAGCAAGTTGAGCACATAAGCTTTTGTTCCTGCTCACAGCTCCTTTCCAGATGCTCATCCTATCAGATGCTCATGGAAATCAATCGGGACCAGGGGCCTCCCTGGGTGGCTCAAGGGGTTAAGAAGCAGCACTATGAAGCTGTCCGCAGCCACTCCATATGGTGCAGCAGACCTCTCTTGTCTCACCGGCTGCTCCCCTCAGCAGTGTACTTCGGTCAATCTCCCTGTTCTGTTCCCCACTCTGTCTCTGGTGAATCCTCCCACCCCCACACCTCTGGCCTGTAACCCAGCTCTTGCATGCATAAATAAATAAATCTAAAAAAAAAAAGGAAAACAATTGGGGACAAAGTGAGAGTCTTCAGAGAGCCTTTCTTTGTGGTGTAGGGCTACAGGAGTAAAGCGATTGTCCTGTGAGCAAAGTCTGAAGCTCCACTGGACTCCTCTCTCTGAAACAAAGTCTTAAACACATTAAATGTAAAAGGAAATCCTGCCACCCAGGGTCCAAGTGACTCATTGTTGCTGCAAGAAAGTGAAAGAAAATATCACCCAAGAAATATTCCCAGATCAAGAGTCCCAGACCAATGAAGGTCTATTTATGACGGAAAATGTGTCCCAACATAAATGCTACAAAATATACAAGACAAAGACTGGTTGTCCTGGGGACAAGGTACAGGATTATAGCGGAACCTTCACTTCCACCCAGGGACAGAAGGTCTGCTTGAGACAGCGGCCTGATCAGGACAAAAGACAGCAACCCTTGCTCTATATCCTCAGGCTAGAAAGCACTAAAAGCATGAAACAAACACTCTACCACTAGAAGCAAGGAGAATGTGGAGAGAAACTGGCATTGTGGCATAGCAAAGACTGATAGCAGGAAGTACAAGGAAACACTGAGAAAACCCTCCAGCAAACCAGTCCCAGCCTATATCCAAGGAATCACTGGAGCAATTTTAAGCTGGTGGTACACTAAGGGTAACCATAGCAACAAAAACTTCCAAACTGAGCTCCATTCCTAACAAGATGCACTCAACACTTTATCCTAAGGGTATAGCAGGAAACCTCTCCATTTCTAGGCATGAACATCATTTCACTCAGTATTTTTGGTATTACACATTATGTCCATAATCTAATTAAAATTATAAGACAGATGGAGAATTCCACTCACCATCAGAAATTAACAGAAGCAGACTCACAGATTATTCAGATGTGAAACTGTATAACAAAGTAAGGAAAAGAAAAAAAAAGGAAGCATAAGATGTAATTTTAATAACTGAAAGATTCAAGTGTCTTTAGATTTTTAGCAATCTTTAAATGCACAGCATGATGAATTTGAAATAACCCACACCTAGATTCCTCCTAATGAAATTCAGAACTCCAAGAATAAGTTAAAATTTTATCAAAGATATAAAAATACAATTCATGACAAATTTGCCATCAACATTCCTGGATACTAGAAAATGGAGCGATGTCTTAAAAATACTGAAGGCAAGATTTTGAATTTAGGCTTCTATACCCAAGACATTAGATTTTATTTTGAAAGTAAAATAATTTGCAGCTACCTGAAGGACTAATGATGGAAAATTTTTCAAAACATGAAATCTACTAGAAAGGAAATAGAAGATACTAAAAAACAGTGACATTAATGCAGGGGAAAACTAAAAAAAAAAAAAAAAAAGTTGAAGAATGACTTCTTTTCAGCAGATTTAAAGACTAATCTATCCCAAACAGACTGAATAATAAGGGCATTTAATCTTTTAATCATACTTAATTGCAATGCATATTTTAATAAGTCCACAAGGTGATTTATATGCCTGTAGAAGTTTGAACAACATCATTGTGAGATTTCTAATTGCTATTTTTCTATATCACAAGTCAACTGGCAAACTTGAAAGTTAATAACTCAAGAAGTCAAGGTTTAAGAATGACATTTAGAATTATAGGCAGGGGAGTAGGATTAACAACTTTTGAACTAAAAATTGAAATGTTTAACAGTTACTACCTCTAAGAAATAAGATTACAAAATAAAGCAGAGGTAAGTTTTCACTTTTTCGTATGCATTTTCAGTACAGCTTCTATTTTTTGTTATGTAAATATGTTAGTTTTTTATAGCTAATACAAACATTAGAATGGGAATTTTCAATGATAGCAAAATATTCATAAACAACTGTTTCAAATCTCCATTAATTATTTGGATTTGTTAAATTTGGTGCACCAGACAAGATAATTATTACACAAAAATTACATTTACCAAAAAAAATAGCATTAGAATGACACATAAGAAAAGATTTTACTTAAAGTTCTATGCTTACATTTGGGACTGAAAACAATTATTGCAAAAGCAACTAGTCATTGTTTCTATTACAACATAATGAAGTTCTAAATAATAAGCCATTAGTTTTATATGTTTACAAATTGAAACTCATAACTCTGGAATCACTACTTAAAGCAGAGTAGTTCTAAAATGAGATTAATCCCACTTCTGTACTCTAAACCTTAAAAGGAATTTAGCATTTCCTTTGTCTTTGTTACTAAAATAAACTCACTCCACTTATAATCCCCTGGAGTTAAAATGCCCACAACCAGTGTGTATTAGTCAGCTGTGTAATGGTAATAGCAATTCATAAATCTTAATAGTTTACAACAACCAAGGTTTATTTCTCACTGATGTTTGATAGTGGCAGCTGTGGGTTTCTGCTCTAGATATCCTTTCACTCAAAGATCCAGGCTGAAGGTGAGATATCATCTGGTATATGTAATCCTCATAGCAGGGGTCAAAATAACAAGAGAATTGATGGAAACAAACACAATGGCTGAAGATTTCTGCCTGAATGTAGTGTATGTAATTTCTGATCATAGTCCCTTGGCCAAACTCCAAAGCCCATCTCCTTCATAAGTAGGCATAGCAAGTTACATAGAAATGGATAGGAATCATACTCCTCTTTCAAAAGTAAGTCTCTGGTTTATAATTGTCTGTTTTTGCTTTGTTGTGTTTTGTACTGTTATTATTTTTTTATACTGATGTCTTATTTGGTTCGCCTATATTTCTGTCATAAGTGAAACCATCTGATATTTTTCTTGTTCCTTCTGGCTTATTTCACTGAGCATAATTTCTTCTAGCTCCATCCATGTTGCAGTGAATAGTATGAGGCAATCTTTTTTGATTGCTGAATAATATTTCATTGTGTATATAAATCTGGGAGGTATATTAATACAGTTGTGCATATTTTTTTTTTCCTTTTACTTCACACTCTGCCATACTTACCTTGTGAGATATCCTGAGGTTGTACACCAGATAAGCAAGTGCTCCACAGAGGAACAAGAAAGCTGGAGAAGTTGAGTTCCTGCCAAAAAAATATGCCTGAGTAAATTGAATAATGAAACATTTTTAAACTTTGGTAACTTCACAAAAATTCTGCATTTTTGTTACACTGATGCCACTTGAAATTATTTTCTAATTATGTGGTGGGTCATATATTTATAAATATTATTTATGTATAGATTTTTAAAGGACCATAAAAATTAAGCAATATATGAGATGCTACAATTAATCACAGGATTTAACTGGGATCCAAATTTGACATCAGAGGAGTTCTGAATATTGATTTCTCAGTTGAGTAGAAAGAGCTATTTAATTCCAATCAGATCTATGCAAACTAGACAACTCAGAAAAAAATTTTATATGAAACATTAAAATTTGTCAGACTATGTGATTTTTCTCCATTTGTATGCAGAGCATAGGCAAGTTAGACTGCAGACTGTGAATCTTGGTCAATATCATTGTATTGCATTTACTAGTCACTATTTGCCGGTACTTCCCATGCAAATATCATCTTCAATCAACAGAAAATCTGGTGTTAAAATTCTGGCACTACTGCACAACAAGTGATGCACAGAGCAAATATTCCACCTAGATGGTTAATAGCAATAGAAAAGCATTGCAATGGTTAATGATTTCTATTAAAAACTCAAAGCATAACATGTAGTTGTTGCTCTGCAGTACCAAAAACAGAGAACATTCTAGTCATTCTAAGTAAGACACAAAAACCCTAGAGATAAAATTGCACCTAGCATATATTCACCTCTATGTTTATCATTTTATATTTAAATGCAAAGAAGAGCAGGTGGGGAAAATGTTCTCTCTTCTTGAATTGTAAGGCAAAATACTCAGTCGATATAAGGTTTCTAATGTAATACTATAAAACAGATTTCATTACATTTTTCTTCATCAACTTTATTAAAAATTGCTAAAAATGAACCAGATATAGAGATAAAAAGGGAAAAGCCATGGAGTGGTAGAAGGGACAAATTGAAATCTTTGAGAAATAGAAAATAGGGCAACAAAACATCACTGTAACATTCCTCATTCTATTTCATTTTGTAAAAATTCATTTAACATTCAGAGAGCATTTCAAAAAGTTTCTGACATGGAGAGTGGAGAGCAATGTATTACAAATGTATTACAGTTCTATATTTGATTCTCAGTTGTATAGCTGTGGAGAAGCCAATTAAGCTGTTTGAGCTACATCTATAAAAGGGGATAAAAGATATACCCTATAGTATTATAAGAATTAGAGCAAATTCATATAAAGAATCAAGCATAGTTCTTAGCACACAAGTTGCATTCAATTTTCTCAGATTTTCATTGAGAAAACCATTGTTTTTATGGTTGTTTTTAAAGTTTGTCAAAACGAAAAAAATATTAGAACTCCAATAAGCTACTCTGGTATTCGTTTTAAATAGAGTCTGTTGAAATTTTTTTTAGGTGTATGCCCTGTGCAAGGCAATGTGTAAAGTTTTATAAGATACAAAGATAAAAGGGGACTTAAAATTTACATCCTTTTGTAAATGTGATATTAAAAAGCATGAGAGGACTTTTAAGGCTAGAGTTATGTGGTTGATCCTTTTGTAACTAATAGAATAAAAAGAAGAGTCCTAAGCATTCTGGATGTTTTAGCATGCCTCAGACAAGCAGTGACCTCCTTCACTTTTTGTGATGGTGGAAGATGTGATACAATAGGAACTAGATATTTTGTCTTTGTCCCAGTTCTTGACACAGAGATCCACAATCCCCTGGTAATTTCTTAAGTGACAAGAGCATTTTTTTATTCTATGAGGAAATTTTTGGTGGGCTGTTGATAGCTTCAGGATGAGGACGAGTCACAGGGAAAACCAGGACATGATCAGAGGGTTAGGACTTCCAGTTGCACAAGGCCATCTTTACAGATGGGGAAAGGACTGGAGGTTGAATTAATGACCAAAGATTTAATCAATCACGCATTTTAAATAAAACCATCGTAAAAACCACTATGTGACAGGGTTTGGAGAACTTCCCGGTTGGTGAACACAAAGAAGCTCTGGGAGAGTGGTGCAACTCCTGCCCACATCTCTTAATCTATGCATCTCTTTCTTCTGGCTGTTCCTGAGTTGTATCCTGCACAATAAACTAGTAATAGTAACTGAAGAGTTTCCCTGAGTCCTTAAGTTGTTCTAGCACATTATCAAATCTGAGACGGGGCCAGGAGGACCTAAGACTTACAGCCAGTTGATCAGAACTGCAGATGGCAATCATGAGCTTGAGACTGGCATCTGAAGCAGAAGCAGTCTTATGGGATTGACCTCTTAACCTGCATTTACTCCATGGAGTTGGTATAAGAACTGAATTGAATAGTAGGATACCCAGATAATACATAGAGAGTTGGATTAAAGGTTCAAAAAAAAAAAAAAGGTCAAATACTTCATATCAGGGATTTTAAAGGGAAAGAAATTGGAAATAGCATGTTAAAAAGAAAAAAAAAACTACCTGAGTTGATATCCCAACTGAATCAATTGCTCTAAAAATGGAGACTACAGAGAAGATTGGATTCTAAAGCAATTTGATAAATATTAGGACATAAAATGATGCTTTTTATTGACCTGCTTAGTCAAGGAACATTAATGGTATTTTTAATTCCTAGAGGTGGTTAGCAGTAGAAAGAAAGGCTATCACATGATACCCTACACATTTCTATCAGTGGGACAAATGAAAACTGGGACAAGTATAATGGGTAACAGCTAAGGTTTAGTCCAAGGAGATATTGAGTCTTATCTAAGGTTTTAAGTATATTTCAATCTTACTTCTTATAATAAATTTTTTGATATGTATGTAAGCATATATGCATATATATATATATATATATATATAAAATCAGTCATTAAACACTACACTGGCTGTGTTTTATGCTGCAATTGTAATGAGAAATAACCCAAGGGAGCACCATTCATTGCCAAAAACAGTCAGATTTTCTAGGAGTAATAGAGCAAAGCTAACTCTAATAAAACTGCAAATGTCATAAGGACATATGAGGAATAGGAACAGAATTAGTGTATGTAGAAGAAATGTCTGCCTAATAGCTATTTTAAAAGTTTTATTTGAATTTAATGATAGTAAAGTAACATTTTAATTATATCTGGAATCACTGCATCTAAAGATAAAGACAAAGACACTTGAAAGATGTTCTTTTACAATTAAGAGGGGAAACTGCATATGGCTTGAAGAATATAGAGACTTAATTACTTCTCATATTTTTTGACATATTTAATCATTGCATATTTATGCAATTAACATGTAAGATGCCCCAGTAGATTAAAATTCCCAGTTTACTCTCTCATTAACTAATCTGTCATCTCTTCTAGTTAGTATATAAATAGCAAAATTCTGAGCTATAGATAGATAAAAGATTATAGAGTAATTTTCTAAGGAGTTTACAAACTAAAAAAGAAAAACAGACATTAAGGAAATAGACCTAATATTAATGTTCATTCTTCAAAATAATAGACTGATGTCTACTTTATTACTTTGTTATAATTAAAGAGTAGGGACTTTTACAACTCATTTAAAGAATCAAACTAGAAATAATATGATAGAAAAATGTGCTCATATGAGGGCTTTGGAAAATTTTTTTGTCATATACTTGTTTTTATCAAATCAAAATCATATTCACAGTATGTAATACCAAGGTAGGATGAATATTTTACATAGAGTGAGACTATCTCTAGGAAATGGAATACAAAAAGAGAGTCTACTCTGGTCGGGCTCATTTAAAAAGTTTTCATTATGGGGCCTCCCTGGTAGCACAAGGGATTAAGATGCAACCTATGAAGCTGTCTGCAGCCACTGCAACAAGAGTTTGACTCCCGGCCAGGGAGCTACCCACATGGCGCAGCAGACCTCTCCTGACTTGCTCTCTGCTCCCCTCAGCAGTATATTTCAGTCCATCTGCCTGTTCTGTTCCCCACTCTCTCTCTGGTGAATCCTCTCACCCCCCCGTAGCTCTGGCCTATACCCCAGTACTTGTATGCATAAATAAATCTTTAAAATAATAAAAAAAATAAAAAAGTCTTCATTACCTGAAACTAGTACATATCATACAATGGGAAACAGTTTCTTAGATTAGATCAGTATGAGGTCACAAATTCTCTATTGAAGAGTGTGTTCATATAAACCCCTTCATTCCAGAGGTTATAGGTCTGATTTTATATTGACGCCTATTCACTCTCCTACCCTTTTTTCTTTTCCTTCTTTACATCCTGATTTCAAATGTTCATCTGCACTGACCTCTTCCTATTTTTAAATATTCCATTTCCAAAACTTCTATACAAACTATTCCCATTGCAAAGTACAGTGATGGAAATAAAAAAACCAAGAAGATGAGTATGTGGCAACCACTGCTATATTTAAATAATATTATTTGAAAACATCATAATAATTTTATTTGGAAAAAACTGGAAATTAAAAGGAAAAACCATTCCAACATAAAAAAAAAAAAACCACTAAACCCAACAATGAAATATGTCTCTAACTTATAAGTACAAATGCAATCACTATCTGGATAACTATGAAAAGATCTGTATAATGAAAATCAAAACTGCATCTGGAAACAGATTGTGCAAGAATATTATACAAAGGAAACAAAAATATACATTTAGTAACAATTAATAAGTACCTATGAAATGAAATACTATGAAAAGGAGGGTAGTTTGCAGTTTTCTGTTTCTCCAAGAAAAAAAGAAAATAAATTTGCAAATTAAGAGCACTAAATGCTCTTAAATGGTTTCTGTTAGAAACCTGCTTCCATTTTACAGTTCAGACACTCAAGAGAATGCATAAAATGTATTCGTTGATTCGGTATTTCGCTAACTTGGAAAGATCACTTGAGAAATCTCCAATTTTCTGCAGACTCAGAACAAAAGAAATGATCAAATCTTCTTATTTTTACTGCAGAAAAATTGGAAACTATAAAGTTCATACCCCCATAGAGCTAGCAATAATTGCAACAGAGAGGTGGGAAAAAGTTAGCAATCATGGTAAAAGTAACTCAATAGTTGAGTTCCCACTATTCACTGTCAGGAAGGCGGTGCTGATTAAGAAATGTTCAGACGGCCATCAGAACCTGTCAGGCCAGAGGACACTGATTTTCAATTCACAGAAATACCATGTGAGCACTGTATTTAAAAAGTGAGTGGCCCACTCCTGAAGGCGTACTTTACATACTTATTTGCCTTGAACTCAACTTAGTCTTTTTTTTTTTTTTTAATCAAAGGGTCAAAAATGATTTCAGGACATCTTTCTCAAGAAAATATATTATCCTTTTAATGTGACAATAAACAACCTGACAGTATAGGAACTCTTAGTGGGAGTATATTGAAATTGGAATTGGGAGTTAAGTATAAAATATGTAATTAACTCTAGGTTCAATCCACATCCCATGAAAAACAACAATGCTCTAAAGAAGTTCTACTCAAACCACAAATATTAAAAGCGATTAAATGTAGCTACCAATGAGGCCTCTGGCATTATTAAATTCAGAGCATCATCAAAAATAATTTAAAACTGATAGAAAGTATAGCCACTAGTAAACCACTGTATAGATGATAAGCAGGTAACATTAACTTGAGGCTCAGTAGCAATGATATTTTCTGATTTTTAATATTCAAAATGAAAACAAAGTACTATTACCAAATACAACATCATTAATAAAAGTTGCATATTCAACACACTTACCACTGGAGTTGTATATTAACCTTTATTCAGTTATAGCTGAAAATTCACTACCCTAATTCTCAATCCCTCTTCTGTAAAAAGAGTCAAACAATACACACCAAATGAAGTTGCAAATGAGTATCAAGTGCCAACACATGTATAGCAGTTACTTTGGTACCATGGTAAATACTCAAATAACAGTACATATCATTAACACTATATGAAAAATCTGCTATTTAATATTAACCCTATTATATTCTGGGTATAGTCTATTACTTTATATACATTTTCACTCAGCTTCTAACAGTCCTAATTTTTTTCTTTTCTTATTCCTGCTTTTCACAAAACAAGCACTGATTCATCAGTGTACAGATTAGTAAACAGAAAAATCAAGTATAAAATGAATGTCTGACCTTGAACCCATCTCATTTCAACTATACCAGTGGTTCTCAAGCTTCAGTCCACATTAGAGTGGGAAATTCATGGACAGCTTGGTAAAATAGTTTCTGGTTCCTATCACCAGAAATTCTTTTTTTTTTTAATAATAAATTTTATTTTTATATTCCCCATACAATTTCAACCCCCCCATTTTGACCCCAATCCCTCCCCTCCCGCCACCCACCCCCCCAAAAGTGTCTCTGGTTCATAGATTTTTGTTGATTTTGATTTTCACTTTCTTATAGTTATTCATTTTCCTGGTCCCTTACTTAAGTTTTCTAGATTCCTGCTGTGAGTGAGACCATCTGGTATTTTTCTTTTTCTTTCTCTATCACCAGAAATTCTGATGGAAAAGTTGAAGTGAAGGACATGGATTTGCATTTGTAACAGGCTTATAAGTAAAGTTGATGCCCCAGTGCAAGGATCATACTTGGAACCTTCTGGTCAGTCTCTCAGAATATGCAAAACTGGTGGTAAATGCTTGCCTGTTGATGAAAACATTAGAAAAACCCAAAGACTGGTAGACAAACAAGCTAGAAAATACATCTACATTAAATTTTATCATTTAAAAATGCAGAGTTGATGTTAGCACTGTGTCTTGTCATCTCCTCAGCATTACATGAGCAATCAGAATACCTTCGAGCCCAAAAATATCATTCTGAAACCAATTTTGGTTACCTAAATTTTCTAGTAAACTAAGTAGGACTTTCAGAGAAATCTCTAACCGTGAAGCGTTTATGAACTGTATCTTCCTATCTAGGCACTTACCTAGATAAAGGTCTTCAGTTTTTCATAGTCACGAATATTTCAAGAAAAAGATACAACCAACCTTTTGCATAGCAAACAGATATATTTAAAATATATCTAAATACATCTATTGATCAAAGAGTTATACAGAGGACTGGTGAAAGAGAAAGTATGTATACAAATAATTCTTCCTGTGAAATCCGAGGCACATGATCATACATTCACTCCACTCTAACTGAATTCTCTGTGATGGAGAATTCATCATTCCATGAATTTAGGGTTTTTTTTTTAAAGATTTATTTATTTTTATACAAGAGCTGGGGTACAGGCCAGAGGCGCTGGCGGGTGAGAGGATTCATCAGAGACAGAGTGGGGAACAGAACAGGCAGACGACAGAAATACACTGTTGGAGGGGAGCAGCGGGCAAGACAGCAGAGGTCTGTTATGCCATGTGGGATTCTCACTAGCAGGCGGGTATCGAACCTACACTGCAGAGGCTGCGACAGCTTTACAGCACAGCGCTCAACACACTGCACCTCTGGGGAGGCCCCAAATTTAGTTTTTTAATGGTACTATTGTCAGAAAATTTTCTTTTACTCCAAGGGCCCCAATCTGGAGTCCGTGGACATTCTTTCCCCAGTGTAACTGATCTATGAGCCTGCAATCCTAAGCACACTTGCATATTTTGGGCAGGTTCATCTTCTATCAACTCAATACAGGTTCAGATTAAAAATCATTGAGTTGCCTCATGGATTCTGGCTTCTTGCAAAAAATCATTCTTTTAGTGTACCACTATCAAATAGGTCAGGGAATCTGACTTGCCATGGTGCTGGGAAAACTCGGCTGCTACATGCAAAAGAATGAAGCTAGACAACTATCTCACACCATGCACAAAACCAACTCAAAATGGATTAAAGAACTAGACATAAGTTCTGAATCCACAACATATATAGAAGAATAAACAAGCGAAACACTCCATGACATACACATCAGTAACGTCTTCAAAGACACATTCCCCAAAGCAAAGATAGTAAAGGAAAAGATAAACAGCTAGGATGACATCAAATTAAAGAGCTTCTGTATAGCAAAAGGGACAATAACCAAGACAAAGACACCCCACTGGTCTTTGAAGTCACCCCACTTTAAAAATGTATAATGATGTAAAAAATACATTACAAAAATACAAAAAAATAAAATAACATAAAATTAAATTAAAGAAATTAAGTGTCTCAGTCAACACTATAGAGGGATACTATTACACCTAAATATCATATAATTATATTCCCCATGTATCCTCTTTGTTACTATAATTTCCACTCTTCGTTTCTAATCTGAAAAACATATTTCAGGATGCATAATTTAACTATGTTTTTATCTTCATTTAATTCCCAGCAAAACAGTTATTTGCTTTTCAAAAAATGAAAGGAAGTAAAGCCTTCTCAACCACCAAAAACAAGTTGAGTCCAGATGCTGAAACATGGCGGGGGTCGGGGAAAATTGTTATATGTAGCGTCTACCCTGTTGTTTTCTTCAAGATTACTTAAAATAACATATATTCTTACTTTTTTGTTATTAAAGACATATTGCTGAAGACTGGCATATAAATGGCAGAAAGAATGATAGAATGTACTCATAATATGCCTCTTCACATGGATCTTCCTTATCACATATACTTTCTACTGCTCACAGTTTCAAAATGTTAAACATAGTTTAATATAAATTTAATGGCTTATATTCAATATAGTTTCCCAATTTATCTAAGAATTGTGCCAGCTTTTTCTGTCATGTTTCAAATAGACTCCTGGAAATGTGTGACTTGCTGCAGCTCAAAAACTTAAATGAAAGCAAATTACAGTTTCTAATGCAAAGTCAGACACTTCTTAAACTGTGATAAAATCAGAAAAAAAAAGATCAGTTTTGCTATTTAGCAAGTTTAAAGACATCTCAGCTTTTGTTAGCAAACTCTTTTTTATGTATATTGATAAATAATTCTGACTTCAAAATATAAACTTTGTTAAATTTTATAGGAAAGTATTTTTTTTCCCTACAGAGAGGATAGCCATCTCTCAAGAGATTCAAAAAGGGGTCAGTGACACCAAATTAGCATGGATATTGGGAGTCTAAATCTTAATAAACTTTATCATTTAAACACAAACTGCTTGGATTTATACTAGGTAACCAATATCTAGAAAAGTATCTTAGTAATTGTTGAGGGGTAATTGCCAAGCTGTCTTCTCATACCTTTCATATATACACGAAATTAAAAAAAAAATCATTACTATATTGAATGTCAATGTCATCCAAATAATTTACACTTGTTTTAATTTGATTTTATAATTTTAAGTTAGATAATAGATTATTTTCACTTAATTATCCTTTCATTCACACATTCTACCATCATTATATACATTATATAGATCAGGCTCTTTCCAAAACAGAATCCCCAAAGCAGAAAGGGATTTATTAAGGATATTGGGTTGCTGGAAATAGTCCTATCTCAGCCTCAGAAACAAATTTGGATGGTAGCCAAGAAAATGGCACAGAACAGATCTTGGGTGCTGTTATAGTAAAAACACCACTGTGGTTTCTACCAGCCACCTGTCACACTGTGGATCAAGCATTTGACAACTACAAGGGTCTTGAGCCAGATAGCTACCATTTGCTCTTCTCTATCCACAGCAGCTTATCTTCCAAGACCCATGAACAGGCTAATGATACCAGTAGCCTCTCCTTAGTTAGAACAATAAGATTATTGGTAGAAGAGTGAGAGTAAACTTATGGCATCTGTTCATTTAGGTAACTCGTTGTGTTAAGTTGCCACAGGATGGCTGTGTTCCACAAGGCAAATCAAGTTCCATAAGGCAAATCAATAATCTTACCCATTTCTCATTCCTTTGGGATATGATCAGGGACATTTCTGCTACTGGTAGAAGATGGTTCTTGCTATAATCATTGGGGTCTGCTGCACACTGCGCAGACCTTTTCACTTAGCCCCACTTAAATATACAGTGTGTCCTTTGTTTCCTGTTGATACTCAAATTGATCAAAGCCAAATATGTCTTTTCAATATTCATGACATATTTTATAGTTGTACCCAAAGAATCAAAATCCTCTCCCACGATGCTCTCTTTTTTGCTCTCAGCTATGCATAATGTAACTTACTTCTCACTTCCAAATCTCAGCCATAAATCTGCCTGATAGAGCTCAGGTAACATGAAGAACATAAGCTGCAAGGAGTTTGGGAATTAAGTTTAGC
Organism: Talpa occidentalis; assembly: GCF_014898055.3. Lineage (NCBI taxonomy): Eukaryota > Metazoa > Chordata > Mammalia > Eulipotyphla > Talpidae > Talpa > Talpa occidentalis. The sequence goes on along the minus strand of NW_023601322.1, from coordinate 82,799,175 downwards.
CTTTTTTTTGTTTTGCTTTTTTTTTTAACTTACTAAATTTAGCTTCTAACCCTCAATAATTCAGGAGAGTATATCAGAAGGGGATAGAATGGATACTTCAAGAGCCAGCATACCATTATCTTCTACAAACACTAATATATACACATAAATATTTATGAAAAGTTGACCTGCTGTGAAGCAAACAGTAGGGTTTTCTACAATATTTATCATGTATATGTTTTGCCTGCATCATTTTATGCAGATGTTTAGAATAGTAATCAAAGAGAACAACTTCAGTAACTAAGGAAATTTATATATTGATTATCAAAAGCATGGTAACACTGAAAAGATCAGGTGAATATTTTGTTGTGTTACTTTTGTGTCCAGAATACATTTTTTCATATATATAATAAACGGAATTAAAGTTTATTCTAGCAATTACATCCTCAAAAATGTAGATGTGATAAAAGTACTATTTCCCTTATGACTTCTATAAAGCTGAAAATATTAGACTATGGACATTGGATTGAGAACGAGATATATATATACCCCGATGTTCACTGGAGTATTATTTGCAATAATAAAGACATTAAAACTATCTAAGTGTCTCTTGATGGATAAATGGACAAATAAGTTTGGAAGGTGTGCACGCGCGCACAAACACACACACACACTGAAATAGTATTGATCATAAAAGAAGGAAATTTTGCCATTTGTAACAACATGAATGGACTTTGAGAGCATTCTGCTAAGTGAAATGAAGACAGAGGGAGAAAGACAAAACACTATCTGATATCACTTAAATTTGGAATCTCAAACAAACAAAAAAGCAAACTCATTGGTAAGGAGAACAGATTAGTGGTTGTCACGAGTGTGGGGTAGAGAGAGTATAAAAGGTCAAAAGGTATAAACTTCTGGTTATAAAATAAACATGATGGGGATATAGTGTAAATAAGGATTACTAAAGTTAATAATAGTGTGTTGTATATTTGAAATATGCTACTAAAGTAGATTTTAAAAGTTTTCAACACAAGAAAAATACTGTAATTATGTATGGTGATGATGTTAATTATTGTAATTATTTTCCAAAATATAGGCACATATCAAATCATTACATAGTATGCCTGAAACAAATATAATGTTATGTGTCAATTATATCTCAGTTTAAAAAATTGTGGAAAGTTCAGCAGGTAGAGAGAAAAATTAATCTAGAAATCAAGAGACATGGCAAAATTATTGTAGATTTGAGAGCTATCAACACAGAAGTGAGCTCTGTAGTCATGGAAAGTGAATTAGATTAACTATTCATACAGACCACTGAAAATCAAGCATTAATCAAATTTATAATTCTGCTACTGAGGGATAAGATGAAAAAAAATAGAACCAGAGCATAGAACATGGAACACAGCTGATAAAAATAGGTAAAAAGTCAAGAGACTTCAGTTCTGTATAAAGGAAAGCAGAGAATTTCAAACAAACCTTATTAATACTTTCCATTACTGCTGAGAGATCAAGTATGTTTGAAGAAATAGAGAGATAATGTTAGATTTAGCAATTAGGAGGTCATTGCTTGCACTGAGAAAGCAATTTCAACACTGAAATAAGGGAGGTCATATTTTAAAAAGAGAGTGGGGGAGAAGAAAACGGAGTCGTGAATATGAAAATCTTACAAGAGGTTGTAATGTAAAAAATCCTACTTATATGTGCAGATGATTGTTACAGAGGACAGATAGTTTTAGATAATTATTCCGCCTCTCATACAAATGCAGAATCCATTTTCCCACCTCTGAAATCTAGACTGGACATTTAAATTTGCCATGTAAATAAGACCTTAGCAAGCACTCTCCTAGGGTTGAAAAACCCTTGTATGTGAGAGCTTACCTCCTGGCTGCTACTGCGTCGTCTTCTGCCACCACCATGATGCAAACATGTTCAGGATAGCCTACCGACTGATGAGAGATACCTGGTCTTGTGATGTTTACACACCGCCTGAGGACTAACACGGCAGCATCAAATAGTGAACATGTGAATAAAAACATCCAGAATCAACCACGTCCTAAGAGCCTCCCAAATTAACAGCGTAGGAATTAAGTCAATTCAGCTGAGCTGAGCCAGTCCAGAAGAAATTGCTAAATAGAAGGTAAAACAGACTACACGATTGAAGCCACTATATTAGTTGTGTTTGTCACACAGCAAAGTAACAATGTAAGGGCCTTTTGAATTTTATATAAACATCTGGATGTAATCTTGAAAGAACTACCTGTAACTCTTCTATATCTCTTACTAGGAAGTCTGAAAATCTGGATTTTTGTTTGTTTGCTAAAAGAATGGCATTTCCTTGGAAAGAGCTATAACTTATTTTAAAATACTTGTCTACACTAGACCAAGAAGTACACTGTTACAAAGCAAAGAGAATAAATTATTTTGGGGTGGGAGAAGAAGACTGCCTTAGCGTTAAGAGTTGAAAGATCTGAGTTTGTTTTTTTTTCCAGCAACCTTTAACTATACAGGTGACCTATGTAACGTGAGTCTTCTATTCCTCTGCTGTTTAATCAGTAAAATAAGGACGGGCTGGGTGCAGGGACATCTGTGTTACATCTAGCTTTAAAATATTTTATTTTTAATGCTTTAATTTCAAGTCTTGAGGTCAGTCTGACCATCAAAATAATAACAATATCTTCCATAGCAATTCATATACCTATATTCTTTATATCTGAAGATTTATATTTCCAGGAAGAAACTAAGCAAACTTCTAGCTTGCTCTATCAAGGGAAATATTTATATTTTGTAAAATTGTAATAATTGGGAATTTTGCCAGTCAATCCATTGAGAACCTATTACACATAAAGTATTATATTTGACACAGGATACAAGAAGTGTTAAACATAGAAAATGACTTTAAAGACCTTACTAGTAACTGGAAAACTATTTACTTGCTAAAAACAAAAATGCAAGCTAAAACAATATATGACTAGTACCAGGTCTCTTGAGTTTCATGGGGAAGACAGTAGGCTCTGGAACCAGATGGTAAAATCACACCTGGCTCCATCATTTACCTGTAGAGCAGCTTGGACCAGTTTTGTTTGATCTCTCCGAGCCTATTTTCTATTCTATAAAGTAGGTATATTAATAGAACCTACCTCACAGAATATTACAGAGAATCAGTATAAAAAATGATCATAGCAGTTTAAATATTAATATCTATATGAAGGTAAGCACATAAGATATGTTACATAAACATTATATATTGATACGTAGACAGTAAATGACTGGAAATAACTTCTACAGATGAACCACTCTGAGAAGGGGCAAAACCTGCTTACTTGAAGAAAAGGTCCACTCCCTGCCTTTAATTCCATACTCAATCTGTTCATCAGGTTTCAGAATTGGAACAAAATGTTTAAAAATTTTCATTTCCTCAAATATTTAAATGCAGTGTTGTCAGAGTATTCATATTATGGAGGAAGTCTAACATCACAAAATATTTTAATCCTAACCCTCATACTGAGCCTACTCTAATATTCAAATGGCTATAAGAATCAATACAGCCATAGCCGATGCACTGTCATATAAATATACATGTAAACTTCATATTTATGGTGTGTACTACCAGATCTCTCCCTGGAGACAGGGACTCGGCATCCAGTGAATATTCTTGGAATAAAAGAATATGGTGAAAGTAATTTTAGATGCTTGTAGGGTAAGGAAAAAAGTATCAGGGTTTTCTGCCCTCCCGCCATTAGGATAGGTGAAGGAACCCTGCGGTCCTGAATGCCTGAGGGTGGCACCTGGAGGAGGGTGTGGGCATAGGTAGATGGGATTCACCTGGGCTGAGACTGGGCTTTTAAGGGCGGCGTCACGGGGATGCCAGCAGAAGCCTAGAATGAACAGAAGCCAAGAGAAGAAGCAGAGAAGCAGAGAGAATGCCAGAGAGCTCAGATAGAGTGAGGATTTGCTGGGGGCTGGGAGGACTGCCACCCTCCCAGCCCCTCAGCACCCCTGCCTGCCATATGCCTGGTAAATCTAAATAAAAGACCCTCAAAAGCCACTGAGGACTCTGACTCCTCCTTTACCCGGTCTGCTGGATCAGAAAACCTGCACTGTGTCATTCCTGCCCCTACAATGCTGTAGACTAGTAAGGGCAGGATTTAAATATGCAAAACTAGGGCCTCCCTGGTGGTGCAAGGGGTTAAGACACAACCTGTGAAGCTATCCACAGCCACTGCAGCACAAGTTCAAACCCTGGCCAGGGAGCTACCCACATGGCGCAGCAGACTTCTCCTGACTTGCCCGCTGCTCCCCTCAGTCTGCTGTTCTGTTCCCCACTCTGTCTCTGGTGAATCCTCTCACCCTCCGCACACCTCTGGCCTGTACCCCAGTTCTTGTATGCATAAATAAATAAATATTAAAAAAATAAAAAATGCAAAACTAAATGCGTACTATTATTCAAGTGAGTTTCTTTTTTGACCACACATACACACATGTTCTGCAAGGGAAAAAAAAAGTTAACTGATTGCAAAATAGTTTTAGAAATTGCATTCATTTAAGAATAGATTTAACTTTCCAGAAATTTTCCTTTTGAAGTTATTTGGAGCCTAACAGTTTAAAATGCCATAAAATTAACTTGAGACGTGATTCTCAGCGAAAATATAGAGCAATACATCTTAAGCATGGGCTCTGGAAGGCAGTATCAGCATCACCTGCGTAAAGATGTAAATTCTCAGTCTCCATCCCTGACCAGCTGGATTGGAAACTCTGGAGGAGGGCCCCAGCAATCTGGGTTTTAATGAAATCTGCAGGTGCTTTGGTTGCATGTTAAATCAGAGGATGACATCTATAGCAACTTTGTGTTGCTCAATGACTTTTCCTTTAAAGGAATTATATTGCTTTGTCTTGAAAAAAATAAACGGTTTTGGGGTTATTTTAGGAACTGTTTCATTATTATAAAAGTATGAAAAAGGACGCTCATTCTTTCGTAAAAACAATAGAACAGGACTATTCCCCAGAAATATTTATTAAAACATTTGGGCAGGATTTTTTAAAATATCTTTTACAACCTAACTTGTACTAAATTTATTATGTTTTTTTTTTCCTTTAGGGACTGTTGATTTAGAGAGGAGAACAAAAAATATCACATAGTACGAAGTGTAAGGTCACCAAAGAAAAAGCCCAAAAACTGAAGTTTGAAGAAAAGGTTACTACTGAATTTAATTTAAAATACATAAAAGTTTACAAAGCCATGAAATTCATCCAAAGATGCTCTTGCATAAAATAAAAATAATTTACCTCTAAGATAGAAAAATGATTTTCTGAATTTAACTTCTGTTCCGAGACATACTTGTGAATTACAATTGGAGATGGGGGGAAAAGACCATTTTTTAAATTTTTTATTTATTTTTAATTTTTTAAAGGCTCCTTTTTTTGTTAAGATTTATTTTTATTTATTTGTACAAGCACTGGGTACAGTCAGAAGCACGGGAGGGTGAGAGAATTCACCAGAGCCAGAGTGGGGAGCAGAACAGGCAGACTGATGAAATACACTGCTGAGGGAAGCAGAGGGCGTGGAAGGAGAGGTCTGTGCGCCATGTGGGACCCTTGCCGGCTGCCGGGGATCGAACCGGCACTGCAGATGTTGCAGGCAACTTCGCAGCCCAGTGTTCAACTGTTGGACCACCGGAGAGGCCCAAGACCATTTTCTTTTTTTTTAAAGATGTCATTTATTTATTTATTTATTTATCTATCTATCTATCTATCTATCTATCTATCTATCTATTTATTTATTTATTTATTTATTTATTTATTTATACAAGCACTGGGTACAGTCAGAAGCGCAGGAGGGTGAGAGAATTCACCAGAGCCAGAGCCAGAGCAGGGAGCAGAGCAGGCAAAAGGACCGAAGCACACTGCTGAGGGGAGCAGCGGGCGGCAGGAGAGGTCTGCCTGCCATGTGGGACCCTCCTTTGGTGGCCGGGGAGCAGCCGGGAATCGAACCGGCGCTGCAGAGGCTGTGGGCAGCTTTGCAACCCAGCGCTCAACCGCTGCGCCACCGGGGAGGCCCAAGACCATTTTTTTTTTTTAGGAGAAAAAAAGGCAATGGAAATTAAGTGTAGGGTAAATGGAAGTTATCAGGCTTTTCCACCCTAGCGCCATTAGCATCTATGAGTAGTCTTGCACGCATGCCTGATGGCTGCACCTGAAGTATGGTGTGGGCAAGCGTAAGTGGGCACACGGGAGCCTGGAGGCCGTGGCTGTAAGGGCAGCATCGCACAGAGGATGGTGTGTAGCAGAGAATGGATACAAGAGGTAGCCCGGAGGAAAGCGCATATTGAGATTTGCAGGGGAGCCCAATGGCTATTTTCCTGCTGGTTTGTTTCCCCTGCATAGTATTAATATAACCTGGAGGGATGATGCCAAGGGCTCCAAGGTTCTCTTTTAAGCTGCAATGAATCTACCTGGCCTGGGATGGTTGCAGAACACACAGTCTAAAAATATTGTGAAGGCACTACCTGTGTTACCATTTTCCAAAGTAATTGAGCATCTCTATAGGGATTAGCACTATATTAAACACTTCAGAAATTAAAATTGAGTTAACACAGTTCTTGTTTTCACAGAAGACACAACCCGCTGGAGAAACAATCTACTTTGCAATGATAGTACATGATGAACACCCTAGGGAGAAACAGAAAATTCAATTTAATGTATAGAGGTAGAATCCTGTGCTCTGAGAAACAATTCTGTAGCCAGTTTTTTCATAGATCACAACAGTAGAACACCAGTGGTACAGGGCCTAGTGCAGTGCCTCCAACATGGTAGGTACTCCAAACATATTTTACCATCTTTATTTCCAATGGTGATCTGTCAGCTCCTTAAATGGCTGTATTAATATAGCAACCTGAGAGTTAGCTAACAAGAAAGAGACACATTGTCAACTACACTAACAAAGATTCCACAGTTTACACTGTAATAGGGTTTAAGTGACCCGATGAGGAACAATGGGAGACCACGGAGTTTACAATGAAGAAACTGCTAATATGAATCACTGTATCAGAATGTATGGCACTCTAGCAGTATAGAACAATGTGGAACATGTTATCATGGACTGAAGGCGGAATCAAAGACATGCAAAACTTAGGTGTCTTCTCTGATGATTGGGAGGATAACACACATGTGAGAAAAGCAAATATAAGTTGGTAAGTGCCAATTTTGTAACAATCAAGGCTCTAGGGATCAACATCGAAGAGGAGATTTACATAGACAGGTGGGGTTGGGATTTTGTAGGTTGCACTGGCATGCTTTGTTCTGTTGGGTTTTAAGGATAAATCACTATTCTGTTGGTTCTTCCTTTTTCCTTCTCTTCCCACACTCTCCAAAACAAAAATACTAACGAGTTTACAGTGGTTGATAGGTATAGGGGATATAGTTAGAAAATAGCAAATGAAAAAATAAAAGGATATCATCTATAAACTGTTCCAAGAAACAACTAATCAAATAGGCAGACATTGGATGGGGAATAGAGCAGATGGGAAGGGTCAGGGCAGGAGGTAATTATTCTATGCAAGGTATCAAAGGTTCTTCGTAAAATTCAAATTTACAGAACTAATTATAAATTGTGATCAAGTTTGCCAATGGAACTGTAGCTTTTTTCCTAACTCACATTCACATTTTCTAAATAGTTTACAAAGTGATTCTGCACATATTTATTGTTAATTCACACAACATTTTGGGTAGAAAATAACTACTAAATAACTCAAGTAAAGGTTGACATTAGATGGAACCAGGACAGGAACTCAAATATTCAAAATAGTGCTTTTCAAAAAACAAAAATGAAGATGTTTTCTCTGTTCTGTATTAAACATTTCAATTTCAATGAGAGGAATACCATGTAATAAATGTTTTACTTTTCTTACAAGGAAGTCACCCGATCGCAGCTGGGGAGTGGTAGGACACATATATTATGATATATAATACTTCTAGCGGGCAGCCCAAGTTGACATTCCTGCTAACACCCAGCCTCATCACCAGACATGTGAGTGAGGAAATGTTTGCTAAGCACGGTCTGACATGACAGGCCCTGCACGTGAACAGTCCTATTGAAGTCAGTTGGTCCTCAGAGCCACCTAGATCAAATTAAAATAACTGGTGTTGTCTTAAATCATTAAACTTGTGGAACTTAAGTTCCAGAACAAAGAACAACCAGAAGCTCTTTTTAAATCTGAATTATTTATGTAAAGAAAGCTATTAGTTCAATTCATAGAGAAATAACCAGATGGTCTGTATGTACTACCTGGTCACTTCTTGCACCTCAGGGTGGAGGGGCAGGATTGGCAAGCAATGGCAAGGGATTGTCTAATTTGGGGAACCCGGTGTGAAATGAAAATATGGAGCCCCTTCTTGAGATCAATGTGGGAATGTGGGGGGGGGGAGAGAGGGAAGTTGCTATTAATTTATGTAGAAAGTTTTTTTCTTTTTCTTTCCTCCACAGTCTCTCCACCCATTTTATTATTATTTGGTACATCATTTCATTCAGTAAAGAAAAAAATTATCATTTTGCTGTGAGCATGCTTTTTGTTGTCCATCTTTCTATTATGGGATGCTAGTTTCAAATGCAAATGCCAAAGAATTTAACTTATACAGGTTGTTCCCACTTCCCAAAAGATGTACTTTCCAATTTAGTATGATTTGAGGAGCTATTTTGGGGGTCTGGGAAAACTACCCCCAAAATAACCTACAGTATCATGTCAATAGGAACATTTTACTTTTGGGTGGAGGGGCCGGGGGTGGCATGTGTGTGGAATCATCAAAATCAAATAATTCATATTACCTGATTCCTTCCCAGAAGGTATCACAAGTTAGTCACAGCGAAACTCAAGCCAGACAGAAAATCTGTATGGAAAAAGAGAGGACTGCTAAGGGATCCTCTGAGACACATTATAAAGCTCTCCTTTAAAATTGTTGACTGTCAGGTAAGAAAGAGGGATTTTTGCACCAACTCCAACCCTTCACTCATTAGGGATTATCCCAGGGGAGGCAACTGCCCCAGCACTGTCAGTTTGGCCCATAGGAGGACAGAGCAAACTCTCAGGAACAGAACACCTCAGTCAGAAACCCCGGAAGCCACTGGCATTATTCTTGCAGGTAAACTTCAGGGTGGGCTGAGGGGGTGTGAGTGGTGCACAGTGTCTACTTAAGTGTTTGAGTGGTTCACTGAGCTGTGAATGAGGGGTAAGAAAATGGAGATGGTGATAAAAGACAATTCTGGAGAAGACTATGAGGCAAGGGATGAAAGATGGTGACAGTTGGTACTCTCTAGTTCTAATAGGAAATTCATACATTCACAAAGTTTAGCATTCAGGGTTGCAACTGTCATCTTAGATGAGAAAACTGGGCCTGAGGGAGGCTCAACTGCTTGTTCAAAGTTTCACAGCCACTGTGGGCCTTGAGTCCACTATTTCGTGTCCCAGGCCTCTTTCACCTATGATGCATGCTTCCACTTACATGGGTTTGGAAAGATGGGTTGGTGCAGGCCTTTGGAAAGAAAAAAATAATGCAGGCTGCCATGATCATTGTATATAGGCAAGATATAACCCAGCCTTGAGAGTGGGTTTGCAAATGCAGTCTTAAGCACACCACACCCAGCGTAAGAAGACCTCCACCTTCTTGAAATATATAAAAACATTTCCCCCTAAGAATTCACCCTTCCTCCTTCTTCCTATCTTCTATAACTTTTACAGAAGTCAAAGCATCAGAAAATTTCCTACAGAATATTGCTACTGTTCTCTATATGTACATTAAGGTATATACAATAAGTAAGAAAAGTTGGATTTCCACAGTTTGGTCACAGAAAGTGAGACTAAATTGTTAAATGCCGTCATGTATCCAAATACAGTAATCCTCCAAATTATGAATTTGCCAGTACTAGAGAACAAAATTCTACTAAGCCCAGATGCATCATGGGCTTCCAGGAAGTGCCTATAAGAACTAAAAAACTATATTAAAACAACATTTCACCATTTATAGGGAAACATTTTCAGAACTGTATTTTAATAGCTGTCTAAAATTATATCCCCTAACATAAGGTGTCTTTAGTTGCTGGCCAGGAAAGGATCTCCTGGCACAGAGTGATTTATTCAGGCAGTGTAGAATGATTTGAAATATTAAAACCTTAAATTTGAAAGGTTATCTTCTCTGCCTGGCAATTATAAATGAGGGTGAAAAATATGACATTAAGGAATGTAAGGACATCTATAAATCCAGGATGTATTTAAGGTACACAATTTTTTTAATAAAAGAAACAATAGAATTTTTCATAACAATATCCAATATATACCTGAGGATGAGTATAAGAATAAGAATAAGCCAATGTAACTGTTATCATGAGCAATTTTTATTACTAAAAAGAAATTATTTTAGTGGTGGCTATGTTTCTTAGGGATTCTGGAGAGTTCTTAGCATATTTCTCAACCTTCCCTAAAAATCTTCCCTGAATTAAGTATTATCTCCAAACCTTTCTGTTTAAATAGCTTCAAAGGATCACAGTCTTGGACTGCTCATACGTTTTTAAATTTAACTTTTGTCAAATTGATTTATGATTTGGAACTGGACTAATGTCAATTTGATATATGTTTCTGCTCTTGGACAATGCCATGTGTACTTAACATAAATGGGTTGTCACAGAGGACAGAGGGCCCCCAGGGACAGAAACAATATAGCTTCCAAAGGGCCGTGAACCGGAAATAACCAGAGTGAAGCTCTTTCTTTGCTATCAGCAGCCCATGGACTCCAAGAAACAGGCATCTCGCAGTACCAGGTACATTAGGAAAGTGGACTCTATTGAGATAAGAAAACAGATATATCCTGTGCTTTCTGGGAAGGTGACATCTCCCATAAAGTTCCTTTGAACTTGCAAAGAATGGCTGTCAGAACACCATCTAGGACTCATCAACTATGACCAGTAAGTGACATTAAAATTCCGCTTAGCTTGTCTTGCAAGAGCAAGAGTCTTTGTAGTTGTCTTAATTTTTTTCTATTTGTTTTCTTTTTTTCCATTTTAATGTAGACTATTTTTCTTTGCCCCGGGGAAAAAGTTATTAAGGCTTGGTGGCGAAAAATGTATAATATTGCATCATCAATATTCAGATAAAATAAAGTTTTTAGCCAACCACTTGAGGTCTTGTTAGTTAATGATCAAGAATTTTATTTTTTGGTAGTCTACCCTTTAGGAGCAATTTGATTTTACCATTCATAACCATTGGCCAAGATATGAAGAGTCCTATTTTCTCCACTCATGATCTGCCCTTACAACACATTTTTTCTGAATATTGTTGTTACTGCTAAGCATAATTTAACTCTCCTATTTTGACTGTTAGTTCATCATTGCATTTGGCTTGTACAAATCAAAAATAAAAAGTCAAGTATAGGCTCTAGGTGTCTAGCAAGGACTTTTGGATCACTGTCAAACAGTGTAATGATAAAATTCCCAACATGGTCTCTCACAATCTATGATTTAAAAAGCATCAAATACTAATACTAGTATTTTAGAAATACTAAAAAGACTACCTCTTTACTGTTCAAGTGCAGTTTGTACAAATTATCACCATTTCTACCTCTCAAGAAATCACCAAAAGTTACCTTAAAGAATTTTTTTTTTTAAGTTTTTTCACAAGAAAAATTTTTCCCATGGAATACCTGCAGAAAACAGAATACACCATGATTTTCAGGGACCATAGTAGTGCCAGAAAAATAGACCACGAGGTACAAACAAGACCATAAAAATTTACATTTTCCATAAACCTACAGCAGTAACCACCACCAACTGTTTCACCACTTCCTTCTCTCTGGATAGTAACATTTACATAGAGTATCTAGAGAATTATGAAAGCTTACTCTTTATGGATCATCAATTGAGAAAAGAGCCTTGTCTTTAGCCAGTTTATATGCAGTCTCTAATTGGGAAGAATTTTCTAAGCCAATCAGAAAATCCAAATATCTTCCTTGAATTTTTTAATAAATTATATGCCCAATTCTGAAAGATGGTTCTACTGATTTCAGGGACCTCTGGTAACCTGGCCTCTAGCTGCCAGTAGGCCTCTGGAATTTTTATAGAACCAATCTGAAGAATTTTTGCACTTTCCCACATCATCCAATCCCATAGCAGCTCAAAAGTAATACTCAATTCTAGTATAGACCAATGAAATTTTCTTGGACTACAGATATTAAAATGAAGCAGAGCTCCCACAACAGCTAGAGAACTCATTTCCCACATCTAACTCTCCACATGGACACACAATTAAAATTCAAGTCTTAGAAGAATGGGAAATTATGACAGTGATTTTAGAAATGCTGTTGAAGCAGCAAATGCCAAAGTTCTGCCCTGTCACCTCTCCCAATACTGTGGATTTGTGCACCTCACTGTTCTGTCACCCCATTCAACGAGATGGTAGAGAAGCTGATAATAGTTTTGCAAGAAAGCAATGATTAAATTCACAGTATTGTGACTATTACATTTTATTTCATGTTATATCAAGAATTTAATCACTTACTTAGCTGATTCTTCCAGACAGTTTCCTCTGACCTTTCCAAAGCTCATTCAATGCAAGAGAGAGGAAGAATAAGAATTATTTAATATCCTTCCATTACCCTGCAGTGTCATGGTGAAACCTGATTAGCCTGATTAGGAAGATGCTTTTTCAAAGGAGTGTAAATGCTCACAAATGCTGCATGAAGCTTTCCCTTTCTCATTAAGGCTGACATTTCAGTACTTTGTTGCCAACTAAAAGTCCCCATGTTTGCACTAGACTGAGGAAATGAAGTTTTTCCAATTCACAGACCATACTACAAAAAAGAAAAAGAAGTGACAAAATTCTTGACATGTACTTTGGAGCTAAGGCCACCATAGGATAGTCACAAGCATAAGCAGCAGTGTAGCCATTTTCCAGACAGTCATCAGCATCTCCAGAATACTACCAGAACAGCCTTTGTAATTGGTGATTCAAGATAGGCTTGAATGACAAATCCAAGCACATTTGCTTGTCTATTCTTTATTCCGAAATGGTCTGCATTCTCTAGAGTTAAAGATTTTGCCTACATTCCATAATTTATATTTTCATCCATATTTCAAGGAAATCTAGCACCTGCTTCACTTTGAAAAGTAGAAACCTAACAAGGGAGTGATAATACACACTGAAAAAACAGAGCAGTCCACTGCTTAACGTGTGTTACTATTCATTTCAGCTAAGCCATCGATATGATCTAAGGCTTGGAATTTTCTCTATAAGTCGAGGAGAGGTGGGAAGCAAATGCATATTACTGTATTTTTCTTGCACTACGTTATGCATCCTTGTTTTATTGATAGAGGTTTAAAATTCAGGTTACTCTTTAAATCAATAGAATGGTTGTTACCGTATTTTGGAACTGCACTGGGTATGGCAATTTTACTCTGAAAAAGTGCTTTGAGCTCACTTGTGGAAACAGCCATAATCAATTTGTCACCATACAGTATATCAATACACATTCAGATGCACTATGAATGTTTGATGTCCTCCATAGTTAGAAGATAATAAGTTCCCTGACCAAATACTTATCTGTAACTAAATCCTTAATAGAACGTACATTGATATATATTTCCATTTTATTTACTTATCTTTAGATATAACAGGCATCGATCCACTGAAGCAAGTTATGAGGAAGTGCTAGAAAAAATCATGTTCGAAGATTACAACAATCTTAAAATAAATGGATTTGATGACTTCATTTTATAATTTTTATTTCTAAATCTTTTACTTTTCCCTTCCTGAATATAAGTATGCCTGAACTTTAATAATCATATGTAACAAATACAAGACTTTTCAATCCTTTTTTAAACATAATTTTCCCTTAAAAGTACTAATAATATAAACAGTAAATAAATGCAAACTCTATGGAGAAAATCTGCATTATCCAATTTATGTTGTCTTTATTAAGAAAGCATTTGAAAATTACACCCATTAAAATAAATGACAAGTGGTTTAATGAAGTAATATTAGTAAATTAATAAATACAGTATATTAATTACTGCTACAAAACAAAATTAACAGCAAAAATATATTTATTATCCCTCAGTTTCTGTGGCTCAGGACTCCAGGTGCAATTTACCTTGTTGCCTCTAGTTCAGAGTCATTCAAGAAATTATTCCCAAGCTGTTGCCTGGGACATCTTGTCATCACTGAACTGGGGAAGGATGCCCTCCCAAGTCATCCAATAGCTGTTGTTAAGCCTCAGAACACCTGCATCAGCTCGCTCACTCATCGCTCTGCCTCACAACATAGCAAATATAACTTTATATAGAAGAAAAAAAATAATTTTAACTGTGTTTATTGTAGATGTAGTTGGCTTATTTACTCTAGCTGGGAACACGTTGCCAAGTTGTGATCTTTTCTTTTATACATTCGATATCAGGTTGTTCCTTTTTAGACTCTCTTGAGTCAGAAGTTATGGTATCAGACCATGAGAACCACAATGGATCCCTACCACTTATTATTTTTTAAATAAGAAGGGCCAGGCCAATCCTGTGACCTGTTGGTATTTGAGAGGATGTCATGATTGGAGGGCTAAATCATTTCAGAGCAACTGTCTACCTGACCTGGCTCTGCCTGTGATTGATTGTGAATTAAAGCCAAAGCCGTTGGATGAGACAAAAGATAAATATTAATGATGATGCATATCTGCTAAAATCATACCTCATAGCACAGTAGTCTTTGCAAGGCTTTCAGAAGCCCCTCTTTTGAACTGATTTATGACTTTCAAGAATACCATTTTTAAATATTTCTAGCAATCAAATAAGGCACATGCAGAGAAAGCTATAAATTCGATGCTTCTAAATTATAAAGATAACTTTATTTCCCCAACTGCTTTCATTATGTAAGTAGGATATATTATTCCTAATTTAGAACTTATTCAGAAATGATCATGCAAGTTCACTCAGAAATGTATAGATTTCTATGAACAATGCTTATATGAATAAATATATATTATATTCAGGCTCATACATACTGTGAAGAATAATGAAATACTTTATCATTTGAGGTAATGTTGAAAAATAATTTTACCAAAGCCTAAATGACACTCACATGAATATCTATGCACTACACTGCTAAGATTTCAAATTAAACTATATGAAGGGGAAATAATTAGTCTAAGAAGTAAATTTGTCTTAAAATTTTAAATTCATTCCAAAAACCAAAAAAAGTAACAAAATCAAATGCCAATAAAGTAATACAAATCTCTTTAAATTCTTATCAGAAAATAGCTCTTTCGACCAGTAAGTGGATTTATCAGCTCTACACTTGAAATAATATGGCAGTCCTTTTCCCCAGGGGATACTTCCTTAACGTGAAAATAAAGCCTTCCTCAAAACTTTAATAAATATAGAATACAACTTGCCTTGGCATCAAGAAGGCCTGTATTTTCAGAAAGAGTATCAAACTTGAACTATGTGCATATTATTTAGTCATTTTTTTTATCAGTTACCCCCCAAATAGAAGCTTTCATATATGGAAACATATATTACTCTACAAAAGAATACCAGTGACTACTTGTTTTTTTTTTTCTTTTTTTTTTTAAAGATTTATTTATTTATTTGTACAAGCACTGGGTACAGTCAGAAGCACGGGAGGGTAAGAGAATTCACCAGAGCCAGAGCGGGGAGCAGAACAGGCAAACAGACAGAAAGCACTGCTGAGGGGAGCAGCGGGTGGCAGGAGAGGTCTGCGCGCCATGTGGGACCCTTGCCTGGGGGCTGGGATCGAAGCAGCGCTGCAGAGGCCGTGGGCAGCTTCGCAGCCTAGTGCTCAGCCACTGAGCCATCAGGGGAGGCCCGCAGTGACTACTTGTTAGATTACCTGGCCCTATATGGTCTCTAACTTGCCTTTTGTATGTCTTGCTCTAATACTACAATGTAGTCATCATTTCTCCTTGACATGATAAACCACTTAGTGATTTTATCTGAAAAAGATTATTGTTTGTGTTTTCCTCTAACTGTATTAACTTTCTTTTCTTACTATCACTAAATTCT
Organism: Talpa occidentalis; assembly: GCF_014898055.3. Classification (NCBI taxonomy): domain Eukaryota; kingdom Metazoa; phylum Chordata; class Mammalia; order Eulipotyphla; family Talpidae; genus Talpa; species Talpa occidentalis. Next base: position 82,783,148 of record NW_023601322.1, on the reverse strand, counting down.
GAAAAATGACTGAATCAAGTAAGTGTTCAATATACTCTGTGTCTTGTCATATTTCTTTGGTGGTTCTGCAAGGTCTTAATGTATCCATTCTCCAATTGTTATCTCTTCATGAACAGTTTCCACAGAATTCTTGTGAAAGTAAATTGCAGAGTAATAGTAGCAAAGGATTGCTCTTCCAAGGCTGCATAATAAACACCACTGATTGGGTGGCTTAAAGAATAGAAACATTTTTTTCACATATATCTTCATCTTTTTTAAGATTTATTTATTTATGCATATAAGAGCTGGGGTACAGGCCAGAGGTGTGGGGGGTGAGAGCATTCACCAGAGACAGAGCAGGGAACAGAACAGGCAGATTGACTGAAGTACACTGTTGAGGGGAGCAGCGGGGGAGTCAGGAGAAGTCTGCTGCACCACGTGGGTAGCTCCCTGGCCAGGGATTGAACTCATGCTACAGTGGCTGAGGATAGCTTCATAGGTTGCATCTTAACTGCTTGTGCCACTAGGATCTTGAGGCTAGAATTCTAAGATCAAGCTGTCAGTAATGGTGGTTTCTGCTGACATCTCTTTGCTTGACTTATGGAGAGCTCTCTTCTTGCTTTGTCCCACAGTATAGAGCTCTGGTATAGTTATACACAGTTCTGTGTGTAGTATACAGTTCTGATGTCTCTTTTATAAGATAAATCTTGTAATACCCTATCAGACTAAGGCCCCATCCTTGTGATCTCATGGCTCTTTAATTACATCCTGAAAAACCTTGTCTCTGAGTGTGGTCACATTGGAGGGTTGAGACTTTCAACATGTGGATTGGGATAGGACATAAAATACTAACCACCATACTGAAATCTAGATTTTAGGGTCTTACAGAAACTCTGTAGTTTATCCAGAAGTTATTCAACTCTAGAAAGCCTAGAACATTCCATTTGTACCCCATCACAGATTTTCACCTACTTCTAGACATGTGTCTTGGTATACATACTCATTATTGGAGCAATCAAATGACACTTCCTTAGTAAAATCTCCTGATTTTATATACATCAGAAAATAAAGCAAAACATTTGCTAATTTTTCATAGCAACCCAGGGTAGTGTCTTATAAGGGTGCCATTCCCCTTCACTTAATCTTCATCCATTCATGCAACATTTGAAGTTATCCGAAGGAATCAACCCATTTCACATTTATTTACTCATTTATTCATCAACTGTTTATTGTTGTATACGCCAAACAATATGCAGGATATTGGGGATTTAGAAATGAGAAAGACAAGGTTCCTATTCTTGAACAGTTCATGGTTGAGAACTGAATTTGAACTTTTTTAATTTCGATATTCAGATTTAAGGTTGAAGTACAATCACTACCATAGTTTAAATGCCATAAGGCAGAGCAAAATTAAAATCCTTCAAGTCAGGGCTGCTGGTAGGTTATACATTACCTTTGTGCAAATTTGAAAATGGCAAACACTCCCGACCCAGATTGACACATAAACAGGGTGGTAACAATGAGTATCGCTTTCTTCAAAGGATACAGGCTAAGTAACAAGCGCAGATAGGGTTTTGGTCACCTATTGGCCCCTCAGTGTATACAAAGAGTATAATCATAAGTGGCAGTCTCATTCCAGGTAGTGGGATTCAGAATTATTGGGGATCAATACACATCATCAACAAACACACCAATTTAGCACCACTTCCATAATCCAAATAGTTAATCTGGGAAGATTTTAGGTCTAGGAGATTTTAAGGCCAATTTGGAGATCAAGGAGAATGGTCAGAAGATTTCCAAAGTGGGGCAAGGGATGTCAATAAGTATGAATTCCACAACAATGCAATTCCAGCTATCTTTGTGATTGGTTTTGCTTCAGGAAATCTTTTATCTGCTAGAAAAAGCAGGACTAGTAGAACACCTTTATATACCTGCTTCTGCTAGAAAAAGCAGGACTAGTAGAACACCTTTATATACCTGCTTCTGCTAGAAAAAGCAGGACTAGTAGAACACCTTTATATACCTGCTTCTGCTAGAAAAAGCAGGACTAGTAGAACACCTTTATATACCTGCTTCTGCTAGAAAAAGCAGGACTAGTAGAACACCTTTATATACCTGCTTCTGCTAGAAAAAGCAGGACTAGTAGAACACCTTTATATACCTGCTTCTGCTAGAAAAAGCAGGACTAGTAGAACACCTTTATATACCTGCTTCTACCAGCCTTCCTCGTTGGAGATTGGATCTTAAATGTATTATACTATGAAGAGAAACATAAGTTGTGAATGCCAAGTATCTGATGAGTACTTACTAAATGCAAAACAACAAAATCCTACCTTATCAGAAGGAGGAAAAAAGCGAGATATACAAAAATTAATTAGGAAAAAATGAATCATTTCTACAGTTACAGAAATAGTTATTAGGGTAAGAGGCACAGACTCAAAAGCGTCCTGCATGCAGTATCCTAAAGTACATCCAGATTTCCTTTATTTTAGTTAGCATTTTTCCAGTAGTTATGCATGACTGCATGTCATCAATTCAGTGAGTGAGAAGTTTGATAACACCATTTTTCTGTATCATGAAGATAAATACACAGCTTAGCTTTGGGCTTCCAATTAAATGAACCACAAAACTCTGATTTATTAAGGCACATTCCAGATTTCTGGGCAAAAATTTATTCACGTTCAAAGGTAGAAATTATTGCAAATGTTATTGAGCTGAACTTTGTATAATTTTTACCCAAAAAGAGAAGATGTAAGTAAAACCTGTATTTGCTTACCTGTTATAAGGCATGGTTAAGTAGACTCAATTCATAAAAGATTGACTGAAAATATTTCTGATATATTTTATCATAATTCTCTAATAACATTTGCTAATTTACATTACCATCACATCCTGAACCATGAGCTTTAGAAACTGTTATTTCTAAAAAGAAAAAAAAATTGTTCTTTCTTATCATCAACTCTACCTTACTCTCACACTTTTGCCACCATGAGTGACTCTCTTCAGGCTGGAGTGATTTGCCATGTTTAAAGATTTATTTATATATGTTCATTTCTCCCCATATGTGATTGAATGTGGTCCTACTACTTTTTCTTCTCTCTGAAGGGGTTCTAGAACCCATGTCTCGTTTTTTTCTGTAGGCCATCGGCAGACACTCTGTGGATAGTGGACTGGAAGAGTCCAAGACAAATTGATAGCTTATGTTTGTCCCTACAGATCTATCCTCCAACCACCCTGATCCTGTTATCTTCCCAAGGACTGATCCAAATGCTCTACAACAAGTTCCCTACACTGTGGCTTTACGTTAGGTTCAATATATGCAGAGTTGTAGCAAGAGATCCAAGGGAAGGAAGAAAGTGGGGCCAGAATATTTATTCCTCTGGTTTCTTCCATTCAAGTTTACCTGAGTTAGCTCTGCCTCTTAGCCAGGTGTCATTGCAAATTTCTAGGTGGTTCTCTCTGAACAGCTCATTCTCACCTGGGTTCTGGTAACCACTCCCCTTGAGACCAGCTCCAGGGTAGTAAACTGTCTTTTCTGATTTCCCTTTCCATATATTTGTATATGACACTCATGCTAAACCTTTGAGGAAATATTCTAATTGAAGGATGCTATTTTCTACAGAGGCCTGCACTGATCACAATCAGGCAATAGTAATACAAGTTTCCTCTTCCAGATCCCCTTGGAAATCTTCTACCATTTGGTGATTATACCCCTCTTCTGGATGCTGCTTCTAACAAGAGAGTGTTTCACACTATTAGTAAGACAGCCATCAGGCTATCGGGGTTGTTTTGCAAGGACATGCAGACAGAGCAGTCCTTAAAAATGACTGGCTGGAGCAAGAGTTTGTAAACAACTCTTTTCCCTAGTTTAGGACAATTTCTGAGGCAAGCTTATGCTCCAGCATTCCCCTGTGGCATCAACAGAAATTATTGTACATTCAGAATCCAGTGAAAGGAGAATATATGTCTAATATGCTCAAAAGGGAGGAGGGGAGCCTATTAAGAATAATGAAATATAAAATATTTTCCTGTCTTCTGTGGACGCCCTTGATTTTTATTTACATTTAATGTGATTGTAAGTTTAGAAAAACTTAAAATTTTAAATTCTATGCATTAATATTAATGTTCATTTTTATATTGCATGCCTATTTTAATTAATATAAGATCAATTGCATATGCTCTTATATTAATTAATATAAGAGAAATATTGCATACGAATGAAATTGCACGACTATGTTCCATCGTTTATACATGCACATTTATTTCATTCTTGCCAGAACAGTGGAAATACTGCACATTAATTAACTGATGTGGTTTTAAGTCCATTTCGTGATAAGCACACATCCTACCAAAAATCTAGCACTGGGTTACCAGTTAGTAAAGAAGGACTAAAAACAAAATGAACTATGGATTGCTTGATTTCCCTATTTCTTTTAGGTTATTAATTTTAGCATAAATAAGTGTCACAGGTAAGTGACACTAGTAAGAAAAGACCAGATATGTTTCCTTGATTGCTCGTGTTTCTAGGAGTGATTTCTGTATTCCAAAGAAATTTTGTTTCAGAGGGAAAAGTCAGCCTCTCAGGCCTGCTGGCATCCCCATTTACTTACTCAGACACAGACTCAACACATTTGCTTTGAGTCTTGTAAACTACTCATTGCTGTTCCACCAAAATTCTATATTCATGGAGCCGTGAATGATACATCTGAATGGGAGGCAAGGAATGACAGCACACCTCTCTGCTCATGTGCATACTGCATTGTCCCATCAGATGGCACTTATAAAATACAAATTCAAAAACAAAATGATTGTGACTGTTAAGACTTTAGCAGCAGAACATTAAAAGAGCACAGAGAGCTTCTGAGTTTGGGGCCTATGTGGTCAAAGAGTCACAAAGCCAACTGTATTCGTACTTAATTTTGCTGAAATCACAACCATTATTGTTCCCCTCTTACATTTCTCTTATTTCCTTCAGACTCCCCCCTGACAGCATTTTCTCAATAAGTCACTTACAAATGAGTCCTGTTCTTAAAGTTTGCTTAGGAATGCACTGTAAAACTGTTTTTATTGGAAATGTTCCTAAGAAGCAAATCTAAGATTCAGGAATTGTATCACCTTACTGATCAAATAATAAAAATCACCCTAACCATGCCCTCTACACTGGTGGTAAGGAGTGTGGTAGCTCCTTGAATGTTGTAGCATTGTAATTTCAAGATTTCTAGCATATAAATGCAACACAGATAAAAGAAGATGTTTGACTTATACAGTATCACTCTTGATTGAGGACTATAGTGGAAATGTGGGATCGATTAGGTTTTGTTGATGTGTTAAGAAGAGAAAAATGATAGGTACAATGGAGTTAATTACCAATGTAACAGTGTGAACATAAGAAAGACTCCATCACATCATTTAAAGAGGTCCTCATCTCTGGGAACAGGAGTCAGAAAACTTCAAATTTCAGTCCAAGTCTGAGTCACCACTGTTTGAACACACAGAGTTTTCTAGAACATGTTGACACATTAGCATGCAATCTATGGTTACTTTCATACTACAATAGCAGAGCTGAATTGCTGCAACAGAGACCATCTGGTTCACAAAATGTAAAATATCTATCTGGTCCTGTATTGAAAACGTTTGGGAATCACTGTTCTACCAACTTAGAGTGGCCTGAGCTGGAAACAAAGCCTAGGACTTGAATGTAAAAGTCGGAGGGAATGAGTGAAGCCTGAATGCAGGCTCCTAATCAAAATCAGGAGTTGATAGAGATAGACTGAGATTTGGGATGGGGTCATGTGGGTAAGATACACTTAAGTTTATTCCATTGGCAGATTTTCCTGAAATCTTCTTGTCTTGCAGAATATTGTCTCTTATTAGAATGGACAGTCATGCTCCAGTCCACCTTGTCTAGAGACTACCCAGAGATATGGACAAAGATAGGTGTTCTACAGGACAATGCCTGTCTTCTCAAAATTGACTCACATCTCTTCTGGACCCTTCTATTAGTTTTCTATTCATCATACCAAATATCACGAACTGGGTATCTTTATAGAAATTTATTACCTCACAGTTCTACATGCTACAAATTCAAAACTGGCAAGCTGGAAGGGCTATACTCTTCTCTGGAGATTCTAGGGAAGATTCCTTCCATGCCTCTAAAAGCTAATTCTGTTGGTTTCTAGCACTCGTTGGGTTTTATACACGTATCTTCAACTTCTGACTCTGACTTCACATGGCCTCCTCCCCTATGTGTCCATGTGTCTGACTAAATTTCTCTCCTCTTGTAAGAACAATGGTCATTGAAACAGTACACACCCTAATCCAGTATGATCTCATTTTAACTTGATTTTATGTAGGAAGACTCTTATTTCAAAAAAAAAAAAAAAAAAAAAGCACCTTGTTTCTCTGACTCTAAATGAATAAATTGAATGAACAACAGAGTTTTCTTAGACTTCTTCTGGATTTACAGATATTGCACTCAGGAATTTGGTTCTGGCTCACTTATGAGGTCACCCAGGTTTCCCAGTTTTGAGAGGATCCCAGAGTGAGGCAAGAAAGTGCACTCCAGGTAAGTCCAATCACTTTCTTCAGAAACCAGAGATTTCCCAGTGACAACACACAAAATAGAAATACATAAATGATCTGTTTTTCTCTTTTCTTTAGTCAAAATCCTGTTGTTCGCTATTGAAAACCTTCAAATATTCCATTAACAGCAAGTCATAACCCATAGTGATCAATGGACTTCCCTCCACCCTGGTGTTTTCACATCCCAGGATTCTGACAAATAATTTTACAAAGAGCCAGGGTCAGAAATTAAAATGAAGAGTTGTTTATGTGTCTAACCTTGCTTAAATGTCAAAGAAAAAATAAAAATAAATGAGAAAAGGAAAAAAATGGCTTCATTATAAATACAAAGGATGCAGTTACTTTTCATCTTTCCTGTCCCTCATCATCTGACTCTGCTCCATGTAGTAATGTAAAAGTGTATAGTTTAAACCATTTAAAATAAAATGGTTTCTACAAAACATATCATAAAATGTAATCAATAGATTGAAAAAATCAGAACATGATTTCACAAATAATGACCCACTTTATACTACCCACGCCTGCCTTTTTCTATGATCAGACCCTCCCATCCGCCACTGCTCCTTCTCTTCCCAGAACCTGCTCTCAGAGGCCCTGCGGACAATCGCGGGGACTGGGGCAGCCCTGAAAAAACAAAAGAAGAAGGGAAGCAGGTCTGCAGCTGCAAGCAGTCCTGGAGGTGAGTGGTGGAGAGGATGGGTAGGAGGCCACAGCTGGGATAGACCAGGAGGAGTAAACAGGAATTAATCTCAACATGGAAAACTCCTGACAAGAAAAAGAAGAAGAGCAGCAGGTTCTGAGTACAGAACTTGGGAGGGGGTGAAGACCATAGCCTGGAGGATGGTGGGTCCATTAAGTTACTTGTCCCTAATTTTTTATGAGCCATATCTAATAGGCATATATCACAATGAAATCACAGGTTTTGGCAAAAAACATTCATAGGACAGATGGTGGAAGTCAGTAAAAAGACAAAGGAGCATGTTCTTTTGGATCAATATTTTTGTGTCTTTTGGGTAGATCCCTAGGAGTGAAATTGCCGGGTCATATGGTAGCTCCATTTTTAGTAGATTGAGGAACCTCCAAACAGCTTTCCATAGTGGTTGGACCAGCTTGCACTCCCTATTTACAATAGGCAAAACCTGGAAACAACCCAAATGCCCAAAAATAGATGACTGGATCAGGAAGATGTGGCATATATACATGATGGAATATTACTCAGCGATCAAAAAGGCAGACTCATGCCATTTGCAGCAACGTGGATGGAGCTAGAAGGAATTAATGGTCAGTGAAATAAGCCAGAAGAAAAAAGAAAAATATTGGATGGTTTCATTTATAGCAGGACTATAGGGGAACCCAATAAGATATTAGTGCAAAAAAATAATAACCGTACAAAGCACAACGAAGCAAAAACAGACAATTATAAACCAGAGACAAACCAGAGAAGGATCAGAGGGAGGGAGGGAGGAGCACAGGGGACTGAGGTGATGGTGCACGGGTGCCTTGGGGAAGGAAACTATGGGGACTACACCTGAGGGGGTGGGGGAAACAAATATTGTTTAAAAATGAACAATGATGTAAAATGTTTTAAAAATAAATTATTAAAAAAGAATAATAAACTTATAAAAAAGAATAATAATATAGACTGCCAAAAAAAAAGAAAGAAAGAAAGGAAGAAAGGCTAAGGAGCAACAAATAAGGTTTTCCATGAGGTTAGTTGTGTGGCTTCTGCGCTACAATCTTGTAGGTGTATTGTCTACCTATTCTGTAAGACTTTTGGTGCTTCCACTTACCAGGTATTATTTGATTATTGCTTTGTCTTTCTGGCAGCAGGGCAATTTCCAGGAGTTTCAGGAAAAATATTCTTCTCATAATATGAAATAATAAAGCACTACAAAAAAGCCAAAAAAAAAAAGACATTCACATTTATGTACTTCTTTAATTTCCAATTTGCAAACCATTTTATATATAAAATAAACACTTCTGCTAAAATAGCTAGAAAGGCAAACAGTGGATATTTTATTCCTTTGGTGACTGATATCATCAAAACACAGAAATTTCCTGGCTAGCTTCAAGTACTTTAAATTAAAGCAAAGATATCTCCTAATATATTTTATCAAAGTTTACTAGGCTAATCTGATGTGCTATATAAAATAAGAATGTTATCCCTATTCATTTCAGTTTTTAAAAAGTCTATTTTTATGTGTATGTGTTTTAAGTTTCAAGCACTATGCTAGGCTTGTGGATTTTAAAATAAATAAAATAGTAGGCTTTACCCTTAAGGATACATACACACACCCACTTCACACACTTACAAATGCATATATAAGTAACTATAATATGATACAACTCAATATAAACAAAATACTTTGACAACAACAACAAAAAAGCAGTGATTAATTTCAAATGAGTTTTTGTAAGAAGTTATAGAAAAGATAACATATTATACAGAACTTAAAAGATGAGATGGATTTCATGAGGGAGTGAAAAAAGATGAGAAAGAAAGATGGCTAGTCAGGAAGGAGAGGAATGTGAGAATGGAAGCGAACCCCAGAGAATCATAAAAGCTTGGAGTGTGGGGGTGAATCAAGAAACAGAAGAAGCCACTAAAAGTGAGAAAGAAATGAGTCGTGAAGAGGGGTCCAGGTTTATATTTTTGATAGGACATTAATTTTGCTATGAATATAGAAATTGAAATGCCCAAAGGATAAAAAAAAAAAATCTTCCAGGTCCTTCCATTTTCAAAGGCTAGCAAAATATATGACAAACTTTGTAATGGGAAGAAGAACCATTTTTGACAAATTAACATGGGATATTTAAATGTGTATTTTGTTTTATGGCATTGTTTTGCATTACATTTCATGTATTGCATTTGTTTTATATCTATGCTTTTTATTACCTTAGGGATAAACATTTATATGAAAAGCATTATTTCTCTTAACACGCTAGTAGAAGCAGTCGGCTTTTAATACCACTCTAAAGAATCATTTTCATAACCTCTCTTTTGGGAAGTACATTTTAGAAGTAGCAAAAGTTTGGGGGAAATAGAAGCAAAAATGGGTGTAGAAAAGCAAATATTAGTGAGAAATTGATGAATATCAAGCACATTCTATTAGCAAAATTTAAGTACAATTATAGCTTGGGCATCCATATTTATTTATGCTCAACTTCCACCTATTAATGTAAAGGTAGAGAGTGTTTTTAAATATTTTCCAAGGTAGTTAAATTCTTAGTAATTTAGTATTTAATATAAAATGTCTCAAAGAAAATAATATAAGATGCTATCTGTATATTGCATTAAAACATGACTTTGTGAATAGCAACCCACCGTCACGTAGTTTTCTATTTCTAATTGATGAAACATATATATTGTACAATACTGGGTTGATGGAAATGTTGATTCTGATTATCTTGATTCTGGTGAGGGTTTTACAGATGCGTACATATGTCAAATCCTATCAAGTTGTACATTTAAGGCAACTTAAGTTTATTGTGTGTCAGTTATACTTGTATAAAGCTGTTAAAATGTTTGTATTTGCTTTTGTTTTTCTGCAATACATTTTTATTACTGTTTTTTTAAATCTTGAAGAAGTAGCATCAACATCTAACAATGAATAGAGAAAGAATTAAGAATTTAAAGAAAATTTCTTCTGTTTATTTGTCCTCCTTTTCTCAATACCCTACAACACAAACTAAATTTAATATTTTTAAAGGTGTCCTTTTGGATTTTTAAAAAAGGTGTCCTTTTTAGCAGTAAAATCCAAATTACATCAATTTCATAAAACTCCAAAGAAAATATGGCCAACAGGCATATGAAAAAAATGTTCATCATCACTTAACAATCAGGAAAAGGGAAGCAAAAGCACAATGAGCAACCACCTCACACCAATAAGAATGGCTCATATCAAAATCACCAGAAACAATAGTTGTTGGTGAGGCTTTGGAGCAAAGGGAACCATGTACATGACTGATGGGAACATAGATTGGTCCAGTTCTTCAGAAAGACACCATGGAGATTTGTCGAAATATTAAAAATGTATCTACCATATCATGTAGCAATTCCACCCCCAGGTAGCTACTCAACAATACAACAACACTAACTTAAAGATATAAATGCACTCCAACACTAACTGCGGCACTATTTTTTTTTAAGATTATTCATTTATGAATACAAGAACTGGGGTACAGGCCAGAGGTGTGGGGGTGTGAGAGGATTCACCAGAGACAGAGTGGGGAATAGAACAGGCAGATTGACTGAAATACACTGCTGAGGGGAGCAGCAGGTGAGTCAAGAGAGGTCTGCTGCACCATGAGGGTAGCTCTCTGGCAGACCGGGGCTCGAACTCGTGCTGCAGTGGCTGTGGATAGCTTCACAGATTGTGTCTTAAGCCCTTGCACCACCAGGGAGGCCCTGCAGCACTATTTATAATAGCCAAGTTATAGAAGCAACCTAAGTGCCCAAGGACAGAGGAATGGATTAAGAAGATGTGGTGCATATACACTACATAATACTACAATACCAGGAAGGAAGGGGGAAGGAGGTGGGTAAAAGGGGTCCATTGTATGGTGAATGATACTTCATGCAGCATATATAGATGTGGAATGTTATAATGATGCATTGTGTGAAACACCATGCAAAGTAATGTTAACAAAATATTGTTAAAAATTAAAAATATGCATCTGCATTAACAAAAGGCAGGAAGGTAACATCAAGTGTAGAGCTAGTTTATATATTCTTCCTATTTTTACAGCATCTTCTTTATAATGTGTGTTAAGTATTATAATTAAAAATAAAATGGCTCTTTTTTTATGTTGTTTTTTGTGGGACCCTCGCCGGCGGCCGGGGAACGAACCAGCGCTGCAGAGGCTGCGGGCAGAGTCGCAGCCCAGCGCTCAACCGCTGCGCCACCAGGGGAGGCCCTAAAAATAAAATGTCTCTTAAAAGAAAACACGGTTTTATCATAGTCTCTTGAAAATGTAACTAAACTGGCAATTCTTTACCTAAATTTGTTATAATAGCCAGAAAGTCAATTTATAAAAACACTCGTTGATTGTGGACCTTCACTCCATCAAATGCATTGGTGGTGACTTTTACTTTTCCTCAGGTTGCTCCCTAGCCTCCGCCTTTTCCCTTGGCCTTTGGACAGAAAGAGGCCGAGAGAGAGGCCAAGCAAGGCTGGCTCAGTCCTCTTTTGGCAAGTGACACTAATTCCCTGACAGCTTTTTCCATTAAGGTGAAATAGTAAATTAGGAATGCCCCAGAGGGGAAATCTGGCGTTGACAGTGGGGGCACTACCGAGATAAATGGAGCTGTTCGACTGTCAAGTTTAGCCCGCAGCACAAGGTGCACATGCCCTGGGCCTCCCCGAGCATGGAACTTGGTGATGTGAAAAGGTTTATGACGCATCGCAGGTGGCCTAAGGCCATGTTCTGATTCAGACCTGATCTCCCCAGCGCCCCACTGCGCGCTAGAAGAGCAGGCCTGGCGTCAGTTTCCACGCTTGTAAAGAGGAGAAGGCATGTTGTCCTGCTTCCTGTGCCTCTCCAAGCACATCAGCACTTCGTTGGTGTCCCTGCGCAGATGGTGCCCAGGCTTTGCGCTCCCGCTGCGCTGCGCCGCAGGGCGACCCTTGGAACCCCGGCCCACTGCCCCTCGTCGACTGCTGAGCGCTGCCACTTCCTCTGGGGACCCAATCCAACCGAATTTGGCCTCCTCCCGCGTGCGCCAGAACTTCCATCCAGACTCCGAGGCTGCCATCAACCGCCAGATCAACCTCGAGCTCTACGCATCCTATGTGTATTTGTCCATGGCTTATTATTTCTCCCGAGATGACGTGGCCATGCACAACTTCGCCAACTATTTCCTTCGCCAGTCGCGAGAGGAGACCCAGCACGCAGAAAAACTGATGAGGCTGCAAAACCAGCGGGGAGGGCAGATATGCCTGCAGGACATCAAGAAACCAGCCCAGGACAACTGGGAAAGCGGACTGAACGCCATGCAGTGTGCGCTGCTGTTGGAAAAGAATGTGAACCAGTCCTTGCTGGAATTGCACACTCTGGCTTCAGACAAAGGTGACCCCCATTTGTGTGACTTCCTGGAAACCCACTATCTGAATGAGCAGGTGAAGTCTATCAAAGAATTAGGTGACCACGTGCAAAACTTGGTTAAGATGGGGGCCCCCAAATCTAGTCTGGCGGAGTACCTTTTTGACAAACATACCCTTGGAAATGAAAACAATCAGAAGTAAGCCACAGGCAGCCTCCCTACCACCTAGGGGTGCCAGAACCCAGATTCAGCCCTCCTGCTTCCTTGATTTTAAAATGTTCTTCCACTTTCATGTTCTTTGGTTACACTGTTCCTCCAATAAAAAGACATGTAGAGAAAATGTATTTAGCCTCATGCTAACAAGGACTTTCTGTCCAGTATCAAAATAATTCCCCTAGTCTGCAAGGTTACCCAGGATACTGTGGTACTAAAGGAAAAAAAAAAAAAAAGGTTGCAAAAAAGGCTACTGAAAATAAATGCAAACTTTCTCCTGTTAATAAATATTATTCCAGACCATGAATCTTCACTAAAAGTCCTTGATTTTCAACTTAATAAGTGCCAGTTACTTTCAAGCTCTTAAGCTAAAGGCTAAAGTAGAAAAAATGTGTAAAGTAAATAACTACAACAAGATAAAAAATATATATATTACTGTAAAAACCATACATTCAAAGTGTTATGACCACCTTTACCCTTTCCCAAAGTGTGTTCCAAAAAAAAAAGGGTTTGGAGATTTTTTTTTAAAGATTTATTGATTTATTTATTTATACAAGCACTGGGTACAGTCAGAAGCACCGGAGGGTGAGAGAATTCACCAGAGCCAGAGAGGGTAACAGAACAGACAGACTGACGAAACACACTGCTGAGGGGAGCAGCGAGCACAGCAGGAGAGGTCTGTCGCACCATGTGGGACCCTCGCCAGCAGCCTGGGATCGAACTGGCACTGCAGAGGCTGTGGGCAACTTTGCAGACCAGCGCTCAACCGCTGTGCCACCACCAGGGGAGGCCCTGGAGATATATATATATATATATATATTTTTTTTTTAAGAGGAATTTTATGTCAAGTAAGTTTGAGATAAATGATGTGAGTCACAAGTTATATTTGCCTTTTAAGGGCTCTGGGAATTCCTGCAATTAAAAACAAAGAGAAAACTAAAAAATGTGAAATTTTTAAATTTAGGTATTTTACTTAGTGTTTCCAATCACCCATTCAATTTCAACTAGTTGTCTGGGTTTTTTATGTGTTTCATGATGACATAACTAGCCAGGTCTGTCTGATTACAAAACAGACTATATACACTTCAACACTGACCTACATTACCTCCCTTTTAACATATCAAAAAGTGAATACTTTGCAGAAATTGAGGAGAACAAACATTAGGGTGAAAAAAATCAAGAAGGGATTTAAACTGAGGTAGGTTTCCCCTGGACAGATGTATTTTGGGGCTTGGGGGTGCGGGAATGAAATAAGAGGGAGAATATTTAGTGGGCAGGTCTTGGGCTCGACAAAATATTGGTGGTGTTTGGGAAGATGGGCTAGGACCATACTGTGGAGGTGAGGAGGAAGACTTTGGTCTTAATTTAGTGGACAAGGGTGGTGCTTTGAAGGACTCCGAACAGGAAAACGCTAAGATGCTAAGAGTAGAGTAATCATATGTTGAGTTGTACAGAATAAAAATCTGAAAACAACTTTAATGTCTGTGTTGGTTTGGGTCCTTTGAGAAATAGATGCTCCAAGGAATTAAGTGCACAAAAATCACTAGAGGGAAAAAGACAGGGCTTTAAGAGATAATGGGAAAGGAGTGGGGAAAACCTTCAGATTTCTTGCAAGTCTCAGGAGGGAAGGAAGAAGGGAAAGTTGGGAATAGATCTCAGGAGAGTTTTTCTAGGCTATCAGGAAGACCTCCAGTTAACATGACACATCAGAGGAGCCCCAAGTCTCCAAGAAGTGGGTCTGTCTACTTACATTTCCAGCACTCTGTTATTGACTAAGAGTGACCCATAGGAAGTTGTACCTTGCAACAGACTAAGAGTTGACTAATTTTAGAGCATAATGCCTGGAAGCCCATGGCAAATTGAGCTCCCTGCAGCCCCAGGTCTGAGAAGAACATGCAAAGAACTATAAATTCAGCAAAATGGTTTAAATTAAAATGCCATGCATGAAATGTTCTACAACTATTCAATATGTTTTTCGTCAAACATGTAATGATATCGGCAGAGATTCACAATGTTTTCTCCTAAAATCAAGCATATTACAAGTCAGGGTCACACTGTATAATTATATAAACAATTATAAGGAAATTACATAACACATAAACACATAAGATATATGGAATTGTATATTCCAACATGTGAAACTGGACAATCTCTTAACAATGAAAGCATGACTTTTATTTTCTTTGGTAATTTGTCTTTTAAAAATAAATATCTCATCCTGGACACCCATTATTATCATAATAAAAGTACAAATAATAGATGAAGAGAAAGTAATAAGAGTCTGATTAGGGTGAAATCAATGAAAACAGAAAAAGAAGCTCGTGAGAGTTTAGAGGCAGAAACTTTTCAATGGCAAATTTAAGGAGAGAGTTACAGAAAATGGGCAGAGGAAGAAAACTGATAGGTCTCAAGCCTGAGTTACTGTAAAATACGGGAGTTGAGAGTAAGAGGGGTCTCTACAGGAGGAGGTATTGGGGATAAGAGAATGCATAAGATTTCACATTTGATTATGCTGAACAATATCACTTTACATTCCATCCTTACTGTTTTATTGTGTGACAAAAGACTCAGATTTCTTCAGATCATTGTCCCAGTTCTTCTACATGAGTGTTTTCAAACCATTACTATGTCATGAAATTAGTAAGTCACTATCCACCTTCCCTTAATTAAATAGTATTAAAATGAAAGTGAAATAAGTCTCTTGAAATTCTTGGTATGTGTATATGTGTGTGTGTGTTCATGCCTTTGCATGCTGGATAGTCTTTTTTTTTTTTTAATTCTATGTTACTGTTTAAAAAAAAAAAAAAAACATGTAATAGCCTTCACCACAGATGATAATTTCACACATACTTAGTATTCCTTAAATCTCCCAATCCTCCTCCTCCTTCTTACTGTTAGTTGATAATCCTCTTATTTCACTGGGAATTTAGAAGTAATCATAGGAAAAAAATTACACGCTCTTATCATTGCATCAATCACATAATCTGTATTCACAAATGAAGCAAAAGATTTTGGGTGAGACAGCTTGTGGAGGTTATTGAAGTCATCAAGAGTGTGGTTTTGCTTTGGTACATGGTTGAAGTATTTTTATGTTGTTTCCCAAAACCACCTTCCCACAGTGGCCTGAAGCCCAACCCTCTATCCACCCAAGGACACAAGGACATCACACTTATAACTATCCTCACTCACATCATCAAGTTTGCCTTTTTTATTTGTTGGTTCCCATGAGAAGCAATAAATGGTGTTATTTTTTCACACTAAAAAAAGTCACATTTGGACTTTTATCCCCTCCAGCAAATACAAAGCTACCACTTTGTACTGTTTTCTTTTACAGCAAAATTTCTTAAGAGTTCTACTCCCTAGCCCCAGTTCATTTTGTTTTATGTCAAGGTCATTAGAAATGTCCATGTTGGTAAATCCAACAGGCATTTCTCAGTCTTCTTACTCAACCAGTGAGCAAGACTTCCTATGTCTCTCTTGAAGCACTTGTTAAAGTTTTATATCTCTGTCTCATCCCTCCCCCAATTATCTGAACTTTAAGCATAAGCATGTTTTCGAATTTGGTCTTCACTTCTGAAGCTCTTCCCTTCTTTATCTGTATTTATTACCTAGTTATCTAGCTGTATGACTTTTATTTAAATATGCATTGAGAATGTGTTGATATAGTTTACTTGACCTCATTTCTCAACTCCAGACTTGCACATCTAAATATTTAATGTTTATCCTCGGATGTCTAATAGACATTTCATATTTAACATGTTCAAAACCACACTCTTGATGACTTCAATAACCCCCACAAGCTGTTTCACCCAAAATCTTTGACTGTGTAATAAATGGAAGCTCTATTCTACTATTTTCTGAGGTTCACTCATTCTTGACTACTCTTTCATACTTTATGCCAGTTCTTCAGAAAATCCTTTCAGTTGTTCCTTCAAAATAAATGCTGAAATTTACCTCTTCTTACAACATTCATGATTGCCACTTTGTACAGGTATCGTCTTCACCTTCATAAGTACATTTTATATGACACTCTTGACGGGACTAACAGCTTGCACTGGGTCACATTTCCACAAAGTGGCCAAAGTGTTTCATTTTAAGTGGAACTTTCTTCTTTGTTCAAAACCCTTCAATGGCTTCTCTCACTTGGAATAAAAGTCAAAGTACTTATCATATCCTCTGAAGTCCTATGTGACGTAAGCACCCGGTAACTCTGTGCCTATTATCTGTGTGTGACAGTGCATATAAAATTAGGACAAAGAGGTATTTCACCACCATCCCCCACATCAGATATATCTACCTCCATATTACATAGTGAAAGATGGAACATCTGTTTTGTTGACTACTCCAGTTGCATTTGCTTCCTTGTACCTGTTTACTCTGTTAGGAAACTTTCCCCCCAGCATGAATATGGTTTACATTCTCACTTTCTTCAGTGTCTCACTTCCTTCAGATTTCTGTCAAGTGGCATCTTATAGACTTTACTGATGATCCAAACTAAATTAGTCTCCATGATTCCCATCTCTATCCTCTTACAGGATTTGTTTAGCTCCACAGAATTTGACACATCCTGACACAATTTTTATTTGCTTATGCTCTCTCTCACTAGCATGAAATTTCTGTGAGGATCTGTGTTTTTTCCACAACTATCTCCACAGTTCCAAAGAAGTATTTATTTTTTCAGTGCATTCTCAATGAAAGTAATGTATGAGAGTGAGTGAGTGAGTGAGTGAGTGATATCCAGAAGCAAGCTGAAAGAGCTGATTGGTCAGAATCTTTCAAAAAGTTAGATTCAGAGAAGTGAATCTGGAAGTTGCCTGTGCAGAAATGATAAGTAAGCCTGGGGAAAGACTTAAATCACAAAGAGGAGAGAAAAGAAAGAAAGACAGGAGAGGGAATCAAATATAGAAACTTGGAAAATTGGAGGAGCTTTATATTTAGAGGAGTTTAGATATAGAACCCTTGACGGCACACAGAAAAGAAATGAAAATAGCAAGGTCATTAACAACTCTGGTCTTGGAAGCACGAGATGAGAGAGAGTTCATCAAATGCCACAGAGGAATGATGGAATTATGAAAGGAGCTATAGAAAAGGAGAGATTTTAAAAGCAAGTGATAGCATGAGGCAGGAGGGGAGAATGGAGCATGAGATAAAGAATGCAGGTATAACCTTGAGGGACATAACCTTTCCAATCAGCATCCATAGAAGAAACATCAATTTTAAGATAAGAAAAGGACACATACAGGGTGTTTACATTGGGTGAGCTCAAACTTCCAAATAAGTAGTAAATTAGATCAACTTCTGAAA
Source organism: Talpa occidentalis (assembly GCF_014898055.3). Classification (NCBI taxonomy): domain Eukaryota; kingdom Metazoa; phylum Chordata; class Mammalia; order Eulipotyphla; family Talpidae; genus Talpa; species Talpa occidentalis. The sequence goes on along the minus strand of NW_023601322.1, from coordinate 82,765,027 downwards.
TACCTCTCTATATTGAAATATTTTAATTTCATTTAGCAGATGTTATAAAACTAGTAAATATAAGTTATTAAAGGTGAAATATAGTCTTTACTGTAATTTAATAAATAAAATAAAGACAAAAGCTTTCATGAATTAGAGTATCTGGAATTGAGCCAATGGAGGCTCAATATCTAAACAAAAACCTACTATACAGAATGTAATGGCTTTCAGTCCCTCAATATCATGACAGATTGTTTCACTCTCGTACAAAAACATCCAGTAATGCCAAGATGTTTGGGTGGCAGACTAACAGGAAAACATAGCATATCATCCCTAATACAAGCAGCTTTTGAAAATCATCATCCTTCACTTTCAAATGTAAACATGTTTTGTGCAGGACATTTAAAAGGGAAGAAATTCCTTGGAGAAGCACTTAATCTATGTGCCAGAATAGTCAAAGACAGAGTGTGTGTGTGTGTGTGTGTGTGTGTGTGTGTGTGTGTGTTGTAGAAACTTTGGTTTTGCAGAAACTCTGTGACTCAGAGTTTCTGAAGTCAAGAAAATTCACTTGACGTTTCAAAACTTCAACTTCAAGATTTCCACTCAAAAGGCAACAGAAAACGTTCACCTCCACTGTAACAAAGAAAGGAGAGAGTTACACATAGTGGTGAAAAGGACTTTTTACAAGACTCACACATGCACTCCCTCCAAAAGTGTGCCACAAGACACAGCTGGAAAGCAGAGGAGAAACATGCACAACTGCTAACCCAAAACCATAAAGGGAGTGAGCATGTCTGCGTACAAGACACTATTAATCACGAACCAGCAAGCCATCAAGCAGCACTCAGTTTATGAAATCAGAAAGGTGCGGAGGCTTTTGTGTATGTTGCTAGCTTTCCTAAACTTTACATTTTTTTATTCTGCATTATTAAGACGCCTAAAGGAGTTTATCTTTTTATGAATACATGAACAAATTTTATATGTGTGCACACTCATCCACAACCTTAGTGTCAAATGGAATCTTAATGCCCAAGAAAGAGAGGGACCACTTGGCAGACCCAGATAACAGATCATAATCATACACTCAGGTTTGGACTCCTTCCAAGCAAGTTGGCCAAATTCCCACTACAAATGGTGGCCAAACAATCGCCTAAGAAAGATCTAATGCTTTTGGACATACCTTAGTCTCCCTCAAGCTCCTTGTGCACCATGTTTTCATAAACTGAGTTAGCAAAAGGAATTTTCAGCACCATAAAAGAATTGCTAGACTAATCAAATGCTATTGCATGACATACACTGATCGTAGACAGTGTAGCTTGGTGATTAAAAGCCTGGGAGTTGGAAATTCAGAATGTCTCGGTAAGACAAGCTGCTCCACCACGTGCCAACTGCATGATTTTGAGAAAAAAAGTTAAATACTCAGATGCAGATTTCCCCCAGCTATATAATAACAACTTATCTCAAGGTTTATTGTAGCAATTAAATGAGACATAAAGTTCAGTAAATTGACTGGTACAGACAAATGCTTGATAAATGTTAGTTGTTTAGAGTATCTACCCAAAGAACACAAAAACTTTAATTCAAAAGGATACCTGCACTTCTCTGTCTACTGCAGCACTATTTATAGTAGGTAAGATATGGAAACAACCCAAATGCCAAAACTAGATGACTGGATCAAGACATGGGATACATACACAATGAAATACTACTCAACGATCGAAAAAGATAAACTCCTGCCATTCACAGCAACCTGGATGGAGCTGGAAGGGATCATGCTCAGTGATATAAGCCAGGTAATGGTGCACGGGTGAATTAGTGATGGGAATTTTATGGGGACTACACACAAGAGGAGAAAGCATGCATTTCTTTGAAAAATAAACAATGATGCAAAATACAAAAAAATAAATGAGAGAAAAATTAGTTGTATAGAACTGGTCTTTTAAAAGGAGAGAAAATTATGTGTTTATGAATACTTTGCCTGTATATGCAAAGACCATGTCTGCTGTCATTGCCATCAATGAAAAGAAACTGTAGCTGAGAGGACGCATGTAACACTTTTTGAATGAAACAACCTTTCGTTTCTCCTGAAATTTTAACCACTTGAAGTTATCATTTATTTAAAAAGCCATAAATTTTAAATGCAGCAAATAAATAGCATCAATATGCTACTCTCTTCTAAATGTGTGCATATGCTGCATTGCATTATAATGTGTCCCCCCATTAAATTAAGAAGTAATCTAAATAGAAAGTTGGAAGAGAACTCATTATACTCTCCTATTTATCTAGCCAAAGGCATTTCTCAAAACTGTGTGTTTGCTTGTTTGATTTGCTTTCTCCTCAGTCACTGAGTAAATGGACACACATCCTCATTTCACATTGCTCCAATATGTACAAATTTCAATTACTACATTTTAGTTAAATAAAAACAATCCCTCAGCAACATGGTTCAAATTTTAGCTACTATGCTATACGAATTTGCATGGGACCTCCCCTGATGGTGCAGGTGGTTGAGCGCAGCACTGTGGAGTTGTCTGCAGCCTCTGCAGCACAGGTTCGATCCCCGCTGACCGGCGAGAATTCCACCGGCGAGAATTCCAGGTGCGGCAGACCTCTCCTGTCTTGCCCGCTGCTCCCCTCAGCAGTGTATTTTGTCAGTCTGCCTGTTCTGTTCCCCGCTCTTTCTCTGGTGAATCCTCTCACCCTCCCGCACATCTGGCCTATACCCTGGTTCTTGTATGCATGAATAAATAAATCTTTAAAAAAAAAAAAGAATTTGCATGAAGAACAAACTATTTGCTCTTTAATCCACAAATAATTACATAATCAGCAGATCTCATCATGATCAGTTCATTATTAATCATACTACTTCTTACGCAATCTTTTTGTAATTGTTCCTTGTACATCTGTTTTTTAATTTACCTTCAGACAGTTAGGTATATGATCATGATGCCCCTCTGCCTCCCAATGATGTCTAAGTAACATTTTACAATATCGGACAATCCAGAAAGAGAAACACTTCTTGTTAGATTTTTTTTTTAATATGTTTCAATCTCACAGGTTTGAGATAGAATCTCACTGTGATTTTAAAGTCTCTTACTGGAAGTGGTGATGAACATTTTTTCATACATGTAATGACTTCTCAGATTTCCTCTTTGGTGAATTATCTGTTCATATCTGCTGCCAAGTAACTAATTGGGTTATTTCTCTATTTTTTAAAAAGATTTATTTATTTATGCATACAAGAGCTGGGGTACAGGCCAGAGGTGTGGGGAATGAGAGGATTCACCAGAGACAGAGTGGAGAACAGAACAGGCAGACTGACTGAAATACACTGCTGAGGGGAGCAGCAGGCAAGACAGGAGAGGTCTGCTGTGTCATGTGGGAAGCTACCTGGCTGGTGATGGAACTCGTGGTGCAGTGGCTGCGGACAGTTTCATAGGTTGCATCTTAACCCTTTGCACCACCAGGGAGGCCCCCTATTTTTCTATTTTTGAGTTATATAAGTTTTTCATATATCTTATCATTTATTTATATATTTTATAAATATTTTCCCTATTCAGTAGGATATCTTTTTTAATATTCATGATTTTTCTATTATTGTGTAAAAACTTTTTATCTTGAGGTAATTCTAATTGTTTCTTTTTGGTTTTGTTTCCCTTGTCATAGGGTGGAGTCTTTAAAAACATCCTTATTGATGTCATGAAACGTATCACCAATGTTATCTTCTGTATATTTTAAGACTGCAGGTATTATAGCTAAATCGCTAATACATTTGGAATTTATTTTTGTATGAAGATCAGTCCAACTTCATCCTTCTGTGTGTGTTTCCAGTTTTCCCAGCAGCATTTATTAAAATCTGTCCTTTTCCCATTGTAAGAATATAGCTGTTTTGCCACAGATTAGGTGGTGTTATGATTTACTTCTGGACTTTTGATTCGGTTCCATTAATCTGTATCTCTATTTTTGTGCAAATACCATACCATTTTTAGTACTGCTGCTTTACAGTAGAGTGTGAAGTTAGGTAAGGTGATGGTTTTGTTTCTCTACTTTTTTCTTTTCACTAGTGCTTTTACTATTTCAGGCCTTTGGTGGTCCCATATTATTTTAATATATTTTCAATTTCTTTGAAATATAATGCCGTTATTTTGATCAGGATTTCATTTTATGTATATTATCATTTTAGACAAGGTAGTCATTTTAGTTATATTGATTCTCCCCATCCATGTGCATGAGATATACTTCCATCCCCCTAAATTCCGAATAACATCTGTTTTATATTTTAGCAGTCCTTTACCTCCTTAGTTAGGTTAATTCTAAAGTATCTTTTTGAAGCAATTACAAGTGGAGTTTTTTCTTAATTCATTTTGCTCCTTGTTCACTATTTGTATATATAAAAGCCCTAGATTTTTGTATATGGATTTTGTAACCTGACATTTTGCTGTATTTACATATGGCTTTCATAGTTTCTAGGGGGATTCTTTAGGATTTTCTATCATATCATCTCAGAATAGTGATAGTTTTACTTCCTTTCTAATTGACATTCCTTTTATTTCTGTTTTTGTCTGATAGCTCTAGACAAAACTTCCAATATTAATTTAAACAAAAGAGGTGATAGTAGGCATACTTGTATTGTTTTAATCTTAAAGGGAAAGGTTTTAGTTTTTTTTTTTACCATTAAACATTATAATGGCTATTGGTTTGAGATATGTGGCTTTTATTATATTAAGGTAGATTCATTATATTCCCATGTTGTTAAGAGATTTTTTTCATAAATAGGTGCTGAATCTTATGTTTTTTTTCTGTTTCTATTGTTATTATTGTATAATTTTTTATCTTTATTTTTGTTGATATCATGTATTCTATTGATAGATTTATGTGTATTAAGCCACCTTGCATCCCTGAGGTAAATTCAATTGGATCATGATATATACTTCTTGTGATGCATTGCTGAATTCAATTTGCTAGTGTTTTGTTAAAGATTTTTTGCATTGATGTTCATTAGGGATATTGGTCTATAATTTTTTATTTTTTGTGTGCTATTTTTATTTGGTTTTAATATCAGGGTAATGTTGGCATCTTAAAATGTACCAGGGAGTATCCTTTCTTCTTGTACTTTTAAAAACAACTTGAGCTTTAGTTCTTTAAAATTTTGATAAAATATATTTTGAAAGTCACTTTCTTGGGGGGAAGATTTTATTTTATTTTTTATTTTTTGGGGGGGAAGATTTTAATTGCCTTTTCAATTTCCATGCTTGTGATAACTTTGTTCAAATCAACTATATCTTACCTGGATTATTCTTGGTAAACTATATTAATCTAGAAACTTGCCAACTTTTTCAAACTTATTGGCATGCTAGCTCTAGAATGTTATGTCCCACTTCCAGTGAATATGAGCTTCACACTTAATTTTGAAGAAGAAATGATTTATTGGTTTAGTTATAGCTATTAAAGGACTAGAATGATGTCATATTCTTAACCGCTAGATGTGTTTTCACTCACATTAATTTGCACAGAAAATGTCATAAATGTGAACAGTACCTGAATTTTATAGAAATCTCTTATAATTCTTTGTGTTATGAGATATATATACTACTAGATTAATAAAGTTATATGGAAAAACATGATTTTCTTATAACTGAGCAGGATCCACACAAAATGACTGTGTGGATTCCCTTTAATGTCTCCTTTATTGACATGAGTTCAGTATAGTCTATCAATGATTAAGTAAGAAAATGTTTGATATATTTATTTCAAATATTTTCCTTACAGATAAATACAAAGTGTGTTTGAGAAAAAAGCTTCCCCATTTGAGGAAGGGCCATATTATTTTTAGACATTGAATATTAATAATCTTGAAAAAGTAGAAGATAAAATTCACTTTGATAAGGAGAGAATTCGAGAAGATGTAACTTATAACAGATAAAAGTAAGTAAGAGTCATTTCCATGTCACAAACCTAAAGTAAACTTAGTGACAATTCTAATAGGTAGCATGCTACTGCTATCCATTACTAGTTCCACACAGATTGAATCCAAAGGTGGGACAAGCAGGAAAAAGTAAGGTACTGTGTAAACATTCTTAAAAGAAGAAATGTATGAATGAAAATCTGTTAAAACATAGTAATTAGTGGGCCTCCCCTGGTGGCACAGGTGGTTGATTGCCACACTGTGAAGCTGTCCTCAGCCTCTGTAGCACAGGGTTCGATCCCAGTCAGCCAGTGAGGGTCCCACATGGCGAAGCAGACCTCTCCTGTCTCCCCTGCTGCTCCCCTCATCAGTGTATTTCGTCAGTCTGTCTGTTCTGTTCCCCACTCTCTCTTTGGTGAATTCTCTCACCCTCCCACGCATCTGGCCTGTACCCTGGTTCTTGTATAAAAATAAATAAATCTTAAAAAAAAAAAAAAACATAATAGTAAGTAAGAAAAGGAACAAGTTCATTATGTAACAGTGGAACACTTGTTAGGCATAAGAAATGAGCATTACAAAATATTAGGTCGAGAGAAGAGTTAATGGGGATATAGATAAGAGTTTAAGTATTAGGAAAGTGCTTCTGGTATAGTCGGAAACTTAATCACCATGATTACTAATTCCTTTTCTCTCTACCTCCATATTCAAACCGTCACCAAGGTCTGTTGTTTTACCGCCTAAACATTTCTTGGGTTTGTCCATTCTCTGCATCTCCACCATTATGTCCCTAATCTAAGCCACCAAGATCACTCTCCCAGACCACTGTGACTGTCTTCTACACCATTTTCCCACCTCCACTGTGGGACTACACATGCCCGGTCTGCTTTTCAATGGGATAGTGATTTTTACAAAACAAGTATCTGATAATGGTGCCCATGAACAGACTCTCTGGTGGCGTGGCATTGCTCTTGGGACAAAGACAAAATTGTTTCATTTGGCATAAAAGGCCCTGTAAGGCCTGCCGCATGCTAGCTCTAGAATGTTATGTCCCACCTCTTTGCACTCACCATCTTAGCTGTTTTAGCATTATTTTAGTCTCTAGATTCACCATACATTCTGCTACCACAGACTCTTTGGGCATATTGTTCCATTTGCTTGGCATTTGCTTCTTCCCTTCCTCATCTACCTAGCTCCCACTGAATCTCCCACTTGCAACAGAAGAGATCTTCTGTTTGCTCCTCCAGTACCACTGTCTACTCTTCATCACTTTTCTCCTTTCTAGCCTACAGAACTATGGGTTCATCTGCCTTGTGATCCCTTGGCGGGGGCGGGGCATTTTTCTAGAATTTCCTCCTTTCAATACCACTCACCCCTTGGAGGAACTGCTATCTCCTGTAAGGAAGGCAGCTCCCTCTACTTAGACTCTGTCTTCAACTGCTAATAACTCCCTCTTACTCTCACTGTCCTAGACATGGGGTGGAAATATTCAAACCTTACCTGACTATTCTACCACATCTTTGTAAACAGATGCATTCTTATGCTTTCTTGAAATCATCCTTTGATTGTGCCCTTAATTCCTCTCCAGCCCTTGCTTCTGTCTCCAAGATAATCTCTGATACTGTTACGTTGCCCTCATCCCAATCCATAGTTTGCAGTCTCAATTGCAACTGCATGCAATATAGGCTACTTACAACTCCATATGAGTGCCTTATTATACCCAGAGCTTCACCTGCCCTTATTATTCACCTGTCCCAATATCATCCCCCGATATCAGAAGTGTTTTCTTCCTGGAAGTTTTAACACTCTCAGCCTGCAGTCTTCTGGCTTGTGTTTAAGTAGTGACTGGGGATCCCACAGCACTCCATCTATACCATATCCTTTACCACACCGTGATTGTCGGTTAATTTTCCCATCCATCCTAAAATGCTCTGAATCAGTAGTTTTGAGTTTTTAGTCCCCAAGACTTAATTACCTGACAGACATATGATAGCTATTCAATAAATGGATTAAATTACAAAGCTATGTGAATAGCCTAGTTAAAGTACTTCAGAGCCTTTCTATCATAACACATAAAGCATGCACAGTGTATTATCAACATGCTTATCTATTTACCTACAACTGTTTTTTTTTTCCCTCAAAATTCAGCATCTTAGTGAGAATACTGCTGCCAGAGCCAAAATACTGCAATAAATGCAGAGGATAATGCGCCCTGCCTTCATCAGCCTTCTGAAAATGAAAATGTCTAATCTTACTTCTCAATCCTCCCTGACTGAGCCCTTTATCCCTTCAGTTTTGTCAAAGCAAATATGGTACATTGAAAGTAAGGAAGACCCAGAAAATTGGGTCAAGAAAGGTTTTGGAAGCAGGTTTATCCAAGTAAAACATTATTAATTTTCCTAGTATTGCTACTCCCTTCACACATAATTGATGCACATTAACACTGAAATGCTTTTATTAAAATAATTTTTCATTAACTTTTGGCTACCTCTGTCTTCCACCATTTTAAGCATATCATTCTTTAGCCAGCCCTTTAGAGGATGTTACGGTGTGCCAGCTAGATTTCCTTATCCTTTCGGAACTAAAATATTTTATTCCTTCAGCTGCTGGGAATGTGGACAGTTGATGACACTTACAGAGGAATCCTCCCTTCAAAGTATTACCCTCGGCTGAAAAGAGCTGCTGCTACATCACAACCTCCTTCTGGGGCGGTCCAAACCCATAGCTAGTCAATACAAAGACTAGTAGGCAGGATGTCCAGAGAGGAGCAGCCAAAAAGGGCCACTGTTGTAGTTTGTGATGACTGGAGAAACATCCCCCAGCTCCAGGGTTCCTGTGGGATCAGCTGAGGACTTCCTTGTGATTGCTTTGTAGTCCAGACACCACCTCTACTTAATCTACTTTGTTTCTTCCCCTACACTGGGTAACCTTAGGAACACTGCCCCATAAACTTTCTGCATGCCAACATTTGTTTCAGAGTCTGCTTGCTTGAGCCCCTGTGAGGGACCTCAAGAAGGATCCCGTGTAAATAAACTAATGTAAATTGCTCATACTTTCTTCCATAATGACTTAATCATCTACAATAAATATACATTATATATACCTAATACATATAATTAATCACACAGGTATAATCAAACGCATATGTATTGTAAATATGATAAGATGTTTCTTTACTTTTTAATGGGATCTCACTATACAGTTCTTATTTTTTCCCATTCAACGATATGCAGTGTAAAATCCTCAGGCAACTTGTATAGTTTCAATAGTATTCAATCATTCATCTTTTGTTGGACATTTATCTTGCTACAGTATTGTTTTGTTTTGTTTGGGCTTCCATAAAAACAACGCAGGAGTAAACATCATAGTATATTTATCCTTGTAATCTGGTATTTTTTTATTTCTGCTGAATGGATATCCAAAGATGGGACTAGTAAGAAAATGTACATGAGTGATAGGCATTGCCATATTTGTTTCCAATATTCTGTAAAATTCATATTTAGACCATTAATGCAGATAAATATGTTTAAAATGATTCTGTATATCTCACAATGTATTTATTTCTTTTTTATAATTATTTTTTAACTCATTGTTCATTTTTAAACAATATTTGCTTCCCCCCACCCCCTCAGGTGTATCCCCATAGTTTCCTTCCCCAATGCACCTGTGCACCATCACCTCAGTCCCCTGTGCTCCTCCCTCCCTCCCTCTGATCCCTCTCCCTCTGCAGGATGTCTCTGATTTATAATTGTCTGTTTTTGCTTTGTTGTGCTTTGTACTATTATTATTTTTTACACTGATGTCTTATTGGGTTCCCCTATATTCCTGCTATAAGTGAAACCATGTGATGTTTTTCTTTTTCCTCTGGCTTATCTCACTGTATCTCACAATGTATTTCTTTCTTATCCTCTGACATAACCAAGTGATTTTATATGAAGTTTCATTTTATATGAAAATAAAGAGAGGTCTAAAATCAACTTCTTTTTAACAATGTATGGCCTGGTAAAGATAATACAAGGATGGAAAAAATCTTTTTTAACAGCCAAAGTACCTCTTTCGATGGTAGGGCATGAGGTCATTATCAGCCTACCAATTTTTATTTAAAACAATTTATCTTTTCAGGTTCTATTAAAAGCAATATAGTACAGTCAATCTCCTTTACCTCCAGTATTTGTATTACAAAATTTCTAGATGTATTTCAAAGTCAGTGATAACCAGAAAGAACTATGAGAGCCAGAAATTTCTCAGGATTCTGGAGCTAAATACTGGTTTTAAAAAGCAGAAAACAACCAGTTTCAGTAGAGAAAACAACATACAACTCACCATCTTCAAATTTGAAATGCAGTCATGTGCAAGATTAACTAGACATTACCATGCCTGATTTCAAAAGCAAACCATTATAGAGAAATAAAACAAAATAAACAACCTTAAATTCTAAGTCTCTTTCTAATGACATAGGACAAAACGCACATCACACCAAGTTCAGCTATTTTGCCATTTGAAAATTTGTTGTGATTTGCAGGGAAAACAGTTTTCCTCTCTGTTTTAGCTAAATTAGAAGTTAATGAAGTGAGTATGCCAGTCTAGCATTAACGTAAATAAATACAAATCTACGACAAAGAGAGTTAATCAAATTGAGTTGAACAATACATTCTCCCAAGTACATTTTGCATAAAACCACAGTCTAAGGAGTAATTATTTTTATGCATGGGCAGTTGGCATTTTCAACTTGAAAAACATTTTTGCCACGTAAAGTCAATTTTATTTGCAAGATCAACTTATTGGTTGGTAATGTTAGGACACCATCTTGTGGATGAGGCTTATCTTTATTCTGTACATTTGAAATCACCTTCACAACAAAAATGAAAATGAGATCTCAGTATAGCATGAATTAACCAATATTTATTTTATTAGTCTGCCTACATAAGGTTAAGGTTAAAAAAAAGTACTAAATACTTATTTTTATCGAAAGAGCCATTCCCCCGTGAGCATCATGTATAAGCCAAATGTTACATTCTTAAATAGGTATCTGTTAGAAAAATATTTTAATAAATTATTTTAGACAATTTTATAAAACCCCATTAGTAAAGCTAACCTTTCATTTACTACTAAAATATAGCAGTGAGTACTTTAGATAATATGTAGAGTAGCTGCCCACATTCCAAGGTTTCATACAGTCAATATTCATAGGGGTCTCTGAGGCACTTGAGACTCACATATCAAAGTTATTTTGTATTTTAAAAGTGTTATTGTCTCCATTAGCCTATCTATTTATCTAACATAAAAAGGGGCTTTAAAACTTATAGGGAAACTGATATAATTGGGCTTTATAAAACACAGGTAGATTGTTGGAGCACTATGCAAGTGTCTAGAGGGTTGGCCTCTAATTCTCTAAGCCTCTGTGGCCAATCAGCCACCCATCTGGCACCAACCAGTCCACTTACTATGTCTTAGTTATCACTGCTGTCAAAAGAAATAATGGAAGCTTATCCAAAGAATGTCTGCAAAGACATATAATAGTATGTGTAAAATTTCTCTGTTTATCACTACGAAATGAAGAGAAATGAACTTGATTTGATTCCTATTCCCTGACCTCTGAAACAACTATGATGGTTTTCTAGCACATTTTAAACTTCTGTGGATTGTCTTATATTCTTCCAACACATTTTCACTTTTTTCTTTGAGTAAGCTATTTTTAGCTGGGTTCTATCCCTTTCAATAAACCCCCTTGACTAACACACTAGCACCTGACTGAAAAAATGATTATATCCACTTAGTGGAGAAGGAATTAAAAGAACTGGATTTTATCAGATGGGTCTGACTTTGAATTCTAACTTCTTCATTTATTATTTGTTGTCAATAACTTTGGTTAAGTTATTGAACTTCTGCATTGTTTTTCTCATTTTCTTTACAGGGTTTTGAAAGTGCTAAAGTATGTAAGGCATTTTATCACAATGACTGGTCTATGTCAAGCAGGATATGATAAAAAATGATAGTTTATTATAATTATAATAAATGGATATTATTTAATTTCACTTCCTCCCATGCCTGAAAATAAACCAGACTGTGAAATAGCCATCATTCATAATATTTGTTTAAAAAAAATACTGTTCTGCATTGATGCTCACAAAATATCCACTCTGGAGAAGACTTAAATGGTACTTTGATGGAGTTTGAATTGATTTCCTCTAGATTTCTTTTAAATGATGAAGATTTAAAACAACTTGTATTTCCCACCCACACTATAGTACACAGAACAGAACGCACTCGACTCTTTGAACGATTTGAATCTTCACAGACCATTAGACTATAATGACACTATTTTACGAGAACTTTCACCCTGTAGCTGGCTTACCTTCCCTGTAATGGGTTTGATGCTGCTTCAGTTAATGTGGTGAGTAAAGGTTGAGCAGTCTGTTCAAATATTTTAGCTATAAAAGTGATGTCTTGATGAAAAGCCCAAAGGAATATAAAAGACAGACCACAACATCTTACTTAATATATGACTCTTTAAAAGTGAAAATGTGAGGGCCTCCCTGGTGGCACAAGGGGTTAAGATGCAACCTGTGAAGCTATCTGCAGCTGCTGCACCATAAGTTTAATCCTGGGCCAGTGAGCAACCCACATGGTGCATCATACCTCTCCTGACTTGTCCGCTGCTCCTCTCAGCAGTGTATTTCAGTCAATCCGCCTGCTCTGTTTCCCACTCTGTCTCTGCTGAATCCTCTCACCCCCACACCTCTGGCCTGAATCCCAGTTCTTGTATGCATAAATAAATAAATCTTTTAAAAAAAGGTGAAAATGTGAAACATTATGAGTGCATATGTTGTTGAAATATAATTGGCACATAGCATATTCATTTTACATGATTCAAAATTTGCATAAATAGTGAAATAATCACCACAATAAGTCTAGTTGACATCTACCTTCACATAGTTACAAACATTTTTCCTTGTGATGAGAACCTTTTAGATAGGCTCTCTTAGCAACTTTCAAATATACAATGAAGTATTACTAACTATAGTGTCCCCACGGTTCTTTACCGTTCTTTACTGGGACTTATAACTGGAAGTGTGTGCATTTTGACCACCTTCACCCATATTATCCACTCACCTCCCGCAAACATCAGTCTGTTCTCTAGAGTTGTTGGGGTTTATTTTAGATTCATGATATAAGTGAGATCATAAGGTATTCTTAATTTGCCCTTCTTTAACTGAATTAAGTCACTTAGCATAATGTCCTCAAGGTCCATCCATATTATTGCAAATGACAAGATTTCTTTTTTTTTTTTTTTGACTATAGATTTATTGAAATTTAAATCTAGTTACCTGAAACAAAAGTATTTCACAAATGGACAAAAAGTCTTCGAAAATAAGCCAAAATCCCCTTAATGTCACCATTTTCCCCCAGTTTAATTCACTTTAAGAGTAAGCTCAATTCTCAGTATTTCCCTGAATTCGTCCTTCTCATCATAATTACTAGTGACTGTACTAGACCATCTTGATTTTATTCCATATATAAGTTGGAGGCAAATCAAGATACCCCAAACAGCCTTAAAACCTAAGACTCCATCAAATCCACAGTCTTTAAATATGAATTTAACATTAACCTTGGAGGAAGAAAATCTGATTTTTTTTTTTAATGTACATAGAAGTATAAACCTCTTTTTTTTTTTTTTTTTGACGGGGAGATTTAGTACATACAAAATATTTGAACTCTTTTGGTTTGTCTTCATTTCATGTTTTTCTCATCTATCATAACTGGATCATATTGCATTAAAAAAACGAAGGTAACATATGTGGACAAAGATCTAAATTCTTTCACAAAATAAGTGTAATTTTTTACTGGCTTTTATGGCAGCAAAACATTTCTAACCTATTTAACCATTTCTGACCATTTCTAATCAAATGCCCTTAATATCATCTTCTCCTAATTGTTAGCCACTTATCATTTGTTCAAGTGAAATCAATGAATAAATAAATTCATCAGTGATCCAATTGAGAAGAATGAGAAATACTTTAGGCCAAGTATCAGAAGCTTTTTTTTTTTTTTTCTTTTGCTTTTACTAGGCAGATTTCTTAGGGGAAGGGGTAGCATATTAAAGGGATTAAACTTTAGTAAAGAGAAAACTCTTTTCTAGTAAATTACGTACTTCCATTTATTCATTTTCTCAAATTTGGCTGACTTTAGGCAATTGCTAACTGACTGGCTCTGGGTTGGAGGAATGGCCTGCAGTTGCCCTCTGCCTCTTGTGTATCACTTGTTTAGATGACTAGGAGTTAAGGGTGGTTTTTATTTTCAAATAGTTGTAGAACTTGACTGTCATTGGAAAGGGTTGGGTAAGAAATCACATTTGGAAATTCAAGGTTACCTATGGATTGGCTGCTTGAACATCTATTTCCTTAATCTAACTCTATGAAAAGATGTTTCTTCCTGCAAACTTGCAAACAGTTTCAGGCCAAGGACTTTGATGGAGTGAGGTGGTAACTTTTTCAAGATTAGTGCTGTATGTCACTTACCTTTCTGAGGAGCATTTACATGAGAAATGCATGATATATCCTGTTACATCCCCAACACTACCCTTTAAAAATCATTATTCCAGCATGTTCACCCAGTATTGACCTATGATAGGCACTTAATATGTATCAGTGAATTTCATAAAGACCTTCATAAATCTATTGCTTTCACATCACTATTACATTTATTTTTCTTCTTGTGGTAACACACTTTTATACTATGCCTCTTGGAAAAGAGTCATGTATCCCATTTTGAGTTAGTTCCAATATATATCTTTCAAAAACATATTAGCCTTGCTTAATTGTTTAAAGTATATTTTTATATACTTATACTATCAATTTAATAACTTTTTTATTGAAATCAATAATGCACTCTATCATGAGTCGAGTCACTGGCAGCAAAGATTTGATAGAAATATTCTGTATATTATGATATTGCTTTCAACTGTATCCAGATTGATCCAGTGCATTTATATTAAGCATTCTTTGAAAACAATGGAGTTGAATTCAGATTAAAAATATTCTATTGCATTCTAGAAGTCTAGTCATAAAACTTATTACATTGAACATAAATGGCTTCTTTCACCTCTCATTTCCTTACATCAGTGTGTATACTGTCCTTTAATCCAAGAAAATTCAGTATCTATGCTTGTCCTTATGGAATATTTCTAAAGTGTATTGCACAAGAAACTGAGGTGTGGTCAAAATCACCAGATAATGATGATGATAAAGATGATGGTGATGACTATTGTTATAAATAGTAACTCAAATACAAGAAATAAATTGAAATTATCTTTTTTTCTGTTACTGCTATTGTTTGTTTCTGCCTTGTATTTTTTTTAATTTTTTTAAAAGATATTATTTATTTATTTATACAAATGCTAGGTACAGTCAGAAGCGCGGGAGTGTGAGAGAATTCACCAGAGCCAGAGGAGAGAGCAGAACAGGCAGACAGATGAAGTACACTGCTGAGGGGAGCAGCGGGCGGCAGGAGAGGTCTGCGTGCCATGTGGAACCCTCGCCTGGCGGCTGGGGATCGAACCGGTGCTGCAGAGGCTGCAATGTTTCTGCCTTGTATTTTAATTGATGCAACATTGGTCTACAATATTATATATGATCTAGAGGTATAGGACCTTGCCTTTCAGGCATATATTAGCATGTCACACCCACCACCATGGTTTCCCTACAGCATGGTACATTGTTCCCCCTCCCTGATTTGTTATCCCCCACCCCCTCCCTCTCTTGTAACCTCAAACCTACAGTCAGATTTCTAGGGTATGTTATTGGTTTGGGTTTATCTGACCCTTTCTTTTGTTTCACTATGTTCTACCTATAAGTGACATCATCTAGTGTTTGTCTTTCCCCTTCTGACTTATTTCACTCAGCTTAATCCCCTACAGTTCCAACTGTGTTGTTGCATATTGCAAGAGTTTATCTTTTTTTTTAATAGATGGGTAGTATTTCATTGTGCATACATATCACATCTTCCTAATCCACTCATCTGTGTTTGGGCAATTAAGTTGTTTAACTTGGCTAATGTATATAGTGCTGCAATGAACATGGGAGTGCAAATTCTGAATTAGAATTTTTGTGTCCTTCTGATAGATACCAAGGAGTGGAGCTTCGGGACATACATCTATTTTTAATATTTTGAGAAATCCCCACACTGTTTCTATAGGTCCTGGACCAGTATACAGCCCCACCAACAGTGCTCAAGTATTCCATTTTCTCCAACTCCTTGCCATGTTGTTTACCTTTTTGTCAAGGTTCTTACAACTTGACAATTCTACCACCTCTCTATGCACCACAATCAAACAGCTGAGATAATATATCAGGACTATCATCTTTAGAGTCCCTGTTAGGAGTTATGTTGAATTGTTCACCTACCTGGTACTCCATTGTGACAAGGAATATCTATTCAAGTCCAGAAAGTAGTTGAGAGGGGATATTAAATTGGAGAATGACTAGAGGAGGAAGAAGATCTGTGCAAAAACGTCTGGTTTACATAATTTTTAAATCAATCATTTTTACCTAATTGACATCAGATTTGAAGTTAATGAAGACATAATTAGCTACAATGTATTGAATTAAACATTGTTATGTATAGTAAGATGTTCTTCACAAGAGGAAATAACAGCCAAATAAAATACTAAGAGTCACAGAATCATTGACTATTTTAACTGAAAATGCCCTTTATATCATCTTCTCCTAATTGTTAGCCACTCATCATTTGTTCAAGTGAAATCAATGAATAAATAAATTCATCAGTGATCCAATTGAGAAGAATGAGAAATAGTTTAGGGTAAGTATCAGAAGCCTTTTTTTTTTTTTAACAAGGACTGCATACATTTAAAAAGTTACAATGTTATTGATTTTATTTATTTATTTATTTATTTATTTATTTATTTTTTTATAGAGAGGCATGTTTTCTTTCTTTCTTTCTTTCTTTCTTTCTTTCTTTGTTTTGTTTATACATGCACTGGGTACAGTCAGAAGCGCGGGAGGGTGAGAGAATTCACCAGAGCCAGAGTGGGGAGCAGAGCAGGCAGAAGGACCGAAGCACACTGCTGAGGGGAGCAGCGGGCGGCAGGAGAGGTCTGCGCGCCATGTGGGACCCTCCTCCGGTGGCAGGGGAGCAGCCGGGGATCGAACTGGCGCTGCAGAGGCTGCGGGCAGCTTCGCAACCCAGCGCTCAACCGCTGCGCCACCGGGGAGGCCCCTGTTATTGATTTTAAAAAGAGAATTTCTGAGAAGGTATATTTAATTTTAAAGTCAGTAATGGAAACATCAAATCTTATTAGCAAAATATTTCATAGTTGTAAAATATATTAAGCTACAACAGGCACAAATGCAATTTGAATTAAAATTACATTCTTCATTTTCAGGCTTCAGAAGACATTACCAGAATTAGTTATAACTTACAGAGTTAGGAAATCTTGATGTTATGTCTGAAATTTGTTTTTTGTTTTTTTTTTTTAACCTGAATGAAGCTTTGTAGCTATAGATAGGTAGGATATTGCATCTTATTCCTCTGAAGACTAACAGTAATAAAAGTGATCCACTGGCTAGAAGATTTTCGATTCTGATTATGTTAGGCAAGCAACCCAAATCTGACCCAACTTTAAATGAGCATGTTCCAAGAAGAAGTGTAATAAAGAAGAAAGTAATTTTGGAGCTCCAAAAGCATTATAAACTGGCAGAGGTTGGTTTCAATGCATAATGGGTCCAAATATCACAGGACATGAGGAGGGAATAACTTAGACTGAAAGCAAGTAAGGAGTCTAAGTACAGTTGACAGTATTGGTTTTGCTTGCCCAGTATTCATTCCAGCTTCTTATGTATCAGCACTAACATTTGTTTAGGGGATTGGTCTGTTCCTACTAACTCTGGTCCTGTTAGTACATCATTTAAGGGACACTGACTTGACCTTTTCAAAGGGAACTGGAAAACATATTTCAATCTAGACAAAAACAAAACAAACAAACAAACAAAAAACATGCACAGTTTCTCTCAGGAATTTAGGTCACAGTTGAAAGAGAAAAAAGATATGGAGCTAATTCATCTAAATGATGGTGGTAACCTGAACAGTCTATCATTTCTTTTTTTAAAAAAAAAGATTTTTATTTATTTGTACATACGAGAGTTGGGGTACAGGCCAGAGGTGTGGGTGGGGTGATAAGGATTCACCAGAGACAGAGTGGGGAACAGAACAGGCAGATTGAGCATCACGTGAGACAGGAGAGGTCTTTTGAGCCATGTGAGTTGCTCCCTGGCCGCTAGGGATAGAACTCATGCTGTAGAGGCTGCGTATTGCTTCATAGTGCTGTGCTTAACCCCTTGCGCCACAAGGGAGGCGCTTTATCACTTTGATGTTTCTCCCCTCACAAGTGTCCTTTTCCAAGACCTAATTGTGCAGCTGTTTTTTGTCTGGGACTGATAAGCTTTCCCAAAAAATATATCTCTGCCTCACTCTTATATAAGTTTCTGTTACTTCTATTCAAGCATCCCAAGTGTTTTACTGATAGATGACCTGAAACCAAAACTAGCTTCTGTGTAGGGGGGACACAAATCCTCAAAGTCAATGTATCAGGAGCAGTACTGACTGTTTAGGTCACACTAGTCTGGTTGTCAATAATTTATATGAGGTGGGTACACGCCAGGAAAACGTACATCAGGAGAACAAATAGAAGGAGCTACATTTTACAAGAGCAATTGTGTTGTACTTGCGGACTAATCAATCTCATTAAAATAGTAGACCAACCAGTAACAAGAATGCTGGGAGCAGGTGCCATTGCCAGAGGAAGAAAACATGAGTGATCTGAGGGGGTGAAGTTCAGCACTACAAACCAAAGAAATGGGTAGAATTCATTTGTAATTCAGGGCCCTCTTCATTGTCAGTCACCCTAAAAGTGGACCCTAGATCCAGGTAAATAGGACAAATTTCAGATTCTATCTATTGCAGGGAACAAAATAGTCATATTTTTTTTTTACTCTAGTCTGAAATGGTCTATAGGTTTAGCAAAGATGTACCAGGACGTCTAGCTGGAGTGACATGGTAGGGCTAGTTGAAGCAGGCCATAACAGGATAAAGATGTTTGCAAAGACTGGAGAAAAGTCAGTGAACTGGGGGAAAAAAAGAGATCATGTACATACCCTACCACAATTCTTGATATTTCCTAAGGAATTACTTCCCTGTGATTGAAGATACTATTCTCCCTCCTCGGGATGTCCTTTCCTTTATTATTCCATGTAAAACTGTTTTTTGTATCTTAGATCCAGCTCAAATACTATCTCTCTTCTAGGGAAAATTCTTGGCTCTAAAAAATGGTTTTACGATGTTTTTACAGAATTCTAATGTAAATAAGCTACAGGAAGGCATGAACAATTTCTAATTAATATATGAATCTGTGTGCACTGTGCCCTGCAAATTACAGGCATCAGGAAGTAGTTGTTGAATGAATGAACACCAAATTCATGAAAAATGTGGTTTCTTCTCTGGCTAAAATTATTCACATCTCTCTTTAATGTTTTAACTATACATGAAAAATGCTTCCACTGGAAATTAAACTTGATTAGCATCTGAGGCACTGTGTGCCCTCCTTTACACACAAAATTAATTCTACCACTGAAGGAGAAGAAATCTTCCCAAATGAGGAGAAAGAAAAGAAAATGCAGAGGAATACAGAAGAACAGAAGGATATATCTCAAAATGCAGCTATGGAAATATCTTTCCGTATTCCATGGTAGTCTTCTTTGGTGCATCGATTGAATACAACAACAGGAAACTTCAGTTTGTATTTGGAAAGATCTACATAAGAAGAATAATGGTAACAATGAAATAAAAATCATGCTTGTCCTGTACCAATTACAGGGTAAGTGTAGTGTAGATTCTCTACAGTTGATGAAAGCTCATATTTTGCTTCATTCAAATGACTTTATTCCAGATCAAAGAAATGAAAAGTATTTTTTCTGTTCTAGCACATGAAATTCAGCTTTCAATGACCACAATAATCAGCATTATCTTCTTACAAAAAGAACTCTTCCTCAATGATAAAGAATTATAGGTTGTTTGTAATGTATGTATCTAAAAGGTTTTCCATTTAAAAATAGTTTCTACATGAAATACAAAATAAAAAAAAAAACTTCCAAAAGGAGTTATTTATGTATCATTATCTTTATTTTTATCTATATAGAACCTGATATATTCATAATGTAAGTGAATTTAAAAATGCAATTTTAAAACACTATGACAAGCTATTCTTTTATGCCATATATAGATGCTCAAGAGACAACAAAATAGCCTAGGGAGAACTTATTTCATAAAATATCAGAAAAACATTATTTTGGCAATTTAGAGTTCTGAAAAAAATGTCAATGTGTGAGCATATTTGTGCACCTCTGCAAGAGTGCCTCTTGGAAGAAATCAGAGCGTATTTCTCTTTATAAAGATAATCAGAAGTGTGCCCAAGCAATTATTTTTCATAAGCTTATGAACTTTCAAAAGTTAATGTCTCTATATCTGTGACATTGTGGATTCTTCCTTTATCTTTAACAAGCTCAGTGCAGGTTGCAAGTATCAAATGTGTTGGCATTTTATAAGACCACCTTGCCTGCAAGAAACTAGAACTGCATTTTTACTTACCTTACTAGAATTTTACATTACAAAACAGGACTCAAATTTTGCTACCAAATAATTCTACTGTTCAGTTACAAAAATGTTGAGACTTAATTCCCAAATCACAATAATGTGAAGGATTTCTTTTTTCTAATATCAGGACTTCGAAGCATAGATGCTACACATTAGAGCTTATACAGTGACAGATAAAACTTCCAGCATAAACTCATATGTCACATTAAGTACCAAAGAATGTTTCTTCTTAAAAAATAAAATTGAAAATGTAGACTGAATCACCTAGCTTTTTTTAAAGAAAGAAATGATCCTAATTAGTAGAGGGTCATCCTAATGATGTAGCAATAATTTCTTCTGATTTATTGCTTGGATTTTTATGATATCTTTTTAGAAAAGCAATACAACCACAAATCATCAGATGCCCCCCAAGTCCATGGAGAGACATGAAACAACTGAATATCCTGGTTTTCCCTAAAGAGAGAGAGAACAATGTTCTGCAAATACTCCCCAAAATTCTCCCCTCACAAGACCCGTTTTCTGTCTCCCAGAGCTGTTACTCCAATAGTCTTCAAAACCAATGTTGCCTTATTAGAACTTAGATTAAAACTGAGACTCTAGCCTAGTTGTCTCTGTGGCAATGTGGATGTCCAGGCCCTTGCTGAATGAGGGTAAATAAAAGAGGCAGCAGTCATAACCCAGATACAAAGACTGAAAGGAAGTCCATTCCTCTATGAAAGTTAGCAAATGCCTAGCCAATCCACAGGGCCTGTCCTGAAGCCCAGAGTAGAGTGTAGTTTCTGGCCATCCCAGAGCTGGAGAAATCAGTCATCTAGGAATCTTTCTCATCCTGAGAACTGACAGAAGAGGCTCAGCAGAAGTGTCAGGTTTCAAGTCAACCGCAGGAAACATGACTGGTACTAACAATTTCAGCCCTTTACTTTCCTGACTGCCTCTCCAAATCCCTCTCCAAGCAAGAGGATAAGAAAGAAAGAAAAAAAAGAACAATTATAGCTCGAAGGGGAGGGTTTTTCAACTCCTTTGGTGTATGAGGTCGTAGAGTCTTAAGAATTTTTCATGCAGATGGATCTAATAGAGCAAGAAGGTAAAAACAACAGTTGATGTGAGTGGGAGCATATCAGGGAGAAGAAGCCTGTTTTCAACAGAGGCCTTTCCCCTTACTCTAAAGTCCCAGGGGCCTTACTTACATTGTCTGTACAAGGTGACACAACGGATGGCATGAGTGCCCTGAGATGTTCCTATTCCCGTCCTTGATTCTTCCACCTTCAATTAACTGATATCGAGATGATCTCCCTGGGAGAATTCCTGTTTTTCCATATGGCAGCGTATCCAAGACAAAACTGTGTTCATAAATGTTTCACTTTGTCAAAAGGAAAAATATAGAATAGCCAAGTCTCTGTTGTTTTGTAAGCTAGTTGTAAAAAGATACAGTGATTTTTATTTCTTATACACTTAGCACAAATTTAAATGATGCAGCAGAAGTCTAGCACCTAAGCTTAGAGTTTTTCCTAAATTTCTCAACAATGTCTTCCCACTGTCCCTCCAACCCAAATACAATGTATCTCCAACTTCAGAAACATAATGATCCTTTTTCATGGAAAAAAAGTCTTCTCTGAAGCTTTCTGGTGTTGACAAATTATTTTTATTATTATGTTTGTTAAATATGTATAAACACAAAACTAAGTATAAACTCCTTATGCTTAGAGCTTTAATTCTGCAACCAAAACAAATTTACCAATATATACAGACAAAACTGTAAAAGCAATAAGATTAAAATTAACTACATAAATTTAGTGTGATATATGATCTATTAGGCTACAACTAAATGTAAACATGATATTTAACTGCTTCACCTTAGTTTAGAATGCTAAAACTGTCCCTATAACATCTGGTGATTCATGTACTCCAATACTTTTGTCTATTAAAATATTGTGGGGCCTCCCTGATGGCGCAAGGTGTTAATCACAGCACTGTGAGGCTATCAGCAGCCACTGTAGCACGAGTTCAATCCCTGGCCGGCCAGGGAGCTACCCACATGGTGCAGCAGACCTCTCCTGTCTCACCTCATGCTCCCCTCAAGAGTGTATTTCAGTCAGTCTGCCCGTTCTGTTCCCCACTCTCAGGTGAAACCTCTCACCCCCTAATCTTCCCACATCTCTAGCCCATACCCCAGTTCTTGTATGCATAAACAAATAAATCTTTAAAAAATAAAATATTGTGAAAAAAGTAAAATTAAAAGTAAAATGATTGTGAAATCTGCAGTTGTGTGTGCACTGTGATACCATCTGACCTTCACTTGGTATGAAATTTGTCATTTACACATCTGCTTGTGTTCTCTTTGTATTATTCCACATTTTGAAGGATCATTTTTGCTTAAAGACATTATGAGACACTAGCGCACATCGGGGGTCTTCATCGGGGTGATTTTTCCATCCAGGGTACATGTGGGAATATTTTGGATTGTTACAACAGTGAAAGGGGGTTCTAGCAGCTAGTAGATAGAGGCCAGAGATTCTGCTAAACATCCTATCATGCATGAGACAGATGCCCACAACAAGGAATCATCTAGCACAAAATGTCAGTAATAGGGAGATTAAGGAATCTAGTTAAGGCAAATGCTGTCAAATTCCTCCTTTAGTATTTACTTATAAATGGCCTTCTGGATGACCAAAATATATTTCAAATAAAAATGTTAGAAAATTCAAAAAACAAGTATAGAAAGTCATTATATCTTTCCAAAAATTTCCTGAACTCCTTCGAATATATAAAATTGAAAATTCTAAGAAGTTCAGTAACTACTACCATTTTGAAGAAGCTAAATTCTTTACATAATATTATAAAATTGTGACCAGGCACTAGGATTTCTGACTCTTGATCTATTTTTTTAGCCTGTAGAATTTATATACTAGTAGAATTATTCCAAAATATCAATAAATTGAATTCCATCAGAAAACATTTGCTTGACTTGTTATGTGATATTGATACCTCACAAAGGACATATAAAGTTCACTTACAGAATCAATGTTATTTTATAACCTATGATGTGGATAATATACATTACCACAAAGGGCTGATGGGTGTGAGAAAGTCTGTAAACTGGAATTATGGATTAGTAGAAAATTATATAGCAATTTAAAATCCAGTATCATCCTCCACCTATCAAAAAAGCATTTATTGTATACACTTGTAGTGTGGCATGATCTTTCTAAAGTTCAATCTCAGGGCAAGCACAATGTGTGTTTTTCCTCCCTAGCAGTATCCATATTTAATGGGCTTTAGCTGAATGCCTAGAAAATAAACTCTTGCTAAGGATAAAGAAGCAAAAATGCTTCTAAACCTCAAATTCCAGTTTGCTGCAACATAAATTGTGGGTCATCTTTAACACATGCACTTGTGCATCAACCCTTATCTAAGAGGTAGAATTGATGAAAACACCAGTCTAGAATCAAGCAGCATTCCTTAAATTCCATATGGTTCTGATAACTGATTATCCTCCCTATAACCTACCTCCTCATTTGCAAAAGAGATGATAGTAATAGTTCAATTAGACTTTCAATGACTAAATGAGGCAATACTGAGAGAGCTTAGAACAATACCTGGCACTTGATAAGTTCTTAATAAAGGTTTGCTATAATTATTTCTTTATTTGAGTCATTATAGTGAGGAATAATGAAAGAATTATAAAAACAGCTGATGAGGATTATTAAAACCTCATTTTTACAACTGGATAATTGAAATGAAAGGCGTTATTATGCCTAAAGTAAACCATTTTCTTAATTTTCTTTGGGCAATAATTCCACTGAAAATGTGTCCAACTAATATTTTTCACTAATTCAAACAAATAAGGACTTCATGTGCACTACCTATGCTCCAGTGCAGATAGTCTAGTGTGGAGATTCAAAACTGAGTAAGACAGATGTGCTGTCCTCAAGAAATTAATGGTCTAAAGGCAAGCCGATATTGGCACAGAACCAAATTACAACAAAAAATGCTTTATTCCACTACATTTTCCACTGGCTTACTTAAAAGTGTTAGTGAATAGTCCACAGTCAATGATAGTGCAGAAAAAAACAAAGAGCTAAAGATTGATATTTCCATGCTTTAGAAAAACTCTATTAAGAAATATACTGATATAGATCTGGGAAATCATTCTAAGCTTCTTATGTGGGTTCACAACACAGACACACACACACACACACACTTAAAGCACATAACATTTTTCCTTTCACCTCATGTAATGTTCAATAAAATACTCAGAGAAGTTCCATTTCAATGTGGACTTCATTGAAATAGGTGATGGAATTGGCCCCAGCACAGAAAAGACAAAACAGAAAACCAAATTATAGGTATTGCATTGAGAACACTCTTGCCATTTGCTAGATTCCCTGCAGCGTAGTGAATGAGGCATGGCCTGTACATATTGTGTGTATTTATAACCCTACCTAGCTTCTGTAATATTCCTAGTTTTTGTCTGCTTAGAGTATCAAAAGAAGAGTATTGTGAAAAGGTATAAATGATAAAGTAGAGCCTTTTGCAGAAAGCAGGAGCTTAAGAAATTAACCAAAAGAATATGCAATTACCCTATGATAATATTGTTTGTGAAACAGGGTGGTCCCCAGGAAAGGGGGAGGTTCCAGGTTCCCTGCCCAACCCAAGGGAGGGTAGAGCTGAGCAGGGAGAGAAGAAGCTGCAAAGGAGACTGAGGAAGGAAGCAGGATGGAGATTCAGAAGGAGACCTGGAGGAGGCACATGGGGCCTAGAGACACGTGAAGAAACTGTGCTTGCCTTTTGGTCATGGACTGGGTGACACAGATGTGGGTGAGAGACCCGTTGGTAGGTGACAATGGCGGTTTTTATCTTGATTTTGATTTTGCTCTTTTCCTTCCAGGCTTGTCTGGTTGTTTCTGACCCTTTTCTGTGGGTCCCCACTGGAAGATGCTTCATACCTGTGGCAGGCTTTGGGGCCTTGCTCTGGGCCAATCCTGCTTGGGTGGACTTTTACCCACGAAGGGACGGGTAACTTTGGGTGCTTGATGCGGCGGATGGCAAAACCCATTTAGAATAGGCAGGTTTGCGGGGTTTGGGCTGCACCTCTCCCTGCCCTGTAACACTTGGGGGGATATTTCTACCTGCAATTCAAGTCATTATCCTTGCTTTGTAATATTTACATTAATCAAAGTAATAAAGCTATGTCACTTTTGGAAAATGAAACAATGTGGTATCACATTACTGATAATTACAGAGGGACCATATTTAAGTGTTATTTAATGTTATAGAAGGAAATTAGTTTTAACCTCTTGTATCTGCCAAAACCATGATGGACTTGAGATTTTACCCTCCTCATAATCTTACAATGTAGGCTGACACAATTTTATGGGCATATTTTTGAGAAGATACACTCCTGAGTGAGAAACAAAGCATGATGTTACTCACAGCACCAGAGTAGCCAGAGTATCAGTTACTCCAGTTCTTTGAACACCAGCTCCTGTGAGTCACTACAAAGAGCCAGGTGCCACCTATAGACAGTGGGGTACATTACAATAAAGGAACTTCTGAGCTTGGAAGACTCCAATATTGGAGAATTTCCTCAAAATGATGCAGAGTGAAGACATGGCCTCCTCCACACACTCACAATTAAACTGCAGTGGAATGAAGTCAATAATCCCCCAAATACAAAGGACCAACTACAGTGCACATCAGGAGCAATAGACCAGCAGAAGAGGGGGAGGAAGTTTTCACTGAGCTGTGCTCACAGTGCAATCCGTGACAGGGAGGGGTGGCTTCTGCATGGAATCCCCTACAGTTGCTGACTGGGGGGCACAGCCCCTCAGGGGACTTTGGAGATCTGGTCCTGAGCTGGCTGAGGGGGTGCACAAAGATGGCATCCAGGACAGAGCATGCACTATCGA
Organism: Talpa occidentalis; assembly: GCF_014898055.3. Taxonomy (NCBI): domain Eukaryota; kingdom Metazoa; phylum Chordata; class Mammalia; order Eulipotyphla; family Talpidae; genus Talpa; species Talpa occidentalis. Next base: position 82,738,573 of record NW_023601322.1, on the reverse strand, counting down.
AGAACTGTGAGAGCAGGGGTGCAGAGTGAGGATTACTGGCTTCAGACTAAAGCTCCCACTACAGAACAGCTGGAGCCCAAACCAGCAGGGAGACCAGGTCAGACCACATGTGAAAACAGCAGAGAGACCAGGTCAGATGATGGTGTCTCCTCAAAGAAGAGGCTACATTTGGAAGCCAAAGCTCAGATATTGACTGACTAACCTGCCCCTAGGGCTAAAATTGAGACAAAACTGAACACTTTCACTAACGAGTTTAAGCATGGTTTCACAACAGGCACAACACCTCAGGAGAGGTCTCTGTGCTGCAAAAGAGAAAAAGTCCCAGCTTGTGACCCTGTCTCAACTACAATCCATGCCCAGCTCTGCATCAGAGGAGGAAGATGTCACAAGACTCTAGAGACACTCACACTGAGGAGCTGGCTTGGAGGATCCCCACCACACAGTTCTGACTCCCACAGCACAGTAGGACGCTTGAATCCCTGTCATTCACTGAAGGGGACCCTTGAGTACCCCACTGCCTAATCCCTTTTTAACTATTACCCCTGCTGGCACCAGTCCTCTGACGGCTCCAATAGGTACAAAGGCAGTTATCTGAAAGTTCATGAAAACTAAAAATGAGGCCTTCCCTGGTGGTGCAGGCGGTTGAGCACAGCACTGTGAAGCCGTCTGCAGCCTCGGCAGTGCCGGTTCGATTCTGGCCTGCTGGCGAGGGTCTCACATGGTCTGGCAGACCTCTCCTGTCTCGCCCACTCCTCCCTTCAGCAGTGTATTTCCTCAGTCTGCCTGTTCTGTTCCCCACTCTGTCCCTGGTGAATCCTCTCGCCCTCCCACGCATCTGGTCTGTACCCCTGTTCTTGTATAAATGAATAAATAAATATTTTTTTAAAAAAACTAAAAATGAAAAGATAGATCATATCACAATGCTGGAGTAAAGAATAAGCAAAGAAGTTTCTCAATTCTGCAAAACTGCTGAATATACACAAAGAGAAATTCAAGTAACAGTTATAACAGTGCTCATGGGGATTCAACAAAAACAATAGATGATATAAAGATGAGGAAAATGAGAGAATTATAATCAGAACTAAAAGATCTATGAAATGCTATCACCAAATTAGAAAACACAGTGGAGAGCCTCAACAGCAGACAAATGCGAGCAATGGAGAGAATCAGTGAGCTCAAAAGCTTCAATGATTTCTTTTAGGCAAATTAAATGGGTCTCTAATTCCTATTTATAAATTGCACCTGTGAAGCAACCAGAATTCCATTTTATTTCTGTGCATTTCAAGTCCTTAACAAAAAAAAAAAATGAAATATAAATACTTGAGTCAGTGTTGTTGGGTAAAACAAAATTTAAAAGCTGCCCTGTCAATATTTACATGGCAATGTCAACATAGGTTCAAGGGACTTAAGATATTAATCAAAATGCTTTTTCACTTGGGCTAGCAGTTGCACTATTGAGACAGATTTCACATAAATCAAGTTTGATGCCATTAAATAAGACAAACGTGGTAACACTGTGTAAAAGTTGCACTAATCCAAAAATGAGAAACTCATTCTGCCTTCCAAAAGCTAATATAGCAGGAGGCTGAGAAGAATAAAACAAATATACACAATCCTTAATAGAAGGCAGTAAAAGAGATAAGTCAAGTTTTATGTAAAATATTGATTTCATTTTAATTCCAACAGACCAAATTAGTAAATGTCTGCTTCATGCTATTATGTTATTAAAGATTAATGATTAAACTTTTCCACAATAGCTAACTGAACACAAAAACTTACTTATGCACCCTCCCAAAATCTTAAAAATGAGAGAAAAACATAAAATTAAGGTCATGTGGGAGGAAGATAATTTTGATTTATTGTTAATCTTTTCCAAGAAAGACTGCCATTTGAAAGAATCTAGCTACTTTTATTCCACCAATGCAAACAAGAAGTCACCTTAAATTAGGGGGGAAATACTTGACTCTAAAAGGTGTTAAAATATCTGTCAAAATTAATTTTTTTCTTTTCTTCAGACCTTAATTTTTTTTTTAGGGAAAGATGGAAATTTCATGAAACCAAAAGATAGACAACAAGCCGAAGAATTTATATTAGGGCCTCCCTGGTGGCGCAGGCAATTGAGCGCAGCACTGTGAAGCTGTCCACAGCCTCTGCAGTGCCATTTCGATCCTTGCCGGCCTTGGAGCAACCCACATGGCCAGCAGACCTCTCCTGTCTTGCCCGCTGCTCCCCTCAGCAGTGTATTTCATCAGTCTGCCTGTTCTGCTCCCTGCTCTGTCTCTGGTGACTCCTCTTACCCTCCCGTGCATCTGGCCTGTACCCCGATTCTTGTATAAATAAAAAATAAATAAATCCTTAAAAAAAAAGAATTTATACTATACTATTATTCCTATCTAAGGCAAATACCAAGGAACATTCAGACTCTACTCTTTCCCTTTCCCTCTTTCTTTCAAAGTCATGAGTTCTCAACTCATGTTATTTAGAGCCCTCAAACCACATAGCTCCCTGGTGTCCTAGGGTAAGAGAGAGAGGTCTGCCAGCAACCCTTTATTATGCTCTATAGTCAGATTCATTTGCTTTTTTAATAGTAGAAAGTATTGCCAAACATTTTAATTATTTCCCTGATAGAGAATATCTAAGCTTGATGATACTTTAATTATAACCTCCTTAACTCACTTCAGGCAGGTTCTTACCTCATTTAGATTTCTGAGAGGAAGGCCATTTCTGTTCTCTGAGAGAAATTAACTAGCGACCTCGCATAACTTCTACACAAATACTTTTCACAGAAAATGTTTATACAGATGGCCAACAGGAACATAACAAAAGGTTCATATCATCAGGAAAATGCAGATAAAAATGAGTGATCATCTCACACCTTAAGAATGGCCCATACCAAAAAGACTAGAAACAACAAGTTTGACAAGGGTATACAGAAAAAGAAACCCTCATACACTGTTGGTGGGAATGCAGACTGGTCCGGCATCTACGGAAAACTGTATAGAGAATGCAAAAATACTACTTTGTGGGAGTAACTACACTGCTGTGTTCATTACAGCATTATTTACAATAGCCAAGTTATGGAAACAACTTAAGTGCCCAAGAACAGATGAGAAAGATCAGATTACGAAGATGTGGTACATAAACACAATGGAATATTACTCAGCTATATAAAAAAGATGAACTTATCCTATTTTCAACAGCATGAATGGAACTAGAGGGTGTCATGCTAAGGGAAACAAGTCAGAGGAGAAAGACAAATACTGGATAATTTCACTCACATGTAGATGAAGAAGATACAAAACAAAGAGACACGCCAAATTAAACCCAAACAAACCCTAGAAATCAGACTTTAGAATTGAGGCTACCAGAGGGACAGAGTGGGGAAGCAAAGAAAGGAGGGAGCCCAGTGGACTAGGATGGATGTTCTGGGTGCTTTGGTGTTGGGAGTGGAGAAGTAACACATCTGAAGAGGTGTAATCCTATAAATACCCATAACTCATAGACAGTGTTGTAGACCAATGCTCTCTATATAAAAAATAATATGAAAAAGAAAATTTTCAAACATGCCACGTTATCTCCCCTGTTTGGATATGTATAGTAATTCCATCTGTGGGAGGATGTAAACCAAGCTTTGCCTCAGAAAAATAGTCAGTCTGGCAAACTCATTTGTTTCCCATAGAAAGGTGCATTGACGTGTCATCTTGCTAAAGGGCCCAGAGATTTTTCTGAAGGTCTCCAATCCCATCGTAAACCATGATGAACTTTATGTAGGTTACTAGTTCACTAAAGAACAGTGAGAGAACCAGTTTTTCATTCTTACTTCAGTTGTAGGAATGTAATATATCATGATTACACAAACACCACAGTCCACAAACAATAAGCAATAATTCCCACAATGTTCCCAACATTTTATTTCTAAAATGCAACTTTAAGAATATACTTCATTCACTTATTTTTTATTAATGGCTCCCTACTTCTTCAAGGAATATCTTAAACTCCTTAGAATGAGTGGGAGCTGGGGATAAAGAAGAAGCAGGGAGGGTGCACAATAAGTATGGTAGAGGGTTATGGATGATTTGGTAGGGGATGTGGTAACATACCTTTAAGAGGTATGAACTTGTACCACTGAATCACATATAATGTTGTAAATCAAAGTTATGTCAATAAAAAATACAATAAAAAATTCCCTTCCATGCTTTGATCCAGAAACAAGAAGTTATTAAAAGAAGAAAAGGAAAGTTAATGAATATATCAATGACAAAATATTTAACGTGGAATCACTCTTTTCATCTTTATTTAACTTCTACTTTTTTCTACATTGCCAATCTAAATGCAAAATTCAGATCATAATGTGAGCAATGAAGGTTAACAATGTTTTCCCTGTTTTGAACAAGAATCAATTTCAGAAAACCATTATAATACTGTTTGAACATAAAGCATAAAATTTAATAAAAAAGTAAACACAACCATGTCCTTAACAAATAATAAACACTTTAGCATGAACTTTAGACCTATGTATGAGCTTTGTGTAATTTCTATCCAGCTACACATTTTCTTTCATTAATTACCAACCCTATCAAACTAAACTACTTCTTTGGAAAAAAGAAATTAAACATTTTCAAGCCTACTCTTCTTCCAATACTACTGTCATTTGAAGTCATGAGGTGTATGCTGAAGATAAGTTATGAAGATATGTGACTCTAAGACACAGATTAAGTCTAGAATCCAAGTATAAGCAAATCAAATATTTGGATGTCTCCAGGGCTGGAGACTGATGAAGGAAAAATCAAAAAGCTTATAAGGGTGAGAAAACAGGAATCTAGGTTGACAAGAAAGACAGATGACACTTAGAAATACCACAAAGACTGGGAGAACAATAACACAGCAAAGCAACTGATCCTCAAGAGCGGAAGAGCACGTTCCATGGCCGAAATAAAAGAACAAAAATTTGAAATCAAAGACTTGAGATCTTAGCAGTTGAGTAATTCTAATCCATGACACATGGCAGCTGTTCCATGGAGAGTGCTAAATTTGAATTGATTTCTAAGACTTGTGAATTAGAGAAGGACAAAGGACCATGAGGCTAAGATTTTGAAGAGGATATCAGATCAAATTAGTTAAATGAAGTAAAAAGGAAACCTTGTCTTAACTGCCAAATATTCTCCCGAATATGGAGGAGTCCCAGGAAGGAGGTGCAGAGTATAGCATTGAAAAAGCACATAATTCTCAGCTCATTAAACCTAAAACCAAACACATCCACCTTAACTGCTTTAAATGAATATATCTTAAGATAATTGCCATTTAAAGCCAATTCCTCAAAAAAAAAAATCTATAGAGTTTATTTACATTTTTATAATGGATTAAAAAATGAAAGATATATTTTAAGCAAAAAAAGACAAATTTCCTGCAAATGGCCAACAGGCATATGAAAAAATGTTCAACATCACTTGTAATCAGGGAAATGCAAATCAAAACTACCATGAGATACCATCTTACACCAGTGAGAATGGCACATATTAACAAAACTAGCAACAACAAATGTTGGCGAGGTTGTGGAGAAAAAGGAACTCTTCTGCACTGCTGGTGGGAGTGCAAACTGGTCCAACCACTATGGAGAGCTGTGTGGAGATTTCTGGACCTACTAAACATAGAGCTTCCATAGGATCCAGCAATTCCACTCCTAGGTATTTACCCAAAGGACACAGAAACATCCATTCCAAAGAGCACCTGCACCCCTATGTTTATAGCAGCACTGTTTACAATAGCTAAGCTTTGGAAACAGCCCAAATGCCCAAAAATAGATGACTGGATCAAGAAGATGTGGTACATATATACCATGGAATATTACTCAGCATTCAAAAAAGATAAACACATGCAATTTGCAGCAACATGGATGGCACTGGAAGGGATCATGCTCAGTGAAATAAGCCAAAAAGAAAAAGAAAAATACCGGATGGTCTCACTCATAGCAGGAATCTAGAAAACTTAAATAAGGGACCAGGAAAATGAATAACTATAAGAAAGTGAAAATCTAAATCAACAAAAAACTATGAACCAGAGACACTTTTTGGGGGGTGGGGGGCGGGAGGGGAGGGATTGGAGTCAGAATGGGGGGGTTGCAATTGTATGGGGAATATAAAAATAAAATTTATTATAAAAAAAAAAAAAGACAAATTTCCTGGCTTAAATACACAAAGTTGAAAAATTTTAAGTTTAATAAAAATCATGTAAAACTCCTGGGAGTAAAAAGGTTGCTTGTAAATGCATGTTAAGATAACTATTTAACTCTCTGACAAAATTTAAAGAGACTTGATAAATTTGAAAAGACTTGATAGAGTTGTAAAGAAAAAAATCAAATGACTTGATAGATTTGAAAAGAAATCAGAAAGAGAACCCCAGGCCCAGCTGCTTGAGTCAAATTTTTCTCTAGTATCCTTATTAAGAGCAGAGGCACTGCTGACATTCAGCACTATTGCATGCTTTGACTGTGTTACCCACAGAGACAAGAATAGATTTTTATTAGAAATGCATTAGATAAACCGAAAGTATTCTAGGTTGTCTCTCAAAGAAAAGAAAGGTGTCATAAATCATTAGATTATATGAGAAAAAAAATGTTATTTCAGTAAATGCCTTAAAAATAGCTGTAGCGGGCCTCCCTGGTGGCACAGGCGGTTGAGCACCGCACTGTTTGAAGCTGTCTGCAGCCTCTGCAGAGCGAGCTCGATCCTGGCCGGCTGGCAAGAATCCCACATGGTGAAGCAGACCTCTCCTGTCTTGCCCGCTGCTCCCCTCAGCAGTGTATTTCGTCTGTCTGCCTGTTCTGTTCCCCACTCTGTCTCTGGTGAATCCACTCACTCTCCCGCACATCTGGCCTGCACCCAGTTCTTGTATAAAAATAAATAAATCTTTAAAAAAAATGGCTGTAGCTTTAAAATCAGCATTAAAGTCTGCACACAAAAGTCAGATCTGGGCTCTACCTTAAGCAGTGAATAATATGAATAATATCAGCTGAAAAATCAGGAAGCTTAACAATTAGGTAAAGGAAAATCTAAATATAGCTGTGTATGTACAAGTTTAGAGAGGGTTCTTGAGATATTAACCAACATTTTAAGTTATTCTCATTAATTAAGACATTTTAAATTGTTGAAGACATCAGTGAAAACTGGAAAACACATGTCTTTTAAGTCAAATATTTTAAAAACTCGGAAGGCAACAGAAAAAGAAATGCATTACAAAATAGTTCATTAATGTAAGAAACTGAGAAATAAAACAACACAAAAATTTTATGATTTTAAAATTTCAAAACTTCATTTTTTTGGTAATGCTGTAATTATCTAAGTGGCCATCTAAATATAGAAAATGTGCTATTCCTCCTTATCACTTTACAGCTATCAATAAATAATAAAATTATGGTATTTTACATCATTTATATCAATAAATTACAAGCGAGAGTGATTTAGAATTAGAAAGATATTTTAAATTACTCCAATAAAGAGGTGTCTTTTTACTCCTTTTCATTTATGTGCTTTGAATTTGTACCTTAAGTGGTAAGTGTGACTATGCTCCCCTTTGTTCATTTAGGTGCCACAAACTTTATCTCATAGATATGCTTCAGAATATCTGTCAGAGAAAGACTTAATATATGAGATGTGATCTCTTGTCTCAAAGGGAATCAGGACAAAAAGCAGTGACACCACCACTCCCAAAGTGTGAAATTTAGGGCAAGAATTTTTTTAAAGATTTATTTATTTATGCATACAAGAGCTGGGGTATAGGCTAGTGGGGTGTGGGGTGAGAGGATTCACCAGACACAGAGTGGGAAACAGAACAGGCACACTGACTGAAATACACTGCTGAGGGGAGCAGCAGGTGAGACAGAAGAGGTCTGCTGTGGCATGTGGGTAACTCCCTGGCAGGGGATCTAACTCATGGTGCAGTGACTGCAGATAGCTTCATAGGTTGCATCTTAACCCCTTGTGCCACCAGGGAGGCCCTAGGGTAAGAATCTTAACCTGAGTCTGTTTCTGCCTTTGTAATACCTACTTCATAGAGTGGTTGGCAACATTCAATGAGATAAGGTTTGTTAACTTTAGTCCTGTGTAGGAATTAGAGAAAGTGCTCAATAAATGGCAGTTTATATTGCCATTATAATTGGAAACCAGTATGTTAGACAGGACAGGCACTAAAGGAAATGCAATGCAACATATCCTGACTAAGGTGAGTGACAGAGTACCAGGCATTACAGGAGTTCACAGAAAGGGCACGCGAGGAACAACGCAGTTCCCCAAAGATACTTTGAGATCTCGCTTCTTGTTGGACTTTACAGACAAAAGAAAGCTCACAACAGATATGAGAAGTGAAGAGAATGAGGAAGGTCCTGGGGTACATGCATAGGATGTCTTTGATAACTACCTTAGTGCAAACAGAGATTATGTGATGGAGATTACGGGACATGCAACTGAGGCATAAAATAGAAAAGAAGACAGAAGAAAGCTGTAAATGTCATAGCAAGGAGTCTGGATGTAGCCAGATGTGAAATAGTTTCCTAAAGCCATAATTTTTTTACAGGTGTGTTTATATGTACTGCTAAGCTAATTCACATACACTGTCAAAAATTATCTCATGAGATTTCTCAGATTGGGTCTATATTAAAAAGTCAAAAATATAAAATAAAGCTTATCTTTCCTGGCATTTTTCCCCCTCTAACTTCTTTTCCTGGCTCTTAAAATGGCAATGCAGTCCACAAAGCCTAGCACAGAGTGAATATTCAACACATGGTTCTTAAATTTTAAATGAATTTTAGCTATTAATAATAATGGAGAATAGGGACATGTGTATACAATGTCACCTTATAATCCTAAGAAATATGTTTTCCAATAATTCAATCTTTCTCTACTCTAGTAGCCAACAAGGAGGGAAGAGTGAATGATTAGAATTCATCTCCTTCCTCTTCATTGATTGTACATGTCAATGAACAAAGAAATAGCAAAAAAGCAGGAATAAATGGCCAGAGGTGAAGTCAGTAAATGACAAAAAAAGCAAGTCAGCAAAATGAAAAATCACTCCCTAAGTAACATATGTTGATTGTACAGTATTATGTATAATTAGCCTTTCAAAAGCACTTTAACAATGAAAATCATTTGCAAACAGCTATCACTTGCGTAGTCCTAAAGGACTCGCGTCCTAATTGCCCCTAATTACACTTGTTACTGCCAAAATAATGTATGTACAACACAGGGCCCTAGAGTTCCCTTAATGTCAAGTATAAGTGGGGCACATGGCAGTCCATCCAGAGCTAAATACTATTAGGAGACAAGAATTTAAGTGGGTAACCCTATAGGCAATGGAGCCAGGCTGCCCAGGTCAAATCTTGGTCCGATCATAGCCAAAGTTCCTTTGCCTGAATTTCTCATCTATAAAATGAGGCTAATATTGGTACCTTTGCATAAAGTATACAGAAGTTCATTCATGTAAGAATGTTAGGAACTTGGGCCTCCCCTGGTGACGCAGCGGTTGAGCACTGGGCTGCGAAGCTGCCCCCAGCCTCTGAAGCGCTGGTTTGATCCCTGGCTGCCAGCGAGGGTCCCACATGGTGCGCAGACCTCTCCTGCCGCCCGCTGCTCCCCTCAGCAGTGTACTTCGGTCCTTCTGCCTGTTCTGCTCCCTGATCTGGCTCTGGTGAATTCTCTCATCCTCCCACGCTTCTGACTGTACCCAGTGCTTGTATAAATAAATAAATAAATCTTTAAAAAAAAAAAAAAGAATGTTAGGAACTTGACAAAGTCAATAATAATTAGTGGTGTGAGCAAATGATACAAGATTCCCATAGCAGGAAGCAATTTACTTTTATATATGACAAGGGGTGGGAATCATGGAAGGCTTCAAAGCAAGATATTTTAGTTAGGTCTGGAAGTATTGCTATGAAGGATAATGGAGAAAGGATATACAGACAGGGGAAAAAAACAGAACAAACAAGACTGAGGGATATGGAGGTGGCTGGTGTGCCCCAAAGGTGGGGAGTAGCTCTGACCCCTGGAAGCTTTAGAGAGTGAGCTCAGAGCTTAGAGGCTGGGATGTAGATTAGTAAGGACTTCAAATTCAGTAAACTTCAGGCAACTGGAGACTTTTTAAGCTTGAGAGACATAACATTTAATTAGACATAAGGTTTAGAACTTGGACAGCACCTTAAAGGCTGTTCCAACAAAAGGTGAGATAGTGTAACAGCTTCACTGAAAGATGAGGAGTATACTGGAAGGCTACAACTGCTAATTATTTAAATTGTACGATGTATCACACAATGTGCTAGAACCTGTTTATATAATCATTTTCAGTCTTTAACTGGTCTTATAAAATAAAGAGTGGTCATTACACTCTGAATAAACTAAAGAGGAATAAACTAAACAAATATAGCTAGTAGAAGAGCTGAGTCTTCAAACATGTGGGTTCATTGGCATAAGAACAAGGTTCTCATTCTTGCCACAATACCTGGGTCCCTCCCTAGAAGTGTTCCATGGCATTAATATAACACAGTCAACAATGTGGAACTGAACAAGTGTGTCACAAAGTAGATGAAGAGTGGATGATTATCTCTAAACCCACATGAGATCTGGAACTGACAAGTATCTTGACAATGGGTTATGTGAAAAAAGAAGATGGTAAAAGCACTTCTGAAGTTCCTAGCATACGTAACCATCTTCTTGATGAAAGCAACGCTATGTGAAAGGTGGCAATTAGTTTGGAGATTTGGTGGGTTTCAAGTGCCTGTGGGATATCTATGTGGGAAGATCCAGCTGGCAAACAGAAATAGAACTTGAATCTTAGCAGAGAGTTTAACCTATGGAGACTTACGAAATACCCAATATCTATCTTGGAAATCAGGAAAGAGTGGTTTTGGCAGGGAAAATAAGTAAAGGAGTTAAAATAAAAACAGAAGGAAGAGCTTTTGTGAAAGATACTTGATGAAGTTTTCAGGCCTTGAAAATCCAGTAGCATTAATTCCATGTTACTCTACTTGGATCAAAGCTACTAAAGTGCTCTAACAGGGCCTCCCCAGTGGCACAGCGGTTGAGCGCTGGGTTGCAAAGCTGCCCGCGGCCTCTGCTGCGCCGGTTCGACCCCCGGCTGCTCCCCGGCCACCGGAGGAGGGTCCCACATGGCACGCAGACCTCTCCTGCCGCCCGCTGCTCCCCTCAGCAGTGTACTTCGGTCCTTCTGCCTGCTCTGCTCCCCACTCTGGCTCTGGTGAATTCTCTCACCCTCCCACGCTTCTGACTGTACCCAGTGCATGTATAAACAAAACAAACAAACAAATAAATAAATCATAAATAAAAATACATGCCTCTTTAAAATAAAAACAAAAAAAAATAAAGTGCTCTAACATCCATGGATGACAGACATTTTTCAGTTCTTGTCTGTATTCTGAGTAGTCAAATATATTAAAAAACATCCAAAGCATTGCCTAAATGTACAGCGCACACTCTTGTAGAATTCATTGACCATCAAAATTTCTCTACAAGAAAATGAAAAGATTTTCTAGAAGAGTCATAGTTTAAATCGTGTGATACAAAATAGGAGCTCTGCAAAATCACTGGTAAGGCTGAACACAGACACGGCTCTCCGTATTTCCACTCCAAAGCATTATTCAGTGCAGAGACTGCATCTGTTGACACAGTATGCATCTGTCCCTCCTTGGGACTGACTTGAAACCAAATCAATTCAAACTGTTGTCTTAATTGCTTTAAAATTATAATTGCTATTTAATCACTACTAAATTGGGCTTGGCTTTGGTTTCTTGGCAAATTTTATTTTGTTAGTAATATACTGAATTTCCTTCTCTGTATTTTCCTACTTTTTGCCAAAAATTCTTTCTAAAATGACAATATGCAAGTATCATTTTTTAAAAAAACATTATGACTATAGTATCAGGCAAATAAGTTATAATTAAGTATTCTTTTTCATTTAAGAAAATAATACCATCATTAAGCATCATAAAATACAAAACAAGTGTTATACTGGTGAGAATATTTTTCCAAGCATAAATTCCCTTTTACATGGTAAATAAGCCTAACTGATATGTAAGATATCTAACTTAAATTGGCAGGGATTTTGTACAATATCAAATTTCATATGTTGTGTTTTTTTCAATAATATGAAAGCTCAGAGAGAGAGACTGTATGGTCTCACTTATATATGAAATCTAAAAGAAATCAGATTCATACAAACAGAGAATGGCAGTTACACAGCTGGGAGGCTGCAGAAAATATGGAGATTTTGGTTAAAGGATACACATTTCTGGATGTAAAACAAATATATTCTGAAGCTTTAATATACATAATAGTGACTATAGTTAAGACTACAATACATACATATACTTGAAAGTTTCAGTAGATATTAAATGTTCTTACCATATACACAAATCACTGTAATTAAGTGATATATATATTAATGAACCTTAAAGCAGTAATCATTTTGCAATATATGTGTATATCAAATCATCATATACAATACCCTAAACTTATAAAACTAGAAATTTAGAAAAGAAGATAAAAAACCTATACTTTTTTTTCAATTTGTGGAATACTGGTTTGAATTTTAGAATCAGCCAAGGAAAAGTATTGAACTAATATCTGTCAATATTTGAGTAAACAACACAAATAATGTTTATGCAGAGAAACTGTATCTTCTAATAATTGATACATAATTATCCTGTTAAAGTTTAATATAGTCAATCTCTTAATATTCAGATAAAAGAGGTGCAATTAGTTCCTAGCTTACATAATCTAATGTCATATTCAATACAATGTTTCCTTTATTGTTCCTTAATGATTTTTAGGGCCTCCCTGGTGGCCTAGGGGTTCATATAAATTTATTTTAAATAATTTGAGAAATCTCCATATTGTTTTCAATAGGTGCTAGACTAGTCTACATTCCCACAAACAGTGGGAAGTTTCAAAGCACAACTTCATTATTAGATAAGGTGAAGGACCATTTTGTTTGCTTATCTATAATGCAAAACAATTAAAAAATATATAACGTTCTTTCACTATGCACATTTTGGATTTTTGAATCCAAATTAGAATCTAAAATTAGACCCACAATTGTGGTTTAAAGGCTTTTAATATCTTTTCCATGAGGATGCAAAGTTCCACTAATAAAACTTTAATTTCAAGATCATGGACATACAATTGAAGAACTTGGGAGATAATTCTGTATTTGATTTAAGAGACAGAAGTTGCACTAAATTAAGCACAAGGAGACTCACTAAATGCTACACTATTCACTTAAGTTCTGTAACTAGAAAGCTGGAATTAGTTAGTGTCCCCACTACTAATACATTAAAATTTCAATATGAAAAGTTATTCTAATGACTTTGCTCTGATGACTTCTTGTCAGTCATATGCCAAAAAAAAAAAAAAAAAGACCTTATGGAACAGCACACGAGGGCATGGACAATAAGTAATTAACTGCACTTCATTTAAAATCTTTTATCATACAAGCCAGAAAACTGTCTCCCAATAACACTAACTTACTTAAAATGAATAATACATGGCAAGGAATGGGTCCCTGAAGTTCAGAAAGGGGATTTGACTCTCTTGGTGCACTGGGCAGATGAGGCAAGGCAATTCTCATTAAAGTGTTGAGTACAGAGCTGAAGACCAATGAGGCACAGAATAATTACATATACCTCCTCAAAGACAAAGAACATTAATTATGTTCCCTTATATACTCCTCCAGGATCAGGGCTGAAGGGAAGTTATAGATCACACAACAATTTTCTCTAAATGTTCCTGCAAGGAATCTGATTAAATTTTTACGATATTCTGAGGTTCTACTTTCATGTATTTTGAAAAGATACTAAGTATATAACAGATTTATGAGAAGATGAAAATAAACAGAGGGATAATTTTTATTCCTTTCTAGGTTAAATTATTTCATCGACTTGTTAAATATCTAATATATTTAAGTAGCGCAAAGGACAGTCTTTGAGTGGGGTTCCCTTAAATAAAATCAAACTGAGTAATAATTTCTATTATAGGCAAAACTATGTTTTCTTTAAATTTTGCATTAGCAAATTTAAGCATATCTTAGACAATTTTGAAGACATCTCTGGCGAAAGGGGTTTATAATGCTAACTTTGGTGTTTCCGTAAATCTAAGCGGTTTACAAAATAACTCTATTTTTCACTAAGGTTTTGAAAAATTATTCAGTAGCTAAAAGAAATCATGAATTGAAAACAACCATCTATCCTAAATTTATATTTTTAACAGGTACACTATTTCTATTTTTGATAACATTTTAATAAAAAAATGAATGCACACAAAAAATAACAGAAAGGTCCTCTCCGTTGGCGCAGTGGGTTGAGCGCCACACTATGAAGCTGTCTGCAGCCTTTGCAGCCCAGATTAGATTCCCGGCCAGCCAGGGAGAAACCCACATGGCACGGCAGACCTCTCTTGCCTCGCCCGCTGCTCCCCTCAGCAGGGTCTTCGGTTCGTCTGCCTGTTTTGCTCCCCACTCTGTCTCTAATGAATTCTGTCACCCTCCCATGCCTCTGACTGCGCCCCAGTTCTTGTATAAATAAATAAAGCCTTTTTTAAAAGATTTATTTATTTATTTATTTATACAAACACTGGGTACAGTCAGAAGCGCGGGAGGGTGAGAGAATTCACCAGAGCCAGATCGGGGAGCAGAGCAGGCAGAAGGACCGAAGTACACTGCTGAGGGGAGCAGCGGACAGCAGGAGAGGTCTGCGCGCCATGTGGAACCCTCCTCCTGTAGCTGGGGAGCAGCCGGGGATCCAACCAGCGCTGCAGAGGCTGCGGGCAGCTTCGCAACACAGCGCTCAACAGCTGCGCCACCGGGGAGGCCCCAAATAAATAAATCTTAAAAAAAACACAAAAAATAACAGAAAGACCATATTTTCAATAAAATTAAAACATTATTTTCAAAAATGTGTTCTTAAATTTTTTTTGCCATGTACTAGCTTTATTTTTAAATGAATTATCTGAAATGTTCATGACAACAGTTAAGATCAATAATTTCTAACCAATAATTTCAACAGCATATCAAAAACTTCAAAATATAACTTAATTACTTAACTTACAACGAAGGCATACATTTCTTTATGTAGCTTTCTATAGACAAAGATGTTCTGCAATTTCCAATAGTGGTTATCCTAGTAAGGACTTTCATACACATATATAATATTAATGATCACAATGTTTAAGATTAAGATCAGATTTTGATTATTAAAATATTTTTGAAAGGATACAAGGGTTGTAATTTAAGTAAATATGTAAATACATTATATGTGTTTGTGTAGGTTATAGATTTTTAAAACAGTGTTTAGAATTTTTTTTCCTAGGATGATTGAATTAAATTATTTCGGAACTTTTTCCCCCCAGTCCAGAGACCAAATTAAAGGAGAAGTAGGGTAAATGCAAAAAAAAAAAAAAAAAAAAGGCTTTGAGGAATGCTGTAAACTGTAGGTCAAAGCATCCTATTCCACTAACCACACCATCTACCAAACTTAACCTTATCTATAAACTAAACTCCATCCAGGAGTGAAGTCTTTCTCAGCCTCATCCCATCTGATTCTTTAGGAACTATTCAAAACAAGTAGTTTATGGGCTATATAAATAAGCCGCAAACAAAAAAAGAATGAATTTATTTCACTGCTTTATCCTAGAGAATGGTATTGTAGCACAGGATATGAGACAGCTGAGAAGGAACCCAAATATGTGTCCTTACAGGAAGAATAGTGTATTAATATTACACAACACCCAGATTAATATTTGTTTGTTACCCATCACCAGAAGCCACCATTGGGAATTCTAATTTCACTTAGGGATTTTTTTTTTTTTTTAATTTCAAAAGCAACACAGAAAAAAATGGTTTTGTTCTCCTGTTACTAGGTTTATTATTATTTGATTGTAAAGGTATTGAAACACCGGTAGACAACTCATAAAGTATACTGTGTGAAAGGGACCCTTGGTTAGTTATTATGAAGAGGGATACCAGATGTTTAATGTGACCTTATTTTTCTATTTTAAATTGGCATTGTTTCATTAAAGACTGGGAAATGACAAATCGTAATTGTTTGCTTTTGAACATCTGCATGTATATCACTTCCAATTTTGATTCACCAAGTTTAGTACAGCTAATTTGTTTTCTACTTTATTTTTTAAAAGAACAAAGTGAGACTTTAGTCAACCAAATAAACAATTTTGGGGTAAGACAATTTCACTTTAAATTGGATCATTAAATTTGCCCGAAAAGGTCTTACTCTTATAAGATCAGTTATACAGACACCTGTTTTGTTTTGTTTTTTAAGATTTTATTTTATTTATACAGGAACTGGGGTACAGGCCAGAGGCGCAGGAGGGTGAGAGGATTCACCAGAGACAGAGTGGGGAACAGAAAGGCAGACTGAAATACACTGTTGAGGGGAGCAGGGGCTAGACAGGAGAGGTCTGCTTGCCATGTAGGTTGCTCCACGGCCGGCAGGGATCGAACTGGCACTGCAGAGGCTGGGGACAGCTTCACAGTGCTGTGCTCAAGCCACTGAGCCACCAGGGAGGCCCCAGACACCTGTTTTTAATGCTTAAATACTCCTCTATCACTAGAGCAGGCTATCCTTCAAGTCAAGTAAGATATTCTACTTATTCTGTGCGAAAGGCATATCAATTGTATGTTTACACAGCTTTGAACATTAGGTAAAGCCAGTCTGTTGAATTATCTACAGGGTTTTAATCCAAAGAAACAGTTCTCAAGCTTCAGTGACTAAGACTCCCCTGGAGAACTTTAAAGTATAGTTTTTGCTTTTTACCCTGAATGATTTTGATTCGGTAGATGGGGGATTGGATCCAGGAATCTGCTTTTTAATAAATCTTCAAGTTGTTGGTGGTTTGTGATCATACATTTAAAACATTTATATAAAAGGTTGGAATTAACACCTGAAAACATTCTAAAATATCAACTTATTTACATTGTTCACACATTGCTTAGATAAACAGCTGTTGAGGTATACAAAAAGAATGAGAAACTTTTGTAAAAAGCATGCTATCCTACCTAGTATTTACTATCACATGGATTAGCCTATTAAAGTCTTTGTGCAGAAAAGGGCACACGTACACCCATGCACACACATGTGTACACACACACAACTGATATATTTGGTCATTTATTGTTCCATTTAAGTCCATAAATCACAACTTTTAAAATTACTGATGTGGACCTTTGAGATATCTGAGGAGCTGGCTATGTGACTTTTTGAGCAGCTAACTTCCCTTCTATTAATGACAACTGAAGTGACCCAGAAAATGTGAAGTGTAAAAATATGCACAAGATAGGGTAGTAATACTACAAAAAGTAAAATGATAATACGGGATGGCAAAACTATTAAACACTAATCAAATTGAAAAAATAAATAAATAAAAACAAGTTTGCACCAGATGGAAGTAAAGAGTACTCCCAAAATCTTGAAACATCCAAGAGTCATGATTAGACAGAGGGACAATAGGAACAAAAAATTTCATGTTTTAAAAAATGACAACTTAAATGAAATAAATGAATTCATAGAACCAACTTACATAGATGTACTTAAGGAGAAACAGAACATCTGAATAGTCCTGTATCTATCAAATAAGTAAATGTACAAATAAACAATTTTCATAAAGAAAATTTCAGCCTCAAAGGCATTATTGGTTAATTCTAAGAAACATTTAAGGAAAACTTAAGCCATTTCTTATACAATCACTTTGAGAACAGAAAATGAGATCAACCAAGTGTACAACAGTAGTATAACTTTGATAGGAATCTAAGAGGGTCACTTGTTTTTAAAGACTATATGAATATGCAGGAACCAGGTAGCTCTCACTTCTCTGCCAGTGTCCCACAAAAAGATTAATCCTGACACCCTAAAATTTCCATTATGTGAGTTAATTTCTCCTGTACATCTAGAATGGTTATCATACATGACAGAATTGAAAAATCATTCTGATAATTTTTAAGTTCTCTATTTAAATCAAGAATATCAATTAAGAAAAACTAGCAGATGATTTTGAAGAAACAAAACAAAGAACTGTATCACCATAAAATAAGATTAGTTCTCAGTAATGAAGTAAGTTTGATATTTCAGGAAAAGATAAAAAGACTAACAGAATTGAAAAGAATGTTCAGAAACAACTCTGCACAATCACTGAGTTTGATATATGACAAAGGTGGTGCTGCAGAGTAGGAAAGGTTAATCTTACAATTAATACTGCTTATTAATGGGATGTCTATGTCTGTATTTAGCTCTAGATTATTTTACTCTTATTTTTCTCTACTGACAAAAATTCCATTCCACATAGGGTATAGATCAAATATAAAATGTAAACAATAATACTTCTAGTAAGCAACATTGGAAGAATACTTTTTATTAATATAGGATAAAGAGAATGAATATAAATGAAAATATTTGTAAGTAAGCTATTAGGAACCCATATTCATAAAAAATACCATTAAAAGTGTGAAAATACAAGCCACAAAGTAGAGAAGATATTTTCAGTGTACATAGCCACGAAAAGATTCCCTAACATACACACACAAAAAATACGTATCCGCTTCAAGAAAGGATTCATCCAGTTAATAACCCTGGCCTTTGATTAGTTGATTGCTTTCAGCTACTAGCATCTTCAGCATCTCCTGCTTTTGAACTAAGTGTCTCCTGCTTTTCACACTATTTCAGAGCAACACTACCCAAAGGAAGCAGGAATCCAAGTTACTTTTTTCTTGGGGAGGCACCAAGCTAATGACTTTACAGTACCGCTGTTTAATAATTATTTTGTATTTTTAACTCTTTGTCTGTGGCTGTTTCCCTAGAACACAAACTGTGACAGATTTGTGTACAAAACACATAAAGAACTTTCAAAAATAAAATAATAACTCATTTTTAATGGACAAAAACATGAATTGGCATATTCACCAAATAGGATATCCAAGAAAAGCTGCTAAACCTCATTATTCCTGGGGGAAATGCAAGCTAAACCACAATGGTTTATAATTACATGTCCACCAGAATAACTAAAATTTAAAAGATGAAAATATCAAGTGTCAGAAAGTAATCCATTTGGTAAAATTTTTGGTGATATAACTAAAATACAAAATATAGACATCCTATAACTCAGCAAGTCCACTGTTAAGTTTAAATGCAAAAGAAGTGTGTGCATATGTGTATGTGTGTGTACCAAAGTATATATTAGACTTCACATGCTGAAATGTTCTCAGTAAGAAACAAAATCCTGGAAAAAAAACCAACAATCAAGATTTAAAATAATTAGATCAATGAAAATAAACAAACTACTTCTACAAAGAATAGCATGGATGGATCTCACAATATTAAGCAAAAGAAGTTAGACATAAAATAATCATACTATGTGATTTTACTTATATAACATTTTAGATCAGGAAAAGAAAATTTTGTGTGTGTGTGTGTGTGTGTAGAAGAACTGGGGTATAGGCCAGAGGTTTGGAGATTGAGAGGATTTACCAGAGACAGAGTGGGCAAAACAGGCAGATTTATTGAAATATACTGTTAAGGGGAACAGTGGGCGAGACAGGAAAGGTCTGCTGCATCATATGTGGGTTTACTTCCTGGCTGGGGATAGAACTCTGGGCGTAGAGGTGAAGTGCTGAGACTTAACCCCTAGGCCACCATGGAGGCCCAGTAAAAACTAAACTTTGTACTATAAGTGAAGATAACAGCTACTTTTAAGAAGTATTGCCTAGAATAAGGCAAACCTTTCTAACGTGTTCATTTTCTTCTGCCTGATCTGGTTGATAGGAAACTGTATATAATCACTTTGTAAATATACTTGGACTATACACTCATTATTTGCATACTCTTCTGAATATTTGGTATACTTATATGAAAAGGCTTTATTTTAAAAATTGTAATATTGGGGCCTCCCTGTTGGCACAAGGTGTTAAAGCACTATGAAGCTATCAGAAGCCACTGCAGCATGATTTCCATCCCTAGCCAGAGAGCTAATCCACCTGGCACAACAGACTCTCCTGTCTTGCTTGCTGCTCCCCTCAGCAGTGTATTTCAGTAGATCTGCCTGTGCTGCTCCCCATTCTGTCTCTGGTAAATCCTCTCATCACCCCCTGCACCACCAGCCTATAATTTATGAATGTCATTTCGACTTGTACCCAATTAATGCAGTCCCTTCTTGTGTTAATTTTGCAGCAATACGAACGAGCATAATTACTCCAGTCTTGGTACTATGAAGTGATTACACTAATAAATATTGACCACAGAAATCAATCTGATTGCTATAAGGTCACATCACACACTGGGGAGGCCATGCAATACAATTTTGTAAGGAAGTAAGTGATCAAAGAAACTCCACAATGAGGAGGATAATGCTGAGGGTCACAAGTTAACGAAAGAGGTCCCAAGGGCCAAAGATAAGCAACCTGAACAAAATAATGAAGGACTGAATTATAATCAAAAGCATAAAATAATTATCCTTGAATCCATGCTGATATAAATATATAATTAATTTAAAAATGAGGAAAAATAACCAAATACTCCATGCATAAAATTTCCAAAAATTTGTTGAAGATATTCTGCCCCCAAAGAAATGAAACATCACTCTCCACTGTGTTCAAGGCCAACATCAAGTAATACATCATATTTATAGTATATATGCTTGGCATGATTTTGATATGATTTGATGAGAACAGCACTTGAAATTGGAGGTTTGCCTATCAAAGCCCATAGGCACAATCTAAGAGAAATGATCAAACAAATCCCAATAGAGGGACATTCCATAAAATACCTAGCCAAGGTCATCAAAAACAAGAAAAGGTTAAGAAATTGTCATAGTCAAGAGGAGCCTCAAGAAGCATGATAACTTAATGTGATGTGGTATTCCAGATAGTATCCAGAACCCACAAAGGACATTAGGTAAAGATAAAGAAATATGAATTAAGTATTGACTTTAATAATAATGTATCAATATTGGTAGTGACATTAATGGTGACAAATGCACTATTTAATGCAAGATGCAAAATATAGGGGAAAATTGAATATAGTCTGTAATTCAAAAACTTTTCTAAAATAAAATTTTATTTACAAGATCAAAGATGATTAGGGAGGGCCTCCCTGGTGACACAAGGGATTAAGATGCAGCACTGTGAAGCTCTCCCCAGCCACTGCAGCATGAGTTCGATCCCTGACCAGGGATCTAACCCACATGTCTCAGCAGACCCCTCCTGTTTCGCCCGCTGTTCCCCTCAGCAGTGTATTTCAGTCAGTCTGCCTGTTCTGTTCCCCACCCTGTCTCTGGTGAATCCTCTCACCTCCCCACACCTCTTGCCTATACCCCAGTTCTTGTATGCATAAATAAATAAATCTTTTTTAAAAAAGATGATTAGGGGGCCTCCCCGGTGGCACAGCGGTTGAGCACTGGGTTGCGAAGCTGCTCATCAGCCTCTGCAGCAACGGTTCGATCCCTGGCTACTCCCCGGCCACCGGAGGTGGGTCCCACATGGCACACAGACCTCTCCTGCCACCCGCTGCTCCCCTCAGCAGTGTACTTCAGTCCTTCTGCCTGTTCTGCTCCCCGCTCTGGCTCTGGTGAATTCTCTCACCATCCCACTCTTCTGACTATATTCAGTGCTTGTATAAAATAAATAAATAATTCTTTTTTAAAAAATTTAAAAAATTAAAAAGATGATTAGGAAACTATGTAAGATTATTTTTAAGTAAAAAAAAAAAGCACCTTACATATATAGCTAAATTTTTGTCATTATGATGTAGTTTTGACCAATTCTTAATGCTTTCAAATGTCCTATTAGTTCCCTATTCCTTCAAGTTCATCCTTCTTAATAGTCACCTATAAACCTGTTTTAGTTTCTTTTAAAGGAGTTCAGTTAAAGTAAGTATAGGAAAAAAATGAGCTTATAAGGAATCAAAAAGATTAGTGCCATCTTTGACACTAGCAGAAAATGAGATCTCAAGCAACTCACTAGTCTCCTTATTTCTTCATATTTCTTATCTGTAGAAATGTAATGTAAGATATATTTTTAAGCGCTAAGATTTCTAGGTATTAAGATACTCTTAGTTATTAGGAATGATCAATGAAATCTTACCTCAAGAATCTTCTATCATTTTTAGTAGGCATCGCCAGCTATTAATAATTCCTGATAGTGGAGGAACTAGAAAAAATAAATGGAATAGAAATAATTGTCATAATAGGTCTACTGCTTAGTAGATTTGGTTCAATCTCTAAGAAATGTATTTTTTTTCCAAATTTTCTAAATATTCTATAAATAACCTGAAAATCCAGGTTATTTTTATTTATACCATTTGTTGAAATACAACTTAGTCTGACATAGCATATAATAAGCTGTAGAGATTCTAACAGTTTGCAAAGACTTTGCCCTAATCCTGATTTATACCTTTTTAAACCAGATTTTTCATAAATATTGGATAATAAATGCATTAGTTAACATAATGTCTTCTTCTCCTCCAACTCCTCTTAAGAGGACAGTTTTTTCTGGAAAACACTAACTGGCCTATACCCCCAAAACAAGTATTTTGTCCCCCTTTATGGACAGTTTTACATAAATCGTTGCCTAATTCTTATTGACTGCATTTTGGTCATTTGACCAAGACTAGCTGTGAGAGAAGTTGGAAAATAACAGGAATTTTTTTCCCTAAATAGTCATGTTTACAACAAATCATCCTTCTGTCTTGAAGATGAAGGAAGGATGTCGCAGATATGTAACCAGCATCCTCTGCCATGGGTGTGTCCGAATTTAACATTTCAGAGAGAGAGCAGTTCTTGAATGGTAAAGTCCAAGAGTAATAGTTTGCTGAAGTATAGAGAACATAAAAAATACTACTGTTGGGGTATTTTAAAATACTTGAGGTGAGGACATTGGATGGATTATTATCCAGGACACTTAATTTTGGGAGAAATCTGTGAGAAAATTAATTTCTACAAAATCAGATGTGATTTTTCATAAGAAGAACATTCTGTAACAGGGTGGAAGAGTCATTCCATAGAGTCAGTAGACTTTTAAGTGCATCCCTTTACCCATCAGACTAAAAGATACAGAAGGTAAGGATGAATGAAGGATTTTGAGCAATACGGGTAAGAAAGAAAGCATGTCCCTTCCCAAACTCCAAATAGATTTGGAGTTTGATCACAACCTGGTCATTCATTATTTTTGTGATGATTGACAAGGTCTAAAAGCATCTTGTTTCCTCATTAATAAACAGTCATAATTTCCACCTCAAAAGTGTCTGGGAAAGATTAGCCAAAATAACATTAAACATTGCTGAGCTCATAGTATATTATCAAAAACATTCAGCTACACAATCTCCTCCACCCACAAGTTTCAAACCATTCTGATACAGATTTTTTTTTTTTTTTACATTTGAAAGTAGTGTTTTCTAGAAAAAAAATTAAACAGAGTACAAGAATACTCTGGTAATGCATTAAATGACCTTCAGTTAGAAAGGTACATATTAGAGGTAACTTATGATGAATGGGGGCCGTCTGCTAGGTCATAAATTCGGCCACTTGTTTTTCTTAGTAATCTCTATTAGACATTGGGAAAGAGAGGGTGCTGTGAGTCTCAATGCCATGTTGGAAGAATAAGCAAATATCTGCCCAGGGTGCCACTTTGCTAAGAGCTTGCCATATGTCCACGATGCACTGAAGCATCAACAGCACATCTCA
Source organism: Talpa occidentalis (assembly GCF_014898055.3). Lineage (NCBI taxonomy): Eukaryota > Metazoa > Chordata > Mammalia > Eulipotyphla > Talpidae > Talpa > Talpa occidentalis. The sequence goes on along the minus strand of NW_023601322.1, from coordinate 82,714,835 downwards.
TTTATATCCCCATTTGACAAGCACAACTTAAAGCAGGCTTGCACGTATGTGCTTGTCTAATTCCCATTACTGCCAATTATGTGCACACGGCAGGAAAACCACGTCTCTTCAGAATAAGGCTTCTTTTTCCAAAGAAGAAAGCCTGTAAACTTAGAAAAGAGCAAATGATTTCCTGTATGTATTAGCACTTTGTCTACCAGTGGATATTTAATTTTATAACCTTAACTATTATTCAGTTGTGACCACATACCCTATATGAGCTTTCAAAAAAATAAAGACATTTTTAATCTATTCCCTGGCAAGCCCTAGCGGCAATTTGTCTTCATAAAGCACCCTTGCCATGTCATTTTCTGAAATTCAGAGTCCAAAATTTGTCTCAAGGCTAAGATGCATTAGGAAAAGAAATGAAATACATCAAAATAAAAACACTTCTATGTCTTTTTATTTAAATTCTAATAAACTAGAGTGTGCCATTTTTAAAAGGAGATAAGGAAATTTTAAACCAGTTTTCATCTTCAGATTCTACAAGGGAGTATTCATGACATATTTTTTTGCCATAACAGCTCAATACATGACACTGTAGCATAAACAAGAAGCACATTTCTATGTTCAGTTACCCCCAGGATATTTATGATGCAAACAAAAGTCAAAACCTAATAATATTTTCTTATTTTAAAGTGTTTAAGATTAGAGACCATCAGAGAAAGTATATTTTCATAAGAGAATATATGATCAAAACTGTGGCACTTTAAATCATAACAATAATAAAGCAGATTGATTGTATTCTTTCACCAAAATCTACCTACATTTTAGAGAAACCAATTTGAAGCATAATTGACATGTATTACACTAGTTTTATGTATACAGTATATTGATTTCAAATCTGTACACCATCTAAAATATTTACCATAGTAAGTCTTCCCATTTACTCTTGGAAACTTCTCAAATTTGTAATAGTATATTATCATATACTATGTTATTGGCTTTGGACCCTATGCAGTACACTCCCTCCCCTAGTTTGTTTTATTGCTGGAAATGTGTACCTCATGATTCCATTCACCCATCTGATCATCCCTCTCCACCCGCCAAGGCTCTTTTTGATTAATAGATCCTGGTTGGTTTAAATAATTAGTCAGTTGGGAGGTTCCTTTTCTTGTGCTTTAAATTCCCGCAGTTATGATTTTAATTCACCAATAAAGAGTAAGTCCATGAAATCCTAAACTCTCACTCTAGGCCTCAATAAAAAGAATCCCAGGTCATGCGCTCGCTCTCTCGCGCTCTCTCTCTCTCCACACTGACCTCACTGTGTGTCACTGGGTATACTTTGTATGCTCCAGAGTCTCTAACTAATAAACTTTTCTTTCTTCTCAGTTTCCTGATGGTTATCACAGAAGGGCTTACTACAGTCCTAATAACTACAAGGTTCAATATTAGGTCCAGCCCTAATATTGGCTGACAAAGGAAAATGCCTACAGGGAAACTCACTGGAGTCCAGGTCGGTGCCCCAAGCACGTCTAGCCACTAGCAAGTATGATTATAAATAGGCTGAGACAGACACAAAAGAGCTATACAGAAGCCTTTTAGTTTGACAGAGTCCCATGTATTTCTTTATTTTTACTGTCATTGATTTTGGGTTCAGATTCCCCCCTCAAAAATCTCTAAGACCAAAGTCAGGGAGGTTACCACATGTGTTTTCTCCTAGGAAGTTTATGTTTTCAGGTCTTGCATTCAAATCTTTAATCATTTTCAGTTAATTTGTGTGCACAATGTAAGACGGTGGTCCTGTTTCATTATTTTATATGTGACTGTCCACATGCAGTGACCTTTATTCAAGGAACTGTCTTTTCCCTGTTAAGTTCTTAACTCCTTTGTTATATAAATTGACCATTTATGTGTGGGCTCATTTCTGGGCTTTCTTATTTTAAAGTGTTTAATATTAGAGACCATCTATGTCTCTGTTTTTCTGCTGGTACAATACTGAGAAAAACCCATATATTTTTTAAAGATTTATTATTTATTTATTTGTTTGTTTGTTTGTTTGTTTGTTTGTTTGTTTATTTGTTTGTTTATACAAGCACTGGGTACAGTCAGAAGTGCGGGAGGGCGAGAGGATTCACCAGAGCCAGATCGGGGAGCAGAGCAGGCAGAAGGACCGAAGTACACTGCTGAGGGGAGCAGCGGGCGGCAGGAGAGGGCTGCACTCCTTGTGGGACTCTCCTCTGGTGGCCGGGGAGCAGTCGGGGATTGAACTGGCACTGCAGAGGCTGCGGGCAGCTTCGCAACCCAGCTCTCAACCACTGCACCACGGGGGAGGCCCCGAGAAACCCATTTTTTATGGAAAATCAAATAGTAAAATAAAATCTCTTCTCACACTATAATACCAAAAATAAGCCAAGACCCAATGCTTCGAGATGCAGTTTATACTTGCTTTATTTATCCCTAGTAAACATATTGGCTTTGTCCACAGTGGAGACTAAGCAGAATAATACCTTCAAGACTGAACAAATAAAAAGCAACAGTGAACTAACAAGACATTCTTTAAGTTGGGTATGTGCAAAATAGCTCTTTTTAAGAGTCATGGTTCAACTTGGTTATTCTAAACAGAAATGGGATTAGTTGTTATTTAGCTGTTATTTTTAAGTGAATTAGATAAACACTCAGATTGATTTGGGTTTCAAATCAAACTTCTGGAAAGCTAAAAAACAAAGTGCTGTAAATGTACATGAAAATGCATCATTAAAGGGACAACCAAGTCACCAGGTTCTGGCTTGCTCCTTAAACTCGCAGTTTTATTTTATTTCATATTTAAAGAGAAGGTTTATTAGGGAAAGGGACAGAGGAATAAAGGAAACTTGCACAGACACAAGTGGGCAGGAAGAGCTGCCCCTAAAGAGACAGGTTTGCTAAGAGAGGCCTGCATGGTTGCAGGTGGGCAGCCTTGAGGAGAGTGGCCTCCGCTGAGGGAGATTAGTGAAGTGAAGTCACTTGCAGTTTTAAACTGGCTGCCAAGTCTCTCTCTGTTGAGTGGCTGTTTAGGTTGCTGGCTAAATAGCTGGAATCACAATATCATAATATAAACAAATAACTTCTACATTGCTCCTCTCTACCTCCTCAACAGCCCTAAAGTTTTTGACAGTATTTGAGAAATAAAACAAATAACATGGAAAAAGGTGAAAATGTTAATATGCTTTATAATCCATTTAAATAAGTACATTTTCAGGGAAAAATGAGTTTCTTTTCCATTCACATTAAAGGCTACTTGCCACAAAAATTTACTCATCACATCTACCTATAACGTGTTACTTTTCCCTTTAAAAACAAGGATTAACTAGCTGATATTCATAAACCACATTTATGTCCAGCCAAAAATTTTCTCTTTTTGTATATATTACCTAAGTCTGATACTGGCACCAAACAACTTCCAGATTTGAAATCTGGAAGTCACTTTTGCCATTTCACCACACTTACAGCTAACCCTAGCCCTCCTTCCATCACCACTGGCGTTACTCTCCTTCAGGCTAGACAAGGGTCCAGTATCAGCCTCCACTGCAGCTTCTCGGACTGATTCTTCCCTGCACTGTGCACATTTCTGAGAGAGTAATCTTTCCATGTCTTGCTTCTGGCTAGCTTAGCTCTCCTGCCAAACATATTCACCAGTTCCTGAAAGTCTTCAAGGAAGTCATTCAAGTCCCCACTGTGAACTGACCCCAACTTCTCCCATGTGGTTTTCCAATTTCTCCCCTTCAAATCATGCTATGATCAAACATTTACATGACCAATCCTGGAAACCCCTCCTATTGCCAAGTCCCCCGTATCCACTGTCCAACATATTTCCCTTCATTTAGTGAGTCAGGCTCCTCAATCATACAATAAATTCCTTCTCAATTCTACTTCCCTTCAGGTCTCTGCTTTCATTCCACTGCCTAGGGAAAGTCTTTGTCAAAAACCCAGAACAGGTTAGGTCTTCTGTTTCATACTCAATGAAATTCCTGTTTTGTTTTGTATACATGATTAGCTAAATATTGATTAGCTAAACATTTGCATAATTATTTGTTTAATTCTGCTTTTGCCACAAGAAAGCAAATGCCATGAAAATGAGGACTGGTATGTGTTTTCTCTGTATTCATAGCCCCTGGGAATACAGCAATCATTTCCTTTTTCTTTTTTTTTTTTTTTTAATCTCCTACCTGCAACTTTTCTGTTCCCAAAATGGAATGTTTCTTAAATGGAATATGCACGATCGGAATGTGCCATGAAGATGTGCACTATATGCATGTTATCTGTAGTCTTCTCACTTTATTCACCTTTGTCTCCCTGATAGCACTTTGTACAAATCAGTAAAGTCTGTGTTCAGTACATGTTTGTTTAATCTAGTTGACTACAAAATCATTAAGTGAATGGGTTTTTTGACACTGTAAAAGCCATATGTAAAAAATGACCTTTGGTAGGTTGGAATTATTAGCTCAGACTTCAGATAAATTGTTATAAGAACAAATTTACACTTTTTTCCATTTCATTAAAGTGAAAGTCTTAAAACCAGAAACTTCTTGTATTATTTCTACATAAATTAGTTTTATGTACATCATGTTTAATCTGCAAATAGAACTTTCTTCACATTCATACAGTTCAAACTCTTTTCAAAGTATTTCTTTTTTTCTATGTATGTACTAGACTTCCTCACATAGATCAGACTTCTAAAAAGTTAATATTGTTTCAGAAACACAAAATATTTGCTTGATCTGTGGGTCTCTCCATGTCATCAATCCAATCAACTTTTCTTGAGGGTTGACAACATACCACAGCAGATTCAGAACTTTTTTCCAAAAATTTTACATGGAAATTTAGCATAGCAAAGGAAACTATTGCCAAGTTTATGGAGACATTTCATCAATGATAACCCAAAGGAACATAAAAAGATGTTCATAATCACAGACCTGAAACCATAAAATACACAGAAGACAGCATTGGCAAAACACTCCACAACATGGTCTTCAGTGATGCCTTTGTGGATTCATCTCCAACAGTAAGAAAGTAAAATAAACTATAAACAACTGGGACTACATCAAACTAAAAAGACCATCCTTAAAAACACATTCTACTTAATGGTAGAAAATAAAGACATCTTTACAGACACATCACCCAAAGCAGTGATAGTGAAGGCAAAGATAAACAGCTGGGACTACATCAAATTAAAGAGCTTCTGCACAGCAAAAGAGACAATAACAAAAACAAAGAGAAACCCCACCAACTGGGAGAACATTTTTGCACCCAACACTAATGATAAAGGACTGATCACAAAAATCTGCAAAGAGCTGATGAGACTCAGCAACAACAAAGAAAATAATCCAGTCAAAAAATGGGCAGAAGAGCTAAAAAGAAACTTCTCTGAAGAGGAAATGCAAATGGCCAACAGACATATGAAAAAATGTTCAACATCACTTGTAATCAGGGAAATGCAAATCAAAACTACCATGAGATACCATCTCACACCAGTGAGAATGGCACATATTAAAAAAACTAGCAACAACAAATGTTGGCGAGGGTGTGGAGAAAAAGGAAATCTTCTGCACTGTTGGTGGGAGTGCAAACTGGTCCAACCACTATGGAGAGCTGTGTGGAGATTTCTGGACCTACTAAACATAGAGCTTCCATATGATCCAGCAATTCCACTCCTAGGTATTTACCCAAAGGACACAGAAACATCAATTCCAAAGAACACCTGCACCCCTGTGTTTATAGCAGCACTATTTACAATAGCTAAGCTTTGGAAACAGCCCAAATGCCCAAAAATAGATGACTGGATCAAAAGATGTGGTACATATACACCATGGAATATTACTCAGCATTCAAAAAAGATAAACACATGCAATTTGCAGCAACATGGATGGCGTTGGAAGGGATCATGCTCAGCGAAATAAGCCAAAAAGAAAAAGAAAAATACCGGATGGTCTCACTCATAGCAGGAATCTAGAAAACTTAAATAAGGGACCAGGAAAATGAATAACTATAAGAAAGTGAAAATCAAAATCAACAAAAAACTATGAACCAGAGACACTTTTTGGGGGTGGGGGGCGGGAGGGGAGGGATTGGGGTCAGAATGGGGCGTTTGCAATTGTATGGGGGAATATAAAAATAAAATTTATTATTTAAAAAAAAAAAGAAAATATTTGCTAACCATATATCTGACAAGGGGCTAATATCTATGATTTACAAAGAACTCACAGAACTCAACAAAAAGAAAGAAAATAATCTAATCAAAAAATGGTCAGAAGAACTAAGTAGACATTTCCTTTTTTTTTGTTGTTAATTTTTATTTTGTATTTTTGCATAGAAGAACTGGGGTATAGGCCAGAGGTACAGGGGGTGAGAGGATTCCCCAGAGAGAGAGTGGGGAGCAGAGCAGGCAGATCTACAGAAATACACTGCTCAGGGGAGCACCCCTTCTGCAGAAAGAGGACTACATGCATGATCTGTTGCTCTTGTGGTAGTTAGATTAGTTTAATTACAATGCAGGTATTTATGTAAACATGATTATGCTATTTGTAGTCAATTCTTTGTAAATTATTTCTTATGATTATTGCAGATGTTAAAGGGAAAAATGAGCATCGTTACCATCACAGCAGTTTTTATAATTGAGTATTGAATAATGAATGAGTCATATACAAGAGTATAATTTAAGAGCTGTTTAGCGGGCACATTATTTCTGTTGAAAGATATAATATTACATAACAGAAAGGCATCAGTGTTAATATCACTAAATTTAAATTTTAAAAGAATTCCTTTTCAAAATTTCTTATAATCAATGTAATAAAATCAAGTAGATATTATTTGAAGCCTATAAAAAAACTAGGAAGTTTTCAAATGCTTGGTATTAGTTGGAATTTACCACGATAAGGCCTATCCTTCATATTGAACTAAAAATGTGTTGAAAATATGCTATTTTATTTTTAACAATAGTTACAAATAGAAGAAAAAGAAAAGCTGAAAATTTGAGAATCTAAATTTTTTTCTTCTTTATTAAGGCAGTGTACATTATGATAACTGCTTTTCTAAAAGTTTGGTAAGATTTTATAAATTTACAAAAGAGCAATGCATAAAAAGAAAAAAAGGGAGAGGGCCTCCCCGGTGGCACAGCGGTTGAGCGCTGGGTTGCGAGGCTGCCCGCGGCCTCTGCGGCGCCGGTTCGATCCCCGGCTGCTCCCCGGCCACCGGAGGAGGGCCCCACATGGCGCGCAGTCCTCTCCTGCCGCCCGCTGCTCCCCTCAGCAGTGTACTTCGGTCCTTCTGCCTGCTCTGCTCCCTGCTCTGGCTCTGGTGAATTCTCTCACCCTCCCACGCTTCTGACTGTACCCAGTGCATGTATAAACAAAACAAACAAACAAGCAGACAAATAAATAAATGGAACATGCCTCTATTAAAAAAAAAAAAAAAAAGGGAGAATATGCACAATCAAAGAGTTTCTCTGGAGGATCTGATAAATAATATAGATGTAACTATTTGGAAAATCTATAAAAGCATAAAGAAGTTTTCAATACCATCTATTCCTTGGTCATGTATATATTCCATATTCATAGTTAACTATTTTCTTTAATAGTGTCTTAAAATGTACCAGAGAATTCGATTTAGGTTTTACTTTATTTTAAAGATTTATTTTTATTTATGCATACAAGAACTGGAGTGTAGGCCAGAGGGGCAGGACTGAGGGTGGCGGGGTGGTGAGAAGATTCACCAGAGACAGAGTGGGGAGCAGAACAGTTGGATCTACTGAAATACACTGCTGAGGGGAGCAGCCAGAGAGATAGAAGAGGTCCGCTGCGCCATGTGGGTAGCTCCCTGGCTAGGGATCCAACTCTTGCTGCAGTGGCTGGTGATAGCTTGATAGCTTTGAGACTTTAACCCCTGCACCATCAGGGAGACCCCTGACTTAGGTTTTAAATATTTTTTAAAAATTTGTATATATTTTATAGCATTCTTTATTTTTCACTGACATTTGGTACAGCTCATGGAAACTAAATTTGTGAAAGGTGTGAAGGCAGTAAATCTAACTGTACATATCCTGCAAAAAAAAAAGTAAAGGTCAAGAATAAACAAGGGCCAGCGAGTGATCACTTTATAGCAAAATTTAATTGGCTACTGCAGCTCAAAATGTCACAAGGTTGATATATAAAGAAAGTCAGGTCATCAATTTGAAATAAAAAGCTCATTTTTACCACTTCTCAACAATCATCAAAGGATGTTTAAGTTACAGAGATTGCATTATCACCATTTGGCTTTCACAGCCCTGACAGGTATCCTTTCTCTTCCCACAAGAGTTTGTTTAGCTGACAACAGAATGTGCCAGACCAATTGTTAATGACTTTTTTCAATATGGCACAAATAATCTTCACCAGGAATACATTTTTAATTAGTTATTCACACATTTTATATGTTCTTGAATCATATTATCGTTTCAAGCTTCATTTTCATTATTATCCTATTTATTTAAAATAATGTCTCTGTGGAGTGCTTACTCTGTTCCTAGCAGTATGCCAAGAATTTTATAGAAATGATCTCATTTACTTCCTACAACTATTATTTTCATTTTATATATGAGAAAATTAATTTTTAGTTAGGATTTCTTTATCTATTTAGAGGCAAAGCCTGAGACTTTCCCAGATGTGTATGAGTCCTGAGATCATACCCTTAGCCAAAAACTCTCCCTGCATGAATAAAGAACATAATCATACTATTCAAATTATCATCTTAATGAATATTATTGCTCATAAAATATTAACTTCATTTTATTGTTAGATTAAAAACTAGAAAATAAAATTCCTTAAATGTAGCAAGAAGATAACCACTTTCGTAAGCAAAGCTGCTCTCAAGTCTTGATCTCTTCAGACTATGAGCATTAGCAATTAATACCAGATTGATAAATATTTTGTATCAAAGATCAGAGCAAGTTTTTTCTATTCACCCCAATTTATTCTATAGAAATAGAACACTTTTAAAATATACGTACATATTAATTGCATGCATTAATTTCTAAATTATAGACACTAATATATACTTTAGAGCAAATGGAGAATCTCATAAGATCAAATGCCTGCAAACACTTGAACAACTTTTGGGCCTCCCCAGTGGCGCAGCAGGTTGAGCACAGCCTCTGCAGCACAGTTCAATTCCCAGCAGGCCAGGGAGATTCCCATATGGAGCAGCAGACCTCCCTGTCTCGCCTGCTGCTCCCCTCAGCAGTGTATTTTGGTTCTTCTGCCTGTTCTGTTCCCTGCTTTGTCTCTGGTGAATTCTCTTACTCTCCTGCACCTCTGGCCTGTACCCACAGTGCTTGTATAATTAAGTAAATCTTAAAATAAATAAATAAGCAAATAAATAAATAAATAAATAAACTTAAACAAGTTTCAAACAGTACATGACTCAGCACAGTATTCTCTAGACTTTAAGAAGCCCACTACATCCTAAATCTCTTACATTATGCAAAGCATGGACTTCCCTTGATCTCTTCAAATTACATTAAAAATGTAAAACCTTTCCAGTTCTATCTATCTATTTAGAACTTGGGGAACACAACCTGTGGTTATTTGTTCAGTATATCCACTTACCTAACCTTCCCACATCCATAATATTCCAACTGGTTGATCTATGATTCCAACTGGTTGATCTATGATTCCAACTGGTTGATCTAAAAAGCCCCGGAATTAGCGAATACTGACACCGTAAACTTGTGTGACACTGTATTCAGAGGTTAGAGGTTGTCCAAACAACTTCATGCCCTCATAAAACATACTAATGCATTATACAATAAAGTCATTCCCAGCATATGGTAGACTTAACACTGAGTACTTTATGTGGTTAACACAAAGACAAACATTTTTCATTTTGATGGTAAGGTGCTATTACATTTATATCAAAAGACATTAATACACCAAAATGCCTATAATTTTGTGAAGCCAAGGCTAAATCAGTATTTAGAAGGTATTGTTTTCTCTTTAAGAGAATCATTTAACAGAAAATATTAAGTAAATAATAGAAGTACTGGTTTGTGAACAAAGTAGGGCATGAAAATTCTACAAGAATTAGTTAGGCTTGAAAAATAGCAATATAATTTTAAAACTAAAAGTTGACCACGGTCTCAAAAGAAACATCAAAATTATGCCAACTCAAATTACTTTAATATTCATTGTTGTTATTGAAATAAGAATTAAGGAATAATGTGGTTAATATTAGAGGATAGTATCTTCAGGCATATCTTCAAGCTAATGTTTTATTCAATGTGACACTGCAAACATTAACTTTTACAAATCAAGCCAACAAATAAAATGTGCTACATTTTAAATAATGTGCTTCACTTTATAAGGACAATAAATACCAAGTAAGTGCTTCCTAAAGGATTTCTAGATGTTCATTTAAGCCAGAAAAATGAATAACCATACAAAGCTAAGCAAAACTGAAAGTAAAGTAGATGTCATTCCTCAAGCTATGTCATAAGAAGAATGTAAGGAAAATGTGGCTCCATTTAATAGGTACATTTAAAATGGCAGGATCGGGCCTCCCCTGTGGCGCAGCGGTTGAGCGCTGGGTTGCGAAGCTGCCCGCGGCCTCTGCGGCGCCGGTTCGATCCCCGGCTGCTCCCCGGCCACTGGAGGAGGGTCCCACATGGCGCGCAGACCTCTCCTGCCGCCCGCTGCTCCCCTCAGCAGTGTACTTCGGTCCTTCTGCCTGCTCTGCTCCCCGCTCTGGCTCTGGTGAATTCTCTCACCCTCCCGCGCTTCTGACTGTACCCAGTGCATGTATAAACAAACAAACAAACAAATAAATAAATAAAACATGCCTCTATTAAAAAAAATAAATAAATAAATAAATAAACCATTAAAAAAAAAAAATAAAAAAAAAAAATAAAAATAAAATGGCAGGATCTTTGTAAATCAAATTAGGACAAAAAATACGGCAAATTAGCTTCCATACAATCCATCACTGTCTTTTATTTTCTGAAAATCGGTGAGATGTCCTTGATTCACATAGCTTTACAGGACCTGTTTAATGAGGATATGTATGAAATTTTGGATTTTATCCACAATCAGCTCCCTCAAATTGTGTAGTTTTATGGCTTTCTTAGGTATAAGGGATAAAAGAAAATTCATTCTTAAAAATGAATCTATTTAAATAAAATAAGAATTATTTCCTCTGTTTTTATTTGGAATGTAATTTTCTCCTTTGAGCTGATTTTATAGAAAAAAACTATAAATACTAAAATATAAAGTAAATACAGGCTACACCAGAGTATTTTAGACATAAGTGGTTTCCTACCAAAGGTCAATAGTTTTTTAATTCAGAGGTAAATGACACATGAATGATTCTACACATAAAATCCGTGTAATGACTGTATGTAAATGATACTTCAATAAACAAAACTGAGTGAGAAAAATTATAGAAAGAGCCGTGAGTAACACTGATTCAGGAGATTTATGGAATTAGTCAACTCCTGGTCAGTGCTTACTGAAAATGATGTTGTGGCAATGATCCAAAAATAACAAATTATACTTCACAAGGATTTGTCATAAAAATTGTGACAGACAGTAGCTGGGAGGCAAATTAGAGCTGAGCCTGAGGCACTTCAGTCTGCCTGAAAGATGAATCAAATATATGTCTGGCTAGACTGAAATGTATTCAGCTTCAACACAGCAAAAGGGATTGGCAAAGTCACTACGGATAATAGGTAGAAATATACTTGTACACATGACAGTCATCATCAGCAATCCATCACCTTAACGGCCTCTCCACCGTCCACCAGAGGACAGTGAACGTGAAGGATTGAACACGAAAATTCCGTCTACTTTCAATTTATGAGAGTAAGGTTTGAATCGAATACTTATTCTTTCCCCTATGATATTTTATTGATAGATATTTATTTATTCCCCCTTCTCACATGTTTCTCTCTTTTCCTCCTTCCTATATTCCTTCCTTCTATTCTCCCCCTGCCATATTTCTTTTTTCATTTCTTCTATAGTCAATTGTTTGTAGTACACTTCATGACTATCACAATCACCTGTCCTTACAAGGCTCGTTTGGAGTTTTTTTTTTTTTTTTGTTATAATCTGCTTCATCAGTTATTTCCAGCCTCATTCAACAAACATCCAGGTGTCAACAACACACAGATTTATTCTGAAATTTATTAGTGTTCCATGTGTCCATAATTTATAATTTTAAATGAGGATGTTCAATAAATCTTCTTTTTAATCTTTTTCCTGTTCTTGATATTTATGTTGCTATATAATCTAAGGTCATTCTTTCTGTCTTACTACCATTCCAAAGTATGCATATGGTACATTTATGATATCCAATACCTGTAGCAGCTACCAGCCTTCCTGAGAGAAAGAAATATTACAATACGAGGTTGTTGCTGCTGTGGTTTAACCATACAACCTGCTGATTCTGAAATAATTTATTCTAACTCTCTACTCCTAGAGCCTGCATCAAGTAAAAAATCTTTCATTTTTTAAAATAAGAAAGATATACATAATAAATAACTAAAGCATGTTGTTAATCTTTCACAACTAACCTTTAGCAGAAAGAGACTGTCAAATTAGCTTCCACACAATTTATCATTGTCTTTTATTTTCTGAAAATTGGTGAGATTTCCTTGATTCACATAGCTTTACAGGACCTGTTTAACGAGTTCCTAAGGATACATATGAAATGTCAAACAGATATTGCTATCAGACTTTCTAGTATTTTAATGAGATCCTTTTACTTTCCCTTCTCTTTCTCATTACTTGCTCCTTATAGGCCCCAATTGGTCATTACTTTGGCAACAATAGATGATTTTATAGATGTGACTACAAAGTCTCTGGAATAAAATTCAAGTTCTTTAATTTGAAGATAAAATAGTCAAAGTTTATTGTAATATAAATATAGATGTTCGGCCTTTTCTCCCACTTCTTTGTATTAAGGACTCCATTATACGCTAACTGTAATACCCTCAAGTCTCAATCAGGAATCTGAATTTAGAATTATGAGAAAAAGAAAAAAGTAGATAGCTGGGAACCTTATGAAGCTGACTTAACCACATATAAGTGGTTACCTATCTATATCTATGAACCGTGCCTAGCAAAGTGCGTGACAAAATGTACTCAATAGTGATTTTAATTTGTTTCCTCTTCTCGAAATCCCACTTTTGTGTCTTTTGTCGTGCTCAACATTTTGTATTTCCTGAAAAACCCCAACTCATGAAAAACTCCACTATCTTAACAAAACTGTCCCAAATCATTATTCTTTTTTATTTAAATTTTATTTTTATATTCCCCATATAATTACAACCCCCTTATTTTCACCCCAAGCCCTCCTTTCCCCACCCCCCATCCCTCATAGAGTGTCTCTGGTTCATAGTTGTTTGTTGATTTTGATATTTTCTTTCTTATAGTTATTATTTTCCTTGCCCCTTAGTTAAGTTTTCTAGTTTCCTGCTATGAGTGAGACCATCCGGTATTTTTCTTTTTCTTTCTGGCTTATTTCGCTGAGCAAGATCCCTTCCAGATCCATCCATGTTGCTGAAAATTGCATGTGTTTATCTTTTTTGAATGCCCAGTAATATTCCATTGTGTATATGCACCACATCTTCTTGATCCAGTCATCTATTTTTGGGCATTTGGGTTGTTTCCAAAGCTTAGCTATTGTAAATAGTGCTGCTATAAACATAGGGGTGCAGGTGCTCTTTGGAATTAATGTTTCTGTGTCCTTTGGGTAAATACCTAGGAGTGGAATTGCTGGATCATATGGAAGCTCTATGTTTAGTAAGTCCAGAAATCTCCACACAGCTCTCCATAGTGGTTGGACCAGTTTGCACTCCCACCAACAGTGCAGGAGAGTTCCTTTTTCTCCACGACAAAACTGCATGGTATTGGAACAAGAACAGACACACAGACCAATGGAATCAAATAGAAAATCCAGAAATAAACCCACAGATTTATGGTCAACTAATCTTTGACAGAGCAGCAAAGAATATGCATTGGAGCAAAGAAAGTTTGTTCAATAAATGGTACTGGGAAAACTACCATGAGATACCATCTTACACCAGTGAGAATGGCACATATTAAAAAAACTAGCAACACCGAATCATTATTCTTAAGAATTTATGTTCTTTTGTTGTTTGATAGTGACAATGTCATCTGTCATAATTTTATTTTCCTCTTCTCCAACCTGTCATAATTTTAAAGAGTGATTGATTACAACACAGTGGAAACTCAAAAAAAAAAATTTTTAGTTAAATTAAACAAAACAAAAACAAACTATTAGATTCTGGCAACAGAACTGTGGTCACCAGAGGGGGTTGGGGTAGGAGGGTGGGAGGAATTGAAAGTAGAAATCAGTTTTATGGTGGTAGGTGGTGACTAGAATTATGGTGGTGGGCATGGTATGGCATATATGTTTACTGAGGTATGAAACTGAAACTTAGCAGTGTTGTAAAGCAATGTTATCTCAAATGAAAACAAATTAAAAATCAAATAAATAAAACTGAAACAGTGTGTTAGGCATAAGGTCAGAGAAAAGATACCTAATTCAATAAAGAAATAAAGTAAAGGAACAGAAAATATCAAACCAAAGCAAATCCTACAAATCTGACTGGGGAATAAGGGTTACCTGAGGGGAAGGGTGGGTAGGGGAGAGTGATGGGGGTGCTGAGGAGATCTGAGTTGACAATGGTGAAGGATTATGCGTGCTTTAGTGGTGAGGGTAGTATGGTAACATACATCTGAAGAGATATGAACCTATTCCCCTAAATCATGTATGGTGTAAACCAAGGCTCTCTCAATAAAATAAAATTGCTAGGTATGCTTCTAGCATAAATGAAAAAATATTACCCAAGAAGAAACCTAAAATGAGTAGACATGTAATATCCGCCAGATGTTATAATTGATATCCATGAATTTTTTAAATTATCTTTGGATTTCTACCTGGTAGCAATGCAAGTAATAATTATCTAAAGTTATTTTTGCTCATTCTTGATGATCTTTACTACAGGTTCTTTTTATTTTTATTTTCATTTTTTTTTTCTTTTTTTTATTGTTATTTTCAAAGGAATAATATCAGATTCATTGATAAAACCTTCTGGGATTTTTGTTTACTTATATTTTAATTTTTCACTTTCTTTTTACTAATTTTAGAAATTAATTTCTTCTACATGAGATGGGGATTTACTTTTTAATTAGTTTTATTTCCAATATTTCATTAGAATCATGTTTGTCATAATTTTTTAGTGCACTGCTTTTGATATGTGAGGCACATAATGTTGGCCAATTACCATTTACATTTCCTCTTGAACACAAACATTATAGCTGTTTGTGTTTGACTTTAGAAACCTCATTATGCTCTATCAGGAAATATGACCTGCTGGAAAACAAATTTTGCTATTTGTTAGCATTCACTCCAAGGCCTAAATGCAAATAATTTTTTGCTTGTTTGAAAAAATATATACTTGACATTTTGGAAATAGAAAATGCATAAAATTCTATAAGATCAACTGTAGTTATTTGAGATCATAATTTTCAATAGTCTTATTTTATATTTAATTTGTCTGAATGATGGATATTAAATTTCCCTCAATGATTACTGATTTTACACCTCTCAGATTGTCTAATAAATTTCAAGCAAACCATTAAGTGCCTAAAGTTTCCAAATGTTGCATTAATCTTCTTGTTCTTCATGATGAATTATTCTTCCTATTATTGGGAAACACTCCAACATCTTCCTTGGTTTATTTGTTTTGTTAATGAATATATATGTAATGTCTTTTATAATAAGTACGTATCTTGATTTAAAGGGTCTTAAATCAATCTGAGTCTCTGTCAGTTTTAATATATGTATTTAACACATTCACATTTACTGTGGTTACCAACATGGTTGTTCTTTCTGCTATTTCATATTGTATTTTTGTTTTGACTATGCTTTCATTGTTTTTCTTCTTTCTAATTTTTTGGGGAAAAAGGATGTGACTTTTTGTTCTCTTTTGTCCTTATTAGGTTTTTTCTTCTAGTCATTAATAAGTTTTTATCACTGTGTTTAAGATTCAATCATCCTGGTTCCATTCCAATAGGATAAAAACATAAAAATGCTATTTCTATGTTACTCTTTCTCGCTGTTCCTGTCCCTTATCTCCCATGTTGATAGTTTGGAATTTTCATTTCAGATTGTTTTTAAACATTTTAAAGATTCCACAGGTAAAGTTAGCAGTAAGTTTCCTAATTTATTTGTTCCCTGCTGATTTTTGAATCCCACTATTACTTCATTTCTTTTACAGCACTTTTTCCTTTGAGGATGTTTTATCTTTCAAATCAATATTCTGTGTATTTCCTCATAATAACTTAGAAAATAGGCCGCATATATATATATATATATATATATATTTCAAATAATTTATAAGTTTATCATCTGTTTTTAGTGATAGCACTATTAGAAAGACGAGAGCAGAGCCTCCCCTGGTGGCGCAGTGGTTGAGCGCTGGGCTCTGTAGCACCAGTTTGATCCCCGGCTGCCAGCGAGGGTCCCACAAAAAAAAAAAAAAAAAGAAAAAGAAAGAAAGACAAGGGCATAGTGCATACTACTTTTAATCCCATAATTCATACTTAAAAGTTGTCATTTACTACCACTACTACTCACTATGAACAAATAAGAAAATTTTAACAATTCACTTTCCCCTCCTCAGTATTTTCTTCTGCATCACCAAATTTGGACTGACTGTGCAATTATTTTTATCTTTGTAGTCTTTTATTGTAGTCAATGTTTAGGTGAGTACTTTACATGTATACATCACCTATTATTTTAGCCATTACCTATTTAATTAAAAATGGAAGTCAGTACTGTATTATTATATTATCAAAATCTATTTTTATTTTTAATACAAATATAAATATGCATTTTCTCTATAAAAAACTACAGAATGCTTGTTTGTGAAGATATAGATATCAAGCCCTCACCTATCTTTGGCAACTCTTGCTAAATTCAAATGGAACTTTCTTGAAGGTTGGAAGTATATATTCTGCACTGCTTTTGATCTCAAAGTTTTTCAGGGTGCATTAGCTTTTTATTTTTTTAATTGGGTTCTCTGAGATAGTCTGTATTATCAATTGAATTGAATTGAATTGTATGAAAAAATCAATTCTACAGTTTTCACAGGACAGACTTCTCAGGCAAGGAAAGAAAGAAATTAGAATCACTCCAAGTATCCATTGCAAACTTTGACAAAGTCCATTATCTTTACTATTTTTCAGTTCACAAGAGTAATTCAAACTGACTGTAAATATTTAAGTGTAGCAGAACTGTGTTACATAGAAGGAAGTCACCTATGTGATGGTGCACGGGTGATAAAGTAGTGGAACAAGCATGGGGACTACTCCTGAAGGGAGAAACCAATTACTGCACAAAAATGAATGATGATGTAAGAAAATTTTAAAAATTAAAAAATAAATAAAAGAAAGAAGTCCCCTATGAGCCAAGCCAAAGTAAGAAAATGAATGAGAGCTTTTTTAACAGCCATTTAGATAAGTATCTAATGTTTGTTTTTGTTTTTAGGCATTTATAAATATTTAAGGTTTTATTTTTGTTACCTTTTAACAAAAACATTGGCATAAGTGGGATTTAATTTACTTAACTTTCCATTTTTAGGCAACAATTTTCTTGGTTCTAATATTTTACAATTTGGAAGTGAGAGTAAAATGAAATGTACTATGTATGTGTGCGTGTGCATAGTATACTTACAGTTCTAGGAATCGCTTTGCCCAATCAAAGGGTACATACATTGCATATTTTAATGCCTATCACTAATTATTATTCTATGCCCATTCTAATTATTATTAGAATAATAATAATTCTAATGAAAAGGACAATGTGATTTTTTTTACCACATTTGTCATCAATGCTGGATGAGATATTAAACATTTTTAAAAGTTGACTTTGTCAGCAAAAGATTCTAATGGAAACACATTCCTCTTCCTCCAGAAGAGCAAAAATAATTCTAATTAAGGAAACAAACCAAAGTCTCACCGAAGGGTTATAATAGAAAGAGTAGTTCACGTGATGATTAAAATAACATTCTAACATGCACCAATTTTTTGCAATTTTCCACTAAGTAGTATGAAGAACTATGCCTGTAAAATATTCATCAACCAGAAAATAATTATTTCCAGCTCAACTGTGACTCTTACTAAAGATATAGCAGAAAATTATTGACTTCACTGGACTGAAGTTAAGGGTGTCTTTTGACTCTGGAATAAATTTTCAATTGCCTTTTTTTTAAGTCAATTTAAAATCAGAACCCAGGGGCCTCCCTGGTGGCCTGAGGGGTTAAGTCTAAGCACTGTGAAGCTACCTGAAGTCACTGAAGCATGAGTTTGATCCCAGCCAGGGAGCTACCCACATGGCGCAACAGACCTCTCCTGTCTTGCCCACTGCTCCCCTCAGCAGTGTATTTCAGTAGATCTCCCTGTTCTGCTCCCCGCTCTGTCTGTGGTGAATCCTCTTACCCCCCACACCTCTGGCTTGTCCCCCAGTTCTTCTATGTAAAAATAAAATCTTTTCAAAAATAAAAACAATAAAATCAGAATGCATTGTCAGCTCTACATTAATTTTCTACCTTAAACTTAATTATTTCCTCTAACAAAATAGCAATATCATATATACTAAACTAAAATGAGGACTCTAGTGATGTTATATTTTCTTTTATGTTAATAGAAAGAATTAAGTAGAAATAAAATTACAACCCATACAACTAAATTGAAATCACCACTTACCTGAGTCCTTCAAACACTCATTTAATCAATATGTGTTTTTAATGATAACAGTTACACGCTTGCTGAGAGAGCTTAATTAAGAAATACAATGATGAAACTGGTTAAGGTACTAAAGAAAGCCATCTGGACATTTAGTCATTCAACCCATAGACTATCTGTATTCACTTCATGTTTATAAAATGCATTTAGGAATAATTTGGTGAGCCAACATAGCAATACCAGATGTACTTTGCAAGCTGATTACGAAGCAGATGGTTTTATGATCACACTCGTGTTTTAAAAGGTGTTATTCCATTATACAAGGCTCGCATTTATGACACATGCTTCTTGTTTAGCATTGTGGATGGTGTCATCTTGTCAGAGTATCTTGCACATTTCACTTTCCTTACATCTGTTCAGCAAGTATGCTCACTGATTCTCTTAGGGGATAAATTATCCAATTACGTTGGAAGTATGGTATATTATACAGCTCTAATTCCCTTATTAACATGATGACATCAGTATAACTTATAGGATCGGCAACCAAGGAAACTCAACAGATGTCTAAAAGCCAAATCCAGTTGCCCTCCAGTTTATTAAATATCTGATTCAGGTAACCTAACAAAAGTTGATGTGAACACTTTGTTCCTTAATGGTATCTTTCTGCTATATGCTATATCAGTTTTGCTTAACTAAGCTCAAAGGTAAAACATAATCCAGAAGTAATTCTACATTAAGGGACTATAGCCATAATTACTCTAACCACACAAAAGTAATAATAAAAATATTAGCCTCTACTTAGCAATAATAAAAAATAAATGTGAGTACAATAATAAGCATGCCTTTCTGAAGAAAGTAATTAAGCCCTATACCTTTTGCTCATGCAATACATTTCAATTTTGTCACTTCTTTAGCATGTAATGAAATGGAAAAAAAGACATTTCCGGAAAAAACCTGACTTGCCCATAAACTCCATCTAAGGGTCCTGACATTCTGGTAAAGCTTCCTGCCTGATTTGTCAAGGTAACACACTTCTGTATTTAAATGATCCAGTGGAATTTATCCTATTATCTTAAGTGAACAGGTTAATAAAACTGATAAGAAGTCGTCGTCATTAAACTAGCATTTCCTTGCCACCTACTAAATGTTGCTGTGCTAACCACTAGGAATCATCACATGCCTTCAAGGAAATCATAGTATATTGTAAAGCAATAGGTAAATAATTGTGTGTGTGTGAGGGAAAGAGAGAGAGAGACAGACAGACAGAGAAAGACAGAGAGACTGAGAGAGGTTAAATATGTTGGAGTGAAAACACAATAAAATGTTAATAGAATCTGGAGAGATTGGGTATACCCGGTGTGTAGTGTAAACTTGGAAAAGAAAAGAAATCAAAATGCTTAAAAGTGAAAAGATGAGGAAAGGAGCACAGTTGTTTTTTATTGCAAGCTGAGAGTGAGAGCATGAGTAAGATTAACTGGACTAGGGTCAAAAATAGGGTGAGTGAAGACAAGTGAAATAACTGAGAAATCAGGGCAGGGAACTTGAAATTTCACCTACTAAGCACATATGGATTTTGAGGCCATGCAAATTTTGTATTTGTTGTACATAAAAAGAGAGAAGGAGCCAATATTTTAGTATTCAAGGAATGAGAGGCTGGCCTGTGTGGGCCTAACAGACACAATATAAGGTGACATATTCTGATGACAGAAGCTTCAGCATGCGAGGTATCTCTGGAAGGAGGGTGGGACAATGCTCTGGATACAACAGAAAGAAACAAAAAGAGTATTTGTTCCACTTTCAGGCCTAGAGGTACAGGAGTCATAAAAGTTAGCCACTACAAAGAAAGCTATATTATAGTAAAAAATGCAAATTAGCAGATGTAAGCATGGAAACCAAGAGATTTGCAGGATTAATAATTATACATTTTCACTTGGAAAATGTCTCAATAATAAGCTAAAATGTACAGATGGCTAGAAAAGAGTAGTTCTGATATAGTATCTCAATATTTTTGATTTAGAAATATTTAAAAGACATAATATTGTAATTATAAGCATATTTCTATAATGTACCCTGACACACTAAGGGTCAAAAAAACAAGAAGCATAGTCTTTGCTGCAGAGTTGCATTAAACAAATCTTCATGTTCTTCCTGCATTAACTTAGCCACGCATATGACGCCTTTAGTACACAAACGATGACATCTTATACATTGGACTGACACTAGAAAGACGCTCATCTGATATTGTCAATGCAAAGGCAATGAAAAATGGATTTAAGTCCTATAAATATATTAATAGGCATGACAATAACAAGGAACACTGTTTCTTAAATAAAATATTAAGCACGATTTTATAAATGCATTTTTATTTTTGGTATCGTGTTTCAATACACTTAGAACACAAAACTTCTCTATCAGTGGATCCATATAGAGAGCACTTTTCATTAAGAATGTAGGTTGTGGGCCTCCTTGGTGGCGCAGCGTGTTGGGCACTGCGCTGTGAAGGTGCCTGCAGCCTCTGCAGTGTGGGTTTGATTCCCAGCCGGCAAGGAAAAAACCCAGCTGGCACAGCAGATCTCTCCTGCCTAGCCCCCTGCTCCTCCAGCAGTGTCTTCGGTCCGTATGCCTGTTCTGCTCCCCACTCCGTCTCGGGTGAATTCTTTCACCTGCCTGCACCTCTGACCTATACCCCAGTTCTTGTATAAATAAAGAAATAAACAAATCTTAAAAAAAAAAAAAGAATATAGATTGCTTTTGTTTGTTTGTTTTCCACAAAGATAGCATCAAAAGCAAAGAAGGAAGCCTCTGTCCTTCCAAAGCCAAAGTCAAAGCAAACACTTTGAAGGCCAAGAGAACAGTGCTGAAAGGCATTCACAGTCAACACACACGAAGAATGAAGATCCATAGGGCACTCATCTTAAGAAGGCCTAAGATATTGCAGGTCTGAAGGCAACCCAAATATCCTGACACTAGTGCCCCTGTTAAGGGGAAAGGATGTCCTGTGCCAATACCATACAGGCTTTGTGGATGCCACCCGCACACCATCAAGATGCTGGGAACTACAAATCCCATGATTTCCAAAAGGAGGTTGCAAGGACCTAAGGGCAGAGTTAAGTAGCCATTTTCTCTGGCTTGTGTTTATAACCAGCCATGTTAGTGGGGTCTTGCTCTCTTGGCTCATGCTCTTGGCCAGACAGCGCTTGGTCTCAGTGGGTCATTGGGATTTCAGTTAAGCGGAACAGGTAGGACGCATTTAAGAATTTATCTCCCTCTTTTCCTCCTTGGGTTGTTCATTCCTCATTCCCCTTTCCCTTGTAAATAAACCTTTTGTTAACCTTTTGTGTATGCCTGCAGTTTAAGTCCTCTTTAAGCATGTGGGTGAAGACCCACTGGCAGGCAACCTGTTTTATATTGGGGTTGCCCTGTAACACCCCCAGGAGAAACAAGCTTTGACCACTGTGCCATTATCAAGTCCCTGACCACTGAATCAGTCAAAAAGAGAGTAGAAAATAACACTCTTGTGTTTACAGTAGAGGTCAAGGACAGCAAGTCACAGATCAGACTGGCTGTAAAGAAACTCAATGATATTGACATGGCCAAGGTCAATATCCTGATAAGCCCTGAAAGAGGGAAAATGGCAAATATTTGAGTAGGTTCTATAGTGCTTTGGATGTTGCCAACAAAATTAGGATCATCTAAACTGGGTTCAATTGGATCACTCTAAACATAATTTTTTCACCATTAAAATAAAAGAATAACCAAGCATACATTGTTGCAACTGGTTCCTACATTTATTTTTGTTTGTTTTTATTGAAGTAGGATTGCCTTGTAACATTTTGTTTCCAGAGGGCATCACTGAAAATCAACATGAATAACATACTACATTAACTTCACCATTGAATCCAAGTCTATCCTTCACTATAGAATTATCCCTTTTGTCCTGATTTCTCCAACCTTCTTCCTTTATCCTTGCTGGTAATCAGTAATTGATTAATGTTATAATCTAAACACTTATTTTTAAAATTTTAGTTAATCTGTTTGTTTCTCTGCATACCGCATATAAATGAAATCACAGTGTTAGTCTTTTTCTGGCAAGCTTATTTCACCCACCATAATACTCTGTAGTTCCATCCACATTGTTGCAAATAGCAGGATTTCATCTCTTTTCTTTTTAACCAAATAGAGTTCCATGTGTATATACACCATATCTTCTCTAGCTATTCGTCATCCAATCAGCACTTAGGTTGTTTCAAATTCCAGTTCTTGGCTAGTTTAAATAATGCTTCAATAAACATGGGGTTGCATATATTACTCAGTATTTCTGTTTTATTTTGTTGTACTCCAAAAGTGGGATAACTGAATTGTATGGGATTTATATATTTTTAAAAGATTTATTTATTTATTTATTTAGATAAGCACTAGGTACAGTCAGAAGTGCGGGAGAGTGAGAGAATTCACCAGTGCCAAAGCAGAGAACAGAACAGGTAGACTGACGAAATAAACTGCTGAGGGGAGCAGTGGGCACGGCAGGAGAGGTTTGTCACGCCATGTCGGACCCTCGCAGGTGGCCGGGGATCGAACCGGCACTGCAGAGCCCTGCGGGCAGCTTTGCAGTCCAGCGCTCAACCACTGTGCCACCAGGGGAGGCCCTGGGATTTATATTTTTAATTTTTTGAGTAATCTCCTTACTTCTTTCCATCATGTGCACACTAATTTACATTCCTACAAACAGTATACAAGCTCACTTCTCTCTATACCCTCTCTGACACTTGTTTCTTGTCATTTGGATAAAAGCCATTCTCACAGGTGTGAGATCATATCTCATTGTTGTTTGAATTGCATTTCCCTAATAATAAGAGATGATGGATATATTTTTGTATGCCTACTGGCCATCTGTATGTCTTCTTTGGAAAACTGCTCAGATCTTCTGTTCATCTTGTAATTAGGTTGTTTTTTAATTGTTGAGTTTTATGAGTTCTGTATATTTTTTGGATGTTAACCACTTGTCAGATGTATTTGTACTAATAACTTCTCCCATGCTATAGGGAGAAGCATTTTAATGCATTTTTTGTTGTTGTTCAAAAACCTTTAGTTTGATGTAATCCCATTTATAACTCTTGCTTTTGACTCTTTTGCCTTTGGAGTTGAGTTCCTAAACATCTCAAAGGCAATCAAGGAGTATAATGCCTGTTTTCTTTTATAACTTTTATGGTTTCAGGTCTTACATCCACGTCCTTAATTTATTTTGAATTAATTTTTGTGTATGGTGTGCTACAGCATCACCCCGATCTGTGGGACTTTCTAAGTGCTGAGTTTTTTAGGTTAATTTTATTTCTTTAGGAGTCAATCGTTGCCATCTTACTGACATCAACTTCCTACATTTAAAAATATTTTTATTGTATTTTCTTGTGTTAAAAATGACAATATTAAAAGTTCAAGTCCCCAAAACTGGGGGGGAAATGACAAATATTCCAAAGACAAAACCATTTCACAACTTTGCTATGGAAACTATCTTGCTAAATTTGTAATTATAAGGAAAATCAAAATCTAAAACTATAGCCTTGTGTTTTTGGCCACAAAACTATTACATATGGGTGATTAATCATTCTGTCATCTTCATAAGTCTGTTTTTCCCACTTCTGGTTAGGTATAGTATTCTAGAGTTGGATGGACATAAAATCATTTAATGTTAGAACACTGTCAAAATTCTAATTAAAACTGATCTTTCTTAACTATTTCTGTCAGTATTTGGACTTGACACACATCAGCAATAAACACATATTTAGCATTCTCACATGAAATACAATTTCTTTAACATTTTTTCATGATTTCTAAATATCTCGCTTTGTTCTGTTTACCTGTTCAAATTTCCTGATCTGCTTCCACTGATAGAATACTATTTATCCTATTGATGTTTTGTTCTATTGAATTTACAATTGGAGGAGAAGGGTATTATTTATTTATTTAATTATTAATGTTTCTTATATTGACTGGACACATGCTAACATATAATCATTTTTTAACTATAACCAATAGAACAGAAGTGAGGCAACCATAAGAATTTGAACATATATTTTTTTATATGTAGTCTGATTGTAGTCCTTCATTAGAACTGCTAAATGTCAACAGTAAAGATAAAGATGATAGCTTGGCACATGGCAGGCTGATGGTGTTGTCAAGAAATCTTTATCCTATCATCTCGGATTTCTGACAGGAGGTTATTATTCATGATTGCTTAATTTAAGCACTATTAGAATTATCAGTCTTTTTTTTCATCCAAATATCAACGATTAGAGCAACTCCACTTAAAATTTAGTACTATTCTATAAAGATATATACAGTATTTAAATCAGCATATAATCAAACATAGCTAATGAGCTACTCTCCCAAAACCCGAAGCAAATTAGGTCGCCTGAGAGATAAATTATGGAGTGAGCACTTCAACATTTAAGACTGTCTTCCTTCCATTTACATTCTTCTGTTGAAGTTTTATGTGAAAGTTTCAATGAAAATGATCTTTGGATTCTCCAGCATCCTAAAATCGGTCATTCTAGACCCTTTGATTTTACAATTGATCTTGATCTTCTCTCCATCCTAGGGCCTATGCAGCCTCTGACATTCTTTCCTTTATCTCCAGTTTTCAGTTCAACAATCACTACTTTGACTTTGTAACAGAACTTTGTTTTTTGACTTTTTTACATTACATATAGCATATTTAAAAAATGATTTGGTTCTCCCTCTCTGGTTTTTTAATAATAGTTCACTCTGGGTAATCAAGATGGCTGGTCAAACTACATACAGCTACAGTGCCCCCACCAACTTGGTGGTTTGTGATTCCCCACCTCAAGATAATCCATATCCTATTCCCCTGTTTTTTCCTTTTGATTCTTTTTTTTCTGTGACTTTCTTTTCACCTAGTAATAAGGAAACTAGTAAGGAGAGGTAACATTTCAGTTGTCTGAAATAATACCTAAATCTAGGAAAATAATGGAAATAGTTGAGAAGTCTATATATCATTTCTTTTTTATTTTATTTATGCATACAAGAACTGGGGTGTAGGCCAGAGATACGGGAAGGTGAGATGATTTATCAGAGACAGACTGGGGAGCAGAGAAGGCAGACTGACTGAAATACACTGGTGAGGGGAGCAGTCAGCTTCCTGGTGGGGAATTGAACTCAGGCCACAGTGGCTGGTGATAGCTTGATAATGCTGAAACTTTAACCCTTGCACCACCAGGGAGGTGCTATATATATCACTTCTAATTCTTCCCAGAAATAATATGATCTACTTTTCTTATTCTCTGATCAAAATATTACATTAAGTAGGATTAAGACCCCAGTGAAGTGGGGTATTTTTTTTTCAAATTTTGTATTCATTTTCCAGCAGTAAAAATGAAACAGAAAATTCTATAGTCAGTTTTCAAGCATGCTAGTAAACCCATTCATTTTTAAAAATGATAAAAGTTATCAAGTATTTATCATGTCTCTGACATAGAGATCTATAGATATGTAGATACTTGACCATACCCTATCAAATATGACTATGCCTGAGTCAAATAGTTGAAAGGAAAAGTGTCTCTTATAGAAGTATAAAAACTCTCCAAAGAAAAGCCAACTATGGAATTTAAACATCATCATTTGAACATCACCATTAAGAAATTAAAGGAGTTAAACAACGATTATTAATAGGTATTGATTATAGGTATTGGAGTCAAATACCCTGGCTTTCCATAGAGGGACACGGTATTACCAATGAAATTAAAAAAAAAAAAAAAAAAAAAAAAACAGAATTTGATTTAACCTCCTGATCTAACACTAGGAAATAAATATATGGAGGTGGGAAGAAATTCAAAAGGTGCCATGGTATTTCTGGTGATTTTAGTGCTAAAAATAATACAAAAGTATTGAAAAACTCAAAATGTTCATAACAAACTATATCTTATAGTTTAAAAGTGTGAGTAATATAGACACTGAAAGCTTAGCAAAACACTCTAACTAGGTCTGTTTTCTTTCAGGGATTATAGCTCCATATAACATGGTTTCTTTGAAAATTATATATGATAAATTTATGATAAATTAATTATATATAAAATTCCATACATTTTATCCACTTTTCTAGGTGTTTATAGCAGGAAGTTACCCCAGACCTTGTTGTTCTCTCAAGGCTGGAAGATGAATCACTTCACATTTAATTTTTAACTTGATATTTCATATTTTAAAATAAAATTTTGCTGAATCAAAGCCAAGGATGCCCTCTAGCTGTGGAACACAAAAATATAAGCATTCATTTTAGGACAGATACAGAATAAACAAGACAAATGACTGAAAGTGTCATCCATAATACGACGGTGTCTAGGAGGGCCTACTTGAGGTTTTCTCTGTGATCTTAGTATCAAAACTAAGATCAATACTTAGTATCAATACTTAACTTCTAAACAATAACAGATATTTTATGTTATGAACAGTTGGAGCTTCAAAAGAACTGCACTTTATCCCTATATTTTTGCACGATCATATTAGAGTTGACTCATGGCTCATCCCTAAAAATTTGTATAGAAACTTTTATTTTGTAATTTTATCCTACACGTTGTTTATCTATTTATAAACTTCAAAAAAATCTATGTGATTAAACTCTTTCAATTTGCTCTATCTTGAATAGATGCAAGGTTTCCTTGCACAAATCAAATCTCAGTCATTCACAATTCATTTGTGGAGGCTTACAATTGTTCTGGGTTATCAGAGAGAGAGATGTGCCGTTAAGGGGCTGGGTGGGTGGAGATGTGAGACTAGCTCTGTCAAATTTTAATTGAAAAATAACCCTCCATAGGCAAAAGCTTTTGGTAACCAAGAAGCACAGTTTCCAAGCAGCAAAGGCTCTGAGTTTCTCCATCACAATCTCTTTTATCCCACAGTTCTCTCAACTCCTTCTCTCTTCTGTCTATGTACTGTATCTAGGTGAGCCCAGCAAGACAATTAAGATTGCAGTATGTATTCTAAGATTTCTAATTCTGTGTCAGCCAGTGACTATATTTTTCCTTCTTTCTTTTCTTCTCTTTTTCCTCCTTCTTTTACCTCCCCAACTCCCCTTCTACTTCCTTCTCCTCCTCCTTTTGTTTTTTCTTAATACTTTCAGTAGCCTTTATCTACAGTTTACTCTTTTTTATTTTTTAATTTTATATATATTTTTACATCATTTTTCACTTTGTCCCAATGTATGCATTTTCATCGTGGTTATAGTCCCCATACAATTTCCACCCCCCTTGTTTTGATCCTACTCCCTCCTCCCCACCCCAACCCCCGGTAGTGTGTCTCTGGTTTATAGTTGCTTCCTGATTTTGATTTTTACTTTATTATAATTAGTCTTTTTCCTGGTCCCTTGTTTAGGTTCCACATGATCCAGCAATTCCACTCCTAGGTATTTACCCAAAGGACACAGAAAATTAATTTAAAAGAGCACCTGCACCCCTATGTTTATAGCAGAACTATTTACACAATAGCTAAGCTATGGAAACAACCCAAATGCCCAAAAATAGATGACTGGATCAAGAAGATGTGATACATATACACAATGGAATATTATTCAGCAATCAAAAAAAATAAATAAACTCGGGCCTCCACTGGTGGCGCAGTGGTTGAGCGCTGGGCTGTGAAGCTGCCCACAGCCTCTGCAGCACCGGTTTGATCTCTGGCCGCCAGGCGAGGGTCCCACATGGCGCGCAGACCTCTCCTGCCACCCGCTGCTCCCATCAGCAGTGTATTTCTTCGTCAGTCTGCCTGTTCTGTTCCCCGCTCTGGCTCTGGTGAATTCTCTCACTCTCCCGTGCTTCTGACTGTACCCACTGCTTGTATAAATAAATAAAAATAAATCTTAAAAAAAAGATAAACTCACACAATTTGCAGCAACATGGATGGAGCTGGAAGGGATCATGCTCAGTGAAATAAGCCAGAAAGAAAAAGAAAAATACCAGATGGTCTCACTCATAGCAGGAATTTAGAAAACCTAAATAGAGTTTACTCTTGATTGAATCTTGTCCTTTTGGATGGAAAGGGAAGAGGTTTTGTAGATTTATGTTTTATATTACCCTCCCCCCACCCCACATACACCCCCCAAACTGCATTGAGTTGTTTTGGATAGATAACATTCCAGGCAGCAATAAAGAGTAAAAACATTAGACACCTTCACTTCAACATAAACTCTACCTACCACTTCTATTTATATTCCTTTGGACAGGAAGTGGTAAGGTAGTCAAATATCTATCTCTAAAGGAGGTTAAAACAGAGTCATATTCTAGTTGGCCAAATATATTTTTGGTTGTCCCAGCTTTTAAAATAATCAATGATTGTTCTGCAATATCAGATGAGAAAAACAGTTAATATCCCAAATTCTCAATCTCCATCACAATTATTACAGAATTATCAATCTAGAATATTGTACAGCAAAGAAGAAATCCTGAAACAAGGGTTCAGTAATCAATATTTGAAGGAATAATAATAACAAAAGAGATCAACTAAAGATAGGAAGTTAAGGTAAGTAAAAACAATATTGATAATGCAGGAATCAACTCAATGGTGAAACACTATTGGAACTGTTTCATAGGAACAGGTTTTGTCTATTGAAGAGAAGAAGAAATGGAAAGTGTAAAATACCTGACTACCCTGGAACAAAATTTCCTATACAGTAAATAGAATAGAATGAGGGAACCCATCAATTCTTCACCCAGGAGTTAGCAAGACTGATAGACCATACCAGCAATTTGTCAAAGAGAAATCTGAGCTTGACTTCAAAAGTATTTGGGGTGGAGGGGAATCTTTTGGTCCATATATTAAGGAATTAGTTAGTCTTACACACAATACCCATTTATTATCCTAGCTTTACAGGTAAGGATCCTAAGATTTAGAAAAATGACATAGTTATTCAGGGCCACAAAGCTAAGAACTTTTAATGTTATTAATACACATAGAAGGATTCTGATTCCTATTTCATGGCTCTTGAATCTAGTTAAATATTCTCTTAGTAGTACCTAGCTATTCATCAACTTTTGCTTCCTCAGTCATGGAAGGGTCTTAGCACATCAATTTAGAATTCCTTTTTTCAGAGGCAAGGAATAGTGAGTCAAAAAGTCAGTTTAACCTAGTCATTTTATAATTAGCTAAATTCTACATTTCCATGAGGATTTATTTAATCTGTTGCTCATTCTGCCTTTATGCTCCCACTTATGAAGCTTTTTATTCATCTTCTATTACAATAGTCTTGGGTATAAAGAAAATCTGACTTAGGAATTTCCCATTCATAATATTCTCAATTTAACCAGGTATTCAACCTGCCCTACACCTCCTACATAAATCTAGGGAGTAAAATTCAGGCAGTAGCCTATTTTATTTTATATTATTATTTAAATTTTATTTTTATATTCCCCATACAATTACAACCCCCTTATTTTCACCCCAAGCCCTCCTTTCCCCGGCCCCCAACCCCATAGAGTGTCTCTGGTTCATAGTTGTTTGTTGATTTTGATAATTTCTTTCTTATAGTTATTCTTTTTCCTGGTCCCTTATTTAAGTTTTCTAGATTCCTGCTATGAGTGAGACCATCCGGTATTTTTCTTTTTCTTTCTGGCTTATTTTGCTGAGCATGATCCCTTTCAGCAGCATCCATGTTGCTGCAAATTGCATGTGTTTATCTTTTTTTGAATGCTGAGTAATATTCCATGGTGTATATGTACCACATCTTTTGATCCAGTCATCTATTTTTGGGCATTTGGGTTGTTTCCAAAGCTTAGCTATTGTAAACAGTGCTGCTATAAACACAGGGGTGCAGGTGCTCTTTGGAATTGATGTTTCTGTGTCCTTTGGGTAAATACCTAGGAGTGGAATTGCTTGATCATATGGAAGCTCTATGTTTAGTAGGTCCAGAAATCTCCACCCAGCTCTCCATAGTGGTTGGACCAGTTTGCACTCCCACCAACAGTGCAGAAGATTTCCTTTTTCTCCACACCCTCGCCAACATTTGTTGTTGCTAGTTTTTTTAATATGTGCCATTCTCACTGCTGTGAGATGGTATCTCATGGTAGTTTTGATTTGCATTTCCCTGCTTACAAGTGATGTTGAACATTTTTTCATGTGCCTGTTAGCCATTTGCATTTCCTCTTCAGAGAAGTTTCTTTTTAGCTCTTCTGCCCATTTTTTGACTGGGTTATTTTCTTTGTTGTTGTTGAGTCTCATCAGCTCTTTGTAGATTTGTGTGATCAGTCCTTTGTCATTAGTGTTGGGTGCAAAAATGTTCTCCCAGTCGGTGGGGTTTCTCTTTGTTTTGGTTATTGTCTCTTTTGCTGTGCAGAAGCTTTTTAATTTGATGTAGTCCTAGCTGTTGAACGTTGCCTTCATTATCACTGCTTTGGGTGATGTGTCTGTAGAGATGTCTTTGATGTGCATATCATGTAGTGTTTTGCTTATATTTCCTTCTATGTATTTTATGGTTTCAGGTCTTATGTCTAGTTCTTTAATCCATTTTGAGTTGGTTTATGTGTATGGTGTGAGGTAGTAGTCAAGCTTCATTCTTTTGCATGTAGCGACCCAGTTTTCCAAGCACCATTTATTGAACAAACTTTCTTTGCTCCAATGCATATTCTTTGCTGCTCTGTCAAAGATTAGTTGACCATAAATCTGTGGGTTTATTTCTGGAATTTCTATTCAATTTCATTGGTCTGTGTGTCTGTTCTTGTTCCAATACTACGCAGTTTTGATGATTATGGCTTTGTAGTACAGTTTGAAGTCTGGGAGTGTGATGCCTCCATTCCCTTCTTCTCTTTTCAGGAGAGCTTTGGCTACTCGGGGTTTTTGGTGATTCCATATGAATTTCATCAATAATTGTTCTATTTCAATGTCATTGAAATTTTTTTTTTTTTTTTGTCGATTCCTTTGCTCATGAGACTTGCATATTAGCTACTCAGAGGCCTTCTTCCTGTTCTCCATTCTCCAGGAAAGGTCAGATTGTCATTGAAATTTTTATTGGAATAGCATTGAATCTGTATATTGCTTTTGGTAGGATGGCCATTTTAATAATGTTTATTCTTCCAATCCATGAGCAGGGGATGTCTTTCCATTTCTTTGTGTCTTCTTCTATTTCTTTTAACAGTGTTTTATAGTTTTCTTTGTATAGGTCCTTTACCTCTTTTGTTAGATTTATTCCCAAGTATTTGATTTTTTTTTTGTTTCGATAATAAAAGGTATGGTTTTTTGGATTTCTTCTTCTTCAGATTTATTGTTTGTGTATAGGAAGGCTACTGATTTTTGCATGTTGATTTTGTATCCTGCCACTTTACTGAACTGATTGATGAGTTGAATTAGTTTTTCTGTGGAGTTTTTGGGGTTCTCTATGCATATTATCATATCATCTGCAAATAGTGATAGTTTGACTTCTTCTTTTCCTATTTGGATTCCTTGTATGTCTTTCTCTTGTCTTATTGCTCTGGCTAGGACTTCCAGTATTATATTGAAAAGCAGTGGTGAGAGTGGACATCCTTGTCTTGTTCCAGATCTTAATGGAAATGCTTTCGGCTTTTCACCATTGAGAATGATACTGGCTATTGGCTTGTCATATATGGCCTTTATGATGCTGAGGTATGCTCCTTGTATCCCAAGAATTTCAAGGGCTTTTATCATGAATGGGTGTTGCACATTGTTGAAAGCTTTCTCAGCATCTATTGGTATTATCATATGGTTTTTATATTTCTTTTTATTGATGTGTTGGATAACTTTGATTGATTTTCGGATGTTGAACCATCCTTGTGTCCCTGGCATGAATCTTACTTGGTTGTGGTGAATTATCTTATGGATACATTGTTGTATTCTGATAGCTCAATTTTTATTGAGGATTTTTGCATCAGTGTTCATTAGGGAGATTGGCCTGTAGTTTTCTTTTTTTGTGTTTTCCTTGTTTGGTTTTGGTATTAGTGTAATGTTGGCTTCATAGAACGTGTTTGGTATTGTCTCTTCCTTCTCAATTTTTTGGAAGAGTTTGTGAAGGATAGGCACGAATTCGTCTCTGAATGTTTGGTAGAATTCATTTGTAAATCCATCAGGTCCTGGGCTTTTGTTTTTGGGGAGGTTTTTGATTACCATTTCAATTTCGCTGCTTGTAATTGGTCTGTTTAGGTGTTCTATTTCTTCTTTATCTAGCTTTGGGTGTTGTAGAGTTGTAGGAATTTGCCCATCTCCTCTAGATTGTTGAACTTGTTTCCATATAACTCTTCATAGTAGTTTCTGATTATTCTTTTGATTTCTGCTGTGACCGTTGTGATTTCTCCTCTTTCATTTATGATCCTGTTTATTTGTGCTTTCTCCTTTTTTTCCTTTGTGAGCCTGGCTAGGGGTTTGTCTATTTTAATTATTTTTTCAAAGAACCAGCTCTTGGTTTCATTGATCTTTTGGATTTTTTTTTTTAGTTTCAATTTCATTTATTTCTGCTTTGGTTTTTATTATTTCTTTTCTTCTACTGGTTTTGGGGTTTTTTTGTTGTTCTTTTTCTAGATCTTTGAGCTTCGAGATTAGGTTATTTCTTTGAGTGCTTTCTTGTTTGTTGATGTGAGCCTCTATTGCTATATATTTTCCTCTTATTACTGCTTTTGTTGCATCCCATACATTTAGGAAATTAGTGTCCTCCTTGTCATTCAATTCGAAGAATTTTTTTAATTTCTCCTTTGATCTCCTCATTAGTCCAGTGGTCTTCCAGTAGTGTGGTTTTCAATCTCCATGAGGTAGGAGATTTCCTTGCCCTCTTTTTATGGCTTATTTCTAGTTTGATGCCTTCATTGTCAGAAAATATGGTTGGTATGATTTCAATCTTGGTGTATCTGTTGATGTTTTCTTGTGTCCGGTTATGTGATTGATCCTAGAGAATGATCTGTGTGTGCTTGAGAAAATGTGTACTCAGATTTTTTTGGGTTTAGTGTTCTATACATTTCTGTTAAGCCCAAGCACTCTAGATCCTTATTTAGAGCTTTAGTGTCTTTACTTATTTTTTGTTTAGTTGATCTATCCATTGTTGATAGCAGTGTGTTGAACTCTCCCACTACATATGTGTTTTCTCTGATGTCTGTTTTCAAAGATGATAATAGTTGTCTGATATATTTTGGTGCTCCTTTGTTTGGTGAATATATGTTAATGAGTGTTATTTCTTCTTGAAGTATTGTCCCCTTGATCATAATGTAGTGACTGTTGGGGTCTCTTTACCTTTTTGAGTTTGAAATCTGTTTTATCTGATATAAGTATAGCTGTTCCTGCTTTCTTTTTTGGTCCATTTGCTTGTAGGATTGTTTTCCATCCTTTAACTTTGAGTCTATTTTTATCTTTCATAGCTAAATGTGTTTCCTGGAGACAGCAAAAGGTTGGGTTTTGTTTCTTAATCCAGCCTGTGATGCTGTGTCTTTTTATTGAAGAGTTTAGTCCATTTACATTTAGAGTTAATATTGATATGTTAGCATCTGTATTTGCCATTGTGTTTGTCTTTCCTTTGATTTTATTTATTTATTTTTAATAACTTTTTTTTGGCCTTCTTTCATTGTTATTCGTCCCTCTGAGGTTCTGGCTTTAGGACTCCTTGTAGTATTTTTTGGAGTGGGGGTTTAGTCGTAATGAAATTCCAGAGTTTCTGTTTGTCTGGGAAGGTCCTTATTCTTTCTTCATAGAGGAAGGAGAGCTTTGTGGGATAGAGTATTCTTGATTGGCATCTGTTTTCTTGGAGCCTGTTGACTATGTCCCTCCACTCTCTCCTTGCCTGTAGTGTTTCTTCAGAGAAGTCTGATGTCAGTCTGATTGGTTTTCCTTTGAATGTTATCTGTTTCTTCCCTCTTGTCAGCTTCATTTTTTTTCCTTGTCTTGGATTCTTGGGAGCTTTACTATTATGTGTCTTCCTGTGTTTTTCCTTTCATCATGGAAGTTTGGTGTTCTTCTTGCTTCTTGTATATCAATTTTCAGCTCCTTCTTCACGTTTGGGAAGTTTTCTTCAATTATTTCCTTGAATAATTTCTCTGTTCCTACATCTCTGTCCTCTCCTTCTGGGATTCCTATAAATCTTATATTTCCTTTCCTCATGGAGTCAGATAGTTCCCAAAGTCTTTCTTTGGTCTTTTTCCTTCGCACTTCTCTTTCCTTTACTGTTTTGGTTCTTTTTATTTCTGTGTCTTCAAGAGTACTTATTCATTCTTCCATTTCATCTATTCTGCTTTCATAGCTTTTCCCAGAGTTCTTTAGCACCTCCATTAATTCTTTGATCTCCTGCATTTCTTTACTTCCCTCTTTAGGGAGTCAATTTCATTCTTCTTAGCATTGTTTTCCTTAATGACATCCATCAGTTTTTTCATCATGGCAATTTTAAATTCTTTTTCTGGAAGGCTCAAAAGTTCTTCCAAGTCACTGTAGTTGCAAGCTGGTGGGTGCTTTTTTTTTTTTTTTTTTTTTTTTTGTGGTGTGTCTTTTTTCTGAGGCATTGCTACTTTGCTTGTAGTTTTTCTTTTCCCTGCTGCCTGTCTTCTAATTTGCCTTATGCATTGGGACACTGTGCTGCTGGTACTGGCTGGCATCTTTTTGGTGTGTTCTTTTGGGAGTTTCAGAAACTGGCAATCCAAATGAGTCAAAAACTGTTATGCCAGAAGTCTAGTGAGGCAGTGGTACTTTGAGTATGTTAATGGTCACTGTCACAGAATCTCTCCTCCTTCTGTGTTTAGTTACAAAGGTGCGTCTTCAAGTCCCACAGACTTCCCTGGAGGTGGGGCAGCTGGATTGCACTCTGGGTTCAAATCTCTGGATCCTCCTCTGGGCTCCGACTTCCTGCCTGGTGGGACTGGGCTTGTGGGGGCCTTCAGCTCAACTCCGACTAAGCAGGGAACTTTCTCCCTCTGGCTCCAAAGGGAGCCTTTTGCCAGATTCAAGCAGTTTTTATTGAAGAAAGGTTCCTGTTCTAAAATGGCGCTTTGGAGACAGGCCCTTCTGCATGCCCGGTCTGCCCCAAGCATAGTTGCCCGCTCCCCCTCTGGGTTCAGACTGCTAGCCTGAAGGGGCCTGGCGTGGGCAAACTTCCCAGCTCACCTCTGGCTCCTCCGGGAGCCTTCTGTCAGTTTCAAGCAGTCTTTATTGAAGAAAGGTCCCTATTCTAAAATGGCGATTCGGAGACAGGCACACTCTCCTGCATGCTGGATCTGCCCAGGCAGTGGGTGCCCGCTCCTCCTCTGGGCTCAGACTGCTGGTCAGAAGGGGCCTGGCTTAGGCGAACTTCCCAGCTCACCTCTGACTCCTCTGGGAGCCTTCTGCCAGTTTCAATAAGTCTTTACTGAAGAAAGGTCCCTATTCTATGGGGTGTTGGTGATTTTTTTTTCTGGTCGCCAGTAGCCTATTTTAATAGTCTAGGTGTGCTACCATATGCTGAAATAAAAACAAAACAAAATGGTGAGCAAAATCAGAAAAGGCAGCTTCTGATACTGAGCTTAGTTTAGTAAGGAGAAAGATATTACACAGCACAATAATAGCCACATAATTTTAAAATTTATATGTACCAGTATTTCCCAAACTGGTAGACATAGTCTCAACAGACTTGATAAATGCACCATGATGTGATCTGTGCTGCAGTAAGATTAGAAACAACTAGTTTAAACATGACTGGGAGGTTTCTTTATTTCAAAAACATCAGAAGATTTATTTTATATTTTGGTTTTTTTTTAAACATTCTTTTTTTTTAAAGATTTATTTATTCATGCATACAAGAACCAGGGTACAGGCCAGATGTGCATGAGGGTGAGAGGATTCACCAGAGACAGAGCAGGGAACAGAACAGGCAGATCCACCAAAACACACTGCTGAGGGGAGCAGCAGGCGAGACAGGAGAGTTCTGCCATGCCATGTGGGTATCTCCCTGGCCGGCTGGGACCAAACCCATGCTGCAGAGGTGTGGATAGCTTTACAGTACTGTGGTCAACTGCCTGTGCCACCAAGGAGGCCCTATTTTACATTTTGAATGTCTCTTAACATTATGAATTATAAAGAAAATTCTAAATGTGTTTGATTATAGAGTCATTTTTTTAGCCAGACTTATTGCTGAGAGGTGTATTGCACAGAACATAATTTGGCAAATGTTTCAAAATGAAAGCTGAAACACTAGGGGTAGAAGATGAAATTTTTCAAGGAATAAACATGCACCAAAAGAGGAAAGAAGCAAGAGCATAATCTGTTGCAAAACACAGCTACAATTAAAAGTTAATTTATGTAAACTTACAATTAATTATATTAGAAACAAAAGTAATACTCAAAACTCATTCCTTCCTTGTTTTTGTTGTTGTTGCTGCTATAATCCTACTACTATCTTGTTTTTTTAAAGATTTATTTATTCATGTGCACAAGAACTGGGGTACAGGCTAGAGGTGTGTGGGGGGGTGAGAGGAGTCACCAGAGACAGAGTGGGGAGCAGAACAGGCAGACTGACTGAAAAACACAGCTGAGAGGAGCAGTGGGCCAGTCAGGAGAGGTCTGCTGCGCCATGTGGGTTGCTCCCTGGCTGGGGATAGAACTCGTGCTGCAGTGGCTGCAGATAGCTTCATAGGTTGCACCTTAACCCCTTGTGCCACCAGGGAGGCCCATGCTATTTATGTTTTTGAAGTCACAGCTGTTCAGTCTGCATGGAAGCTGCTATACAACAGTATACTATTGCATTTCTCTTCTGATCCCCACACTAAGTGACATCTTGTTGATAATCTCACATAGGTAATGGTGGGACTTATACCATGGATAAGAGCAAATACCACAGATCAGGGCTTAACTTATTGCTTTATTGACTTACTCTAGACTTAAGACAGTGAAGGACAAAATGTTAATGCAGACTGAATTTTAAAGTTGGCTGTCTATAGTGAGTCATTTGAAAAGCAGAGTGCTCTGCCAGTATTAAAAAACACTATCCAATTAATCAAAGTTGCCCTTGTCATTTGTGAATAAATGAAATTTCAACATTTCTTTGTTATCTTCATTTTCATCTACACATTCATGTGACTGATCATATCAATCAATATTCATGTAAGAATTATTCTATTCACCAATTGAAACCACCATTTGTACAGGGATATAAGACTTCAGTAACAATCAATGAAAGCATCTTATGGGAATCAAGTGGGTCAATGTTAGTAAAATTTGACTAAAATATATATTTTTTAGTCTTTTGTGCAACTTATCTTCTATACCAGTAAAATATATATGTACACACATATATATATATGCCCACCTTTTTTAGACAGGTCAAATAAACATTTACAAGCATATATTAATCCCACAAGAAATATTCTCATGAAAGTACAAAAATGAGCAGGTATGAGGATGGTCAATTCTGTATTATGTATGATGACGGGTAAACATGAATAATTGAAAGAATACATAGAATAGAATTTGAACACATGCAGCAATTAGAAGGATAGGCTTAAAAAATACACAAAAAGAGAAATTACAGTCACATAGTGAAATAATCCTTATAAAGACATAATAGTGAAAATTTTAAAATCAAATTAGGCAACACTCATTTTGCAAAAACATTTGCCCTCTCAAAAGAGATACACATCAAACACAATACAATAATAACATCATAGGGTAGTGGGTGAAAATAGGAATCAGTAAACAGGTAAATAAGTAAAACAGGTAAACAGGTAAATAGGTAAAACGGGTAAACAGGTAAATAGGCAAAACAGGTAAATGGGTAAAATGAGAAAGGAAACTTGCAACTACCATTGATGAAGATTTGCTATGAACAAAAGACTATGAATAACTCAGTCCTGATATAGCTCTAACTTCTGGGGGGATAAAAAGCTGATGTTTCCCAGAATCTTGGCAGTTCATTGCTATACAAAGTGGGTAGTTAGGGCCTCCCTGTTGGCCTAGGGGGTAAGTATCAGTGCTATCATGGCTAAGGCCTGAGTTCAATCCTGGCTAGGGAGCTGACCCACATTATGGTGCAGAAGACCTCTCCTGACTCGCCCACTGCTCCCCTCAGCAGTGTATTTCAGTCGATCTGCCTGTTCTGTTCCCATGCTGTCTCTGGTGAATCCTCTCACACCCTGCATCTCTGGCCTGTACCCCGCTTCTTCCAGGTACACAAAAAAGTGGGTTGGTAAAGACATGTACATAGATTATTAGTTCTCAGCTTTAAGCACTACTGATGTTTGGCTGGGTAATTCTTTGTTGAAACAATAGTGTCTATATAGTTAGGATTAAGTATGAAAAAGTAGAACATGAAGCAAGCACTACCCTATCTGCCAAGAACTTCCAGCTAAGATAACATTGCAGGTAGGGAGCAAAAGACAACAGGTATCACTGACTCAGCCAACACATTCAGGTAGGTCAGCCCTGGCAAAGAAAAGGGGTGAAAATCTTATACCTACAGTTCTCTAAATTCTAGTTAATTAGCTAGGAAATCATTGATGGACCTGAATGTAGTTTCGGTAGAACGGTAACAGGATTCCCAGGTACAATGAATTGAGAATAGTAGAAAAATGAAGAAGAAGAGATAGTGATTTTAAGAATCTTAACTATGAAGTGGGGAAAAGTTTTTCTCTGATCAAAATACTTTGAGAGAAATGTATTGAATTTCTTCATGAAGAGGCTAAATGAACTGCTAAATTTAACTCCTAAATGTATATTAGGATGTACATTTTCTCTCTCATTTGGTTTCCATGGACAAGCAACTCAAAAGACTTGCAAATTCTTTGCTCCTTAATGGTCACATTCAAATTAATTTTTTTTCTAACTAGATTTTTATACCATTCTTTTCATTCTATCTGAAATTTCCATTTATATAAAAATAGAACTGTAGCAAGATTTCCTATAAAAATTACTCATTTACAAATCTATAAATTCTCACATATTTTAAAACTTGTTTCTCCCATGCCAGTAAGATTCATTAAGTTTGAATCTTACCTCAAAAGACTCCGCTTCATTTTTTAAAAAATTTCAATAATTTAAGAAAATTGTAATTTTTAGGAGATGTTTATATGTGAAATATATTTATGAAATCACAAAGGTTTCAATTTCTGTCTAAAGATGTGTTGAAAACTTAAATGAAAATTCATTTAGATGCCTCATTCTATTTGTGACATAGTGTCACATGGACAGTAACAATAATTATTTTTTAAATCTTCTAATGAACTTAACAGAATGCTATGCAAAATAAAAGTGACATTATGTGCTCAAAAATATTGATTAAAATGAATCAAAGTCAATCACTGTATTTAAAATGAATATGAATTGGGTTTTAATAATGTTTTCTGAACTCAGCTCTAATTTTAATTTGTTGCATAATCTTGCACCTATCTTGGGTTAATTGGCAGAGTTAAAAGAATAAATCACATATGAAGGAAATTATGGTTTATAAAGTGCATTATCTCATTAATTATTGCATGATCAATCAATAATTTGGTGAATGGGAAAAATGCACGGTGGTCATAAATTACTAATATAACCTATACATTCATATCATAGACTTGTTATAAAACTGCCACCAGTGATTTTTATGACAGGAGACTGGAGTTGCCCTCCCAATATACCTGTGTGACCTCAGGTATATTTGTTACTCCTAAAATAGGAATCTTTCCTGTGTATCACGTTTATCTTATGAAGTTACAATCAAGACCAAAAATGAGATAAGGGGCCTCCCTGGTGGCACAGGGGTTAAGCACCACACTGTGAAGCAATCCGCAGCCTCTGCATCATGAATTTGATCCCCCCGCCAGCCAGGGAGCAACCCATATGGTGCAGCAGACCTCTCCTATCTCGCCCGCTGCTCCCCTCATCAGTGCATTTCAGTCAGTCTGCCCTTTCTGTTCCCCACTCTGTCTCTGGTGATTCCTCTCATCCCCTGCATCTCTGGCCTGTACCCCAGCTCTTGCATAA
Organism: Talpa occidentalis; assembly: GCF_014898055.3. Classification (NCBI taxonomy): domain Eukaryota; kingdom Metazoa; phylum Chordata; class Mammalia; order Eulipotyphla; family Talpidae; genus Talpa; species Talpa occidentalis. The sequence goes on along the minus strand of NW_023601322.1, from coordinate 82,674,165 downwards.
ATAAATAAATAAATAAATAAATAAATCTTTAAAAAAAAGATCAAATGATATAATAGAAAATAATGGTTTAAATTATTAAGAGGTAAATATTCATCAAGAACTCTACACTGTTTTCATTTAATCATTACAGCAATTATAAGGTTGATTATAATTCCCATTTTTATAAACAAAGAAACCCTTGGGATTACATAATTAGCCCAGGGCACATAGCTCTAAGAGATAGAATTTAAACATGGTATCAGATAATCTTATTCCAGAACCTCAACTCTTAATCAAAATTCTTTATTCCGGCCTCCCCTGGTGGTGCAGTGGTTGAGCACTGGGCTGTGAAGCTGCCCTCAGCCTCTGCAGCACCAGTTCAATCCCTGGCTGCCAGCAAGGGTCCCACATGGCGTGCAGACCTCTCCTGCCACCCGCTGCTCCCCTCAGCAGTGTTTTTTGTCTTTCTGCCTATTCTGTTCCCCGCTCTGTCTCTGGTGAATCCTCTCACCCTCCCACACTTCTGACTGTACCCAGTGCTTGCATAAATAAATAAATAAATCTTAAAAAGAAAAAATTCTTAATTCCTGTGTCACCTGTACCCACCCAGCATTTATAAAACTTGGCTATATAACATTAACTAGCTATTTGGAATTTTTAAGACATAAAATTCTTACAATTCTTTAGACTTCCTAGATATATACGGGAACAAATCTAATCGAGACATCATAAAAATTCAAATAAAACTCTGGCAAAAGAATAATGGTAGCAGATTGATTTAATAGACATATTAGCCTAGTGGCTTGTCAATTACCTGTCTCCTACACAGAAACTAATTATACTCTTTGTATGTTATATGTATAAATACATATAACTAAATCCATTAGTTATCAACTTGATGATTTATTATTTATTAATTCACTTTAAATCAGAAATTGAAACTTGCAGAGTTAATCTTAGACATTAAAAAAATCTGATAAATCCATCTATTTTTCTTTTAATTCAGAAAATGCTATCACAGGTCTTTGAATACTTTCTTTAAAATTCCAACTTTCAAATTGTAGTGTGAAATTTGGAGAACAACACTGCCATCCAGGGGATGAAGGATTAAAAGTGCAGAGCCAGAGACACAATGCACAGGTTCTCAGCTGAATTGAAACACTTGGTTGTGTTATAAGGTGAATTATTAATAATAGTTTCAATACTAGGGAATATAAATGACATGCTTTAAAACCATGGCAGGCTTCCCCATGATAACTTCTCTCTCACCCACTCATTCAAGAAAGAAAACCATTATACCAGTACCAGCCCATATATTTCTATTTTAAAAAACAATTTTGGGCCTCCCCTGGTTGAGTGCAGCACTCTAAAACTGTCCGCAGCCGCTGCAGTGCCAGTTCAATCCCACCCGGCTGGCGAGCGTCCCACATGGTGCGGCAGACCTCTCCTGTCTTGCCCGCTGCTCCCCTCAGCAGTGTATTTCATCAGTCTGCCTGTTCTGTTCCCTGCTCAGTCTCTTGTGAATCCTCTCACTCTCCTGCACATCTGGCCTGTACCCCAGTTCTTGTACAAATAAATAAATAAATAAATAAATAAATAAATAAATAAATAAATGAAAACAATTTTATTGAGGTATGATTGATATACAAAAACCTATGGTGTTGTACATAATTACTATACACAACTTTGTGAGTTTGAAAATAAGTATACAACATGAAACTGTCACCACTATCTATGCTATTAGCCTATTCATCACCTCCAAAAGTTTCTTACTCCTTTTTATTATTACTGTTGTTATTTAGATGATCAAAACAACACAAACTTTATCCTCTTAGCAAATTTTTACATATACAATAAAGTATAGTTATTTTATGGGCACTATACTGTACAGCAGATCCCTAGGACTTACTCCTTTTAGATAACTGAAATTTTGTAACCCTTTAATTAAAACTTCCCCATCTCCCTTCCCCTATTCTCTGGCAACCACCATTCTACTCTGATACAACGATTTGACTGCTTTAGATTCCTAATATAAGTGGCACTACGGAGTATTTGTCTACACCAAACAAAGCATAATAAGGGAAAATAATATTCAACTGTTTGCGTAAATATTTTTAATCTAATCATCCAGTAGTGGACATTTAGGTTTGCTTACGTGACTTGTCTATTATGAATAATGACACAATAAACATTGGAAGTATAAATATTTTTTTTCAAGATTCTGATTTCAATTCCTTTGGCTGTATAACCAGAAGTGGGATACAGAAGTGGTATTTTTGGTCATATGGGGTTCAGTTAGTTGTTTTTAGAACCCTTGTAATTTTTTCCCACAGTGGTTTTATCAATTTACATTTCCACATTGTACAAGGATTCCCTTTTCTCCACATCCTCAACTATACTATTTACATTAATATTTTGTTTGGTTGATTATGGCTCTCTCAGTGAAGTGATATTGTGGTTTTGATGTTTCCTGGAGAGTTTTTGACATTGAACTTTTTTTATACACCTGATAGTGATTTGTATGTCTTCTTTGGATAAATACCTTTGTCCATTTTTAACTTGGATTATTTGATATTTTTCTATTGAATTATACAAGTTCCTTATATATAGATTGAACATTAACCCTTTTTCAGATATAGGGTTGGGAAATATATTGAATCATTCTGTAGGTTGACTTTTCATCTTGCTTATGGTTTCTTCACTTGTGCATCTTTTTAGTTTGATGCAATACTGTTCACCTATGTTTGCATTTGTTGCTTGAGTTTTTTTTTTTTAAGATTTATTTACTTATGTATACAAGAACTGGGGTACAGGCCAGAGGTGTAGAGGTGAGAGGATTCATCAGACACAGAGTGGGGAACAGAAAAGGCAGATTGACTGAAATACATTGCTGAAAGGAGTAGCAGGCAAGTCAGGAGAGGTCTGCTGTGCCATGTGGGTAGCTCCCTGGCCAGGGATCGAACTTATGGTGCAATGGCTGAGGATAGCCTCATAGGTTGCATCTTAACCACTTGAGCCACCAAGGAGGCCCCTGTTGCTTCAGGTTTTTGATGTCATATACAAGAAATAATTGCCAACATCAATGTCAATAAACTTTTACTGCTTGCTTCTAGAATATATGTGCATAGTCCAATTGGGTAAGAGTCCAATTTCATTCTATTGCATGTATTCAGATTTTACATTATTTATTGAAAAGACTACTCTTTCCCCCACTGGGTATTCTTAGTATCCTCTATTTCTAGACTATTCAGTTTCATTGGTATATCTCTCTATTTTTATGCCAAGCTATATTGTGATTATCATACTTTTATAATACATTTTATAAAAAGGAAGTAGATGCTTGCAGCTCTGTTCTTGCTCAAAATTGCTTTGGTTATTCTGAGGTCTTTGTGGTTTCTTTATACTTAGGATTGTTTTTTACTTTTTCTGTTAAAAATGCCATTGGGATTTTGATAGGTAATCTATAGATTTTGTTGAATCTATAGATCACTTTAGGAAGTATAGACATTAACCAATTTTAGTTTTTCAGTACATAAACATGGTATGTCTATTTTTAGTGTCTGCTTTCTTTCTTTCATCAGTGTTTTATAATCATCAGTTACAAATTCCTCAGCTCCTTGATTACATTTTTAAGTATTTTATTCTGTCTGCTGTCATTGTAAATGGGAATTTCTTCTTAATTTCCATTTTGCATAGTTCATTTTAAGTGTATAGAATTATGACAGAATTGTTTGATTTTTTTTATCCTGCAAGCTTACTGAATTTGTATATTAGCAACTTCTAACATTATTTTTGTACATGTGTGTGGGACTTTGGAGATATTTTACATATCATTATGTCATCTGCAGAACTAATTTTACTTCTTTTCTAATTTGGATGTCATTTATTTACTTTTCTTGCCAAATTGTTCTGGCTAGGACTTCCAGTACTACCTTGAGGTGGTAAAAGTGGGCATCTTTTTCTCCATCTTGATGAGAAGGAAATCTGTCAACTTCCACCATTAAGTCTGATGGATACCTGAAGGTCTGATATATATGATCTTTTTCATGTTGAGGTACATGTCTTCTATACCTAATTTGTTGAGAGTTTTCATCATGAAAGGTTGCTGAGTTTCTCTTGTTCATGTATTTTCCTGATTCTGTTTGGGTTTATATTGCTTTTATCTTTTAGCTCGCTGAGCTTCTGAAAGACAATTATTTTGAATTATTTCTTAGAAAATACATAGATATCTATTTCTCTAGGGTCAGTTACTAGAGCTTTATTTTGTTCCTTTGGTGGTATCAAGTTTATCTGATTTTTTTGTGAGCCTATTAACGCTGCATCACTGACTGCACATTTGAAGAGGCAATCACCTCTAGAAGACCTTCTAGACTGGCTCCAACAGGGAAAGTCATTCACCAGTCAGTCTGGTGAGAGATTCAGAGTCCTCAGGTCAGATAGTTAGGGGATCTCTGGATGGTGGGTTGTACAGATGGTGAGGTCCACAGAAGAGCAGGCCCACTGTTAGTTCTTCAGGGCAATGTACCTGGTGCTAAAACCTGCAGGCAGATAGGCCTGTTGCTAGGTCCATACCCATACCCCTCTAACAAGTACAATAAAATTAGAATACATGTGAGGAAAATACTTAAAATGGGGGAAACATGATCAAAGCAATAGGAATGAAAAAGGCAAATGATAAAATTCAGCAACAATTTCTACTCATATAAAAGATGATCAAAGAAAACTACTTGAAATGTATTATAATACATTATGAACGTATTATAATGTATTAAAATGTATTATAATGTATAATAAGTAAAAATAGGATTTCAAATGATAAAATATTAATTCCTGAACAAGCTAGACATACTGGCACTTGTTATTACTTATCAGTGTTTTGAAGTTGTAGTAATCTAGTAAGACAATGAATTAATGGGTATAAATACTGAAAGCAGATGTAATTCTCTTTCTAACAATATTGTGGTATACCTTCAAAAGATTCCTTGCTCAAAAATAAAACCCATAAAGTTAAGTGATTGTATAACATGTGTAGCAAAAATAAATTATAGCTTATATATATTCTGGCACTATCCTCTAATACAGGCAGAAATGAGAGAACATATACCACTCAAAAGTACAGCAAAACCCATGAGAACATATTGTATATTTTATTTGTTTTAAAAGTTTATGCTGGCATATGGTGCAAATTTAAAAGCTACAGAAGGTTTAAAAAAAAAAAAAAACAACTTTTCCCATGTTCCTGAGCCACTGACTTCCCCTTCAGGGAACAAAGATCCTACACAGGACCTCCCTGGTGGCGCAAGGGGTTAAGCACAGCACTGTGAAGCTATCCACAGCCTCTCAGCATGAGTTCAATCCCCGGCCAGGGAGCTACCCACATGGCGCAGCAGACCTCTCATTTGCTGCTCCCCTCAGCAGAGTGTTTCAGTCAGTCTGCCTGTTCTGTTCCCCACTCTCGTGAATCGTCTCAGTCCCCACACCTCTGGCCTCTACCCTAGTTCTCGTATGCATAAATAAATAAATCTTTAACAAAAAAATCCCACACCATTAAGTAAATGTGATGTGTATGTATACATCCTTCCTCCAGACACACACAAACAACAGCATGCTATAGTATAAGACCATTTGATTTATTCCCTAAACAATGTATTATGAAGAGCCTCCCATTCCAGCAAATAAAAAGCTGATCATTTTTCTTGATGTATCCATTAATTCCATTAGTTATGTGTCAATGGGAAGTTGCTCCAATCTTTTGCTATTACAAACACTTATTTAAAGAATAGCCTTGTATATGCATCATTAATTCATACCAATATAACTGTAGTGTATTCTCTTAGAAGTAGAATTTCTAGTTCAATGATAAGCACATTAATTTTTTTGAGGTGTGACTGATACACACGAAACTGCACGTAATTAAAGTGTACTGTTTACCCCTGTTTTGATGTATACAGTGTGATACCAAGGACCAAGTAAAGATAATGAACATCTCAATAACCACACAATATTCCTTCATGATCTTTTGTAATTTCTCCCTTCCAGCATTCCATCTTCCATGCCCTTTGTCCATGGGAAAACACTCATCTATCTTTTGTCTACACATTAGCAATTCCTAGAATTTCACATAAAGAATAATACATTATGTAGGTCTTTTGTGTAGTTTCTCTCAGCATAGTTATAGTGAAATTCATCCATATTGTAGTGTGTACTATTTTTATGTGTGAGTGGTAGTCCATTATGTGTGTTTACTACAATTTATTCCTATACCCACTAAATGGAAATTTGAGTTGTTTCTACATTGTGGTTATTACAAATAAAGCTTCTCTGAACATTAATGTGCAAGTCTTTATATGACATGTGTTTTCATTTCTTTATTGATGTAGGAGGGTAAGATTTAGATCATATGGTTGGTGGATGTGTAATTTAAGAAATTATCATGTTACCCTCATACATATGCTTGAAAGTTCCAGTTGCTTAACATCCTCCCCAGCACTATTTAATTACTTAATTCTAACTGTTCTAATAGGCCTATAGCAATATCCTATTGTGGTTTTAATTTGTGTTTCCCTGAGGATGATGTTGAACTTATTTTTTCACGTGCTTCTTATGCATACAAGAACTGGGGTACAGGCCAGAGGTGTGGGAGGATTCACCAGAGACAGAGTGGGGAGCAGATCAGGCAGACTGATGGAAATACACTGCTGAGGGGAGCAGCAGACGAGTCAAGAGAGGTCTGCTGTGCCATGTGGGTAGCTCCCTTGCCAGGGATTGAACTCGCACTGCAGTGGCTGTGGCCTAGCTTCATAGGTTGCACCACCAGAGAGGCCCTCCATATCATTTTAGGTGAAGTAGCTATTTAACCTTTTGACAATTTTTTTTTTTAATTGGGGGAGTGTGTGTGTGTTTGTGTGTGTGTGTGTGTGTGTATATTTAACGAGTTTGGAGCATTCTTTATATACTCTAGATAAAATCTTTTATAAAACAAGGTATTTTCCCATGTTGCCTCTCCATGTGTGATTATTCTTTTTACTCTCTTAACAGTATATTTTGAAGAGGAGACATTTTAATGTCGATCAGTCAATTTATTAATGTATTTTATATGGATTCTGCTTTTGTTCTGGAAAAAAAAAATGTTCTGCTTTTGTTAGGCAAAATTTTTTTGCCTAAAGCTAATACACACTACAGTATGTTTTGTCCTGTTTTCTTCCATAAGTTTTATTTTTATATTTTCTCTCTAGGTGTGTGATCCACTTTAAGATGTTTTCCTTGTATTTATTGTGAGATGTGAGTCAAAGTTAATTTTTTTTCAAATGGTTATCTAATTACTTTTTTTTCAATTTTTGAAGTCTACCTTTTCTTTACCAAATTATCTGCAATTTTGTTGAAAACAGGTTGTCTGTATGTACATGTATGTCTATTTCTTAATTCTGATCTTACTGCTAAATACTCAGATTTAGTTGTAATCTAAAAAATATATCACCACAATTTTTAAAAGTAAATAATGGCAGAAATGGTAGATCCTGGGCAAGTGAGATAAGAAAATGCTTACTTCTGAGGTAATTTTTTCTTTTCATGTAAAATGGGGTTTATTGCCTGAATTGTGTCCCCCACTCTGAAATTCATATATTGAAGCTCTAACACCCAATGAGATGGTATATGAAGATAAAGCACTTAGGGATGTAGTTAGGTAAAATACGGTCAGAAAGATGAAGTCCTCATCTGTGAAGACTAGCATTAGAAGAGAAATCAGAGAAGAGAAATCAGAGAAGTCTCTTGCCCAGGGTGTATATTAGGAAAGATATGTGAGGGCACAGCAAGAAGGCAGCCTATTCAAACCAGGAAGAGAAGGCTCACCAGAAACAACCGTGGTGACACCTTCATCATGGACTTCTGGCCTCCACGACTGTGATAAAACAAACGTCTTGTATAAGCTACAGAGTCTAGGTATTTTGTTATGGCAGCCCCAGGAGAAAAACACAGTGGCATGTGAGAAGCTCTTGAGAAACTTGAAATTGGAAAACCTGACTCTCTATTGAACATGTCTGTGTTGACTTACTTCCACTAACTGGAACACTACAATGCAGAGGAAAAAGGCTGCCACAGTCCCTTTGAATGATGATAATTTTTGTTGTTTTACATATCTGACAACATTTTAATTGCTCCAGATCAGTCCTTTGAGAACAGAAGGGGAAAGTGGCTTGATGTGTTGCTTTCTAGAAGAACTTAGAGCTTGCTGAGTACAAATATATTATTACTAGAGGAAATGTGAATAGCTTAATGAGAGTATAGTGTAGAATCACCTCTGAAAACAAGCAAATTAAAATTTAAGATTGTAATATCAAAAAAGGAAGATGGATTAACTTTGAGGTAATATAGCAGAGACAAGTGATTTTACATTAATACAGTCACAATGAAAAACTTGTTGCTTGATAAAAAGAATCCAAGGTTGCTGAGAGTTTATAATATAAAAGAACACTGTATACAAGAAATTTCAAATTAAAGTCAACTATTGTAAATATAACAGTCAACTGTGGATGTGAAAAATTCACTCTGCTGAAGGCTATGGAAAGGATTTTTAAAAGGGATGGATTGAATTTGCTCTGGTCTTTGAAAGTAGCACTTAAGAATGTAGATTTGGCAGAAGGACCATCACAGGCAGTGGAAAGAGCTTGGGTTGACAAAAGCCACCAGAAAAACAAAAAACCAAACCAAACAAAAACAAACACCAAGCCTCAGGAAACTGGTGACTAGAGAAATGAGGTGTTGAAGAACAAGCAGGGTGGAGAAAACCCTACAGAGCCTTTAAAAGCTACAAACTCTATATTTAGATTACATTTTCTGAAGCATTACAGAATCACAGCAACACCATTCTCTGAAAGCAGAAGACACATTTTCTATAAGGCGCTATATTTATCTTTGACACCTTCTTTCCCATGTATTTATGTATGAAGTACCTACTACCCACCTGGGGAGAAAATGTCCCTGTATACTAGGACCTGGGCTCTAATGAAGGAAAGTAAATGAACAAATAACTACTATGATCTATTCATGGCAAAATCTATCTTTATGTGGCACTAGCCAAACAGGAAGTCAGTAGTTAATCCATTTGTGCTCAAATCACACATTAAATTAAAACAATATCAATTCAAATATAAATCTGAGTAACTGTAAATGGAGTACAGAATCAGGGCCTGAACTTTGCTTTCTTCTTGCATGGGGGCTCCTAAGTGAATCTGGCTTAAATATTCTTTCAACAGTCTTGAAATTCTTAACAATCTATGTGCATTTTAGTTTTGGAAGTGAAGTTCAGCAACTGTGGGATAGACGCCAAGGTCTGTCCTTAGGTCAAGTGTGGTTCTGAACTTCACATTTTCCCTGGGAGTTCTCACTTCCCACTCCACTGTGTCTTCCCTGAGTTTTATGGCAGGGGTCCCAAGTACCTGGGAGGGTCTGCACTTGACAATGGAATACCACATAAACTACCAAATTAAACACCCATGACATCTGGAGAAATACTACAAAAGAAAACCTGAATACACTGAAGATCTCAGAGGCCCCCATCCCTATTTGGACCAGCAAGAGCGCAAAACCATTTCCAGAGGTTTAATATCAGAACAAGCTCTGTTCTGTGAAGAAGTCATGTAAGAACCTGATGGCTGTGGGAAAACCACCACTTATAACCAAGGAGTCTGCTAAGGAAGATTTTCACAGTGGGTTCTGGCTTTTGCATCTCCAGGGTGTAGTCTTTAGAAGTTAGGAGAATTATAAAACCCTTAGCCCTCTTCAGCATATAGATCACATACTACTTTAGGGTGAGATTAACTTGGGCAATCGAAAAATCTAAATTTATAAAAGAAAACCAAAATCCTGCCCTCACTCCCATCCCCATCCCATTGAGAATAATTACATTTTTACCATCAAGACTCAACTGTCCTTTTTGTCCTTCTTGAGGTACACTACTCTGTAACAAGGTATATAAATCGAACTCAAATTCCGAATTGAAGAAGTAGTTCCCAGCTTCCTGGGTTGGAATCTTCACCTTGATTACCTAATAAACGCTGCATCTAACCATTTTTTAGACTTCAGTTTAAAACCTGGAAACAACCCAAATGCCCAAAAATAGATGGACTGGATCAAGAAGATGTGGCATATATACACAATGGAATATTATTCAGCAATCAAAAAAGATAAACTCATGCCATTCACAGCAACGTGAATGGAACTAGAAGGAATTACACTCAGTGAAATAAGCCAGAAGGAAAAAGAAAAATATCAGATGGTTTTACTTACAGCAGGAATATAGGGGAACCCAATAAGACATCAGTGTAAAAAATAATAACAGTACAAAACACAACAAAGCAAAAAGGGACAATTATAAATCAGAGACATACTGCAGGGGAGGAGGAGGGAGAGGGATCAGAGGGAGAAAGGAGCACAGGGGACTGAGGTGACGGTGCACAGGTGCCTTGGGGAAGGAAACTCTATGGGGACTACACCTGAGGGGGTGGGGGGAAGCAAATATTGTTTAAAAATGAACAATGATGTAAAAAATAAAAATATTAATATTAAATTAAAAATGGAAAAAAAGAGGAATCTTTTTACCGCTTTTTGAATGAGGGCTCCTGCATTTTCATTTTGCACTGGGACCTGCATTTTATGCAGCCAGTCCCAGCTCCTGCAACAGTGGAGACAGTCCCAGCCCTTAACTCTGGCCAAGACATTAGACTCCTTTGAAGTCCATTTCCACATCTGTAAGAGAAGAAAAATAGTTCCTATCTCATTGAATTTCCTGAAAAATTTGGAGATAATTGATGCCCCATCATTTGAGTCATGTTAACACTCAAAACTACAAGCGTTACCTTGTAATACATTATCTGAGACTCTCCCTCAGGTCTCCTCTGCCTATAGGCTAGTACTTCCAAAGAGCCATTCTCGCAGGCACCTGCAAAACAAGGTGTATCTTGGTTTTGCTTTAAATGTTCACTATGTAAATTTAAACCTGACGGTGAGCAGGGAAATGAGCCCACGTCTTTTATATATACATATATATATGTATATATATGAGATACCGGAATTGTCAGGCCTAGTGTCCCAGCCAGGAACAGATCCCAGGCTGCAGGGGCAGTGCTGAGTCCCAGCCACTAGGCCACCACGGGATGGTGTCTCACGAAGCCGCAGCAGGAACTTCACAGACTCTCAGGCAAGCAAGCGAGAAGAGGCAGGTTTGTTTAGATTTTGAGGAGAAAAGGAACAGAAATAAAAAGGGACTCCCAGGCCATGAAACCAGGCCTGGGAGGGGCAAGGAAGCCAAAGTGGAGTCGTGTCTCAGGGAATATATATCTTCTTTCCCTAATTATTCTAAAGCTCCACCAGTCTCTTTGTGATTGGTTAGTTCTCGGCTGTTCCACTTAATTTGCTTACTGACCGGGGGATCTTCACATTCCTTATCTAACAGGTTTGTCTTTCCCCCATTTATTGCATCTTTATCTTTATGGCCCAGTCCTCTGGATGAGCATCCCTGCATTGAAGTTAAACAGCTGCCCTTCTAATTTGTCCATAAATTAAACCACTCTCTATTTCTCCAATCTCTGCCTCCCTTTACCACCTGAAGGAAACCAAGGCCAGCTTTAACAATGTTGTCCTTGGATGTTTGTTTTTCCAGGTGGAATTAGTTACATTCCTCTTGCTGCCCTCATCTCTGAAGCCTTCCTGAATTCTCCGAGGTCCCCTCCTGTAGTGTCCCTAAAACTGCCTAATTACCCTAACTCGCCCTGTGTCATATATATATATATATATATATATATATATATATATATATATATATATATATATATATAAAGATGTAAGAATATATGTAAAAAATGTGAGGCTGGAATATAAGGCTGCCTCTAATAATACGTGCCTGTTAGAATCTCAGGAATCTACACAAACGTTAGGTAAAAATTCGGAGCAAAAATTGGCCACTAAAGTGCTCTTTGACCTAACTGGGACCTTAAAATCCAAGGTCTTTAAAAAGTCGGGTCCAGCCTACCAACAAGTACCACCAACAAATCAGCACCTCAGAAGAATTTTCTAAGCGGAACAAAAACAGCCAGCACAGCGTCCAGGCGACAACCCCCCGGACCTGGTTGCTTGTGGAACGCGCACTTCCGGCGCGCGCAATCTAGGCTCCTGAAAAGCGCCCACCGAGGCTTTCTTTGCCTCAAGAATCCCTCGTACTACCCATACGCTGGCGCGAAGGAGAGTGAGTAAGTTTGGCCAAAAGAGGCCACCGTTGGGGGCGGGGTTACGCAGCCGCGTTGTGGCCCACGCAGTTCACGTGCCGGCAACATCTGCGGATGTTCTTCCTGGCGCTAACATGGCTCAGCCTCGGCCTCCGAACCTCAATAACGAGGTGAGCACCGGGGTGTGGCATCTCCGGGACACTTTTAGGGCGCTCGGAACAGCTCCTCTGTGTCCTTCCGACGGCGTGGGGTCTAGCCGGGGAGGTGTAGGGGGCGTGGCTGCAGGCGCTTCTAGCAAGGCTGGGGCGTGTTGTGCGAACTTGCAGCGTGGCGGCGGGGACACCCTGCGGGGTTTTTCTCGCTGAGTGGCTGAAACGAGAGACTTGTCTCTGGCCCTCCTGCCCCGTGAATTTTTGTCTGTGGGTTTTGGGGAAAATTGCTTTATCTCTACAGCCCACTGTCTTTGTAAAACGAGGCTCATGCTAGTACCTGCCTCTCAAAGTGGTTGTGAGAAATTAATTGGAATTTGTAAGTGTTTGCGAAGTGCTGACAGTAAATCCGCGGGACACTTTCCCTGAATTTGACTTTGAGAAGTGCCGGAATGGGATAAATAGCTTCAAAGAAGTTGCTGGTAAGGCTCACTTGGTTCTAAGGATGTACGTGCACTCATCACAGTTCTTCCTCCTGCTACAGGACATTTCTTTGCTTCATTTTACAGCAAAGAAAAAGCTGTTTATGCTTCTCTTCATGTTCTCTTCTCATTGTCTTAAATCTAATCTCATCTTGTTATAGGGCAGCCCCGATATTGAACGGGTTGCCTGGCTGTGGGTCCTCACCCGCATGCTTAAAAGGGACTTATTAATACTCCACTACAGGCACACACAAAAGGTTAATAAAAGGTTTATTTACAAGGGAAAAGGAAATAAGGAAAATGTACAACTCAGGGAGAAAATAGGGAAATAAAGTGTTTAATGTGTCCTACCCGATCCGACGACCTGGAAACCCAAAGGCACTCTCAGAGCTGGCCGGAAGCTGCTAGCTAGTGGAGAGCCAAAATGGGGGACCCCACCCCCCCAAACCCACGTGTCTGCCTTCATACCAACCTGGCTGCTTAACCCCACCCTCAGGTCCCAGCCGCCTTCCCTTTGGTGGTGATGGGATTTGGAGTTCCCAGTGTCTTTGGCTTTGGCCTGGGTGGGGGTGGAGTCCACAAAGCCTGTGTGGAATTAGCTTTAGGACATCCTTTTTCCCCTAACAATCTGACACTTGCCTTCATCATGTCCTCTACGTGTTAATGTTACCAGGCTGCCAGAAGCTCGGGAATCTACACAAACATTAGGTAAAAATTGGGAGCAAAAATTGGCCATCTAATTGGGACCTTAAAAACCAATTAGACTCTACCACTCTTCCTTCCCTTCGATTTTCTCCTTCAATTCAAAGAAGTGTTAAATCATCTGAGGAATTAAGTGAACTGGAAAAGTAAGGGTCAAATGAGAAACCCACAGCGCCAGCAAAGGAAGCGCTTTTATTCTCTTTATTCTGTGGAAGTATGTGTGTACTGTGAGCAAGGCACTGTCATATTATGCAGTTGTGTAAGTCACACTTTCAGTGTTCCAACTTAGAGACTCAGGTAGAATAAGGTAAGCAACAGCCACCTGTAACAGAGAATAAGGTATGATATAGAATAATGACCAGAAAAACTAGTAGTGCCAAAAAATTGCCTAAGAAACCAAAATCAAGTGATGACATTTGCCCTTGGTCTTTAAGGATTTCGCACAGGAGTTGCAGTCATTGATTCAACAAAGTATAAGAAGACCTATAAGTAGGGACACAGTAGTAGTAGAAAAACCGTTGGATGGCATAGGAATGGTTAATTCTCCATGAAGGACTAAAAGTGTGAAATAAGAAGTAAAACTGAAATATATTGCTACCTTACTGTCAGCTTACTAAATCTGAATTTCACTTGGCAGTGAAATACAGAATATTTTGAAGGGAATCTCTGAAGGTGTTTCATTCATAAACTTATGTTATATTTGTGCTAGTTGTACGAAATGTTTGATGTGATTTTTTTTCCCCCCCTGGGCTATAAAAGACCTTAATGAGATGCATGTCCTTAGGAATTTACCAGAAATACAAATGAGCTATCTGTTGAAAAATCAAATGAAATTACTGAGAGTAGTAATAATAGAGTTTACCACTGTTTCTTTAAAGCTTTTTTTCCCCAGCTAATTTCCAGACCTCTTCAAAATAGTTTAGATTTAACATTTAGAAGGTCTTCACTAATTCACTTATGGACTGAATGTTTATTCTTTTTACAGCCAGCATGCTTTCTACTCTGAAGACAATTATTTATCTGATTCTCTCTCTCTCTCTCTCTTGGTATATTTCTGTCGCCTGCAACATATATGTCATATATATTCTATGAATGTTTACTGGATGACTGAATAAACTTTGCAAATCAGGAGGTACAGTATATAATTCCGGCACTAAAGTCATATATATTCTAGTGTGAAGGTAGGGGAGAAGAGGGCAGACAAAAACAAATGATGAAAGGTCACAATTTAAGTTCATAGGGAGTAATACATTGAAATGAAAAACAAATTTGTCTGCATAAAGATTGCTAAACATCCCACAGAAAAGAAGAAGGAAACCAATTAGAAAAAACAAATACAACAGATAAAGGATTAATGTCATTATGATAAAGTAACTCATAAAAGGTAAGAGAAACTGTTGCATAGACATTTCTCCAGAGAAGAAATGTATCTCATAAAAACTTCATATTCACTATTTCAGGTCTTTGCAATACTTTTCCAGCACCACCCTTACCCTAGTCCTCACCACCGCTGTCTTAGTCTAAGTGTATCTCCCACCAGAACTATACTGTCTCTCCCTCTACCCAAACTGCAGCTGGGGCCTCTCTTGTTCCAGGCCTGAGAATGTGCTGTTGTTTGACCTGAAACCAGCCCTTTTCCTCTCATTAGTCCATTTTATGCCTTTTTGTCACTTTTTCAAGAAAACCATTCTTGAGTTTCATTTGCACCTTTTATGTGAAGGTCTTCATATACTTTTCCCTTTAAAATTTATAACAGTGCTTAATGTGTATGAGTGTGAAAGAAATTTTATCCCCTCCACCTGATTGGAAGATTTTGTTTACCATGGTACCCTCACCACCTATCTGTTGAGTGAACAGCTTGAGGCATCGTTTTTATGTTCCTTAATTTAATCTGGATCTTCTTAACTAAGACTCAGAAGTGTATACTAGAATTACTGAAATTTTGCATAAATTGATGTTTATATGTCTATCTCTGTGAGGGAAAGAATCCATAGATTTTATTAGATGTATGAAAATTAATAAATCTTTAGTATTATTTTTGGGATATTGGTACTCATTTATTTGATTGAGATTCTTGTTTTGTAATTTTTAGTAGTTGCTTTTTGTGACCATTTTATTTAGAATATATTTAATTTCTGAGAATGTCTTCTGTGAAAATGAAAACCTGTGTACATAGGCTTCCATTTAGATGATGTTAACTTTTAATTCTTCTACCCCAAATATTCTGTTCTTTTCAAGGTTTTTCCAAGAATAAAAAACTGATATTTGTAGAAGTTCCTGAATCAAGGTTGTTAAAATGTTTTCTTCTGAACTAGTATAAAGTATTACTTTTTTAAAAATAAACCATCACATTTTTCTCCATCTTATGATTATTTGTTGCATGTTTTATCTTTACTAGTACTTTATATGGACTTGAAGAGAAAGAATATTTAACTCACTTAATACAGCAACTTCTCTAACCTCTTGCCATTATACCTCATTGATAGAGGTAATTGGTAAATAATTGTTAGGCAGATGAAAGTGTGGACAGCACAATTTGAGTCACCTAAATGTTCAAATAAATAGGAAAAGTTCCTACTTTTTCCCCTCCTTTTCTGTTGGAACCAGAGAAAATTTCAAAACCATAAGTGAGTAGTTTGGAAACTAGAGCTGTATTTCCTCTGGTCATTTGTTTCTGTAGCAGTTATATGAAAAATCAGAATTAGATGAAACAATCTAATGAAATATTTTAATTCTATAGGAGGTAAAGGGCTTTATAGAAAAGTGCCATTATTTTGTTCTTCATAGAAAATTACCAAGAAAATTGTTGGGTTTTTTAATTTAAAAAATTTTTTAAAGATTTATTTATGCATACAAGAACTGTGGTACAGTCCAGAAGTGCAGGGGGTGAGAGGATTCACCAGAGACAGAGTGGGGAGCAGAACAGGTGGATCTACTGAAATACACTGCTGAGGGGAGCAGCAGGCCAGACAGGAGAGGTCTGCTGCGCCATGTGGGTCAGCTCCCTGGCCAGGGATCGAACTCCTGCTGCAGTGCCCAGTACTGAGACTTAATCCCTTGTGCCACCAGGGAGGCCCAATTTTTTTTTAATTTCCTGTAAAATAATAAAAGTGGGAATTCAGGTGCTAGAGAACAAAGTAGCTTGCCTCCAAATATTGTAAAAGAAAAATGTCAAGAACTGTGTACTTCTGAAATTATTGAATACAAAGCTCCTATTTTGTATTTGAGGATATAGTACTTTTTAATAATTTTTACTGAAGTAGTAAATCAGAGTCCCTCCCTAAGAAGAGAACCATTTCTGTTTGGTTGTTCAAGTATTCTGGGAAGTTTTGCTAGGTGGCAGCATATGCACAATAATGATTACGTTGTAGATAATCACGATTTTTTTTTTTAATTGTTGCTCATTGGAAATAAAAATATAATTCAACAATAAGTCATCACCCAAATAGCCAAATTAAAAGTGTTATCTGTAAAATTTTGACTGCTTTTGTTAACTGTGAAATAGTTTAAACAAATGGGAAATCACATAACAAATGTCAATATTTTGCCATGTTGTAATGCTTAATTCTTCCCACCTTCTTTTTCACTACAGAAGTAATGATGACTCTCATGGTGTGTATTTTCTTTGTTTTTTTCATGATTTTACTACATTCATGTCCAGTGTATAAAAGTGTGTTGTATTTTTTCCACCTTTGCATGTTTGATATCATACCTTATAAATGAGGTATCATACTACAGAAATGATGCTGAAAAGTTAATTTTTTTACCACACATTATTTTCAGGGTTCATCTATGATAATACATGCATATATCTTGCATTGGTTTAAAACACTGCATTGCTTTTGCTTATATATAGTATTTTATTTTATTTTTTTTTAAAGATTTATTTATTTTTATACAAGAACCATGGTACAGGCCAGATGTGCAGGAGGGTGAGAGGATTCACCAGAGACAGAGTGGGGAGCAGAACAGGCAGACTGACGAAATACACTGCTGAGGGGAGCAGCGGGCTAGACAGGAGAGATCTGCTTCACCACGTGGGATTATTGCCGGCCGGCCAGGAATCTAACCCGCGCTGCAGAGGCTGAGGACAGCTTCACAGTGCGGTGCTCAACTGCCTGCACCACCAGGAAGGCCCTCTTATGCAACATCTTATACAAATGCTGTAGTGAATAAGTTTGTGTATAGCCTTTGCTTATTGCTGGAGATGTGGTTTTCTTAACTGATTCCTAGAAATAGGATTTTGACTAGGTGTTGCAAGCTTTTCTTGATTTGGAATATACCATTTTCTATTCCTACCAGCAATGTATGAGAGTGCCTATTTTCTCACAGTCTCATGAACAGAATATGTTGTCTTTTTTTTTTTTGTATGTGCCATTCTGATTGATAGGCAGTGAATATCCAGAAATTTTAAGAAGTACAAATGTACTCAGATTTTTCTTAGTACTGCTAGCTCCCCTAGAATGATAATAGTTCTTAGAATAATTGTTTTCTGGGCCTACCCTGGTGGCACAGCAGTTGAGCGCTGGGCTGCGAGGCTGCCTGCAGCCTCTGCAGCACCGGTTCGATCCCCGGCCACCAGGCGAGGGTCTCACATGGCAGACAGACCTCTCCTGCTGCGCCCTGCTGCTCCCCTCAACACTGTATTTCATCAGTCCGCCTTTTCTGTTCTCCGCTCTGGCTCTGGTGAGTTCTCTCACTCTCCTGTGCTTCTGACAGTACCCAGTGCTTGTATAAATACAAAAATAAATCTTTAAAAAAAAAAATCGTTTTCTAATAATCATGATTTTTTGTTACAGGTTAATTCAAATGGATGGCAAAGGCAGTGCTTTACCAAGAGTTGACTCGCCAGCAAATAGTCAGCTGAGAGTCAATTCAACATAGCACTTAATATTATCTCTAGACCAAAGTTTGCCTTCAGCTGTGTATAACAGAAATTTGCCATCATCATCACCCAATAAGTATAGCTTATCTTCTCAAAAGGAAATTCACTGTGGCTATAATGTTCTAAGAGACTATATAAATGAAAAGATGTGTTTATTAAGAAACATATCTATTGGAGACAGCAACACTTATGTTGTAAAACACATTCTTTAGGTGTCTGCTGACTTGTGGGCTTTAGAATGTAGAATCATAGAAAGGGGTTTTAGTTGCATGATTCAATTTAGGTTATGCTGCAACTGTGCCACTAATTGAACTATTGCATTACAAAATTGAATTTCTTAAGTTTATAGTTGGGTGACCATTTTTGGGAATCTCCCTGACTTGAACTGCTTCAGCTTTTGCTCTTTGTGGTTTGCTTTCCTGTGTTTGTGTCGACTTTTCGCCATAATTCCTCTTCTCTTTTTCTCCATCATGTATGTTAGCTTTTCACTTGATTTACTAATGATCATGTTATTGTGCAGTCTACTGCAAGAGGTAATCCAGGTTATGTTGCTATGTTCAGATTTTACCAGATTAGCCAAGTGTATCTGTGTGCCCGTGTTCTAGGTAACACCACACTTTCAGCACATGTATTTTGTGTATATGTGTCTTTGCGTGTAAGTCTTAACTCATTTTCTTCTAATCTTACAGTATTAATTTGGTTCTTTTGCTACATGGAGGTACTTTTGGGGGGGGGGCTGTGAATTTTAGTGATAATGGCCTATGGATTTATCTTTATTTTTAAAAAAAATATTTATTTATGCATATAAGAACTGGGTTGTAAGCAGAGGTGCGGGCTTGGGTTATGTGTGTGAGAGGGGATTCCCAGAGACAGAGTGGGGAGCAGAATAGGACAGATCTACTGAAATACACTGCTGAGGGGAGCAGCAGGCTAGACCGGAGAGCTCTGCTGCACCACCGTATGGGTGGCTCCCTGGCCAGCTGGGGATCGAACTTGTGCTGCATTGGCTGACAATATCTTGATAGTGCTGTCTTTAACCCCTGTGCCACCAGCGAGACCCCTGGATTTATCTTTAAATTTCTGTTGTTAAACTCCTTCCCCTTGTTTCTTTTCTGTCAGCACGTTTCATTTCCATTATTATGCCTTCTTGCTCCCTCCTTTTTTCCTTGCTCACTTTCTCTTTCCTTATTTCCCTCCCAAACACAATATGCTCCTTTCACATTTTTAACAATCATAGTTCTGTTTGCTTTTGGTTGGAAAACTACCAAAGTGCATTGCCTTCAAGAAGTGCATTGGCCTTCTGATAATATTGGGTGTCTTAGGCCAGTATGTTGACTTTTGGGTTAATTTCTCACTATGTGAGGGACAAATAAACTGACAGCCTTTTAAATCACAAAAGACTTTTGGTAGCTCTTTGTTAAATGTCGAAAAATAAAGTCATATGTTTGGGGAAAGCTATGATTGGGGTGGACAGTGTGAGGCAAAAATTGTACTTCATTATTACATAAAGCGAATATACTTTTAAAAAATACTATCAAATTGTTTTTCTCCCTGTACACAAAATACTGAGAAAGTTAGAAAAGCATTTCCTGGCATTGACTTGCCACTGAGTACATGAAGCATTCCCTTTGCTTTTAGAATTCCCTTATGCAGTAATGACAAACATAGTACTTCTTAAATTGGAATTTTAAAATTGGAGTCTTGCTTTCCCATGATTGGAATGTAACCAGGGTCCAGCTCTGCCCATTGCAATTTATTAGTTAACTTTGGCTAACAGCAGTTAGCTAATGGTATGTAATCATCTCATGCACCTGCAGGGTACAGCATTTAGAAGTATGTGTTAATATATTTTAATGCATAATATATCACTTGCTATTCACTTATTTTTTGAATCATTTAGCTATCAAAAAGATTTATCACAAACTTGTATTATGTCGCTTACGAAAGGTAGCAACTCTTTTTTTCCAATTAAGCCTAGTCTAAGTGATATTTCCTTTCTGCAAGTAAGATTTTTTTCCTAAATGGACCTAACTTTGAAGCAGATTCAAAGTGATAAACATAACTAGTGGGAAAATAACCTGATTTTTCTGCATTCTGTTAATACGTATTTGAAGCAGAGAATGAGCAACTGAGTATTGCTACCTTTTTGATCTTTTATTTAACAAGTATTTGTGAACACTTACCTGCCTAATACCCCCCACTATGCTAGATAATGAGATGCATTGCTGGGGTGAAACCAGATACCTGACCTTCATGAAATTTATAATCTACTGGGAAAAACGACACATTGAAGAATTCACATTCATTCAAAGTTTTTAAAGGGGAATTTTGAATCTCTCAGGTAAGCCAGAAAGGACTTTGAGAAATGTGAATTAAGCCAAAATCAGAAAGAAGTGTTACCACAAGGAGGAAGAGCATTCCTTCTGGAGAAAACATCAGATGTAAAGCCTTGGTGGTAGATGTGAACATGGTGAGGAGGAAAGACTAGAAAAAATTCCCTTGTGCGGTTGGGACCATTGAAGTAAAGGAAAGGTGTGACATCAGGTCTGCCTGTGTGTTTAACTATATCTATATATATATATATATATACACACAGACACACACACACACACACACACACACATATATATTCTGGCAATGTTATGGATAATTGATTAGAGAAGGATAAAAATGATAGGGAATCCAGTTTTGAGTTACTGAGCCAATAGAACTAGCTGATCAAGATAGAAAAAAAAAATGGTGCCATTTGAGAGATAGAGAATAAATAAAAAGGACTGAGTGATAGATTCACTATAAAGAATTAGAAAAATGAGTTGCTGATAATTAGCCCTAGGTTTTCAACTGAATGAGTTGTTCTATACCCTGAAATGTGAAACCCTAGGGAAGTGCTTTGAGGTGATTTTAAACATAGTGAAAACATTTCAAATAGACAGTTGACACACTTGAAACTAAAAGAAATCTCATGAAAGTAGAAATTTTTGAGTCATCTTTGTTTAGGTAGCAAATTAAAGCTGTACACGCTTAAGATTTGTTTAGACTAAAAAAATCATCACTTAAAAAAGAGTTAGCCTAGAACTGCCCTCTTGAACTCTGGCATTTCTTGGTTTTTTTAGAGGTGGATGAGACTTCAAAGAAGACCTAGATGGAATGGCTACAAAGGGAGATGGAAAACCAGACACATATTCTGTCTTAAAAAACAAGGGGAAAGTTTTTTAAGGAGAAACTGGGTAACAGTGTCTAATCCTACTCTGATTTCAATTCAGATGAAGTTTGAAAAATTCCCATTGAGGGGCCTCCCTGGAGGCTCATGGGGTTAAGCACATCACTGTTAAGCTATCAGCAGCCACTGCAGCAAGAGTTCGATCCCCAGCCAGGGAGGTGACCACATGGCACAGCAGACCTCTCCTGTCTGGCCTGCTGCTCCCCTCAGCAGTATATTTCAGTCAGTCTGTCTGTTCTGCTCCCCACTCTGTCTCTGGTGAATCCTCTCATCCCCCACACCTCTGGCCTGTACCCCGGTTCTTTTTTTAAAAAGATTTTATTTATGCATACAAGAACCGGGGTACAGGCCAGGTGTACGGGAGGGTGAGAAGATTCACCAGAGACAGAGCGGGGAACAGAACAGGCAGACCTACTGAAATACACTGCTGAGGAGCACAGCAGGTGAGACAGGAGAGGTCTGCCATGCCATGTGGGTATCTCCCTGGTTGGCCAGGTTCGAACCTGCTCTGCAAGGGCTGCGGACAGCTTCACAGTAATGTGCTCAACCGCCTGTGCCACCAGGGAGACCTGTACCCCAGTTCTTTTATGTATAAATAAATCGTTAAAGAAAAAGAAAAATTCCTGTTGGATTCAGGAATTTTTCAAAATTATCATTGAAGTCCTTTATGACAGATTTTAGTGGACTTGTGGGAATAGAAATCAGATTGTGGTTATGAGATATGCGAATGGAGATAACAAGATATTTTGACTATTTACAAAAACTTGACTCTCTGGCATTTGAAGAGAGAAGAGGGTGCTACTAGTGAATATGTTCTGTCTTGTCCTTAACAACAGTGACTGTTTAAAAATCAGTGCGTAATAAATCCATTTAAGAGATTGAAGGTGCTAGAATAAAGGGACAGTCCTATAGTGAGGGTTTTAGGAAGGCGGAAAAGGATGGTATCAGAAAAGCAGTAAAAAGATTATCTCACATCTGTGTAGTGTTATTTCTGCAACTGCCTTAATAGAGGAGAATGGATAATGTAACTAAATTTGCATTCATGTTATTAGACAAATGATGGTTCCCATCTGAGGGTTATTTTCTCCATGAAATTCAAAGAGAAGAATAAGAAGGTGAGTTGTTTTAGGGTAGCAGACAAATATTTAAAAGTCATTGTAGAGTAATATTTAAAAGTCGTTGTAGAGTAAAGTAATATTACAGTTGCTAGAAAGCATAGGAGCTCATTTGAAGCTAATTAGGATGAATTTATAATCAGTAGACTGTCTCAAGCATTTCCTGGCTGTTGGGGTTGCTTTGATGAACTCAAAATGTTGTTTTCATCCTGGGTTAAGGTTTTGATAACCAGAGGGATAGGGAGTTTAAAGTGTTAGCAGCCTAAACTGGGTAAAAGGAAGACTATGAAAAGGACTAAAACTTTTTGAAAGATCAGTGAGCTGGTCACAGTGAAGTTAAAGATTGCAGTCGATGAAGCTGAGCAAGCTGATGGAAGAACTTGTGGTCTCAGGGTGGAATATATAAGTTAATGATTTTAGAAATGGAGTAGTTATGAGTGATAACGGACTAACGGTACTAACTGTATGATCGTGGAAGTAGGTGACTGAGATGGAGTAGATTAGGTCATTATAAAAGAGGAAGTCAAGAAATGAGACTATAATACTGGATGTCTACATCATTCAGAATGATGGCAAAACTTAAAGTAGAGAAAAATCGAAAGTTGGTTGCCAGTACCTTTAATAGTAGGGGGTGAAAGATAATAATGACTGATAAGAGAAAGCCTAGTGCCATAACCTTGAAGAAACAGGGTAATGGTCATATTGTTGTTTTGGAAAGAATTTGAGGGATTGTGTGTGCCAACAAGAGACAGAAAAGTAAATATTACAAGGTTCCTGTCCTCTATGAACTCATAGACTAGAAAAAGATAGTCACAGGAGCAATTATGAAGATTAGTGCTACCTACAACATAGAGTAAGCCCTGCAAGGGTGGAGTAGTTATCTCTAACTGAAGAAGTCATTGACAGTTTCACTGGAAAAAAATATGTTAACTGAATTTTATATAGTTCCTGAAGGAAAGAAGGGGAATACATTCCAGGATCAGTATAAGATGTATTACTACTAAATCTGATAGATAAAAATAAACTCAAAAATGGCTTCCCTGGTGACCTACGGGTTAAGTCTCAGTGCTGTCACCTCTGCAGCCTGAGCTCGATGCCTGGTCAGGGAGCTACTCACATGCGGTGCAGCAGACCGCTCCTGTCTCACTTGCTGCTCCCTCAGCAGTGTATTTCAGTAGATCTGCCTATTTTGCACCCCGCTGTCTCTGGTGAATCCTCTCACCCTTCCCTTGTCCCACTCCCAACACCTCTGGTCTACACCCCAGTTCTAAGCAAAATAAATAAATAAATATATGTGTGTGTGTGTGTATGTATATATATATATATATATATATATATAAATAAAACTCAAAATGATTAGCATCCCACTATATTAATACTGTTACATAGTTCTTTATAGTGAGAGAATTCCTATTTTGACGAATATATTTTTTTGTTTGTTCTTAGCTACTTTTCTGTTGTGGGATGACATAAAGTGTGTGCATGTGTGTGCGTACGTGTGTGCTTGAAATAATTTATTAAAAATAAATGCAGAGAATGCTTAATAAGTAAAATGTAGTCACTTTCACACATTTTCTTTTCTTAATACAAACTCTTTCAGTGGATTAAATTTCTACCATTACTCTTATTTTAAGATTTAAGAATGCAAAGGTGAATATGATGGTTTCTGATCAGGGAACTCACAGTTTATTATGTTCCAGGCTTAAAATACTAAACACTGGGAATACTGTAACTTTTTAAAAAATTGTTACTTTCTCTTAGTTCTCAGACACATTTTTAGAATGTTGATTCATTCCTTTCACTGTTTGTGGAAGAAGTTTGATTTCATCAGACTTAATATAGTTAAATAAAAATTTGGTTAAAGTTGTAGACTAAGTTGATGATATTTAGACTTAAGTTTGTTTCTTTCTTGAATTAACAGCTTTTCTACTTTTGGTTTTATTTCTCAAAGGTTGTGAAGATGAGAAAAGACGTGAAGAGAATCCGAGTTTTGGTTATCCGAAAACTTGTCAGGAGTGTTTCCAGACTGAAGTCAAAAAAGTTAGTCATTTAAAGTAATGGTCCTGTGACTAATATGTCAGTTATTTTTGTTCAGTATTTACAAAACTTGAGGGTGGGACCTAGAGGAATAATTAAATGTCTCTCTGATACAGCACTTTGTTAAAGTAAAGAGGATCTGAGTGTACTAGAATGTGCTGTGTCAGCATGTCTTTCTGTGGTGTGTGCCTGATAATCCCTTGAGAGATGTGAATTCTTATGTTTTTTCAAAACTCATTTTGGTCGTTCTGACCATAACTTAAATCATGTATGAAGATTTTATATTACTCTGTCCCTTCAATTGATAATTAAGTTGAAATCTTCAGTATCTTGTGAAAGCGTTTATTAAAATATAGTATTCTGATTTTTAATTTTTTTTTAATTATGTGAATTATCTATGAAATTATGTGACTTATATGTGAAAAATTGAATTTTTAGTATCACTACCGTTAAAAATAAGTATAATTTTTATACTTTGGGCATGAATACAGTCGTCAGGTGTTTTGTTCCTGATTAATTTCTTTCTCTTGTAAATGTTTCAGGAGATTGAGCTGCCTGATATAGTCATACATTTAGAATCTTTAAGTATTTCTTTAATTCCGCAGAATAAATTTTGCTCTAATAAAATTTTATGTAACCTTTAATAGTAGCTTATGAAATGTTTATTTTATTAATAAAACATACTATCAATTGAGTGATTAAAAACAGTTATTTGGCTTTCCCGTTAAGGAATTAGAAGGCATATTATCTATCAGTGATACAGTCATGTATGTAATGCTGGGACAATATGTATTTTTGCCAAAAGGATTTGTTGATGAGATTGAAGTATGTGTTAGGCAGAGGGGAAGAGTAGTTCAGGATGACTAGGTGCTTGGTTTTTAGAAATTTATTGTGCTTTTTTAAAAGAAATGAATTATCTTCATTATGATATGAGTCTCAAATTAATGTTTTTCCTGACTGCATGTTGTAATGTGTTTTTTGCAGGGGTACTGAAGATGCGCTGTCCAAAAACCAAAGACGGGCACAAAGATTGCTTGAAGAAATTCATGCCATGAAGGTAAGAACATGTGTGTATGTGTGTTTTCTTTCTGTCAGCCTGTAAAATGTGTGTGATGTTACTTATTTGAGGAGCTGTGTCTGTGTGTGTGTGTGTGTGTGATGTTGCTTCTTTGAATATTATTGTGAGCTGACAAAGAATTATTTGTGTGGGTCTGTTTGGTGAAGAATGCAGTACATTTAGAAAATTGTAATATGTTTAAACTTTGTATTTTTCCATGTTTTTTACTGAATTTTGTGAAAGTGCTAGACAAATTTGAGTTAAAACTGCCAGGCTAAACTCATTGATGTTTAATAATATCTCGTGCCTAAGTTTTTTTTTGTTTTTACTGTAACTTAAGGCATAGTCTACGTTGAGTTCAGGAATTAAAGTGTTCATACTATTTGGTAATGTAGATGGTAATATTGGCAGCTGACATCATGCTTAGCCTATTGCCAACTCAATAAATTTTTGTGTGGTGGTGTCAGCATTTTATTTAGCTCTGTAGTAACTTGAAGTAAAATTAGTATTGGACCAAAATGATGCGTACTTTTGTTTCTTCAGCCAGACTCTTCACTAGCATAATTTTTAGGTCTTCTCACTGCTCTTATTTTGTGGAAACTTTCATTTACCAAATGACATACTATTAAATGTCTGGGAGACTGTTTTATTGCGGAACTTAAACACAACATTTGGTACCAGCAATTATCTTAATTTCAGGGTCATTTCGCATGTATGTTTGACTACTGCATTTTGGTATAACTTTCAAGTTTTGAGATAGAAGAGCAAGAGAATTTTCTAACAGTATCTTAATTGAGTTAGATTATCAAAGCTTCTCATCATTTTTCCCTTTTGCAGGAATGGCAGAATTTTATGGGACAAAGTTATCATAATTAATCTTAGTGGAAATAGACTTAGGACCTGAATCTCATGGTTCTTCTTTGGAGTAGATTTATTTGTTCCTTGTGGGGTGTTTTCATTTGTCATCACCTGTCTCCAGCAAACAGGACTGCAAAATTCATGGAATCCATGTGATAAATCTTTCTTTCTCAAAGATTTAATCCCATTTTAATCCAATCACACAGTCAAATACTCTGGCTCCTAATTTTCATCTGTCACGTTGGTTTGTTTACGCATCACTTTGACTTTCTCCTATACTTTATTTTCCCATGAAATTCCTATAAGAAATAAAATCTTTAGAGATTTTCACTTTGAGGATAATACTAAGATAGAAAGTTATCATTTATCTCTGTCTCTTTCACTTTCTCTTAACCTAAGCCCTTACTAAATTACATTCTTACCTAAAAATTTCCCTGTAATTTCTTCTGAATAGTCATTTTTGTAGTCCTAAATTATTCAGAGGTTTTGAACTGCTATGTAATTGTTGATTTTATTTTACCATGGAAAGGATGCATTATATATATAAGTGCATGTGCAGAGCATGAAGAGTTTCAGAACAAACACCACTCAATCTTCACAATGCTTTTCCTCTAACTCAATGAATTTTATTTAGTTAATTTCAAAGAAAAATTTTCCTGTTTGGTATATGTGTAAAGCTTCCTCCTTAGTTTTCTTACATCTCATCAACAGTAGGAAGTCAGATTCAGTGATAGTTAAACATCATAGGTTCACAAGATAACTGAGTCACCACCATAGATCTTTTTTTGTATTTTTCCTTGTGTTTCATAATACCAATGTAATTGTTGCATCATAGGAAGCTAAATTTCTAAGCCTGTATTCCTTGGATTTATAAAATTAGTAGTATTTGTATTTCTTGAATTCTTGGCAACAATTATGGTGGTCTAGATTAAATGTTCCAACTTCAACTTTTGTAAAGCTGTTTAAAACAAGATTCACTTTAAATGAAATAAAAATAAGTAAAATAGAATAAAAAGAGAACTAGAGACACTGTGTTTGCTTCTCTGTCAGGTTAATTTCACTTCTCATTCATGGCTTTTTTGTATAATTGGCCAGCTTTCTAAAGAAACAAATATATAGGGCATTTTTTAAAATTGAATGGTCATTTGTAATTTTCTAAGGAAATGTTTATCGTGTACATGGGAGTATCAAAGAGTTAGTCACAAAACAGACAACTCAAAGTCACAATTAAATTTTGAGAAAAACCTCTACTTATTCTTTTTTCCAGATGATTTTTCCCCCTTGGCTCATATACCAATACATTTTTAGTCTTGTTCATGACTTACTGTCCTGTATTTGCTTCCTATGATAATAGGGTATTTTGTTGCAAGATTGAATTCCTCAAGAAGAAAACCTGAGATATTTTTAAAAATGGGAATTTGTTTTTTCTGGCCAAGGGGGGGAAAAAAACGGCCTGCTCTTTATGATACTATATTATCATAGGTTATAATTTTATAGATTCCAATGTATGAAATACCAAGACGGACTGTCTTTTCTATTAGTTTTGATACTTTTACCTTTGAAGATAGTATAAACATTGGTTTTGAAACTTCCTTTTCTTTTTTTTTTTAATTAAAGTAGCATGTCACCTTGTATAGATCGCCAAGTTATTTAGCTAGAAAAGAAAGATGGTAAAATTAAGACATATACTGAAATCAGTCAAAACGAACAAGAAATCTCAAATAATAGTGGCAACAACTAGCTTTTATTGAGTAATTACTGTGTGCCAGAAACTATATTGCATGTTTTATATTCTCTCTTATGAGGTAGATATTATCCTTATAGACTAGGGGAATGGGGACTTGAGCAACTTGCCCAAGGTCAAATAGTTGTTACGTGGTGGACTTCTTCACTGGTTATAAAACTAATGTGTTAGCTACTTTACTTTCTATAAGACAAGAACTTCCTGAAATATGTCTAGACTTTACTCTCCTAGAGATTGGATGAGATGATATGATTAACATGGTATTTGCTCTCTAGGAATAAAAGACCCAAAGATGTGCAAAATGTTTTCAGATTCTTTAGTTCCTCACAGATACACAGGGTTACCTAGGTCTGCCTCCCCCTTTTTTTAAAACACCCTCTTTTAAGGAGATTACTTTTCCCTGTGGTGAAATAGCACTGGTAGTGTAAAGATTAAATAAAGCCTTTTTAATACTTGATGGTATAAAATTTTTTCAGTTCTGTGGCTATAATTGTGAACTGTGTTAATTGTTTGCAGTTGTCTTCAGGGCAGTTAGAACAAAGTAGTGTTTTGCTTTAGATGCTTCAGCCTACTTTTTGGTTAGATCATAGACAATACTTCCATCTAATATCCCTGCTATAGACTAAAATCAGAAAACAAACAAAAAGGTGGAATAATATGAATTGAAAACTACAAAACTGGCTTCTAAGTCCTACAGTTGAGATATAATTAAAGTTATGAACTTGGAACTCTTTATGCTTCAGTTTTTTCATCTAGAAAATTAAGATAATTGAGTAGATTATCTTCCAAAAAGTCATTCCTTGCTCCTCAGTCCTGTTCTTTTGTCTGAATTAATTTGGAATTTACTGCCTTCACTCTCTCATTCTTTTGATCATCAGCAAGACTTTTTAGCTTCATACTGAAATAGTATTTTTTGTGATAGTCTAATAATTAGGTTTTGTCTTTTAATTACAAAGCAGTTGACATGTTTTTACATCTCATTATAATACTACTTACTTTACATAAATACTTAATTTTCTAAATACAGCTATTCCTTATTTTTTTTGTCTTTGGTTAAGGACCTTTCTCTGTGCTTACTTTTTTTTTTTTTTTTTTAAGATTTATTTATTTATTTATAATACAAGCCCTGGGTACAGTCAGAAGCGCAGGAGGGTGAGAGAATTCACCAGAGCCATAGCGGGGAACGGAACAGGCAGACCGACAAAATACACTGCTGAGGGAAGCAGTGAGCTCGGCAGGAGAGGTCTGTCGCACCATGTGGGACCCTCGCTGGTGGCCGGGGATTGAACTGGCGCTGCAGAGGCTGCGGGCAGCTTCGCAGCCCAGCACTCAGCCGCTGTGCCACCAGGGGAGGCCCACTCTGTGCTTACTTTTAAGCTTCTAACAATTTGCAATGATGATAATTATTTTTCAGATATGACAGTCATCCTTGCTTTAGTACAGAGACATAGTTTTTGGTATTTAAAAGATGACATATGATGAAACTCTAAAATTTACTCTAGGTCTTTGTTTCTTAACACACTGGTAAGTTTGTGCTTAGGTGTCTCATGGGAAAAGTCTTTTGCTTCTCCAATTCAGGGCTGTTCAGCTCTTATTGTGCTATATCCCTTTCTTTATTGCTTCAAATCCTGGATGTTCCTCAGCTGATAAACTTGTTTTCTGTCCTAGTACTTGTTATCATCTCTCCTTTCCCTTCTTACTAGATTAGTATCTTCTAATAATACGCTGTGAGCACGACCTGCTCACTCCCCTTCTCTCTTCAGCCTATTCAGTTTAGCGTCTGCCTACCTGTTTATCAGTGTCCTTGAGCAGGAGTGACACTGAGCCTCATGTGCTGGTTACCCCTTCATTCTTTCTTTATCATCTGTCTCACTCTCTACTAGCAAGTTTAACTGTTATTATCATTACTCCAAACACTTTGGAATCTCTCTCTAGTGAAAATCTTTTCTGTAAGATCTGCACTTATATTTAGCACCACTTTGGTGTTTTCAAATGCACCTGAAACTCAACATTTTATAGAATGCATTTTTTTAGCCAAGCTAAAATACTTTTAAGATTGTAGGATATCTTATGAAGCCTAAGGTTGTGAGCAGCTTAACCTCACCAGGGATTGGAGTTAGGACATGGAGAGCTCTCAGAAATGAGGCAGCTCTGTTTGTTTGCTTCATTCCTGTCCCCTTTTCCTTCCCTTTTATGCTCTCTCCGCTTTTCTTCATCTTCACCTCTCCCTGCTCACACTCCTCCCTCTTTCTCCCTTAATCTCTGACTCTCCAGAATGCTTCCATTCCTTAGCCCACAGTCACCTTATCATGACAACCTTAACTCCAGAACCCTCATGCTTTTTGTTCATGGAATAAACTCCCATTTGCTTCAGCTCTCAGCCTGTCCTGGGTTAGATGTTCATCTTGGTCCAGTCAGCTCTCCCATTGGGATAAGAGGGGTAAAAGTAAGGTATCACAAGGCAAAGAGTAAATAAGCAGATATTTCAAAAGTGGTCGGTATCCTAGCATTGATCCTAACAGTTTGTACCTCACCGCCATGCTGTAGTAAGATGTTCTTCTCTTCCAGAATTGATGATGGTACTATCATTTATCTAGTTTTTTAAGCTAGAAATCTAGAAATCATTTTGAATTTCCTTTCCCCTTAGCTCCCTCTTGCTCACAATCTTGTGTTTCACCAACACCTTTATATTTGTCCTCTAAATGTGTAGCCATTTCTTAGCTCAGGTCTTACAGTTCTCACTTGGACTTTCTGCCTCTGGCCTTATTCCCTTCACATCACGTTCAGCACTGTAATCAGTGACCTTTCTAAAATACAGATCTGTTCAGAGTACATTCTCCCTTTGTGGCAGAAAGGTATTTCGTCTTACTTTACTCGAGCCTCCTCTCTTCTTCATCTGCCTATTCCATACTTTTGGTACCAGCCTTATTGAACCCCCAGCATAGCTATGCCAGTGCGTCCTTGCATTTGACCAGGATTTTTACACACAACACATCTTTCTAACTGAATAAAACTTACTGTTCACTTCAGTACTGAATTATTTTGTTACTTGGTCTAGGAAAATTACACTGACACTACCCATTGACCCTACCTTCTATATACAACCCCTTAGTTTGTATCTGTTGGTGCCATTATATCACACAGCAACCTGCTTTCCTGCCATTCCTACTCTTTAGAGAGACCATCTTAAGGAAACAGGTCTTTGTACTCAATTCTTTGTCCCCAACACTTACTAACGTGTCAGGTATGTAGAGTATGCTGCTTGGCTAGCTGGTGACTTTGACTCAAACTTTCCTCCTTGTATCGACATGTTTAGAATGGTAAGGTTGCATTGAGTCTCTGTAAATAAGTGGAATACTAAACAACTGATACTAGTTGTCTGTAACCACAGAGTCATCTTTATTTTTGTTGTTTTTAATGTTAAGGATCAGAAACAGAAGAATGAGTAGTCTTCATTTTATAGTACTCTTAAGCAGTGATCTAAGGCCATCTGACTTAACAGTTTTTGAACAGGCAGATTTTTTATTGCTTCTAAAGTCAGAGCAAGATACCCTGACTTAATATCCTTCTATACCCATGACATTTGAAATAATAAACAGAAAGAGTGATATTTTAAAAGATCACTATATACTACTCTGTTTCCACTCATGCAGTGGCATTTAAAAACAGATCATCAGGTTGGAATTCCAGTTTGTTTCTTGACATGTGGTTTCAGCATCTTTAAGCCAGTATTTTGAATAAGGCATATTCCTGAAACCCTTAACATTGTTGCATTTTTAATATGGAGGTATTCTTGATTTTCATTGTGGGCTTGTTAGTATAAAGATGTTATATCAATTCTGTAAAGGTTTTGATATGTTTATATTTTTTTAAATGAGAGCAGTTGTGACACATGAAAGTGGCATTCCATCTCTGTTTTTGAACCTGCTTGCTTCAATTTGAAAACAAAAGTTACAGCTTATTGGCCA
Source organism: Talpa occidentalis (assembly GCF_014898055.3). Classification (NCBI taxonomy): domain Eukaryota; kingdom Metazoa; phylum Chordata; class Mammalia; order Eulipotyphla; family Talpidae; genus Talpa; species Talpa occidentalis. Next base: position 82,641,748 of record NW_023601322.1, on the reverse strand, counting down.
CAGTGATGGAAATGCAATTACTATTTACAATTTATTTTTAAAATAAGGACTGATTTTGGAATTGCTTCTGTCCTGATAAAACTAGTTCAAAGACTACTGAGTATGTAAACAGGATTTAGGGGAAGGCAGTAAGAAAGGATTATCACATGAGCTTTTTTAAACTTTTTTTTTTTATTTTTGTTTTGATTTTATTATGTTTTGTAATTCTGGAAATTTGAACTTACAACCTTGGCAGAACATTTCTACTAACTGTGAACTTATCCAAAATCCCTTTTCAACTATTCATTCAAAAATTTGGACAACCAATACTACTGTCCTGATTCCATTATAAACTGATGTGGTGACTGAGAGAAGAGGCAAATATTATAACATATTTTGTTGGAAACATAATGGTAGGCAAACTACCATAGAGAAATACAGCAATAAGGACAATAAATAACTGGTCTTGCAAAATGGGATTTTCTTTTCTATTCAGCTGGGATATCACCTGAACTTGGGGTTAAGCAGATAAATTTTTCTCAGACATTTGTATTCATTAACTACAACACACATCTTGTATTGATAGACTTCTCTTGTAATAGAAACTATGTAATCTTTTTGTTTTTTCTATTTGCTAAAATAACTTATGTTAATGTTTTGGCTACTCAATATTTTGTGATAACAAGAGCTCAATGTTCCATTTTTCTTGAATATTAAGAATTTCATTAAATTTTCTCTGCCTGCTATTAAATTATGTTAGCTATATAGTGCTCTAAAATCGAAATCATGAGGGGAGTGATTGCTTTAATTTAAAAAAGCTTCTTTGGCAACTTATAATGAAAATGGATAGTTCACTTTTATTCTTTTAAAAATCAAATAGTTGTAGGAACCTAAAGAAAGGGTCTGTTCATTTACTGACTTACAGGATTTAAGGAAGATCTTACAGAAGGGGGGACACTGATTTGTAACTTGTAGCATCACTGTGATTCTGTTTTGGAAAGGGCATTGTAGATAACTAAAATACACAGATAACAAGCATGCATGTCTAAAAGTACATTGTGTGGGCCTCCCTGGTGGCGCAGCAGTTGAGCGCTGGGTTGCGAAGCTGCCCGCGACCTCTGCGGCGCCGGTCCGATCCCAGGCTGCTCCCTGGCCACCGGAGGAGGGTCCCACATGGCGCGCAGACCTTTCCTGCCGCCTGCTGCTCCCCTCAGCAGTGTGCTTCGGTCCTTCTGCCTGCTCTGCTCCCCACTCTGGCTCTGGTGAATTCTTTCACCCTCCTGCGCATCTGACTGTACCCAGTGCATGTATAAACAAAACAAACAAACAAACAAATAAAAAACATGCCTCTATAAAAAAATTAAGTAAAATAAAAGTACATTGTGTGACTTAGGAGAGCTGGTCAGCGATCTATTTCTATTATAGTATTACACACTTAGAACTGTAATTGTTTCCTTACATGTCTCCTTTTTTGGAGGAGAGGATATTGTTTTTCTATCTCCAGGGTTTAGTCTACTAAGAGAAGTACAATCATAAAAGAAGACATAAAAGAAGACAAATCAGCAGGTATTTCTGCAGTGATAAAGGTGGCTGAAATATGGAATGAATGCAGCAACAAACAGCTGAAGATAGTGGCTGATATGGTAGATGAAACTATAACTCAAAGTCTTGTAAAAGCAGTAGATGATCAAAGGTCTTTGAGTAATCATGTGCTTTCTTGAAAAATCTGAAGGAGAATGGAGAATTGACTACAGGAAAAGAGATTGGTGACAAAATAACTAGTTAGGAAGTAGTAGTTGACTTAATTTTCAAATGCCTCATGGAGACATTTATTATGCTTGACTTTATGGAAGATAATATGCCATGCAGTTTATTGTTCCTGCTCCACAAAAATCTTTCTTTGTCAAAGAAAGGAGCTGGTACACACGGTTTTAAAAATAGGATAAGTTTAATAAGTGCTTCAGAAATTTTAAAGAAGCAATAGATTGCTTTAGATAGTAACCGAGGAAGGTTTCTTGGAAAAGGTAAAAGTTTAATAACAAATACTCATGTTTTTGATTTATTAAATTGATATAATTTCCTTTATATTCTTTTATTGAAATATGCTTAGGTAGTAAAGATACTGTTTTATGTAACAACTTCACTTCTCAGACTTACATGTTATTTTACAGGGCTCGGAAGCTCAGCTTTAGTTCTAAGAACAGTTCATAAACAATAATAAGTTCTTAATAAGTTCTTACTGTATTAATTATTGCTTACTTTGTACCAGGTTCTTTACTAGAGCCTATAAATCATCTCTAACCTTCCTTGTAACTCTTCAAGTTTCCAGGTTAGCCCTATTTTACTTATGTAGAAACTGAGGATATAAGGGTTAATTGTTTTGCCGAAGGTCACACTACTAGAACATGGAAAAGTTAGTATTCAGCCCTCAGTCCATATCTGTCTGAATCAGTAACTCATTTTCTTTTTTTTTTCTTTAAAGATTTATGTTTTGTTTATACAAGAGCTGGGGTACAGGCCAGAGGTGCGGGAGGGTGAAAGGATTCACCAGATTGGGGAGCAGAACAGGCAGACAGACCGAAAGCACTGCTGAGGGGAGCAGCAGACGAGACAAGAGAGGTCTGTTGCACTATGTAGGTAGCTCCCTGGCCGGTTACGAATGGAACCTTTGCTGCAGAGGCTGTGTGCAGCCTCACAGTGCTGTGCTCAACCCGCTACACCACTGGGGAGGCCCAGTAACTCATTTTCTTAACACTCTGCTAAGCTAGCCTCTCTTTAAGTATTAAATGTACAACTTTATCACAAATAATTGATTGTTATAAAGAAATGGGCTTTTTCTGTATAATTTTAATGATCACTTAATTAAAAAGTAAAAATCATTGAGTGTATTATTGTTATCTCTTGGGAAAAAAGATAGGTTTCATTTATAATTTGAAGTAATTAGAATAGTCAGCATTCTTAAATATTTAAGGCCTGCTTTTTCATGACAGATGTTGTGTATGCATATAATATTTAGAAATTGTATTTGGACGCAAAATATCGAAAGAGTCATTCCCTTGGGACCATGAATTAGCGGCAATGATTATCTTTCTAAACAACTTTATTCCTTGCCAAATCTGGGACTATATTTTAAACAAATTTGAATGTAAGATAATTTTAGTATTAATTGATGTAGATTGTTTAAACTAGTAACACATGGACATGTATTTAAGAATAGAATATGACCTTTATTATATGTTCCCTTAAAAAGGATTACTGGAAACTTGAAGTTTCTAGAGAAAATACTTTGAGGGAACCAGAATTTGTAATAAATAATTTGACTTCCTTGGGATTTTGAAATACCACCTCTTATTCTTTCACTTAAGGACCACATTGTTTTAATATATCGCTACATCCCTGTAGCATATCCCTGTATCTTAGTCAAAATTACATATTTATAATGATTGCTTCCGTCTCCTAGTATAATTTCTCTTAGACCTTTTGGTGAATTTCCTGATTTGGTCCCTATGGCAGAAAATATGTTTTATGGGTATCTGTAGTTATGTAAGTTTGAGGGTTTTATTTTATTTTTTTCCTCTAACTTTTTAGAGTTGGACAAGGAAAACATAAACTTGCAATAGATAAAAAAAATTTAGGGGTTAAAAAAGTAATTATGTTAAGGTTTAATTTTGTCATTGTTTTATTTGATATGATGAGTAATAGTAACACCTATATACTTCTCATCTTCACTGATTTTAACATGCTATCCTGAATAGATCTAAAAGTGGTTTTAAATATTTTATTTATTCCTTAATAATTTGCCACAAATTTATGCTCTTTGAAACAAATGTTTGGATTCTAATTCAAAAATAGTAAACTTTTTCCCTCAAGGCCAACCATTTTATAGAAGAGAATTTGTAGAATGAAAAAAAAAAAAAAATCTCTGTTCACTTAGTCCTTAAAATGCAATATTCTGCATAGAATTTGTAGGCTGATGTAATGCTGCGTCTCATTTTCTCTGCCTACCTCTCTGAACAGTGATTTTATGTGCCAAGAATAGTTAAGTATTTATGTTTTTTTCCTTTGGCATTAAAAATGTGATCATGTTCGGTCACTTAGGTTAAAAAAAAACTATTTCGTCCTATTTTCTAAAATTTATATTTAATGTAAGAGATTGGACTGTAATCATAAGGGAATTTTGAAACTTCATTTAATAATTTGATAATGTTTGTTCAGTTAATTAATGTATACTTTTAAATGAAATGCAAATCTTTGGACTTAATTCAAGTTTTTGTGTTTGTCCACCGAAGTCGTGGTTATTTTCATGTCAGTAGTTAATCTGCTATCTTGATGAAAATAATTTGTAGTTGAAAGATGCATCAGTTCAGTTTTTAAAATATGAAGAATCAGCTTTTTATATGAAAGTCAACTTGGAACTAAAATGAGACATTACTATTTGTAGACATTTAGTATTTCTTTACCTGTCTGCCAGCAAAAACCTAATACTAGTAAAATTTCCTAATAGTAAACTTGTTTTGTTTTATACTGTTACTCTCCTATTCAGGAACCTAAATCAACTTCCTAGTATGTACCATGCCAGGTCTAATTCCTCCTGCATATTAATAACCTTTTTATCAGTTCACTCTCCTCATCCTCATCAGCTTTGCCTGTCATCTCCATTTCTAGACAGGACAATCACCATCATGTTCCCTAGGCATACATTGTGCATTCCTGCTTTTAAGTTTTCCTGTAGCTTTATACGATAACAAGGTACCTCACACATACTTGTGCAAAACCTTCACTAGCATCTACACTGTTAATTTTTTGGGAAAGACACTGAATGATGCCTGAAGACTCATGCCTGGAAATGTTTATCGTAAAGGATGGGGAGATTATACAATTTGAGAAAGACTTCTCACTAATTTGTGTATCTTTTTATCATTCCCACCATTGAGAACTACCACAACTAAGCACAAATTATCCTGCTTACTTCATCTTCATACATATATTACTTAGTGAGTTTTTAGCAGTTGGTTACATTGCATTTTCCTTTGTATAACCATGTCAGGTATTTGCATCTTATTTCAAAAATTAAACTGCACCGTTTTGGTTGTCTTTCTGTTTAGTGTCTGGTGTTCTACACACCAGAGGCTCTCAGTAACACATTTCAGAGGTTAATGTGCACATCTATAATTAAATTTTTAAAGAGATTATAGCTAAGCACAATTAAATTTTTGAAGACATTATAGCAAAGTACCTTTAAATTTTTCTAGTGAAAATGAAGATAAATCCTTATCAAAATTGTGTACTTATTAGTTCCATTTATTCTCCGTCTAATTATGCTTAGGACTTCCTTATTAGCTTGCTTTTTACTTCAGGTTTTGGATTTTGAATTTCAAATATCAGTGATTTTTTTAAAAGTGATATTAGCAATGTATTGATGACTTTTGAAATGTAGAAGGACATAATTATAAAGACCAAAAGGAATAAAACCATTTGTATTATTTCCTGAAATGTTTCACAATTTGGCTTGGTACTGCTTTTGTACCTTGAACTAATTATGTGTCCTTGTGTTTGTTTCTTTATCTTCAATCTGGAAATAATTCCTGTTTGACTTGTTTGGCAAATAAACTACACACTATCAATAGTCTCAATATAGGGCATTCTATAGTGTACTATAGTCTTTAACTCTATGTAAATGGTACAGATGAAATACTCAAGATGCCCATTACACCATTTTGACAAGTTTAAAAACTTTTTTAATGGCAGAGTGGTTCTGAACAGGGAACATCCAGTTCATCAACATTGTCGATATTGCATTGTGACTTTAGATCAGAAGATGAAATCATTCTTATTGTTTTAATTAGGACTGTAGGATTCAAAAAAACAAAACTTTTTACTTGACATTATTTAGTTCTGTACTTCACCAGGAAAATTCATGTTGAGTCATCCTCATGACCAATGCTCTTGATTTCAGCTCAACAAAAATATATTAGCTCTGTACTCTGCATGCCAGATAACTCTACTTGTTTATGGAAGTATAGAAATTAACATGTTGGTGTCCCTTCAAAAGCTTGTATAGTCTAATGAAAGAGATGACAAGTGAACAGAGCACTTGAGTAGTTCATTGGATTAGTGTTAATATGCTTTGAGACTTCAGTCCTGACTTCCTGTAACATGATACACCTGAGGTAAAAAGAGAAAGTTTCCTGATCCACTGTTATGTATTTGGGGAGGAGTATTGGAGAGGACAATGTAATAAAGAAATTATTTAGTGTGTTAATAGATGGTGTGCTATGGAAAATATATAGGACAGAGTGAAAAAGATTTGAGTGGTGATCTGATGCAGTCAATTTGATGTGTAAATCTGGGGTATTGAAAAGATATAGGTTAATGATAGAGACTTTGGGGAGTGGTTTATTGACATGTATGCGATATTTTAAGTCATAACACTGACTTGTGATTTAGCTCATTCTAGGAAGCTTAAAGTTTAAAGGAACCAGAAACTGTCGGGTTAAGTTACTCCCCATGCCAGTTATTTGATGCCTGTAAAAGGCTAATTTATTGAGCTTCAGAATTGGAGGTGTCCATTTACTCACTGCCATGGGTCAGGCCGCTCAAGGTAATATCTACACTAATCAAATACATGAGTCAAAGAAAAATGATTTGTCCCAAGTATGTGTGTGCTTTATAAAAAAGAACCTTCGAGAACTAGCAGAAGACAAATTGAGCTGTAAGAATTTTGTAAATGGGAATTTTGTCCTGGAAAAAGAGAAATATTTTGAGGAGCCTTGAAAAAAATTAGTCATGAGACTGGATGAAATCACTAGGAAATATTATGTAAAAGGCAAAGAAAAAAGTATGAAGAAGAGAATCCTAGTCCAGTCTTAAGGTAGGCAGAAGAAGATGAAATAGCAAAGGAGGGTGAGAAAGAACAACCAAAAAAATGTGCCCTGTAAGTCAAATGGAAAAAAAAGTAAGGAAAAATTAAATTGTTAAAAGTTGATGATAAGCTAAATAGGGGAAGATGACTTAGGCGCAACTGATATGTGTAGTAAGAAAAGTACGAAGACTGGCTCATTAAATTTAGCAACATGGGACTCTTGTGATATTCACAAAAATGGGACTGTTGAAATATTTCATGCAAAAGTCCACTTAAAATGGGTTTTATAGAAAGCAAAGTTTAGAAATAACAAGAATGACAAGTATTAGAATTATGGGTACCGCATGCCCACGTTTCCCAGTGATTTTCCTGATTTCCACCCCAGTGTAATTTTTATTTATTTTTTTTTTTTTTTTTTTTTTTTGTTTTTTTTGTTTTTTTTATAGAGGCATGCTTTATTTATTTATTTATTTGTTTGTTTGTTTTGTTTATACATGCACTGGGTACAGTCAGAAGCGCGGGAGGGTGAGAGAATTCACCAGAGCCAGAGCGGGGAGCAGAGCAGGCAGAAGGACTGAAGTACACTGCTGAGGGGAGCAGCGGGCGGCAGGAGAGGTCTGCACACCATGTGGGACCCTCCTCTGGTGGCCGGGGAGCAGCCGGGGATCGAACCAGCGCCACAGAGGCTGCGGGCAGCTTCGCAACCCAGTGCTCAACCGCTGCGCCACCGGGGAGGCCCAACCAGTGTAATTTTTAATATGCTTCATTTCACTCTCAGCTGTATCCTGGTTAGAATATCAAAGTGTTTGATTAATGTGGTTATTATGATGCACTGTTGTCTTTATTCCTTTTGACACCCAAATTTAACCAGTGGTATCCCTTTTAAGCTAGTTTATGTGATCTTTATAACAAAATATTGCTGGGCTGAAACTTTTCTTCCCTTTGCTTTCCGGCATTTCTCTAAGAAGCACTGCTTCATTTTAGTGGTATTTAATGGCCAAGAGTTGAAATGTGAGTAGATTTTAGTTTGGGGAAAAGGGATTTAGAGAAAGAAAGTCCACTAATAGAAAGTTAAAAAGCAAGTATTTGCCAACAGAACAGAGGTGGGAGAATAGAAATATTCAGGGGATTTTAAATGGGTGGTATCTGAAATTCCTAGAAGTATATTATAACATTGGAGCAAAAAGATATATTAAGACCAAATAATAAAAGGACTTCAATATCAGACTCTCTGTCCTTGACTTCATTTTATAGCCAGGACAGTGACATAATGGACCTTGAAGTTACTGGTCCAGAGGCAGGAAATCCACCTAATCTATAAAGAAGTCCTGAATCTGTGGGTAGGATAACAGTAGTCCAAGGGAGGAAGTCAAAATCAGCAGACACGATGGAAGAGGATGTATGGGGTGGGCCAGGTGGGGGGGGATATAGTAGGAGCATGCTGAGGAGGCCTGCAGTGGCAGGTAAATGAGCTCTCACCTGAGCAGCAGAGGTGGCAGATACCTTAGTAGCAATAAAGAACACAGAAATTGCTGAAAGAGACAGATAATTTACTTAGAGAAATCTCTTGGCAGTATACTAACTATAACCTAAATAAAATTCCATCTGTTAGAACTATATTAGCAAATAGTAGAGCAGTGTTTAGGAAATAAGGATTTTGTTGTCACCAAGGGCTAACCATAAGATTCCCATTGTGGAAAGTTCTCTCATGAGTTATTTCAGAGAAATGCAATTCTTGCCTCATTTTCAAATAGACAAAAAAAAAAAAAAAATAACTTCAAAGAATACAGACCTCTCTTGCCCTTGTAATTCTTTGCACCGGGGACTAAGCCCCCATATCCTAAATATCATATTGAACTTCAGTCACATTTCAGAAAATGCAAGCATGTTTTATATTTTAAGTTAGAAGCCCAGCTGTAATGAGAACCTCTTAGAATTAAAACGTTGTCAAGCTTACTACCTCCAAGTTCCTTTTTGTCTTTTCGCAGTTTCCCACCCCACTCTGTTTGATATAGATTAATTTGGTTGCAGCCTACTTTTCCCAGCTCAGCCAGAGACAGCACTGCTCTGGTTGTATGGTGTGAATCAGTATATTGCAGTGGTCAAACAAGTTTCTGGAGAGAAAAAAGACAAGTAGATAGCCAAATAACCAAAATTGGGATTACTTCATTTCAATTGAATTTGCTATTTTGAATATGAGCAACACAGTAGCATTTGGCATGGTGTGGAATAAGGGAGAGGGACTATTCCGATAGATCCAGTTATTAGTAGATGACTACCTTCAGCAAGTTAGTTTAAACTAATTCAATTAGGAAGCAACTACAATAATTTCTCATCACCACTAACAACAGGATATGGCAAAAAGCAACATGTGGAGATTCTAGGCCTGGCCCTTGCTATAATCCTGAATGAATCTTTCATTTTCTTGGGTCATTTTCTCTTCTGTCAAATTGAGTAGATGAAAGCATCCCCAAAACTACTGTGAACCTCAGTAATTCACTGGAATGATTCACAGGACTCAAAAATAAAAAAAGGTCTTTATACTCCCAGTAATGGTTTATTACTATTCAGTGGAACAAAATTAGCAAAACGGAAATGTATGTGAAGTGTTCAGGTATGAGCAAACACAGACACCATAAACCACATTCGTAGCATAAACAGTTGGTACCCAGTCACCCAAGGGCTCATAGCTCCTAGGAGCTGGACAAAGGTCATTCCTGAAGACAGGACATTCTCCCTAGGCAGCCACAGAACTTGAACAACCTAGACTTACGAATTAACCCTCTGTTAACACTGGTAAAGAATTGTGTGATGACTGAAGTTCCTTGTAGTTCTAATGATTTGTGATTGCAATAATAACTCCTAGCATGTATATTATAAATAGTATAGTATTTTACTTTGTTTTGCAAGTATATTACATATTTTTTTTAAGATTTATTTATGCATACAAGAACTGGGGTATAAGCCAGAGGTGGGGGGTGGTGAGAGGATTCACCAGAGAGAGTAGGGGACAGAACAGGCAGATCCACTGAAATAGACTGCTGAGGGAGCAGCAGGCAAGACAGGAGAGGTCTGCTGTGCCATGTGTGTTAGCTGGCTGGCCAGCCAGGGTATCGAACTCATGCTGCAGTGGCTGGCAGCAACTTGACAGCGCTGTCTTTAACCCCTGTGCCACCATGGAGGCCCCATATTTCATAAATCTGTTTGAAAGTTAAAAGAAGTAAACTGATGCTAAAGATATGCTAGATTGTCTAAAAATAAAAGAATAGGTGACTTATTTAAATCAGCACAGAGTCCTGCTGATTGATGAATCAGTTTGAAGTTTAAGATTTTCAGACTTGAGGAAATTTTAAGGAAATCTAAGGAAAAGAAACTATTTATACTTAAACATTGTTTCAGAAGCTAAGTTCAGTTATTATTTGATTAGCAAATTACTAATGGTTTAATTTCCTCTGCATTGATTGAACATTTTTTAAAATGAAAAACTTCTGCACCATTTTTATACAGTTGAGTAAAGCTGCTTATGTTTTATTTGTCTAATTTGGTATGAATCTTTTACATTCACTTGAAAGCTGTTTAGTATAGTTTAGCACCTTTTATATATCTCCAGTATCTTTATTTTCCCATTGTTTTTCCTTAATATAGCCTTTTTCTCAGAGAAAATTTTGTATCTTTATTTATATTTTTTGGAAACACTTAATGTTTTCAGGTTATATTTAAAATTTCTTTGAGTTAGCCTTTTTTTTTAATTTTCTTCTTCTAAATTGAAATGTATCTCATTTTTTTTTAAAGATTTATTTATTTATTTATACAAGCACTGGGTACAGTCAGAGCACGGGAGGGTGAGAAAATTCACCAGAGCCAGAGCAGGGAGCAGAACAGGCAGACAGACGAAGTACACTTGCTGAGGGGAGCAGCGGGTGGCAGGAGAGGTCTGCGCGCCATGTGGGACCTCGCCAGGCGGCCAGGGATCGAACCGGCACTGCAGAGGTTGCAGGCAGCTTCACAACCCAGTGCTCAACCACTGCGCCACCATGGAGGCCTATCTACATTTTTTTAATCCCATGTTAATAATATTAATACACGACTTAGGTATAAAATTTGCAAATTAGCGTATGGAATTTTTATCTGCATTTAAAATTGCAGAATATTGCAAAAAGACATTGGAATCAGTTTCATATAAAACAAAGCTAACTGTTTCTGTCTAGTTACTCATTTTACTAAGAATTCTACATGCTAAGAAGAGCACAATATGAAGTTATTACATGATCTGGTTTCTCTTCTTTGATACTTTCAGTCGATATTTTCTTAACCACATTGTAAGTTGTATACAAAGGGATCAGATGACTCTTTGCACTGAGCACATATTTAATACCCTTGGATTAGATATGTAGCTTCTACCTAAAATATCTGTTGCTGGGTATTGCAGTGGATCTCAGTTTTCCAGTTGGCATGAAATCTTTGCAGAAAAAGCAAAGTCTTATCTTGTAGCTGGTATCTGCCTGGGTAGTTCATGTCTGTCTCCCAGTCACTCACTACGTCATCTCTATGTTTCAGTGAATCCCTCCGTAGTGTTTTAGTTTCTCCCATGTTTATAAAAGTAAAACCTAGAGTAATGTAGAATACTTTTGAGGAATAAATGTTCTGCTTCGCAGCTCTCCAGTAGTCCTGGCTGTTTTTTTCTAGCATTTCTTTTCAGCTTTGCTTTTCTAAAGAAAAAGCCCACACTGACAACTAATTATTTTTTGGTCATATCCTGAGTTTGACTTTTCCACTGATGAGACTTTACTGACCTCTTTAATTTTTCTCTTTTTTACTAAGACATAGACATTTAAAATTTCTCCACTCTGTCCAGTTCTCTTCAATAAATGTGGCATTATCTAGCATCTAATAATCAAAGCTGAAAAAGGTACTGCCTCACACTTCTAGGCTCTTCATTCCATTTTCTGTCAAGAAAATTTAAGACAAAGGTTGATGTTTGCATAAATTATTTCCTGACTATTTTGTAGCTCCTCAGGCCATTTTCTTTTGACTAAATGGGTTACTGCCTACCCTGTCCAGCTTATTTCCTTCCCATGTCCCAGAAGCAGAACTATTCCCAATAAGGTGATTGGAGTGTCAACCGCTAGAGAACAATTAGTTGGAAAGCTGGAATTGTTGATACTCTTGAGTGTCCAAACCTCTTTTTATCTAAATTGGGGCTTTGAGAGTTTTATCCACAAAGTTTGCAGTACACCTGTTTTTCAAAGCTTTTGTTGAAAACCATTCATTTATTGTGAAGAGTAGATGCATTGTAATAAAGTATGGTACTGTAACCCCAATCCAGGAAACTACCCATTCCATGCATTCTGTGAAAACTGTGTTACTTGTGAGCTTACAAAAGTAAATTCCTAATATCCCCTACAGTTAAGCCACAGATCTAGTAAAGTTTATGTTTACTGGCTTTTATAATCAATTTAAAATGTAATTCTTTAGATTTGTGACCAAGTTATAACCCATCATTAAAGCTATTTAATCCAAGAATATTGAAATTAATTGCTAAAACTTCTCTCTTTAAAAGTGTGTTATGTATTTGGAGTCAGAATATACATATATCTAGAATTTAGAGCAACGAAGGGGCAGTTTATAAATCCTGGCAATTTTATGTGAACTTTCCAAGTATCTTCTGCAGCAGTTTCTTAGGATTCAAAAAACCTGCGGATTACATTCCCTTTTGTCTTCTATAGGGAATACCAATATTTGAGGTGCTGTCTAGCCATATGTGATAAAACATCAGAAACTGGTTCTAAATGCGTTACCTGATCTTTTCTGTATAAAGTATAGGGAATGAGGAATAATGCTATTATAGTTTTTACATTTCCTAAAAGCACATTTGATTTATTAGTTCCTCAGTGTTTATTTATGTACTTTTTTTGAACAAAAAGTAGTGTGTTAAATCTCCAGTCAGTATTGCATTTCCGTTTCTCATTTCCTGTAGTTTTTGCTTAATCCTGTTTCGTTTTTGGCTTTACCTGAATTTTTCTTTGACATAGGATATTACTTCCTGCTTTCTAAGTGTTCCTATTTCCCAGGTATGTCTTTGCCCATCCTTTATTTTTTAACATTTGTTTGTAACTGTGTTCCTTGTGTGTCTTCTATGGAAACACAGGCTTTTTATTTGTGATCCATTTTGAAAGGTTTTTTCCCTTCTAATAGGCACATTAAGCTAATTAACATTAAATTATATTCCTCATGTTCGCTCACAACTCTTTCGTATCATTTTATATTCTATGTACTGAATAGATATCTGTGTTGTTATTCACTGTGTTTATTTCTCCAGTTGATGTATCTTTTTCGAGATTAAAATAAATTTTGCTGATATTTAGAAAGATGTGTGTTTTTGTTCCATAGTTACTTTTGTGTTTGTTTTTGATAGTGTCCTTACTGTCACATTTTTAATGTAATCTTTTGTTTTCTCATTTGTCAATCCTTTGATGCCCACCTGCCAAATTTAGACAGTGGTCAGTGATCTTATCCTACTTCCCATTTCTCCTTTTCTCTTATTTTTTTTATTTATATTCTTTTTACTTAGGCTAAATATGTATAGTTTACCTATTGTTCTTTCTCGTAGGCCCCCATATTTGTTTTAATTCCAGCTCTACAAACACATACTCAACATCAATCCTTTTATTTATCTAATGTTGGATGAAGCTCCTTCAGATGATTCTTCTAGAGAGGCACATGTGTAAAATATTTTCGGAATTTTTGCAAGTTCTAAACTATTTCCGATAGACTTGAAATGCATAGGGCTGTTTGAATGGATATAAAACCTTGGATTTTACATGTTATGTTGAGTTCCTTGAAAATGCTCCAACAGGCTCGTTTATTGTTCTGCTCTGATACCAGCCTAATTTCTTCACTGTTACAACTAGATTAATGTTTTTACCTAAGGGCTTTGAACTTTTTTCTGGTGTTTAAAATATATTAGTTTTACTAGGATAGGTTTTGTTATTGATCACTCCAAGTCACTTTAGCGACATAGTAAGTAAGGTCTTTTGTTTTTTCTCTTTGGTGGGTTTTTTCAGAAAGTCTTTTTTTTTTTTTAGAATTTTAGTTTTAAAATTATATTGGCTTTCTTTTGCGAATTATATTGGCTTTCTTTTGTGAATCCTTTTGAGAGGATTCACCAGAGACAGAGCGGGGAACAGAACAGGCAGACTGATGAAATACACTGCTGAGGGGAGCAGTGGGCGAGACAGGAGAGGTCTGCTGCGCCATGTGGGTTGCTCCAAGGCCTGCGGAGATCGAACCGGCACTGCAGAGGCTATGGAGAGCTTCACAGCGCTGCACTCAACCGCTTGCGCCAGCAGGGAGGCCTCCAAAGTGAAACTTTTTAATGGATGAAGATAAGGAGTTAATACATGTCTTTTTTCTGTAGGTTCCTTAATTTTTCTTTGCAGTCTTACCTTTACCTGTATATCTGAAAGAAGCAGTATAATCCCATTCATCAGTTCTCCTCAACTCAGTGCTTCCTCATTCTGTTGCCTCCAGAACCACAGTTTTTGTCATATTGTATATCTACTGTGATTCAGCATTGTTTTAAAATCAATCATTGGATTTTGTAATTTAGTTTAATTGGAGCAATATTATGAATTAAGACCATAATAATATTAATTATTTTCAAACAATAGCTTGATAACTATTAATATAGAAAATTTTAATTTTTGTGTGATCTTAACTTATCCTTTACTTCATTAGTGGAATGGACATCAAACTTGAATTCTTTTTAAGAGTTGTGTAGAAAGGTAATAAAATTAAGGTCATACAAACATTGAGTCATTTTACTTTCTCCGCTTTTTTGATTTTCTAAAGTAAATCTGGATTAATTGCATAATAGAAAAATAAAATTGTAATTTTCTCTAAGTTTCTGCATTATTCTATAAATTGATATGATTGCCAATATCCTGAAATGACATTAAAATAAGTAATGATGTCTTTTTGTTTTATTTTACATTTTTGAAAGGTTAGGTTTATTAGAAGAAAGGAAGGGAGAAGACTTGCACAGACAGAAAGAAAGCAGTAATAATATCTGTAAATTTAAGAAGGCTTAAGTTAACATTTTGAATTATTTTAATATTAATTCAGCTTAAGAAATATTATTGTGAAGGCAAATTAAACTTTCTGGCTTCCATGAAGTCTCTATATAATTATCTTAGGAGTATTAGTTTTTTTTTTTTTTTTTTTTTAAATACAAGAGCTGGGTACAGGTCAGATACGCGGGAGGGTGAGAGGATTCATCAGAGAGAGAAAGTGGGGAACAGAACAGGCAGACTGATGAAATACATTGCTGAGGGGAGCAGCAGGTGAGACAGGAGGGGTCTGCTCGGCCAGTGGGGATCAAACCAGTACTACAGAGGCTGCGGACAGCTTCACAGCGCTGAGCTCAACCACCTGCGCCACCAGGGACGCCCAGGGTATTGGTTCTTAAATTCATTTTGTTATGGTTTTAGTTTTAGAAGCATGATAATTCTTCCTCTGATAGGCATTGTTCTCTTCTAAAACTTAAGGATTTTTTTTAACAGCAAAATATGGATAATGACAATTTAAAATTAGAATTATAGCTAAAATTACTTTGTTTCGTTCTTTCACAGGAATTGAAACCTGATGTCATAACTAAATCTGCTCTTGGTGATGATATCAACTTTGAAAAAATCTGCAAAAAGGTATATCTGCAATAGATCCGGTTTCTTTTATGAAATGTTCCTTCTTTTATTGTTCACTTCTTTTGCTTGAAGAAAAAAAGTTCTGAATAACTATTAATATTTCACAGTAACTATTAATATTTCACAATTTTTCCCCAACATAAGCTTCTTTTTTTTTAAGACTTTTTATTTATTTATGCGTACAAAAACTGGGATGTACGCCAGAGGTGTGGGGTGTGAGAGGATTCACCAGAGACAGAGTAGGGAGCAGAATGGGTGGATCTGTTGAAATGCACTGCTGAGGAGCGCAGCAGGCAAGACAGGAGAGGTAGACTGCACCTTGTGGGTCAGCTCCCTAGCCTGAGATCCAACTCATGCCACAGTGGCTGGCAATAGCTTGATAGCACTGAACCTTTAACCCCTGCACCACCAAAGAGGTCCCCCACATGAGCTTCTATACTGCCACCAAAAAATATTTTTATAGTAACTTAAAAATTTTTCTTTCCTGTGATATCACATCTTTAAGTGCTAGATAATGACTAGTTTGTTAATCCTGTTAATTAAAGACTATAATTTTATTCTTTCCAAATCATTTTCATGAATATTTCACTTAATCCATGCAGTTGCCCCTTGGAATGATAATTTTTAACCCATTTTACAAATGAGAACACTATAGCTCAGAAAGAATGAAATGAGTTGATTAATGCTTGTGCCACCATTATAAGGACAGTTCGGACATTTACCCAAATCTTCTGCTTCTTGTGTTTGCTACTCTTGCTTCTTCCTTGTACTTCCCACTTTTCATTTCTACCCACTTGCTACTGCCTATGTAAGACTGTTCCACGGATGGTGGATTAATTGATTTTTTCTATTGCTTGTCTATATTCATTTCATTGACAATTGTTGTAATCCCCACCAAGTCTATGTTAACTGCATCCCATAGATTTGATGTGTTTGTGTTGCATTTTAATTTCTTTGAGTTCAGAATGTTTTATAGTTCCTTTGAAGCTTCATCTATGACCAGTGGCTTAATTATGTTGTTTAATTTCTGAACATTTATGGGATTCTCTGTATATCTCCCTGTTACTGTATTTTTTATGATCCATGGGCATGTTTTTTCATGTTTTTTGACTTGGTTAATGTTTCTGTTGTGGTTCAGAGTGTGGCTTTTTTGTAGTGAAAATTACATTTGCAAGTGTATTCTGTTGAGATGAGGGTCCTATCAGTGTCAGTTAGATCAGATTGGTTGGTGGTGACTACTATCTTCACTGATTTCTACCAAGTTGTTTTACTGATTACTAAAGATATATATATATTGAAATCTCCAATTGCAAATCAATTTGTCTATCCTTGCCTTAAGGAAAAAATACTGTCCATTATATCTGTGTAAACCAGCGCTTACTCCTCTACCCTTGATTCACCAGAGACAGAACAAGCCTACTGACTGAAATGCATTGCTGAGGAAGCAGCTGGAGACAGGAGAGGTCTGCTGTGCCATGCGGGTCATCTCCCTGGCTGGGGGTCGATCTCATGCCGCAGTGGCTACGGATAGTTTCATAGGTTGCATCTTAACCCCTTGCGCCACCAGGGAGGCCCTGGATATGTTGTTTTAAAGGATTTGTTGTAAGAATATGAAAAGCTGTTGTTTGTTTGGAAGAAGGGAGGATTGCTGTTATCCTCATCATCCTTGTCAGAAAAGTAACACCAAGTGTTACTTTTATGAGCTTGATTTTACAAGAGCCTCTGTATTTTATATTAGCATGATTTTACAGTAAATATACTTATTTCATAGGATTCATTCATAAAAAGGCAAAAAGTAGTTTTACTATACTTTTTTTTTTTTTTTTAAAGATTTATTTATTTATTTATACCATTACTGGGTACAGTCAGAAGTGCAGGAGGGTGAGAGAATTCACCAGAGCCAGAGCAGGGAGCAGAGCAGGCAGAAGGACCGAAGTACACTGCTGAGGGGAGCAGCGGGCGGCAGGAGAGGTCTGCGCGCCATGCGGGACCCTCCTCTGGTGGCCGGGGAGCAGCCGGGGATCGAACCGGCACTGCAGAGGCTGCGGGCAGCTTCGCAACCCAGCACTCAACCGCTGCGCCACTGGGGAGGCCTGTTTTACTATACTTTTAAACTCGTGGTTTGGTCTCTATTTCAGACAAAATATGGTATGTGAAACAGAATAGTGGTAATTCTGTAAAAATATGGCAAAGTGTATTTTTGTTTTCATGAGCATTTTAAAAAATAATAACTTGAGCCTTTACCAAAATAAATTTTTTTGACTTTCTCGTTGCTGAATTCTAAAAGTATTTCATTCATGTTTAATTTGTGGTGACAATAAAAAGCAGTTTATTTTAGTTCCCTAGTAATACTATTTCCATTTTAGCTCTAACAGTAAAACTTTGCAGTATTTATTACTTAAGTTTAACTTTAAAATATCTAAAATAAAATATCCCATATTTTATTTTCCCCCCTTTCAGCCTGATTTTTTTCACTTTAGAAGGTTAATGTATTACCTATAGTAGCAATTCTTAAGCATATTTTCTTCCATTTACAATACAATCCTTTGTTCAGTCTTCCAGTGTGTAAAATGTCATTTATCTTAAAAATGTGTCCACACATGTCTATGTTAGGTTATCATTGTTATTGTGTTAATAAGTTTTATTTGCATATAACTTGATTTGTAATGATGAGATTTATCTTAGTAAGTCAGCTAGAAAGTTTACAATCTCATTAAAGTATTTTCAAGTGAAACCTGATTATATTTCTGTTCTTTTGTACTTTCTCCAAATTGAAGGAAGGGAGGGAAACTAGGCAGGGAGGAAAGGAAAGCAGTTCTGTTTCATCAAAGTTATTGATGGAACTGTTGAGGGATTTAGGGCCAAGGGAAACGGCCCTGCTTAAGAATCACACGTTTCTTCCAAGCTATTTACTTGAGCTCTACTTTTACTATTTCATTTCATTTGTGATTTACATTGGATTTACATTAGATTTAGGTTCTTTTATTTACCACTTTTTAATTAGTTAAACCTTTAAAACAAAAATAAAGCAAGCAGTGGAGTGTCCTAAATGGAGAACTGATGATTTTGTCAAGGAAGGGGGCTGGGTAGAAGATAACTAAACGGAAAATAAGTGTATTACATATTGCTCTGCACTATATGTGTATGTATTACGTATACTTCTGACTATCACAATAGAGCAGAGCAAACTAATTTGCATAGCATATTACAGCATGCACAGTTCTTTCATACACATTCTTACCTCACTTTATTTTATCTGTTCTTTATAGAAAACAATGTATGCACATAATGTGTGTACACTTGTGAGTGTGTAGTAATAGTGTCTTCATTTTTCAAATGTGGGAAGGGTTAGAATGGTTCAGTAGCCAGTTAACACGAATATGGTGAAAATTTAGAACTGGAGAGTTAGGAACTGTAACTCTGACCTTTCCTGACAGCTTTTACCGGAAGTTTAGGAGCTTCTCAATTCAGCACATCTGTTGTGTGCATAGAAATAGCCTATGCACTATAGTAAATTTGAGGGGCATAAAGGACAGAGTATTTTGTAGAAGAAAATGTTAACTAGTAGAAAATTTGTTAGACAGTTATATTAAGCACTGTTGGCTAAGAGGAAGCAAATTAACATGTTTGTTAACATATGTCAGTTGCCTGACTTGTTAGATGCTTTATAATGCTAGCTCTCAGGAAAGATGATACTAATCCCATTTAGCAGATGAGACATCAGGCATATAAATATCAAAATCATACCTACAGTTAGTAGGAAATGACAGCTTCAGAGTCTAAATCAAGGTCTCACCTATAAAACCAAATTTAGAACAATAATGGAATAAGTCCTCATAGGTAACACTACATTGTAGAATGGCATTATAATGATTTTAAGAGTTCAACAAATGCAAGAAAGTCTTCTGTTTCCTTAAGAGTGGACTCTGAGCGTCAGCTTGCTTACTCTGCCACGGTGCGTCTGATCTAGTTGAATCGGGACTGTTTGCTGTTATCTCACTAAATGCGAGTACAGATGTAAGTGTGTTGGTTGATATCTTCAGGTAACACCTAGAATTGGAATTAAGTCTACTTAATATTAAAAGTAGTGTTACTAATTTTCTACCACTACCAGTTCATTTTGAGTCAGTGTTCTTAAGCAAACATTTCAAAGGAATGGACATGGCATTTAAGAGAGCCTTTTCATTTTTAGACTGTTTACATTCACATGTACATTCTCAAAATTCTTCAAAATTGAACACCAAATGCTTTGTGTTCACAATAAATAACCATATGCCAAAATAAAAAATTTTCCATTAAAAGATGATGTGTTTTTCCTTTTTTATTTAATTTATTTGAAATGGAAGAAACTGGAGGTGTGTGAAAACCACAGTTTCCTGAGAATTTTCCACAGCAAACACTGTGTCATTTTTAAATAAGGAAAGCTGTGGTTTCCTTCATATTCCCCAATATTGTGAAGACTTTTTCATGCAGGTGTAAAAACTATTTGTTCATAGAGACTACTTAGCCTTTTAAGCTTCAAAATAAGTTTATTTAAATATAAACTGACTACATAAGCTTCAAAATAAGTTTATTTAAATATAAGCTGTTTGTATTTGAATTCCTTCTGTGTACTCCATAACATTTTCTATCTCTGTGAATTTTATTACCTCTGCCTTGGTTTAATTACTGGTATTCGTGCCTCATGTGTGAGAGTATGCCTTCACATAAGGGCTCAGTAAATACAAAGAGAAAGAAAATAAGTGAGGAAGGAAGATGGACAGGAGAGAAATGGTTAAAGAAATTGAAGTCACCCCCAACAGGGGCTGCTCGATTTATTCTAGTGAGCTCCCACTAATTTAGCCCCATGTCTTGAAGAAAAGGTAGACACCTGAAATGCAGCAGAGACCCCACACAATGCCAGGGATAGAAATCTGAGCCCACTTGCCTCATCAGTCTATATACTTTTGTTAATATTTAATTCCTTTCCCAAAAACATTTGAGAGGCCCGGAGTTGTCACAAATTGGCAGAAATGCATCTGAAATAGTTTAGAAGAAAACATGTATAAGAATACAAAACTGATTTCAGAAACTTGATTTTGAGTTGTAACTTTGTTCCTGACTGGCTAGGCATTCTTGAAATCAGGTTAAAACTCAGTTTAATTGCTGTATAAAACCTTTGGATCATATTCCTTTACTTTTTGTTAAAATTTACTGTAGGAAATTAAATGTAAAGATTTCAGTTGCTCTCTTAATACAATTAAAGAGAAGTTTAAAGTGACAAATTTGACATTTTTTACTTAGGAGAAATTAAAAGGTCTATTTAAATGATTGCTATGGTTTATAAAATTCGTTAGTTTTAACTAGGACTTTCTTTAAATCAAACATTTTAAGAACTACCTGTGTAACCTTTTATTGGTCCCTAAGAAAGAAAAATTAAATCCACTGTACTAAAAAACACAGCATTAATATGTCATTAAATTTTCATTTGCACAATTTTCCCCATTTGAATATTTTTTCTACTTCAGAAATCATAAGGTACAAAGATTTGCAAATCAGAACATCATCTAAACTAATTAATTAGTTCAGCATCAAAATTAATTAATTTAAAATAGCAAACTATACGGAATTTTGAAGGACAGGCATCAGTATAACTCCTCTCCAGTGCATTCAGTCTATTAGCAAAGATTCTCTATTAGCAAAAATTCCTGTTGAGCAGAGGGAAGAGACTTGGCATTTCTGCATTCTAAGTAGTGTTGCTTTGCCACTAGCTGCAAAATTCTGGTAGGTCTCTTACCATTTCTGCCTCTTTGCTCATTTCTCTAGACAGGAACTCTTCCAGATCAAACATTCTGGTAATGGATTTTAGTGTCCCTTCAAAGTTGCTGTTGCACACACCACAAGATTTTTATGGTCTTTTTGTACTTTCTATATTTTGTTACTATTAAGCAACTCTAACATTTTTTATATTTCACTATAACAAGATTTGTTCCCTAAGATGGTCATTTTCATCAGAATTTCTGGTTTATAAAACTTAAAAGCATTAAGAACATTTTGAAAGTCATATACACAAATAACATGGTACAGAATAAGTATGGCACATACCTGCAAGGTAACTTTTTTTGTTATAAAACAGGGTTTCCAGCTAAATGAGTAAAAAATTGAGAAGCTGTGTCTTTTTCTTTTTAACTAAAGGTGCTTCTGTGTGAACCTAAAAACAAATTGTGTGTACTTTGTTTGTGGCATTTTTTTTTTTTTTTAAGATTTTTATTTTTTATTATTTATACAAGCACTGGGTACAGTCAGAAGCGCAAGAGGGTAAGAGAATTCACCAGAGCCAGAGTGGGGAGCAGAGCAGGCAGAAGGACCGAAGTACACTGCTGAGGGGAGCAGCGGGCGGCAGGAGAGGTCTGCGCTCCATGTGTGACCCTCCTCTGGTGTCCGGGGAGCAGCCGGGGATCGATCTGGCGCCACAGAGGCTGCAGGCAGCTTCGCAACCCAGCGCTCAACCGCTGTGCCACCAGGGAGGCCCTGTTTGTTGCATTATTGAGATATAATTGACATATAATATTGTGATAGCTGACCCTCCTAGCCTTTGGCAACAAACTTTGTGCTCTCTGCTCCTATGATTTTGGTTTTTTTTTTTTCAGATTCCACATAAAAGTGATGGCATGCAGTATTGGGTTTGTTCTTTTTGATTTATTTCACATAGCATACCTCCAAGTTCAGCCATATTATCATAAATGGAAAGAGTTCCTTCTTTCACATGGCTAAATAATATTCCATTGTGTGTGTGTGCATGTATATGTATATAGTGTATGTCAGTGTATATGTCTCTGTGTGTGTATGCCATACTTTATCAATTATCTTTATATGTCAATGGACCCCTACATCATATCCATGTCTTAGCTAGTGTGAATAATTCTGCAATGAACTTGGATTGCAGATACCTCTTAAAGTTAGCAATTTCAATTCCTTTATGTGTGTGTGTACATATATATATATGCATATATATAAATATATGTGTGTGTGTGTATATAGGCGGTGGAATTATGAGATCAGGTAGCTTCATTTTTAATTCGTTAAGGATCTCCATACTGTTTTCCATAGTGATTACATCAGCTTACATTCTCACAATAGTATATCAAGGTTCCTTTCTTCTAGAACCTCACCAACACTTGTTATTTCTTGTCTTTTTGATAATTACCATCCTAACTGGTGTGAGGTGGTGCCTTACGGTGGTTTTGATTTGTTTTTCGCTGATGAATAGTGAAATGAACATCTGTCTTCTCAGGTACCAGCTGGCTCTCTGCATGTATTCTGTGGAAAAATATCTATTCATATCTTTTGCCCAGTTTTAATTTTTTTTTGTTTTTGCTCTTGAGTTTTATGAGTTCCCTACAATATTGGATATTGACCCCTTGTCTTGTGCATGATTCACCTATACTTCCTCCCATTCAGTAAGTTTTCTTGTTCATTTTGTTGATTGCTTCTTTTCTATGTAAAACCTTGTTTGGTATAGTTCCGGTTGTTTATTTTTGCTTTCATTGCTTGTGATTTTGGTGTCACATCCAAAAAAGTCACTGCTAAGAAAAGTGTCAGTTTTTTCCTGACATTTTCTTCTAGAAGTTTTTACATTTTCAGGTCTTATGTAAGTCTTTAACCCATTTCAAATGAGCATATTTCTTTTTCTGCATGATATTTTCATCTGTAGTGTTTGTTATAGTGTTACTTTTCTGTCTTCTCTCTGATGTAGCACCAAACTCCTCATTAGTTATTTAAATTCACTTTCAAGATATTTAATATACTAGGCATTATAAATAAATTTGGCCTCATCCTTGGAAATCCTTTTGCCTAGCTCTCCATTTTTTTGTGTCCCATGCCTTCCTCATTCTTTTCTTTCTTTCTTCATTTTAATGAAGCTTAGCTTCACTAAAGGGTTGTAAACTTTTTTAAACCTGTATGTCTCTTAAGTATTTTTATTTTTCTCTAGGTTGGAAACCACTTTAGAATTTCAGAAGTGCTTTGACTTCCAATTCTGATTCCTGGATTTTTGGTTTTTGATTTTTTTGTTGTTATTGTTGTTACATCTTTTTTCCTCTGAAAGTTTGTAGACCCTAACATTCTCATGTGATTAAATTCTCTTCAATCTTTTAGCCTGCAAAATCATGTCCTTCCTTGGGAGTTCTATGTTACAGCTTTTAAGATCCTTCCTTTTAAGACTCAAGCAAGCAGGTTTGCCCCTTCAGCAGTCCAACATGTTGCTTAGTGATTCAGAATACACTAGCATATCTCTCTAAGATAGACAAAATAGGTTAGCATCAGGATGCCCTGTGAGAGTTGAAAGAGCAGAGGATTGAATTAACACTGTAATAAATATTCGGCCCACAAATGTACTGTATTTCTTTTATAAGATTGATCAGAGGCAATTTCCCTGAGGCTGCTATAACAAAGTAACACAAGTTGAGTGGTTTGAAATACAAATTTATTCTCTCTATTTTCAGAAAACTAAAAAACTGAAATCATGGTGTAAGTAGAGCTGTGCTTCCTCAGAAGTTTCCAGGAAAGAAATCTTTTCTTGTATCTTCCAACTTATGGTGGTCCTAAGACTTCTCTGACTGTGGCAGAATAACTCCCATCTCTGCCCTAGCCTTGTTCCCTCTCTGTCTGTCTCTGTATCTGAGAGTCCTCCTTCTAATGACACCAGTCATATTTCATTGAATGAGATTTCCCAAAGCCAGTGTGATCTCTCATAATTAGTTTTATCTGCAAAGACCTTGTATCCAAATAAGGTCACACTCTGAGTTTCTGGTTTGACATGATTTGGGCAGTACTCATAGTACAGAAGGTGTTTAGATGGACCTAGCACAGGGTTTACAGAAGCTATAATTTAAAGAAGTTTTTTAGTTGATATTATATAGATAAGACCTCCAAAGAGAATAGATTTCAAACTGCTTTTATTTAAATACTCATATGTTTGTATTACTATACCAGACAAATTTATTCATTTGCTTTATGGGATGTTTATTGAATACCACCTATTTCCAGTTACTCTTCTAGGTACTTTGTCCATAGTGAGGGGGAAAAAAAAAATTAAATCCCCTACCTTGCAAATATGAAAACATTTGTAGTTAATGTAGTATTAGCAAATGTGAAATAAAATATAATGGAAATCGTTATATTAGTTCAGATGGTATTTGAGCAGAGACCTGAATACAATAAGATCAGCCATGCGTATTTTGTGGAATAGAGCCTTTCAGGTGGAAAACAGCTTATGGTTGAATAGCATGACCTGGTTACTTCTTCAAAGCTCCTTGTGACTGCTCTGTGGAAAATGGGCTGTGGGCCAGCAAGATATGAAGAGAAGTAACCAGAAATAAGCTTATTATATTGGTCCAGGTAGAAGGTTTTGGTGTCTGGCCAAACGTATAAAGAGTAGGAATAGTGAGAAGTGACTGGTTCTGGAGATAATTTGTGGAAGGAACTTTTAGAATTTGCTGAAATATTTATTGTGTGGTGTAAGGGAAGGAGAAATAATGGTTGAAGAATGTTTAGAATTTCAGGCCTGAGCAACCAGAAACATTGAAATTAAGTACCATAAGATGGAAAAGACTACAGAAGTGGGCTTGACAAGAAAATCAAAGAATTCTCCCTTAACATGTCAAACAGATGTCTGAACATATATATGAGTCTGAAACTCAAGTTAAAACTGTAGGTAAAACCTTCAATGTTGTCAGCCTACATGTATTTAAAGCAGTTGGCCAAAGTATGAGTTTTCCAAATTCATTGATACATTAAATATTGTAATCTCTACCTCTTCAGTTATCATCACTTATTTAAAATGTGTTGGCTATAAACCAGGCTCTTTGGTGGGAGATTCTGAGAAAGATTTATTTATTTATTTATTTAAACAAGCACTGGGTGCAGTCAGAAGCACAGGAGGGTGAGAGAATTCACCAGAGCCAGAGCAGGGATCAGAACAGGCAGACTGACGAAATACACTGCTGAGGGGAGCAGCGAACACAACAGGAGAGGTCTGTGCGCCATGTGGGACGCTCGCTGGTGGCCTGGAATGGAACTGGTGCTGCAGAGGCTGTGGGCAGCTTCGCAGCCCAGCGCTCAACTGCTGCACCACCAGGGGAGGCCCTTTAGTAATAGATTTATACCCGGGTTAATACTTGTTACTTGTTTCTTTCATATCAACTTGGTTTTCTTAAGTAGATATTTTAAGCTATTAGAGAGCAGGAGCTTTTTACTTTTTTTTACTTTTTAAATCACACATCATCATCACAATTTGGGAAAGATAATACGTACCCAAAAATATTTATTAATTGATCACATGATAATTAATTGTTTAAAAGCAGTAGTATTTTTTTACCAGCATGTTTTTATTTCTCTTTAATATCAGTTATACAGATGGCTTATCTAATGAGAATATTGACAAATTGCTGTTTCCTGACAGTAATTTTAAAAGTAATGACAGATGTTATTTTATTCATTTTTATCTTAATGCTACATTCTCCCCCTCCCCCATTGCTTATTTCAATTTGCAGCCTGATTCTACTGCAACTGAAAGAGCAATTGCCAGATTAGCAGTGCACCCTCTTCTGAAGAAAAAAATAGATGTGCTGAAAGGTATGAATTTAATAACTTGTAAGCTGTGTACTTAAATGCATTTGGCACATGATTTTTTTTTTTTTTTTAGATTGGTTTATTTATTTATACAAGCACTGGGTAAGGTCAGAAGCGCGGGAGGGTGAGAGAATTCACCAGAGACAGAGCAGGGAACAGAACAGGCAGACTGACAAAGTACACTACTGAGGGGAGCAGTGGGCGCGGCAGGAGAGGTCTGCTCACCATGTGGGACCCTCTCCTGGTGGATCAGAATCGAACCAGCGCTGCAGAGGCTGCGGGCAACTTCACAACCCAGCACTCAGCCTCTGCGCCACTGGGGAGGCCCCTGTGCACATGATTTTTAGATAAATAATCATGTATTTGTTTCTGTGGTCATTTTTCTGTGGAGGGTCTTTAATATTGTAGATGTCACTTTCAGATATTTCTAAACGTGGAAGGTGACTGTAAATATGAAGGGTTTCTGATGTCTAAAGAAAATATAAATGCGTATTTTTTACTATGTCTGAATATATGGTTATATAACATTCAGATATATGTTCATGATCTGGGATATGATTGATTCTCTAAATATGTAATTTATGTAATCTTTATGTAATTTCTGTTACCTTTGTAATTGCTATCAAATAATTTTCATTTGTGTGTGTATACTATAAAATGTATTTAAAAATTAAATGTTTTTGTCACAGATTGGAAAATATTTTTATGCCTGAAAGTACTATTTATAGTACTATTTATAGTACATTATTAATAAAATTGTATCAATACATTATTCCCACAGAAATTAATGTCACCATTTTATCTTATTTATTTGTATTCACTCTTCTTCAGTTTTTCTGCTCTTCAGAATTTCAGGACATAAAGGACAATTTTCTTTTAATTTTAGAGACTTAAAAATGAGCATCTTCGAGCACTTCTCTTAAGTTGGTTTTTAAAAAGTTAGTAGATTTGTTTGTGAATGTACTCAGATCTGTTATATGTATTAATGTAAATTCCAGTTTTCTTCCTTACTGTTTCCAAGTAATTTAAGAAAGACTGCAATTAAATAGTGATGTGTCTTACATTATTTGTTTTACTGACAGAACAAGTCACGTGTTATTTCTGTTCCAGCTGCTGTCAAAGCCTTTAAGGATGCAAGACAAAATGTTACTGAAGTAATATCATCAAAGAACACTTCAGAAGAAACTCATTCCAAGGACACTTTGTGTTCAAATGATGATGCCAGAAAGTTACAACATGAAGGAACCATTATCAATGAGCAAAAAGCAAAAGAAACCAAAATATTGACAAAGAAGCCAATAAATAATGCAAAAGAAAAAATAGCCAAATTGGGGCATGGACCAAAAGCAGTAGACATTCCAAATTCTCCATCAAAGCCTGCTGAAAAGGATTCTATCATTTCCTCTGAACTACAGGAAACACCTGCTGAACCAAAAATGAAAACATTAAGTAAAATCAAAGAAAAGAAAGAGCCCCAAAACTCCTTTGGTGATAGCAGTGATGGAGAAGAATTACATGAAGAAGAGAAAGAGTATTTTGATGACAGCACAGAAGAAAGGTTTTACAAACAGTCTTCCATGTCTGAGGATAGTGATAGTGGTGATGACTTCTTCATTGGGAAAGTCAAACGGACAAGAAAGAAGGACAGTAGTTGCCCTTCTTTAGTTAAGGAACAGAAAGCCCCCCCCAAATTGTTACCTGAGGAAGATACTCTTGAAAGCCATCACGATTTTAGAAATGATAAAATCATGCCAAAAACAGAAGTTACGAAGTTTGAATCTGTGTTTTTCCATTCTTTATCTGGATCTAAAAGTTCTAGAAGGTAAGCATATTTTTCTATTCTGAAATAATTATTCTTAATTTTTTTTGAAGATGTGAAATCTCTATGCATCATAATGAAGACCAAGAGACTATCTCCCATACATATTTCTTGTTTGTACAGCACATCCTGTATTTAGACTAGCCCTCTTCAACTTTGTATTGCACACACACATATGGCAAAGCTACATTTATCTAGCTTCATAAGAAAATGAGATGTTAGTACTTTTTTTTTTTTTTTTTTTGATAAAAAGTGTTTAGAAATGTCACACTTCACTCTTTGAATAGACCTTTCTGAAAAGAATATTGTGGATTTTTTCTTGATAATCCAGGGCCATTATTGTAAACATCAACCATGTTATTATGTATTCTTATTTTAGGATATAAGCCTGCTTGCCCTAACACTGAGTTCTTCAGGCTGCTTTTATACTTAGTGAACTGCTACCTCTCTCCCTGCTGTTAACCACCACTTTTCACAGTGTTCTGTTGGGAATCATTAAGTTCAATTTCATTTGTGATCCTAATCTGATAGGAGTAGCTTCACATTTTACAATAAAGATCCTCACTAATAGCTAGTTTCTTTAATAGACTTTTTCCTCTTATAGGTCAATGCTAATTTTTAATAGAGAAGAAAAATGTTGGAATTTTCTAACACAGTAAGAATATGAAAACCATCTTTGGAATACTGAAAATAATTCAAACATTGTGTCTCCCAAACCTGCCTCACATGGCTGTCTTTTTCCCTCAATTGAAAATAACACATTGCTATCCCTTCCCTTCCCAGAAAATGTATTATTTTTTATTATATGTGATTCATTCCCATGTGAGAAAACTGAAATTCTTTATGTAGATGTCCCAAGAAGACAGACAGTAACCAAAAGAGGCTATTTTATGACCAGAAATCCCTATAGGGGTAGTAAGAGACAGAATCCCCTAAGTTTCTTTAGTAATATTGGAATCTAAAAATAGTCCATTGAATGAATTTTATCACCGTTTTTACTATTTTCTTAAAGTCAGAGGATCTGTTTATCTTTTTTTTTTTTTTTTTTTAATTTATACATGAACTGGGTACAGGGCATCTCTGGTGGTGCAAAGGATTAAGCACCACACTGTGAAGCTATCCACAGCCTGTGCAGCACGAGTTAGATCTCTGGGCAGCCAGGGAGCAACTCACATGGTGCAGCAGACCTCCCCTGTCTCTCCTGCTGATCCCCTCAGCAGTGCATTTCAGTCAGCCTTCCTGTTCTGTTCCCTGCTCTGTCTCTGGTGAATCCTCTCGCCCCCCGCATCTCTGGCCTGTACCCCAGCTCTTGTATGCATAAATAAATCTTTAAAAAAAAAAAAAGAACTGGGTACAGGCCAAATGTGCGGAGGGTGAGAGGATTCACCAGAGACAGAGTGGGGATCAGAACAAGCAGACTGACTGAAATACACTGCTGAGGGGAGCAGCGGGCAAGACAGGAGAGGACTGCTGCGCCATGTGGATTGCTCCACCACCGGCGGGGATCGAACTGGCACTGCAGAGGCTTCAGACAGCTTCACAACACTGCAGTCAACTGCCTGCGCCACCAGGGAGCCTCTGTTTATCTTTTTAAAGTCTTACTGCTGTTTTTCTTCTAGATCTTGCAGGGAACAGGTTCCGAAAAGCAAAGCCCCAGGTATGTATTAATGGCCATCTAATCTCACTATGCAATGAATCAATGCTTTGTCAGTGAGGAGGGATGAAAAATTTTGGTTGCTTAAATAGGCTGAATGGATTTTGTATACAGAGATGGAAACAGAGCATCTTATAATTATCAGTGTAATTTGTCTTTTGTTTATTTTCTCCTAGATTGTATTGAGAAATTAACATAACTTAATCACACCCAGATTGCTTCTTACTTTTCTTTTTACACTGTGTTCTGCCGGTGGGAAAGATATAGACAAAACTTATCCGGAAAATTTGTCTTTTAAATTTATCCTGAAGTAAATCAACGTATTCTTTAAATTATTATGTAATTTACATTTCCGTCAACTTTTTGCCATAAGATATGCAGTAACAAGTACATTATTTTGTGAACATTTCCTGATTATGTCATAGTAAATCAAATTTAATCTATTTGGCTAGGCTGACTTCTGTGCCTAATCCCAAACTCTCACTGGCTTAATAAAATTTGTTTTGCATTCACATCACAGTTAACTGTGAAATAGCAGAGGGACTCATTGTGTGGGGAGAGAATAAAGGATCGAACATGAGATATTTTAATTGTCAGGCCTTTTACTCAGGTTTCATTAGCTGTAACTTGGTCACATGGTTTCATCTAAATGTGGCTGGATGAGAAGTATTCAGCCTGTACCTCCCAGAAGGGAAAGAACTGGTTTGGCAAACACATGACAATCTGCATCATTCAGTGTATATTCACAGGAACTTGTAACTTAGGGCACATCCACATTTTCCTAATGAAGAGATTCAAGTAACAGAATGTGTACTTTTTTTTTTTGCTTAGCTTATTTATTTATATTAGTTTACTTATATATATATAAATTTGCTTTACATAATTATATAAAATATACATTAGTTGAAAAGTAACTGCCATATTCAAATCTCAGTTTTCATGAAACAGTTTCATCTAGCATTAAACTCTTCACATCATCACTAAAGCCACTCTGAACATTATAATGTAGGTTTCTAGAGCATGTGTGATTCTAAAACTATGTGGACTTTGTAAATCTGTGTATAATAATGTTTTGGAAATGTTACCCCAAATCACATGCACTTGTGTGTATATTGTGGCATTATTTCCTAGGGAGATCTTTACAAGACTTTTGACAATAATGTCTAACTTAGAGCAGTGAAATTGCATACCCCTAAGACTGATTAATAAATGCATATTAAGTTTTCTTCCTCCCTTTTTTCTTTCCAATTCTATGTATGTGCATTTATTCATGTTTTCTCAATCTAGTATATCTCCCCCAAATAGTTCTTTATTGTTCAAAAATCATGTAATTAAAATACTTCGTAGTATAAAACAGGCTATACATACTAGAATACAGGTTGCCACCCATCTGATAGATAATTACTTTACAACTGTGAAAGAAATTTGTTTTACATTTCAATAGATTTAGTAATTAACCTTGAAATCATTTTGAGTGGAATTAATAGCCCTTTAAAAAAATAATCTCTTCCATCAGCTTTGTCAGATCCAGTTCCTTAGTTGTGACATGAATTTTCTGACCGGATCTGCTCCAAACACAGATATAAATTAGTGACATTCCTTTGAAAATATAAAATGTTCTTTTTTTTCCCTTCCATGTTGTCCATACTGTTTTTTTAATTGATGTCAGTGTAAATAAGGCAACATAGCATATATTAAGAGACATGTTCTTAACAGCTACTTGAAAGGATTAGAAAGATCATTCTAATTAGTATGTGCCAGAATTGTAGACTCACATACACATGTGTTTTAATTCCAAACTGTTCCTTGTTATACTTCAGTTTTAAATGGTGAGCTGAGGAAAACTTAATTTCTCCTTAAATACTGATTTGAGAAGGTGGGATATATTTTTTTTTGTATGCTGCTTAAGTGTATAGTTGTCATTATTTTTCTTTTCTTCCAGGTTTTCAGCAAAATGAATCTCAAGTCAAGAATCACCTTGATAAGAGTGCTCAAAGAAGATTTGAAAATACAAAACAGAGCTCACAGCTGCCTCTTCATCCTTCATGGGAAGCAAGCAGAAGGCGAAAAGAACAGCAATCTAAAATTGCTGTGTTTCAGGGAAAAAAGATTACCTTTGATGATTGATTAGAACCTCTTTTCATGAACTTTTTCATCTAAAAATGATTTTTCTTTTTACCAGTCTATTACTTAAACTTGTATTTGAACAATTCTCTTTGGAGGGATTATAGAATAAATTAAGTTTTGTTTTGTTTTTTTTCTTTCTTTTTAGTGTGTCAAAGTTATATTTATATAAACCTCCCATAAAGCAGGTACATCCATAAATTGATTTTTTTGATATGCCCCAGACTATTCTCTCTATAAAAAATGTTGAGATTATAGTTATCTAAGATTTTCTTATTTGTGATTATCATAAAGTGTATTTCACTGGATAACCTGTATTTCTTTGCCTTGAAAATAAATATTGAGATGTTTTAAGAATAATAATGGACAAGTATGAGGAATTGTAGCTATTTAAAATAGATCAGTTTTGCTAAATATTTTTCTTTTTAGCAAAACTGACATAGTAACTTTTATTATGAGTATATAGAAAATAAATTATACAAAAATATTTTTATTATAGTGTTACTTAGTTGTGATAATATACTTTTTTGGTAATTCTAAATAGTTTCCCAAGACAACTGTGGATTTCTGAATTAGATTGCAATTACTTAGGTAGTGTACATGTAACATCACAACCAAAAATCGATTTTCCATTTCATTGCATATAAATATTTCCATTTAATCCAGAATGTGTAACAGCGAATTATTTGACCAGGTGTCTCACAGAAACAGTTTTTGAGGAATCAAAACTTGGAGCTTATATGAAAAAATTCTAAAGGAGGTATGACTGAAAGAACACCTTCACTGATAGCTCTGCTCCCCTAGCATAGAAGTTATGAGCTGACTTGCTCAAGCAGGAACTGCTTTGTATATCATAATACAGTTACCAAAAGGAAAACATGATTTTAAAAAATTCTTTAAATGTTTCAATTTTTGCTACTCTGGGTGAATTGAAAGCTGAGTAATGTTAGCTAAATCCCTGTTTTCTATACATTGATGATGTTAATGAAGGAATCTCTGGTTAGCAGAACTCCACAAGCTCTGAAGAGTCATTTCTGTCCTTTTCAAGAGCTAAGAATTTAGATATCTAGAATAATGGAATTCAAGAGTTATGCAGTAAAAAATTTGTTGAGTGTAAGGTTTTTTGTACTTTAAAATTGTTATTCTGCAGTTTCGCTTAAGAAAAATTGGAATTTTAGTTATGAAGTATTATTACAGGAAAAGTGAAAGAAAAATATCTCTATGCCTACTTAGGTTTAGCCAAACTGCAAGGTTGAGGGCACTGTCTTCCATACTGTCAAGAGTACCCACGACTTCTTAACCCCAACTGCAAGGAGGTACAGCCAGCCATAACATTAGAGGGAAGAATCCACATGAGCACACTCTGACTTCTACACCAACTGCAGGTTTGTTGGGGTGGGGACTGGGGTGGGACATCCTAAATACCCTCAACTTCAAAAATTTGCTGGGAAAAAGTCAAAGAAGTCACTGAAACCTATTATATTCATGGTTGCAGTTTATTACAGAGAAAGGGTATAAATTATAACTGGCTAAAGAAAGCGATGGGTAGAACCTTAGAGGACCTTGAATGCAAAAGGTCATTACCATCCTGACATCAGTTTGCATGGAGTGTTGTCAATCTGAAATACTCACTAAAGCTTCAATGTCCAGAAATTTTATTGGGACTTTGTTATATAGGTTTTCTCGATTGTCCACGTGTTTGTTACAGATGGGCTGATAACACCTAACCCAAAACCCCCATCCTAAATAACGTGATTCATCATTTTTGGTATAACGTGCCCTAAAAAAAAACGCTTACCAGGTATTACATAGATTACCTCCAGAAATCAAAGGATGAAAGAATTGTTTATAAATACATATGCATAAAAGAACTGTGGTGTAGGCCAGAGGTGTGGGGAGTGAGAGGATTCACCAGAGACAGTGGGAAGCAGAACAGGCAGATCTACTGAAATACACTGCTGAGGGGAGCAGCAGGCGAGAAGGGAGAGGTTTGCTGCGCCATGTGGTTTGTTCCCTGGCCGCTCTTGTTGCAGTGGCTGCTAATAGCTTGCTAGCATTGTCTTTAACCCCTGTACCACCAAGGAGGCCCTAGTTCTTCACTTTGGACAAAACCAAGATCTATGCTCTGCAATATGCTTCACCCAAATTCACCCAGATTTCCTAAATACTAACATTTTACTGCTTCGACTTTTATCCTTGACTCACATTCTCCCTTTCTCCTCTTCCTTCACTTTTGTTTCCTCTTTCTCCCTTTGTCTCTCTTCCCACCTCTCTGTGTCCTCCTCCATCTCCTCTCTTCCTGTCTCTTTCCAGGTATCAGATATTCACGTTGCCATTTTGTCACAGTTTCATCTGCAGAAAGTCCAGACGAAAGTCCGTGCCTTTAGCTCAGTTGTCAACTTCCATTTAGTGGGAACAGTTTCTGAGTCTGTCTTTGTGTGTGATGACACTGATATTTTTAAAAAACACAGGAGAGTTTATTTTCATTCTTATTGTCCCTTTATTTGGATTTGTCTAGTGTTGTCATCATTAAATATAAGTTAGGTGTTTGGGGCAGGAATGTCACAAGAGAGATGTTGTATTTATCCCAGTGCATCAAGTGATGATGTTGATAGGACCTGTGATTGGTTTCTCTTTATCATAACCATTATCTTTGAGTCTGTGTATGTATGTCCTATTCCGAAGCTGCCACTTACTAGTTTTATCATTCATGATCCTTCTATATGATTGTAACCACTGCAATCTTAGTTGTAAATGGTGATTTGGTAAAATATTTTCATCTTATTGTATATTTAGTACCTAACTATAGTAAGGAAAAGCTTTCCTCTCTTCCCTATTTATTTTTTAAATTTATTTCAGTATGATCTCAGGATACCTCTTTGATTCTATTTTTATGTCCTCTATTTTATATATTGTTTTATTAAGTGAATATTTTTATTCATTTTGTCTTTCATTGACTTACAAGGTTATAACATACATTTTTCATTATTTCGTAGTCCACAGATACATGCCACTTTACATATAAACTATGTTCCAAGTTTTTGTACTATTTACATACATTTTGCTTCTATGTATAACCCTACAATCCATTATTTTTGTTGTTTTTGCTGTAATATCTCCTTTGTCTCCTTACCATGCTCATAATTTTTCTTTATAGCCTATAAAACATGAAACATTACTCGCTCTTTTAATGATCTTATTTACAGTGTTTCTCAACTTGGGTCAGTTTTTACCCCTAGGGTATATTTGGCAACATCTGGAGACATTTTGGGTGTCAGCAACTAGGGACAGGGGCACTGCATTTGGAGACCGTGAACCTGGGATGCTCAGTAAACGTTCTATAACATTTACAGCAGAGAATTACCAACTCCAAAGTGTCAACACTAAGGTTGGGAAAACTTGATCCAGGGCTCATTTGGCCCCACTGCTCAGGCATCATAATTCTAAGAACTCTCCTTAATGTCTTTTCTGTGAGAAAAGCTTTCTGCTTTGTCTGATGGGAATACAAACTATATTGGAGATATGTGAACTAGGATTGTTCCTTCTCTTTTCTGATATTTTTTCCCCCTAATCTTTATCGATTCTTCATACATATTGCTCATAGATCGCTGGACTATCTTTCCTCTTTATGTGCTGCTGCATCTTCAGTGTTTGTTTTTCAGAATTGTGACATTATATTCGTTTAATTAATGTCCAGTTTTCAACAAAGCATTATAAGACAAGGTTGCCCAGATATCCTCATCTGGCTTGACAGTTCTGTTTATTTAGAAGTTATCTTTTGCCTGTTATCACATTTGAAATTAATGATGAAGATTGCGTCATCCTTAGGGGACTTTTACAGGTTTTGAAACCCACCTCTTCCCCGAACAAGTTTGGGAGAACAAGAATACTTTTAATGAAGAACATTGAAGCTAATGTTGGGCCTTACAAACAAGCAGAGAAGTACTGTTTTTGAGAGAAAGATGTCTCTTCAGTTTCATATGGTAGTGGCATCTCCCAAAAGTTCTTTCCAAAGTACTTCTCAGGACTGCCTTATTTTTTCCCTCCTTTGCCCCCATGCCTTGAAGCTACCATGTGTAAGAAGAAATGCCACTCTCCTAGGTCCCGCTGGATGGACCTGAAGTCTAATAGACCTTTGTGCAAAATCTCTTGTCATTCGAGATTAGAAGGATTGCCTTTTCCATCCTGTAGCTTTCGTTGTCTTTGGGTTTTTTGCTTGAAAACAAATGGCCACTAATAGCCAATCTTTTCTCTCGCTCACTCGCTCGCTCTCCCTCTTTTTTTGTCTATCAGTATCTCTTTCTCTACTGATTTGAAATGTCACCCTATGTGATCATGGTAGTGTTCCTAGACTCTGTCCTTCCCACCTTTCTCTGATCCAATATTACAGTTTAAATTTTTCTACCTTTGTATTTTATATAATTATTTAGGAGTCTGGTTTACTCTTGGGTCTTTTCTCAAAATTGTCTTGGCTATTCTTAGGTCTTTTCTTTACAAATAAGTTTAAAATTAGCTTGTAAGTTTTATTTTTAAAATTAATTGGCGTTAATTTTGATTACTTTCAGAAATTATAATTTCTGGGAAATATTTATATTTCAGACAGGGTTTATATTTTGTCCCTTAGTTGATTATGGATCTGAGTTCATAAATGAACCTATATTATAGAAATGTAGGGGACAGGAACATGTTCAGGAACATGTTCAGTAGCCTGAGTATCATATCAACATGCAGAAACTAAGTAGCCCTGAGTTGGATACTGGAATGTTGTTTGTACTTTGAACATGTGTTTCTCTTCAAGCAAAAACTTGTTTTGAAAGAAAGTCATTCTCCATGTTGTTTTCAGGATAAAATTAAAAGGATGTTTTTCAGTGAAGTCAGCCAAAACTTAGAGGGTCAAAGAAAGGAGGAGGGTTATTTGTGTTTATTTTTAAACTAAACATGGTATGAATATTCAGTGTTCAACTTAGCTCTCTATCATAGACAGAAGTTCAGAGCCTTCATATATACCAGCAGCAACTAGTTTAGCTTATGTCTGAAATAGATTAAGAACTAGTTGTGAACTTTTTTTTATCACAGGTATAAAAGGAGGGGTGATAAAGGAGGGGTTTTCAGACCCTGTCAAATTTTTAAAGAAATGTAAGCATCTTAGTGCATTAATAATGCCTAGTGCTTGAATCTATATTAATTTTGTCAATTTTATAATCACTTTGAAATCTTCAAATCTCCCTCTGACCGCTTTACAAGCCTCTGCTTTACAGATTCTCTCACGTACCTTAGAAAAGTTCCGCTGACTATTCCCTGCTTCTTACTCGATTTTCTTCTATGACATTCATCACCTCGCATGTATGTTTATACGGTTGTCTGTCTCCCCATCTGTAATATAACCTCTACAAGTGCAAAGACTGTTACCTTTTTGCCGTGTTCCAAACTTGGACAGAACCTGGTACATAGTAGATGCTCAGTTTAGTATTTGCTTTCCAAAGACGTTCTAGAAATGTTTGGGTAAACAGTTTGCATACATGCAAGTTTTTTTCAGTTTAGCAATGATTCATGTAGTTGAATAGTTTCAGTTACTGGTTAGGAAATTATTAAAATAATCCAGTTACCTGAGAAATAGGGTAGCTTGACTTGGGTAGTAGCAGTAAGAAAATGAGATGGGAGAGAAGGTAATGTTTCATTATAAAGGAGAAGATGTGTAGTAGAATAGCTGATATGAGAAATGGTATGATAACAGCATTAGGAACCCACTTGAAGTTTACACTCAAAAATTTAAAGTGAGAGCAATCAGCCCAGCCATTCATATTTTCATTTGTATAAATTGTTTTTGACCATGTTTATTTTGGGCTGTAGATTTTTTTTTTTATTACTTTGTAGGTACTCTTCGTAGCAGAGAAAATAAGTCCTTTCTCTGCTACCAGATTTGCAGATAATTTCCATTTTGTCATTTGTCTTTTGATTGATTTCATTTTTTTTCCCCTAAGCAGAATATTTTATTTTGTTCATGTTACAAATGATGTCTGATCTTTAACCTTCTGTCTTGTTGTTGGTATATGTGACAGCTGCTCTGATTTACTGATAATTTTCTCTGCCACCTTATAAAACTCTCGCTGTTTTTAATAGTTACTCCATTGTTTGTCTTGCATTTTCCAGGCTCAGAATGATACCATCTTAAGATAACGACCATTTTATCTACTTTTTTAAATTTTTGTCACTCCCTGTACATAATTAAAATGACTACTAATTCCACTACAGCATTAAATAATAGCATTAGAGTAGACCTCCTTCTCTGCTACTAACTTTAATGGAAATACTTCTGATACTTCTTAAATGTGAAATTGAGATTTAGAAAGGTGTTTTATGATGTCAAGCTCTGTAATCTATACTTCTTACTGAAGTGTATTTTTACTTATTTCTAGATGAGTTAATGGTTTTCCTAAGTAATTATGCATCCTTTTCTTTGTATGCTTTCTTAGCCATATTCTGATTTATTTTGATATCTAGGCTACTGTTTTTTTTTTACTTTATTCAGTTTCTGGTTTTTTTTCCCCTCTGCTATTTTGTAATTTCTTTAATACCATTTATTTATTTGGTTTGTTTAAATTTTCCAATGAAGTACTATTCGTTTGCATCATTTTAAGTATTTGGAAGCATAGGATTTCCCCTTCAGGTGTAGTCACTATAGCGTACTCATCACCAGTGCAGCCATAGATTTTAAGAGAACATTCACTTTAAAATTTAAAGAGGGTCTTTTAAAATCCTTCAGGTTTTAAAGTAAAATTTTCCTAAAATCTGAATTTCAGTAACTGTACTAACCTACCAAAAAATAACTTAGTCCTCATAATTCTTTCATCATTTTTTAATCTGGGATGCATTTGTATCATCCCAGGTCTGTCTGTTAATTTTATCTCTCACTTAGACTTTATTTCTTCATACATTCATTGTAGGTTACTTACATGTTTACCAGTTTCTTTGTTTTGTCAATTTTTCTTTGCCTCCATTCTTTCTGGTATTATTTCTTTGCTTTCTTAAGTATATATTTTCAACACCCTATAGTGAATATCTGTTAATAATTAGTTTTTGGTTATAAGAATGTCTTTTAGTTTTCATTCTCAAATGAAAGGCTGTCAGTGCAATTAATCTTGGTAGTGATTTTTTTCATTACTATGAAAATCATTGTTTTCTGACTTTGTTTCTACTGAGAAATCTGCTGTCAGTCATTTTGTCTTTATTTTTAGGCAACGTTTGTGTTAACATTTTATGTAACAAAAAAGACAGTAAATAGTATTTGCAGCCCATAAGGTTTCTATGATATCTACTTGTCTGGTGTTATGGCATCAGCAGCCTCCATGTATAAACAAATGTACATTCTGTATCAGCATAAACTTTACAAAAACCAGTAGTGTGGCAGATTTGGTTCATGGTCTC
The DNA here is from genome assembly GCF_014898055.3 of Talpa occidentalis. NCBI lineage: Eukaryota > Metazoa > Chordata > Mammalia > Eulipotyphla > Talpidae > Talpa > Talpa occidentalis. The sequence continues at coordinate 82,602,572 of NW_023601322.1, read as the reverse complement.
TAGTATTTACTGCCTAGTCTGAGTGATAATAAGGTTAAAATATTCTTCCTTTTCAGCATCCTTTCCTCTGCTACTAAATAATAGTCAGTGGTATTGTCTTTCTTAGAATTTAGCTTTATATTGATAAATTTAAGAATAGATGAGTGACGATATATTTTTTCTGCTTTGAATTACCTATTTTTGCCCCAGCTTTAATAATAGGAGGAAGTAAGAAACTTACATTTGTTAGTTATACCATGCCTACCTTAATAAGATTCTGTTCTATCACTCTAATCTTTGTTGGTCAGGTGATTTATTGAAGGTCACATAGTGAGCTAGGGGGTGAAGCCAGGATATAAAAAATTAGGCAGCCTATGTTGTTAACACCTTTGTTATATACCATCTGTATTTTTCTGAAACTTGGGTAATCTTCACTAAACCTACGAAGATTATGGGGGATGGCAGAAATCAGATCATTTCTAAATGTGGATGTGAAAATGTCATAAGGCCACACACCAAATTCTTTATATTTTTTAAGTTGCCTCTCATTATCATGGTTAAATTTTAGGAACTGAATTTGATTAAATATAATTCTAGTTAGATCAATAATCAATCTTTTTTTTAATCCCAGTAAAACATTTTGAGATTCATTAATCACTTCATTTTTAAGCACAGCACATAAATATCTAGGAATAGAAGGTTAGTGTTTGAACTTGAAAATGAGTATCTTAGACTAATAGTCGATACTGCATTTAATGTGTAACTGTTGGGAATCAGAAACTTAACAAAGGTGTCTTATGGAGGTTTTACTAGGTTTTCACTCAACTTTGTTCTAAAGATGAAGCCAATGCAGTTAGAAAGAAAAGAAATACAAAGTTTCATGGGTACAGCTAACATTCACTTGTCTGGGACTGACTCACTTGTAGAGCAATACCGCATTGTTTTATTCAGTTCCACTCTGATTGTTGTTACACTAGGGGTTTTGGGTGATTTGATTATTTATTCCCTCATCTTCATATAAGGTATCCATGTTCTTTTACCCTTTTTCAGAAGTACCCACAAGTATCCGGATTGTTGAATGAAAGTTATCTTTCGGTTAAAAGTCAGGGGACTTTGCACTCTGGTCTCGGAACATCTGGAAATTCTTGTCCTTCTTCTTTCTGACCATCTCCCTGTCCAGTTTAATTTCCTACACTACCATCTTTCTCTTTCTTCCCCCAATTCCAGTTTTATGTTTCGTTGAAGGAGAGTAAAAACAGCTGTGTAGGTACACCTATAAGAGCTCATGAGGCACTTCAAAGCTGAGGCTTTTGTGAATTTTTGTCTCTGAGTAAAAATGAACTGGGAATAGAAAAAGGACCAATCCAGTGTAAGTTAGAAAGATGAATGAAAATATCCAGAATGCAACCAAATACTGAGATCTCACCCTGCCACATTTGCAAATAGGATTCTACACATACAGCATGTAGGTCTCTTTGACATGCATTCAGTACATATTCGCTATTAAGCTCTTGATAAACTCATCTGGTTTCCAGTTACTCATTTCTAACCATTATCTGTGTTTTAGTAGTTGCAATTGCTTATAATTAAATTTTTTTTTTGGAGAAACCATCATTTAATTCATTTAACATGCGAACTGGAGCTATTCATCTATTGCTTGGTATAGGGCACCATGATTTATAATTCCATGTGGAAGAGGTAAATGCCCAAAAAGAAATTAGGGTATTAATTTATTATAAAAAGTAAGCAAGTTGATGTTAGCCACAAAACTTTCTTGAAGCTTTCTCTTCAAATCTAAAAGAGAAAATGCATGTATGTGAATCTATAAAGAAAGAAACACCTTAATAGTTGGAGAGGCAAAGCCCTATGTGGTCAAAGGACAAGCACTTTACCCCTAGGGAGACAAGATTTCTAAGGAAATAAACGACTGTCTGGTTTGGAGGAGAACGTGAAGTGGGGAATTGGGACCAGATAAAGGAAGGCTTTGCATGTCAGTTAGGGTTCTTGAAATTTAGTTCACAGGAAATTGAGAAACCAAATTTGAAAGTGAAAAACTTGAAGAAGAAAGCTAAATACCGTGTAGAGATTTAGAAGTATGTAATATGACTGCCTTGCCAAGTGTCCTTAGCTGTCTCAGATTTCCAGTAACTAACCTCTTTGAAAATGTTCTCAGTCAAAGATTTTTCATGATATTTCAAATCAACAGATCATTTGTGTAAGGTTAAAATCGCACTTGACAACAATGGGGGGGAAATGTACACATGCACAGAGCTCCAAAAACAATGTTTGGTCTTTTCTTATAAAAGAGCACATGCACCTTGAATGTCTTTCATAAGATTCCAGAACTATCTCAGTTTACTAAAAAGAAAATAAAGGTCCATTATCAAGTTTCATGTTAAGTGTTATTTAATTTAATGAAATATGTTAATGGATAAAACATAGCTAGAATCAAATACAGAAACATATATGCCATTATTGAACAATCTTAGTTCTTTAAAAAAGTATCAGGTTTTGATGATGGATCAAGCAGTGATCATTAGTGGCTGCTAAATGAATAGGTGAAAATATGAGGGGGAATTTTATAATGGATGACTCAGACTCACAACACTAACCCACTGATCATCCTGAACATCACAAAAAGATAGCAACATCGTGAAGGACATGCCACACCTGGAGCAAGTCTTCTTGCCACCCCAAATCAAACCTAAATCTTGGTAAGCCTCTCACTCTGACTTTTTATAGGAAATACAAGGAAAAGAAAAATGTATTCAATGATCTACCAGGATACAATCTGCAAGATCCAGAACTTGGAAATTCTATAAGATAAGAAGTATTCACTAAAGAAAAAAAGGGATTTTAAGTCTGTGTGTGTGTGTGCGTGTGTGTGTGTGTGTGTGTGTGTGTATAATAGTAAAGAGACTTAAAACAATAGCTGAATTTTCTCTGTAGACCTTGTTTGATCCTTATTCAAAGAAACGAATTTGGGGAAAAACAAAAGTTATAAGACAAGTGAAATTTGAATACAAGATATTTGAAGATATTAAGGAATTCTTTGTTACTTTGGTAGTTACCTCAGTGAAATGAGCTTTATATATTGATGACAACAAACTTAAATGATTTTATTGACCATGGCGGATATACTGATTTTGAGTGACAATCCTAAATATTCTAGTAGGACAAAGTCCAACTCATAAAGAGTTTTTTCCTAGCAGATTCAAAGGAGACCAGTGTTTGAGAATAAAGCCTTCTCTCGGGCTTCTTGTTGATTCGTGAGAGAGAGAATCCCAGAGGAACCCCTGCAGCTAAATTGTGAAATCCTGTACATGAAGAGAGAAAAGGAGAATATGTAAGTTTTTTTCCACATCTCTGATACTCAAAAGTATTCCCCTGAGAAAACTGGGAAGAAAGGGACAGGGAACAAGGCGACATGTGCCTTGCTCCTGATAAGCCTTCTCAAACTGTGGAAGAGTAACAGGATAACTCCCCATGGACTGAAAGGCACCTCTGGTCAGACTGGGCCTTGGAGAAAATCTTGGCTTGGTAGATGGTTTTTCCAAAGAGCATGTTGCCTGAATTAGTAAAGAAGTCACACCATGTGTGTTTTGTAGTCCATCCCGTGGAGCTCATCCCCTTAGATCTCTGATCTGCAATGCAAATTTAACCCAGTCACTGATGCTTTTGAACCTGAGTTCAAGAAGCCTCTGGGAAATGTCTTGTCTTTGTACCATTCCCTCCTTACCCAAGTCATCAATCACGGGTAAAGTTTTCTATGCTCTGGATTAAAACAAATGGTGTAAACACTAAAACAGAGAGAGATGGGCACAGCTGACTATTTATTACTCTCATCCAAGCCTATCATTATCATGGCAGTCCTTCCAGAACACTGGTATTTTGCTGTATTTTTTCCTGAGGTTTTCTCTCCCTCCCGCGTTACCCTGCCATTGAACCGTATTCACTCTACAGGAAATGTAAGTCTATTAAAAGCACAATGTAAGTAGTAGAAATAGAGTGTGATGCCCTTTCCAGAGGGCGCCTTCATTGATGGTCAAAGACAAACTAGCAGAGCAGAGGGATGTTGGGAATGAGTGCAATTGGAGCAAAACTTTAAAAGACTGCCTCTTTGTCATTTTCTTTTTCCTTTTTCTCTTTGGATTGATCCTCCTTTTTGCAACTCCAGTGTGCTTGGCTAAATAGGAAAAGACTGGAATATTCTTTCACTTGTACAGATGAACTTTCCAGAAATTCCCTAGTAACGCTTCATGAAACACGGAAGGTAGGGTGGATGTGGCAAGCTGTTTTGCCTGCCAATCTTGGAAGAATAGTGTTGAAAGGGTGAGGGGAGGCAGTTCTTTCTGGGGGAAGAGATCACCCTGTCAAGAGGGTTCTCTTAACAGAAAACTAATGGGAGAGCAGAATGGAAGGAGATTATGAATTGAATATAAAGAAAATGATTTTATTACTCTTCCTGTTGGATATAAGTAGGGTGGTTTGCTGACTCTCAGTAGTCTTGTATTTGACAGTATATTAATTCACTCCTTTCTCTGTAAAAATATTTTTCTTTCCGTTCACACCTACACATACAGCCAAAATGTAGGTATGTGATTTGGGTGGGAACAGCCGTTCGCTTACCTGACTCTATCTCCTTGACTTTGGTTATTGAAGAAGGGCTCGTAACTTAAACTGCACTTGTCATAATACCCACAACAGGTGGTCCAGGATTGGCATATCACCCTGTTGGAGTATGAAATGCCATCCCTTAGATCTTTCAAAACCTGAGTTATAGTTTCATGTCATTTTCTCCCTTGTACCCAAGGGAGAAGCAAGCAAGCAACAAAGTGTCCATTCTTATGGAGAAAGCAAATCAAGAGAATGAGTGAATACACTAAAACAGAACTAAGTAATTGGTCCATCCTCAGTTTAAAAACAATATTTGGGAGAGGAAAGGTGGTAATAAGAAGCACCTAAAACATTAAAGTTGTCTGATAAATGGAAAGGCCTGGGTTTCCTTCTAAAATCTAACATGATTAAGAGACTGAATTGATTCTTTCCATTGAAAGAGTCCTATTTAATCATGTAGTCTTTAGGAAGCAAGGCCTGCAGTAAAATTGGTAGGTTTCCAGGTAATACTGTGTCCCAAATGCTGCCACTATCATGTATTTGTTGTAAGAAATTTGCATATGGTCTCATTTTTATGAATTAATGCGTAATACAACATATCCAAGAGTTTTCCAAGAAACAAGTCTTACAGGATAAGTACTATTAAAATAAAAGACTTCTGTGGCAAAACAAATTTGAGACTCATTCAACAATAAAGTGGTTTCTTTACTGCAGGGTTCTTCAAAATCTTTCGTGTGGTAATATGTTTTGAGTCTTTGCCACAAAGATAACTTTCCAATCTTACTCTTGGATCCTTTTTGAGTAGAGTAACTTGTGAAACTTGAATTCTTCAATACTTCCTTCAGAAAGTCAACATTCCCCTAATTCTATATAAATGATATTTTACTAGCTTACATTAAAAAGGGGTATGGAACAAGGGCTTCTAAAAATTTTGGCTGCAAATTACTGTGATGCAAGTGGTTTATTCAATATGTAATAATCCTCTGCTAACATCTATGGCAAGGATTAGAAGTACTAATAAATGGGAAACACAAGGCAGTCAAGTTTTCTGATGAAAAGGAAAGAACTGCCCTCTCCCGTCTTTGATTGCTGAGCTAACCATTGCTTGAAACACTGAGCAATGATGAGACAGAGGAAATCATCTTTTTGCATTAATAACAAAAGCATATCCAGATAATTTACCTTGAGCAGGCAAGTGAAACAGGAAGTTTATGCTTTCCAATATACTAAAGTTCCGCAACTCATATCCAAACTGCCAGCCCCAAGTCTACATCTATTGTACCTATAAGGTTCTCTTACAGGTAAATTGTTTTTGTGGGTTAATTTTTGAACTGTCTGTCCCAAAACACTTGCCTACATTTTAAGGCTTATTTGTTCTCTCAGGTTAAGTAACTAGGCTAATCAGGTACAAGTTTAAATAAGGGTTACTCTGACAGCCGTTTCTCTAGCTTGGTTGGGTGTGTCCCCTGAGTGTGTGTATTCTAGTGTATATTGACTATAAGCTCTAATCAAAATGGAGTGTGGTTTCCCTCACAATGCCTGCCCTGTGTCCTTAGAAGTACCTGGTGATGGTAATAAAAGTTAGTGTCCATTCATGTATGATAGTTTCTTTTAAAAACATCTGCTAGATTTATATCCTTCATTGACAAGTTTCAAGTCATGTGAGCTTATTTGTTAATACAAAAGTCAACTAAGCAAAACTAGGAAGCGTACACATGCTTTAAGATTTTCACCTAAAATGAAAATCAGATCATTTATTTATATGTAACAACAAATGACCACTGTAGACACTTGAAATCATTTATTCAAGGCATTTTTATATAATCTTGCAATCATAGTACAGACATATAATAAAAGAATGTTAGAGTATAAAGAAAAATATAAAGCCAGTGTGTGGGCATTTAAAATAAGAGCTCTCAAAAAAGTTACAAATGTTTTATTAATAGGATTCTTGAAAATTTTGGGAGAAACTAAAACCTTCTTAAAAAGAGCACAGTACCAAATGACATGTCACTTACTTTGTAGCAAGGAGTTATATATTAACTAAATGTTTATATCTTGTGAGCTAAGACAACACATTTTACATTCAAGTTGAAATAATTCAGCACCATTTTGGCTTGAAGGATAAATGAAATGCTTTAAGTTTTCAAAAATGGCCTATAACTTTTGGTGAGAATGAAATATTCTCACCAAATGAAATATACTGATGGAATATATTGATTGTGTGCATGAATTCTATTCATAAATATAGAAAAAGGGTAATTTTACTTGTTGGTTACTGTATTGTATCAAACTTTTTTAAACAAAACATCTTCTGACCAAAAATTCAGTATTTTCACACATTTTGCTAAAGATATATATTCTCAGTACCACAATTTTAGTAAACTGCATTTCCTCTAGAACCTAAATATTGAGAATGTTTGACTTTGATCATCCTGTGAGGTTTCAAAGAGAAGGAAAAATTGCTGTTCATTATTGCAAATAATGCCTGCTGAAAAATTAGATGATAAAAATTGGGAGTAAAATAATTATGTAAAATTGTAAAGATTTTCTGGAAACAGGGAAGTTGTGGATTCCTATGTTCTAATACTGTTGGGTAGTTGAGTCCTAGCATCAAGGCAAGGGCCCTTTCAAGACATCTACTTTCAGATCATAGTCTGAAAATCTCAGACCACTAATACAGATGTGGAAGTCTCACTAAATTATTTTCCTATTTAGCCCATTTTTTCACAGCCCTCAGTTTAAAAGCCGGTCTCTTTTCAGTATTCAACATTCTTTGTATCATTTGTACTTCCTGTTTAAAAAAAACTATTTACAGTTTGGTTAGACTGGATTATGTTTTTTGTTTTATTAATGGATAACTTCTACTGGATAATCACTGTGAGTTTTGGTCATTCATTACTCAGAGAACAGATAGATACCTTGAGGTTGAGAAATAGTGAGCATTAAATTAGTACTTGTTAGTTATTTGGGAGTACTTAGGGAATTTTAGGAAAGGAATGTTTATGTAAGGAATACGTAAGAAACTTACTTAGTCCTTATTCAGACTTTTTTTTCAAAGTCAGCAAATAGTACATGTTGTATTTAAAAGGCAGACATTTTAGGGATTGGAAATATATTTTTAATTACTAGTAACATATACATGCATATAACTATTAACTTTTAACTTATATTTTTAAAATAAAATATGGTCATTATAAACAATAGAGCTTAAAATAGAAATATTTTAGATGTATACGTACAGTTGTTAAAAATGAAATGAGGTGAAACCTAATGGGTAGTAATGACATTTTTAATATTTCTCAATACTTATTGAAGACAGAGTTTTTAATATCCAATGCTTGGCATATGAGTGCTTATTATATATTGGGCCTTCAAATGGTGATGGTTAGATAGACAGATGGAAGACCCAAAAAATGATTATAATTACGTCTTCTCATATGTATCCAAAGGCCATGATACTGGCTAGTTTTTATTATAGGGGTAAAATCATAATGAAACAATAGATCTTAAATCTACAGATGCCAGTCCGGCTCAGTATTAATACTGACAGTAGTTTTTGTTGTTTAAAAAAAGCAAGTATATTAAAATATCTTGTTAGATTGCAATTTGAAAGGCTCATACATACAGTCTCAAAACTAAAGAGCAAATGAAGCAAAGAGGTACATCAAAGAAGCTATTCCATAGCTCAGATACGAGTTCAGTGAAAGTTCTGGGTCTCTGTCAAGCTTTCTGTATTCTCTGTTGGTGAGCTTGTGCCCTGGCCAGTGTGGAGCATATCACTTGTTCTGTCTGCCTCTCCATGACTGTCCGTCTCCAGCTCCTTTCCCTTGGTAGGCACCAGGGAGTACAGAGTGATGAGTAGTAACTGGTGTTGGCTTTATGGCTCTGACTTGTAACACAGGGTTGCCAACTCACTTTTAAATTTCTACCAAACCTGTCCTGGCACTGGAAATACCTTGCCCGAGATTTTAATACTGGTTAATGTCGGAAAACTTCTGCTTAAGCACCACTCAAAGTGTCATTTGACTTCTTTCTGCACCTTTTTGAATTTAGGAAAAGAAATTCTCCAAATTCTGTTGTGGCACCTCGTTTCACAGTTTCAAATAAAATCACAGCTGTCTCATTATGCAGCATGGTCCTGGGTTTGGCAGAAAGTATCTTCCCCCTATTCACTAACCCCTCAAGTTTATAGTGTTATGTGCTTTGCTGATTTAGATTATATATCAGACACACACAAAAAAACATGCATGACTGATTCCTGGTCGACCTAGTTAATGTACCTGTATCCACATCTATTATGTCATCAGTTCTGAAAAAAATTTATGTTTTAGTATTCCTCTTTTTAAAGCTGAACAATAATAATGTAAAAAGTTGAAAATCCTAATATGTTTTTCATTACTAAATTTAAAGTATTTGAGAGACAGTTGTGGTTTGGGGAACTTGTTCATATGATTTTTATGTCAGCAGGGAAATTTTCTTGGCTAATACCTCAGTATACTTAAATGCATATTATCTCTGGATATATCACATCTGTCATCAGGATAACTTCCCATTGACATAGTCTTCTTGTGTATACTAGTCCCCAGAATGTAAATTTGAGAATTGCACTTTAAAAGTCTCTGCCCATAGGAGAATAAAGGGGTAGTGGGTGCATCAACAATGTTGATTAGATAGGAATTGGGCAGCTCAATTACTTAATCCATTCCACAACAAAGCTGACATAAGTCAGAATTAAATTGTACACTTGACAGAAAGAAAGGAGTTTATCTACTGATTAAAGATGTAAACATAAATTTTATATAGGGATGTAACTATCTGAATACATATATTGCCATTTCTCTGCTATAGAGTAATATTTCTTGACGCCAATGGTAATGTGTATGTTCCTTCCTCAGCACCAAATGTGTCTGTATCTCTTTGAACAGTAGGATCCTCATTTCTCAATGAATCTGTGCTAGGAAATATAGAAGCCAGTCATTGTTAGCACTTTAGAAAATTCTCAGTTCTTATAATTTTGGCTTATTCATTGAAATACCATTTTCTCATGCTCTGTAATCTCAAAGGAACATAAGAAATTTGGATTTCTTTGAAAGAGCCAAGTATGTAACATACAGAATTGAAACAGTGTATTAATTCATAAAGTAATGTGAACAAGGTTTAAAACTTCCCAAATGATGCCAATTTAAATGCTCAAAATCCAGTTATGTGCTTTGGTATAAAACAGTCCAAACAAAAATTCCTTCATTTTCTCTTTCAAAATATGTAAATCCTACTGAAGTTAATTTTTTTCCCCTCTTCATAACACCAGGCACTGATTTATCCATTGGGAGCTTTGGCTTGCTTCCTAATACCTAGTTAAGAAAACAAAAATAGACAAGTTATTGACTTGCCAATATTATGATGAATACAGTAGACAAGTAAATAGTCAATCTTTTAAAACCAAGTATGTAACAATTTCCCTCTACCTAAGCAACAGTCACTGTGTGAATTTATCTGTTAACTACGACTAAAGAAAACAACGTGTCAGTAGTAGAGAGAGTCTATCTGATGCCTATCAACCTGATGTTTATGGTTGAAAGAAATACCCTCTGAACCACCCAAGAGAAAAGCAGGAATTAGAGGACCAGCCATATGCTGGGTGAGTTCACTCCACGGAGCTAGTGTGGCATTTCCACAAAGGAACAGGGGGATCACCTCTATTCTTTTATAGCAGCATTTTGGGTATAGAATGATGCACTAAGGGCAGTATGGGTCAAAGCCAAAAAATACTGTATTTACATTGTGATCACAGATCCTCATATGAAGGAAATAAAGAAGTACTTAGTACAAATAATAAGCCCTCAAGTTCCTAATAGTCATTTCTGTGAGAACTTAATTGTAGACTGTTACTGAGCACAGAGTCTCATGGCCCATACCCTTCTTAACAATGAAGAAAATGAAGGGGAAAGGATACATCAAAGGCTCATTCTTACTGGGAAGTTTCTACATATTCATGTTATGCTTGCAAATATTTGATTGGCCTGAACAACCATCCATGCACTGAGAAATGTCTTTCAGAGTTATAAAAACTTAGTCATGTTACCCAGCGCCCTGCACTGTCACTCAACTGACATGTGATTAGGCAAGGTACACTTCCTGAACTCAAGGAACCTCATAGACTCTCCATGGCCTGCAGAATCAACTTCAAAATGTTAGCTTTTTCTTCAGTGTGATCTCGGGTCTGGGCCAGACTTACTTTTCCATCATTTTTTTGCCCATCTCTTAACTCCATGAAATGTATGCTTCAGCCAAACTTGGAGGCATTTTTGCAAATATGCCCTGCAATTTCTTCCTGCTGTGTAGTTGCCTATGATGTTGACTCCTTCCATCATGCCCCCCACTTAACTCTGCCCAGAGCAGTCCTCAGCCTTCCAGGCCCAGCTGGATACTGTCCTAAAGCCATTCCTCATGTCAGCCAGAGGAAGTCTCTCCTTCCTCTGAACTCTGATTCCTAGCAAGAGGTCAAAAGGAAAATTCAAAATATAAGAGACAAGCATCACTCTCATGAAGGTGAGGGTCTCTTTCTCAAGCGTTCTGTTCTTTACCCACCCCGCTCATATTGCATATGAACTCATTTTAATGAGTTACTAATTATAGGTCATTTCACTTTTTCATGTTTCCATCCAATCTATTGCTTACTAAAATCCCACCTCTACCACTCTTGCAGTTTAGTTGCAGTCAGTGACAACTGGTTAAAAAAAAAAAAAAAAAACCCTCTATGCTTGAGTTATATGATAAGTTTGTTTTAAATATCCCGTGATACCCAGTCAAGTCTATTGATGAAAACCAAGTCATATTGTGCAACGAGTCACTGCTCTGGACCTGTTCCTAGTGGTTGGTCAGTGGTTGTACCTGAGATAGACCTCGCTTCTCACAGCAGAAGGTGTTCTGTTCCACTGTACTTAGTGTTGCTCTTCATGGAATGTACATATTATATCACTATTGCACTTGGGTGTATGTCTCTCATCCTCTTGATTCCAAATTCTAAGTTCCTTGAAAAAGGGTATTTTCTCTATTCATCAAATGTTGAATGAGAAGTTACATGGTGGCAACCTGTACTGGCAATGCATATACAGTGGCAGACAAGATACTAGGTCCCAGCCAGAATGGAGAAAAACATTAAACAAAGATTCACAGTAACTAACTTATAATAAGGCTCCGGGGGGCGGAGAGGGAGCAGTGTTAGGAATCACTGCATTATCCACTAATATCTAAGTGAGAACCTCAGTAAATACATGGTACAGAAGTGAGAGTAACAGTGAGTAGAGCAAGAGTGAATGAGTCACCAGAATTCATCCATTTTCAATTATTTTAGCTTAAATTACACTATGTTCTAAGGATTTGCAATTATAGTGTAGTCAGGTCCATGGTGTTTTGGCCATAACCTCAACCAGGCTATAGTGTGGACATATTCAGAAGTGATTTGATTATATGTTTTTCCAGTGCTGTCCCATTGCTATCATAGGTGTCATCTTCTCTGTTGCTGTGATGATGCTTATAAGCACAGGCTTTGTTCCTTTGTGGGGATAAGAAAAAAGTGTCCCTTCAAGGTGAATTTAGTGCAAGCACATGGCTCTGTGAAAGAAGCCTGGACTGTTTGAAGCCCTATCTGCCCCGGGTCAGCACCCCAATTATAAGGCAAAACCTGCACAGCTTGGTTTAGGTGGACTGGGGAAAGCCATAACTATAGATTCATGTAAAGGTAAACATTTCTGGTTTATGTATCAGGGAGAAAATTCTATCTAGTGTGGCGAGATTGCACCTTTCTGCATGATTCAGAGGCACGTTGCCTCTCCACCATCAAAGCAAAGCTGCTGCATGCACAGTATTTCAGTGGGGCTCAGTGTTGGGAAGCTATCATATTACTCAGACCTGGGGCCTGTGGAATTAGACTTTAGCCCAGCAACAGTAGACAGTGCAGACAGGGTAAGGGTGACAGATTGGCAGCCAAACATACCCAACTTGTTTGAATTATTTTCATCAATGCACCACCCATGTTAATATTTATATGCTGAGATTCTCTGTAAGATTTTCACTCAAAGTGTTTCAGGACTAAGAAAGTTGTGAAAGAACCTCTACACTTACTTTACAGGGTATTTTCCTAGTACTTGGGATACTTGATATATGTGAAATCTTGATTTCTTATACATCAGGCAGTCTATCCAGTGACATATTTTAATGCAATGATTTTCAAGATGTACTTTGAGAACTCTAGGAATTGCTTCAGAGCACCTTCGTGGACAATGGAGGGGAAGTAGGAAACCCTAAAGTTTGAAAGTTTGGCCTCCCACATGTCACCCACAGCACATTTTGAGCCATATTACATATTCAGCTGCCACATGGGATAAACATTGTGTTCTCTGTGTTTTGTCTTGAAAACAATTTGAAAATGATGAAAACCTGAGAACACCCCACCCCCTAACATACTTAAAAAAAAAAAAAAAATCAACTCTTAACAATGAACAGCCCAGCTCTCTACCATTTTCTCTCTCTGGTCTACTTTCCAAGGAAGCTGCACTGGTACTAGAGACAGGCATGTATAAGGATGTGATGAGGAACTCAAATGCTTTGTGAAGAGAGTGACAGGCAAAGAGGACTTACGGTGAAATCGTGCAGCCCGAGGCATATGCGTGATGGCCTGTGTAGCGAATGTCACAGCGCACGACATTGTTGGAATAGTCCGATTCAGGCACCAGGTAGCTGGGATTCACACTGACCTAAACAATAGAAACGCCATCTCTGTTTCAGATTTCATCAGCAGTATTGTTTACTGGTTAAGTTCTATTTCCACAGGCTAGAACAAGGGAATATCCTTTAACTCAACAAAACAAGGAGAGGGTTTCAGTTAGGCAAGTGGTTAAACTGTGAAGATGGAGAGGTTGATTTAGAAGTAGTTCTAGAAGATGTATATACAAACTGCTTGCAGGATCGCAGTTGTTCAACAGTAGAATGCGGAGAAGGAAATCTGTTGAGTTGCAGTGGAAATAAATTACTAGTACTTATCTTCAAAGTTGCCTACCTTTAGAATGTAGTTTCCAGGTTGTACATCTGTAATATCAATCCATTGGCAGTCTATGTCTGCATTATAGGTATCGTAACAGCCAGGACTCAACCCCTAAAATAATTAAAATTTAAGAATTTTAAAGATGGTATATGGTTAGAGTATACTAAAGAATATGCTGATTATCTGCAAATTAAATCTTAAGTTTTTTAAAAGAAACTATATATATATATATATATATATATTGCATCTTCCTTGAGAAGTATTTATTACTCAGCCTTACAGTACCTCCAGCAAAAAGAAATACAGTCATACATCTAGCTTCTTAGAAGTGTCATAAATCAGTCATGATAAATAGAATCTTACTGACAAAATAGGACTCCACCAAAGCTGAAGAATATCACTCATTCTGGGAGTAGAGGCCATGTAATAATCTAGCAAAAATGTGCCCATGATTTATTTCTTTGTGTGTACCTAGATTTTTAGTATTTTTCCTTCTTTGCACTATAATCATAACATATAGAAATATAGCTAACTAGAAGTTGTAAGCTCTCTAAGGGTAGAGTCTGTGTTTCACTTTTGAGTAGCTAACATTTATGAAGTATGTTATGTGCCACAAGCAATTTTAAACATGTTACATTTATAAATTCAATTCACAGCTCTATCAGCCAAGTGCTATTATTACCCCTTTTATAGGTGAGGATACTGAGGCACTGTAAAGTCAAATAATTAATTCACCCAACAATGTCTTGTTGTTCAACAGCTAGACACATCAGCTCCCAGCTGACATACAGTTAGTAAGTGACTAAGCTGGTTTTGAGTTTAGGCAGTTGGGGTCCAAAGTCACCATTCTTAGCAATTGCATTAAGCTCTTTCTCATATAGTCTCTAAAATATTTTTGTTGAATTAAAGGGATGAAGTATGCCTTATAAATGAATGTCACATCACTCCCCTTACTAAGATACTCTCTCCAATAAGTATATGAGTGCCTTCCACAATCTTGGAGGAGAAAACAACAATAACAGCAAAGCTATAAGATAGGATCCTTATTCTCCAAAAGCTAAGTAAGCGTCTGGAGAAATTTGTCTCATTGGAATCCATAGGTGTATTCTGGAGTCCTTTAGTTCTTCATGAGAAGTCTTCACTATTACATTTTCATTCAAATTAATTCAATTCAAAAGCACATGCTAGAATCGATTCATGAATGCCATTTAATTTCAGCACCCAAAATTGCTTTGGAGTTAAGATCACCTTGATTACAGAGTGTTGGCAGTATCATCTAAGTGTGTTCTATCTATGCTGGTTTGGCTGTAGTTTGACAACAGGCACTATAACAACAGTCCAAACTCAAAAGTCCTGTGCCACATAATGAAGAACTTTAGGGGATCTAATTCTGATTTTGGCACATAATAGAGATTCACTAAGTGTTAGCACTTATCATTGTTGCTATGACTATTGCTACTACTACTACTCCTGGCACACCAACTCTGTTCCTGGCATTGTAAGGAATTTGTTGGATTTGATAACTAATTTAGATAGCTTTAAATAATGCTGCAATGCTTATCTCACCTACAGTAAACAAAAGTTCTTTAAGAATACTGAAATTGGCACCCTATTATTACTCAATTGGCAGAATTTAAGAATGAGTTTTGATTACTTGGACTAGCAAACACAATGGTTTTTAAGTAATAGTTTGTAAGGCTATTAAGCAAACAGGCTCTTATGTATTTAAAGTCAAATTATAAAAGTAGATTGAGCTGCCTGCAACCTCTGCAGTGCTGGTTTGATCCCCGGCTGCCGGGCGAGGATCCCACATGGCGCGCAGACGTCTCCTGCCACCCGCTGCTTCCCTCAGCAGTGTACTTTGTCAGTCTGCCTGATCTGCTCTCCGCTCTGGCTCTGGTGAATTCTCTCACCCTCCCGCGCTTCTGACTATACCCAGTGCTTGTATAAATAAATAAATAAATCTTAAAAAAAAAAATAGATTGAATGTCATACCTTAGCTGTTTGGTTTTAACAAAACATTTGTTACATTGAACTAAGGAGACTAATATGACTCCAGTTTTGTATAATCAAGAACTTAAAGAGTTATATGGAAATATAAATATAAGAAAGCTATATCAAATTTTACATTTGGATATATTTAAACAATATTATATAATACAACAAATCAACATTGGAGATTTGTGAGAATTTACTTGCCTTTGAGTGAAATTCACATTCAAGAAACCCCAGTCCAGTCATAAATACAAACATATAAATCACTTGTAATGCAAAATCTGGTAAACGATGGCTAAGCAGGACATAAGTGGAAAATGATTGACAATGAAGTGGGGTCACCACAAGGAAGAGGGGAATTGGAGGTGCTGTAAATATCTACAGAGCTCGATGCCATGATTTCTGCAGAGTGAGCTGTCCAAACTGCTTTTTCTAAATAAAGGGGCTGTCCAGGCTGGTGCTGTGGGACTCATATATCATTAATGAAAAGGGAATTTCTGTACACACGTGTAAGGTGTGGGTAGTTTACATTTCCTTTTGCCCAAGGAATAAGTGCCGCCTTGGGGCCTGTGGAATTGAACCTTTTCCTCCTCCAATTGCTGTGATATTCTAAGCTTAGACGATGAATTAACAGTAACATTTAGGTCACCAAAGTTTCCTGCCACAGCCCTGGAATTTGCTTCCCTGGATGCCAGCTGTTGATCCCTTTGTGCCCCGAGTTATGTACATTCACTACCCCTTGCCAAATTTTCGGCTAGGATAAAATTATACTGTCCTTTCACAAATTAGGGTTTCTTATGGAAATGCTGGCAAGACTTCTAACTGACACACATTTTCCCATTCTAAAACATACAAAGTGCTTAGTTCAGCACTATTTTTAAAAATCCATCCAGAGGACATCTGACATCAATTATACTGTAGGTTTAAATATATGTGCAAGGAGAAAGGAATTGTGTCCATCTGCTCTTACTTGCATGATGAAAAGAGACAGTTTGTTAAAGTGCTTTTTAAGAAACTTATTTCCCCTCCTTTTGCTTAACTTCAGCCACCGTTCTATTTTTAGCTTAGTGAGAGGAGGGAGGAATGGCTTTGCAGGTGAGAAAACAGAGGTGTCTTTTCCACAGCTACTTACCAAGCCATTTAAAGAATACAGAATGAGTGAAGTTATGGGAAACCATTCAGACTGTTTCAAAGACCAGACTGCTGCTTTTTCTTGTAGAACATAACAAACATGTACATTGACCTGCGATGATGAAATACTTTAAAGATATTTGGGTCATCAAGTCTTTTCCCAATTATTTTTGATTTTGACTTGATGACCCCCTAATAAAAAAGTTAATAAAAGACAGGCAGGAGGAAAGAAAATTGTAGAAAACTTTGTTTCTCTGAAGGCTTCAGGTGCCTGGTTTCAGGGGGCAACTCACCTGTGTGTGTGCAGTACATGCAAATCGCCTGTGGTAGCCATAATCACAGGAGGTGTCCTCAAGACAGAAACTTGCTTTGTGGCCCTCAGCCACTCTTCTCTGGGTGCTGGCATCAAGGAGGTCATAATGGCTGAATTCATCCATGCTGTGGTAATGTCTAATGTCCCACACGACAGAGAGACAGTGGTCAGTGATATATGCAACGGGAAGCAAGGATATTAGAAGATTTCTCTACCATTGGCACATTAAAAGTGAGAGAAGTTTAGCTTTTTATTTTATTTTATTTTAAAGATTTATTTATTCAAGAACCGGGGTACAGGCCAGATGTGCGGGAGGGTGAAAGGACTCACCAGAGACAGAGCGGGGAGCAGGTCAGACAGGCAGACTGACGAAATACACTGCTGAGGGGAGCAGCGGGCAAGACAGGAGAGGTCTGCCGCGCTATGTGGGACCCTCGCCGGCCGGCCGGGATCAAACCGGTGCTGCAGAGGCTGTGGACAGCTTCACAGCACTGTGCTTAACCTCCTGCACCACCAGGGGAGGCCCAGTTTAGCTTTTTAAAGACAGATTTGTTCTAAATTCTTTTCCCAGGGAAAGAAATCTGTCAAAACTGTAAACTTTTAATTTTACCACCAGGAAAACAAGTTTTTTTGGAGTTGTCTGCCTTTCTATTAACATCTTTTTTTAATCTCTGAATATGAAGCAGAAAACACAATAAATAATCTGTTTTTAAGTGAAACTTGCCATATCTTTTTTAGTATATTTTTCTTGGTTGTCACTACTGTTTCTTTCTAAAAAAAGAACAACACATGACTCTTGGAGGATTTTTGTGAGTATTTAAAATCAGCATCAAAATGCAAGGGAGAGATAATAATGGCCTGTTTTATCTGCCTTTATTGTTTAACTAGTACAAACTTTGAATGAAAAATAAAAGAATTCTATTTTATTAGTAAGCAGGTGCTCATCCCTAATTTTGTCATTTCATTAAGGAGAATGTATTAAGCTGTTTATCACATAAGGAAAGAACAAGAAGTGCCTGGAATTGCAGAAAACTTTAAGAGTATACCAGGATTTCCTGGAAGTAACCTGGACAAGTCACCAAGGTAAATTATAGATTACCTTATGTGAAATCTTTAAAGTTAGCTCAGAACAGGCAACCATCTGAGTTTTATACATGTCCTTCAAAAGATAAAGTGTTCCTCCTGGCTGATGGATTATATTGTATACATCTTTCTTTCAGAATGGTATCTGAAGTTTTTTTTGATAACAGTGTATTGATTGTGTTTATTAAATACCACAACTAACTGTAGAGTATCTTGGCTATGGAGTAAAATTCTAATGAAGCCAGTTGCTATATTATCAAGTTTCAATGAGCTGGACTGAAGAGTCTCCAGTTTCAAAGATAACAGCAGCTGGTAGTTGATGTATTTTCTTAAAGACAGGCTCCCTTGATTTTATCAAATTAGAAAAATTCTAAGTATAAATAGTATAAATTCTAAGTATAAATTCCGTCCCTTTGTGTACAAAGTAAGACTTCCAGTCATCCTATCACAAACCACATGAAAGATGAAAAAGCAACTCAGAACTACCCAGGAGGCCCATCTACTTACTGGTGACAGCTGTGCCATTCCCAGGAATATCTTGGTCTGCTTGGTAAGAAATCTGACGTCCCTTGGTTCTTTACTCTTTGGGGAAATCTTAGCAGGACCCTGTGATCGTAATCTCTGACATCTGCCCTGTATGCTGAGCTATTGGTTTGAAAAAGAGAAATATTATTATCATCACAGAATATTACCTAAAGACAAAACTACAAGCAATTTCAAAATTACCAGCAAGTTTCCTGTAATATCATGATGACTACCCTGACTCTCCCAGCTAGAAAATGAGTTCCAAGAGACTAGGAATTTATGAGTTCCAAGAGACTAGGGCATTTTGGTTTTTTCCCCCCTCCTTATTCCTGAATCTCAGCTCTTAGAACAATCCTTGGCAGATAGTCAGGGAATGTTTGTGGAAACGAATGAATGTGACAAATACAGAAATTCAAAATCCATCATTTAAAAGTAAGAGCATGACAAAATTAGCACTGGGAATTTACATGTGGAAAGTAAGCTTTGTGTTTATCATCAAGTTTAACCATACAAATTAGAGAAACTGAGACCCCAAATTAAAAAAAAAAAAAATCATCCAAGAACTTTGAATTAACATTAAATTTATTCTCAAACAATGAACTAAGATATGGGGGAATGACTCAGAAGAGTACACCCAGATTAGATAAATGATTTTGTAACTTCACCATCTTCAAAACAAGGGCTTTGTTGTAATAATATCATAGGGGTGTGATGATGTGATGCAAGACTCAAGAATGAAAAGGAGGCACTTGGATTTCTTCTCTTCCTTTAGCTTGACAGTTACAAAGGGTCAAAGAGGAAGAAATAAATAACGAGCGCGACTATGTTCCTTCTCATATTTTGTGTGAATATATAAACATCAAATACTGTTGATGACGGTATTTTACAATTTAAACAAACAAACAAAAAAAAAAAAGTATGAGACCTAGCAAAAACATCTGTTGCTCCCTCTGCTGGTTTCCAAGCAGCACACTCTGAAAACTCCATTCCCAAAATTGCTGATTTTATTTTAGAACCATGGAAAAACAAAGCACTTGCTCATGCTCTTATTCTGGCTGAAGTAATATAAAAACTACTAAATTAAATGTGACTTCAAATAAAAGAAGCATACTTAAAATCTTTGCTAATGAAGTGTGTGCCATGCCACCAAATTTGCCCCCAATCTTTAAAGGGGGTATTAACAAACTTTTATAATTACAGTTACCTTCCCGCACGTTATTGTACTGTTGTTTAATGCAAAATTATTGTAAACTGGGCTCTTAAGTTCAGGAATCTTGGGACAAGCACACGAGACCCCCACTCTGCAGGGTAAGGGTTTGCTCTGTCTCCCTCCTTTGTGCCAGTTTGAAATGCTTTACCCACAGAAATCCTCACAATTATAACTCTCCATCCCGGTCGGCATGCCCAGGAACACAACCCACTTTGGAACTCTGGGTTGCATCAAACAAAGCACCAGAGGGACCCCCTGCAACCTACAGGAGAGCCGGACCACGAGGATCCCAGCCCCTACCTGGCCAAGCAGTTTTCCTCCGCAGCGCACCTCAGGTTGTACATGGACATCTTTTGCACGTACGTGGACGCCTGGATGTAGTAGGGGTCAGGCACCAGGTCCGGGAGACCTAAATGTCAGCAGGTGATGGTCTAAGGAGTGAGACAACCCAAGGCCAGCCACCCACCCTGACTAGGCTTCCTTCCTTCCATCCCCTAGCCCAACCCGACTGCGGGTGTCGGGTTGCGGGTAGCCAGGGAACAGGGGACGCCCAGGGCTGCAAAGCAATGTGGCAAGGAAGCAGCGGGGAGCGCGCGCGCGGTTTGCACCGGATTCCGCGGCTGCCTCAGCAGAAACAGGGGAAGGGATGGGATCTGCAGGGATGAGGGCCTGCCGCGCCCAGGCAGCCACGTCGAGGAGCCCCAGAGTTGGGGCACAGACAGGGTGCGCGGGTGCTTACCATACTGGAAGTAGCCGGTGCCGTAGCCGGGCCGTTGCCTGCTCCCTGGCCGGGGCCTTTCGTAGGTGTCGTAGTAGTTGTAGTAAGGGTTGTCGTCCGAGTACTTGTAGGGGTTGTAGGGGTCGTCGCCCACCATGCCGTCCACGCGGCTGGGCGGCCTCAGGTTGCTCAAAGCCGGGCGCTCTCCAGGCTCAGGCGCGGTGCGGTTGCCTGCGCGCGGGGCGCCCCCGTCGCGGGCCCCCGCCGAGGAGTGACCGGCTTGGAACCAGTGGCGCGCAGCGGGCCTGGGGCGGCCGGTGGCGGCCCCCGCCGAGGGGCCGTGCGCCCCCGCGCCGCCGCCGTGCGGTTGTCCCGGAGCAGCAGGATCGGCGTGCGCGCCTGTGCGGCCGAGGCGTTCGCGGCGCCCGGAGCGGCGGCGCCCGGGTCCCGCCGGCGCTGCGGCTGGTACTGCGCGCCCAGGCTCAGCAGGCTGAACACCTGCCCGTTGTTCTCCCATTGGATCTTTTGGCGCCAGGCGCCCGGAGCCGCCGGCGACTCGCGAGGGGGCCGCTGCTGGCCGGCGGCGGGCGGGGCGCAGCGCACGGGCGCGCAGAGCTGCAGCAGCCCGAGCAGGAGCGCGGTCCAGGCGAGGCGCATAGCTCCCCCGTGCCCGACTGTTCCCGCTCCGGCAGGACTCAGCTCGGAGAGAATAAAAACGGGGCTCAAATCGCGTGGGAGGGGGGGAACTCTTCCAGCGGGGAGGTGGGCGGAGCGCGGCGAGCAGCGAGCGCCTAGGGTGGGCTGCAGACCCTGCTCCGGCGAGGGCGGCCCCCGGGACGTGGCATCCGCTTCTCTCCTCTTTCCGAAGTGCTGTCAGACAACCGGGAGCGGCGCGACGGCCCCGAGAGCGGGCAGCGTCTGGGCTGGAGGAAGGAGGAGAGATTTTAAACTTTCTGGCACATTTGCAAAGTTACACAAGCGGTTCTGGCTCAACCGCCCCTCCGCTATTTGTGCACGTAATGCGATTGGAAACGTGCAAGGCGGACAGCTCCTCGCCTCGGCCCCTCCCTACCCTCCCGGTCCTGGCCTCCTCCAGGCCAGACACGTTGCATGGGGAGCCTAGCGGGGAGCGAACAGAAACGGAACTCACATCCTGAGACGCGCTGGTCTTAATCTGGGGCGAACATGCAGGAATTTCAAAAGACTCAGACAGGCGAAGGCAGCCAGGCCATGGGGCGAAGCCAAAATATGCACGAAGAAAAATGCTATTAGGTCACCAGTCCTGGAGAGGCGGGAAGTCGGGGAGGTGGGTGGGTGCTGGGGGCGAAAGTTAGGGGGGGGGGCATGGAGGGATGGTTGTGACTAAGGCTTATCCTTGAGGAGTTAACACCAGACACATTTCCCAATGGACACTCACTCGTTTTTATGGGAAGTGCCCTCAGCAAATTAGCCCCAGAGTATCAAATTTTGTTTTTCTGCGTGTAGGTAACATGAGAAATGAGTTACAAATTTGTTTCCTACAGTGAATATTTTAATAACCAAAAAGTGAAATTTTAGAGGGACAGAGGCTGCTAACACACAAGAGGTGAATAAGCCTGTCTGGTTTTCAAAATGCCGCCCAGCATTGTGCTTGAAGTGCAAATGAACCATCTTGCATCTGGAACCATCAGTGTCTACTGGGAAGTTTCATTTGTGGGGACTGGGGGCAGCCTGGCCAAGAGCGCTCACAGGGGAGCTGCCATTAGGCATTTTTATTTGACCTCCTGTTTTCTCTTCTGCATCATAGTAGAACGTTTGATTTGGGGTTTTTAAAAAAAAACTTCAATTGACTTAAGTGTCAAAAGTCAGTAGTGCATCCCATAGTGTTTGCCTGATCTCCACTTTCAAGAAGAATGTTGCTAAAGAAACACCCTTGAGATTCAGGTTTTGGTAAAGACAGGGGAGGAGGAATTGCCTGGGAAGAAAGTGTAGGAAGCTGTGGGTAGGAGGTAGGTAATGCTCACTATAAAGATTGGTTTAATGGAGCAGTTAATCACATGCCACTTGGGGTTAGACAGTGCTGGAGGCATTTCAAAGAAAAATTGCTGCTAAACGGCCTGATTTAAAATTATGGTTCAAACCAGACTCAAATAACTTTTTATCAATCTCATCATCAGGCTGTTGTCTAGATAGATTGCAATATTTACCTACCTCTTTTAGTCTCTGTCTCTCTGTGGTGAAGCACATTTTGGTGGTGTGGTGACCATTTGCTGATTTGACTGCCTACTATCCATTTCTCTTTTTTTTTTTTTTTCAGGTGAGGGCAACTGTTTTCCTTTGGGAATTTTTTGGGAATTTTCCTCTATCCAATTGCACGCTGAGAATGATTGAGCACTCTTGAGATTTCCCCACATCTAACAGGGGTCATGAAATCCACACTTGGCTAACCAAACTGTCTCTAGAATTCACATCTTGAGCAAAGGATACCAGGGTCAAAAATGTTGGAAGCCACTCACCTCATGATTGTAGAAAGTGTCCCTGAGTTCGTGCTACATGGACACTTTGTCAACTGCTTTAAGCCAAAACCTTCCAGTTTGTTTTATACCTATTGCTTGTACACATTTGTGCTCCAAAGAATAATGTACTGTCATGATCAATGTCAACTGATTCAACCACTGTCAAAATTCATAGTGGAAAGAGGTTCATCTTTTTTTTTTTTCAAATGTCCTCTAACATACTTAAAAATGTCTTAGATTAAGCATAATTAACTATAATTGTGTACAGTATTTATTGTCTTTTAAATACTACTCAGGGGGGACCCCATTACTTTTTGTCGCCACCCTAGTATCACCCTTGAATGGTTTTCTTTCTCTAGATTCTCTCCAGATTATGACTCAGTCAACTGAAAACAAACACATGGCTATTACACTGGGGACAATGAAAGTGTTTGCAAGCCCTATAGAAGACATTCTTAAAAAGCATTGCACTCTGTTCAGTGATAAAGTTTTTATTCACAAAATTGGAGAAACTACAGTTCCTTACAGTTAAAATTAACATAATGACTTTACATACATCAAGATAACTATACCTTTTTTATTTTTTTATTTAGGTAAGATCCACAGCTAATTCTTTTTTTTTTTTAAGATTTATTTATTTATACTAGAACAGGGGTACAGGTCACAGGCGTGGGAGGGTGAGAGAATTCACCAGAGAAAGCAGGGAGCAGAGCAGGCAGACGGACTGAAAGCACTGCGGAGGGGAGCAGCGGGTGAGACAGGAAAGGTCTGCCATGCCATGTGGGTATCTCCCTGGCCAGCCGGGAATCGAACCCATGCTGCAGAGGCTGTGGACAGCTTCATAGCGCAGCGCTCAACCCGCTGCACCACCAGGGAGGCCCAAGATCCACAGCTAATTCTGCCTTCACCTTAAGATATTCTTTTTTGTGGACAATTCTGCAATACAGGAAAAGAAATGGAAAGACACTGATTTTTTTTTTAAGTTTCTTGTATATAGGTATGAGGAATTCAAACTTCATTGTCTCACACATTGACCAAGAAGTAACAGTTGTCACAAGGTGGCATTCCTCATATTGATAAACTGTATTTATATGTGTGGGATAATTCATATAAATGGAAAGTAAACTTACTCTAAACCATATGCCACTGAGAAACCAAAGGCAAGACACTAATGCCACAGTCAAGGGACTCCAAGTTGGTTCATTCTCTGTAGCAGAGAATGAAATAGAGAAAGTGGAAATTTGAGATGTGTACTGAGAAAATAATTGAGAAAAGAGGGAAATATGATTTCCCCTACACAGGGGGACAGATTGAGACCTGAATGAGCCTATTTTTAAAAAATTAATTCAGAAAAGGTAACAGAGTGAAATAAAGAACCAGAAACCTTTTTACTTGGAGAAAAATAGAGGAGAGGAGTAGATTAGTCTTAAACTTAACAGTGTACTTTGGTCCCTTGTCCTCATTCTTGTCTTCTGCCACAACCACTTCCAGGTACTCACCCAAATATAAAAAGTAGACAGTTTGTACACACTTGTCTGTGTGTCAAGACTGAACTGAAGAGAAAAAAAGGAAATCTGTAAACAGACCGGGTAGAAGAATTCCAGAAATAATGAATTTTAAATATATCTTATGTGGTAACCCATCCCCTTGGGCCACCTAGGAATGGAAAAGTGGAACTAAGCCCTAGGGAATGAAAAAGCATTTCATTCTAGTGTCTTTAATGCATATTCATATGTGATTAAGTAAATAATGTTAGTCACTATAACAAAATGGAAAAATGAGAAGAGGTGAAGTTATGATAGGAGAATGGGTGTTTGTAATTCAGTGAGTCAGAGTTCAAAGTAATCTGGTTATGTTGACCGAAAAAATAAGGGATCAGCCAACTGGAAAAACTGCCTTCAAGTTAAGTCTAAATGATGTGATTGGGCCTCACAGACTGTCCAGTGACAAAGACACAACTCTCCTTTATGTGCTTGGGCCATTTTGTTTCCAATTAAGAGAATAAGGTAAGCTCCCTGGTCTACCCCCTTGGCTTATTTGCTGCTTCTCATGTTTACCTACATTCAGCTTCACCATCCTAGAACCCTAAAAGTTATTTAATTTAGTATTCAGGGTGTGATCCTCTGACGTGATAGCCTACAAGACTGAAGGACATTTATATGTAGCCATTTTCATTTCTTGTCAATAATCGCAACCCACCACAGTCATCTCTGTTCTTTAACTTAACTCAAGGCACACTGCTGCCTCTGGGGACCCAGCAAGATGGCAGATGATTAACAATCTAATATCAGTTATATGGAGTGTTTCCCCCTCTCCTATGAAGTGATAGATCGGAGATTGTTTAAGGGTGTTACGTATATTTGGAATAGCTGTAGAGTGAAAGGAAGATTTTGATGGGGCTCTGGATTTGAAGTCAGTTTTAAGAATCATAGTTCTTTCTGTTATTATTTGAACAAAACTCACTGTACCATTTTACTGCCTCTTGATTATATAACATCTTAAAATTTGTATATAATATCTTTTAATGCTATGAGTCTTTTTTAACAGCTCCACTTGGTTATAGTTAGTACATTTTTATAAACAAGGATTTCTTTGAACTCTACCTAGTATGTTTCAACAATTTTGTGAATCACAGTCATCTCTTTCAGAAGATAGCAGATAAAAATAGAAAATCTAAAGCTCATAAAATCTGTAGGAATTCTGTCTCTGTAGGTCACATAGTTTGACCTCTGTTCTGGCCTCCTTATGGGAGCAAGACAGCCTTTTCTGACACTGACATATCTTTCATGCTTTAGTCTCAGTGGTCTGTATAAGTTTTTGCAAATAATCAATGCAAGGACCTGTAACACAATGACATATTTGAAATATTAAATATTAATATTTAATTAATATTAAAATATTAAGTGAAAATCTTAAATAAATATACAAACTCAAGATGACCTGTGGATAAGGAATCTCCAATGCCCAAGTGAGTTGAACACATACATCCCTTTCAAGCTTGCTAAATGGCTCTCAAGAAGAAGAAGGAAATCATGTGGAAATATGTAATAAGAAAAATAAACAATTTAATTTCTAAAGGACAGTACTTAGGCTGTCATTAATAACACACATTTCTGTTTCTTGTCATTTATAGTGTTCCTTGTATGATGTGAAATACTTAAATGCATTACCTCATTTTATCCCCATAACAACCCTGTTAGGTTAGTAATACTTTGATTTTATGGACAAGAAACTGAAACTTACATAGATCAAGCAACATGCTTAACTAAAACTTGGCAGAGCTCAATTTTGAAGCCACAACTATCCTTTTATAAATAATATAGTAATCTCTTGCCATGTGAAGTTTCTAGAAAGAGGGTATGTATCTCACTTTTTTCTTTGTTTTAATTATTGGAAAATTAAGCTGAGTACTTCATTAAAGTTTACACTACTAAAGATTAAAAAACAGCCAATTAAAGAACAGGTGAGCAATGACTGTTTACCTGGTGCCTATGGATAAATGACTTTGGATTAAATGTGACATACAAGTTAACTGGAAAGTAACAAGTAATAGAACAGGGGTGTTGGGAGAGACAGTTGTTGGAGTTGTTGGATAGCTGTTACCTCTGCTATTTACTAACAGAAAGTTCGTGGCACATTACTTAACTCTTCCGAGACTCAGGGTTCTCAACCAAAAATAAAGATAAATAAGACCTATGTTGCAGAGTTGTTGTGAAGATGGCATAGAATCTAGCTTATCGGAGGCACCAAGTAGATGGTAATTGCTGTTGCTGCTTGGTACCTGGACATTCAATTTAAAAGTCAACAAAGACTATTTGTGTATAGACAATCATGCAGATGGGCATTTTCTATAAATATTTAAAAGTGCTTATTTTGTTACTTTGAAGCTGGAAGATTCTTTGCCAAATAAGTCAACATTTTTGGGATATAAATTAAGGAAAATAAAATGCACACCTTTCAAGAGTACAATTTGATGAATGCTAACAGATGGAAATGACTTTGACCAGCACCACAAACAAAATAGAAAATATTTCCATAATTCCTTGAAGTTCTCACAAGCCTGTTCTATCCCTATCTCTGGAAACCACGGTTCTAATTTATTCTTAACTACATTAGTTTTATCTGCTTTGTAATTTCATGTAAATGGAAATGATGCAGCACATAACTCTTGTGTCCTTTTGCTCAGCACGTCTTTAAGATTCATCCATGTTTTTGTTCATTCAATGGCTCATTTGTTTTTCTTGATTAGTGATAGTTCATGCGTTGAACATAGCGTAATTTAATATTTGTTCACTTGTTTGTTTGTTTTCCAAATTGGGGCTATTATGAATAAAGCTGCTATGAGCATTCATCCATAAATTATTGTATAGTTGTGTGTTTTGATATTTTTGTGAATACATTGGGGCAGATTTGCTGCATCTTTACAGTAACTACATGTTTAATTTTAATTTTGTAAAAAATTGTCAAAAATTTTTTACAAGTAATTGTATTATTTTATATTAATACCAGCCCCATGTAGTTTTCGTTGTCCCATATCCTTGCCAATCCCTGATATGTCCATTTTATTCCATTCTAACCATCCATGTGATGTGTTACCTCATTTCAATTTGCATTTCCTTAATGACTAATAATTTTGCATGCCAAATGTTATTCTTCATATGTTATGCATTTTTGAAATATATATTGAAATCTTATGCATGATTTTAAATTTTATTCTATTCTTATTGAGGTATTAGAGTTTTTTATACATTCTAAAAGCAACATTAACGTGAGACATTTGTATTAAAAATGCTTTGTCCCAATGTTTGGACTTACATTTACATTTTTAAATGTCTTTTGAAAAACAGGAGTTTGCAAGATGGCCTTGAGCAGTAACAACCAAGAAAAATAGAGGTTTGTTATTTAAAAGACCTGGATTTTACACAGCATACCCGGGACCACATAGTAAAGTCATAGGTAAGAAGCTGGATAAAGTCTAGTTTATCAATTTTTCCTTTTATGACTAGTAGTTTTAGTATTTTGTCTAGGAAATGTTTTTCTGACCCCACATCACAATGATTTTGTTCCATGTTTTCTTCTATAAACTTTATAATTTAACTTTATATTTGAGTTTATGGCTCACTTAAAAATACCCCTGGCTATAGTATAATACAGGAATAGAGTTTTATTTTTGTCACAATAGCCAGTAGATCCAGCACTATTTGTTGAAAAGATGATGCCCATTTGGCACCTTTGTCAAAGTCAATTTGCCTTGTATGTGGTGAGGAGGCTATTTGTGCACTTTGTGTCCTTTTTCACTGATCTGTTTGCCTGTTCTCATGCCACGAGGGCCCTGATTATGGCATCTTTATAGTACATCTTGAAATCAGTTAGTGAGAGCCTTCCAAGTTTTTTTTCCAAAAGTATGCTGGCTGTTTTAGGTGCTTTGCATTCCCACACACATTTTAGAAACAGCCTGTTAATTTTTATCTGAGAGCTGTTTGTATCCTGGTTGGGGCTTCATTGACTCTGTAGAACAATACAGTTTGGAGACAATTTATATTTCCACAATATGAGTCTTCCAATTCTTGAACATGGTGTATAACTCCACTTACTCAAATCTTCTTTAATTTCCTTCAGCACTTACCTTCTACACTGAAATACGTATTTCTTTCATTAAACTTATTCCTAAGAATTTTATGTGATTTGGGTTATTTTAAATGAAAATATTTAAAACATTTTCTTGTTTGCTGCTAGTTTGTAGAACTATAATTGATTTTTTTTTAAGATTTATTTATTTATTTATACAAGCACTGAGTACAGTCAGAAGTGTGGGATGGTGAGAGTATTCACCAGAGCCAGAACGGGGAGCAGAACAGGCAGAAGGAACGAAGTACGCTGCTGAGGGGAGCAGCGGGTGGCAGGAGAGGTCTGCGTGCCATGTGGGACCCTTGCTGGCGGCCGGGGATCGAACCGGCACTGCAGAGGCTTTGGGCAGCTTTGCAAACCAGCGCTCAACCGCTGCACCACCACGGGAGGCCCTATAATTGATTTTATATATTGATTTTATATCCCTTTAAAAACTTTTCTCTAGAAAGAGAATAATCAAACTTTAAAAGAGACCAGGTGGATAAAGAGAAGAAACCAATCAAGAGACACAAGGATGATTCTAATGAACACATTTAGACAGTAGGTAATGAAAAAGACAATATCATATCACTTAACTTTTCCTATCTAGCAAATTATCCCAAAACATTGTACCTTAAAAAACTACCTATCCTACTGTTTTGTAGTTCTGTGGATTAGCTGAGTGGTTCTGCTGTTTTCACTTGTGCTCACTCATACAGATACATTCAGCTGTATTTTTGTCTCTGAAACATATACAAATATATTTTATTATATTTGTACATGAATCACTTCACTGGGACAATAATTCTGATCATAAGGATATCTATTGAAAAAACAATGTATTTCACATAATTATAATATTGGCAATAATTGGATACTTCCAAAAATATTCACTTGCTATTTAATCTAAGGTATCAATACTTTTCAGTCGTTTTTGGTAACTCATAAAAATATAAAAGATAGATATAAAGTAATAGGCAATACTTTATAAAAAAGAAAATATAGAATGTTTTGTTCAAATAATTTTAACCCATCACAGAATCAACAATGAAGTTGTGAAAGAGGAAACAGAAGCAATATTTGTATATATGAAAGAATTCTTTGTTTAATCGTTAATAAAATGAAAAATATTTTTAAATGAAAGGTTAACAATATATTAATACACTTCTATAATAAAATTTTAACACAATATAACATGATACAGTATAAACCTGACAGATGGCTTTTCTTTTTCTAATGTAAGTCTCTGGTTTAAGCTTTGAGGCCCAGACATCCACTTCAAAGAGACCCAACTCTCATAACTCAGTGCCAGCCACAGACCTAGATAAGAGCCAGATTGCCTCCTGCCGTGGAGGCTTTTTTGTTTTGTAGATCTTGGTTAATATAGGTAAATAGGGACCAGCTTATAAGTAAGTGTGTGTGTGTGTTCTTTTTTCTTTCTTTTGCTTTATGAGTTTTAAATTACCATACTTATGTTTTCGACCTACAAAAACCTGGACTCTCACCCTCTGCCCCAATAAAAGCAGGACTAGTTCAGTTTCTCTTTTACCCATGACATTACTATGTGGCCCCAATGTGCTGTGTAACTTCCATGTCTTATAAGTAACAAATTTCTATTTTTTAAAAAGTTTCCTGATGGTTATTGCTGAACACCATCTTGCAATCATTGTAAGAACCGCAACTGGTCCAGCCATGCCATTTATTATGGGTAGGCTGAAAATAGCACAAAGCAATGTCCAAAATAGATTATGTATATGCACCAAATGTTTCAATTATTCTTTATTTTAGCTCCATAATTCCAGCTAACTCACCCAGAAACCTGACAGCCATGCCTCAGATAACCCTTTTACCCCAACATTCAATCCATTTCTAAATAGACTATATCATACCTTCTTTATATTTTTTTCTATTTTTCTACTGTCTACTTTCTACTTTATTTATATTTCTACCCATCTCCATTTCAAACAGCCCTGTCTAGATTCCCAACTATTTCTATCTCTACCCTAGCCAGCCCCACCCACCCCCAAACACCCCTAGTCACCCATGCCTAACATTCAAACACTCCTTAAGATAGCCTAAGTGAGCTTTTTTCCAAACACTTCTCTAACCATGCTGTTTCTGTCATCAAACAATTTTGTAGACTCTCACTGCCCTTAATGTAAAGTAGAAAATCCATACTGTGGCCTAATGGATCCTGCTCTGGTTTACTTCTGCAGGTGCAATGCCCCCACACCTCCATCTCTCCACAGTCACACCTCCTTTTACACTGCTACTATCATTGTGGTTTCTAGATTAAACTTTCAAGCCCTTTCCCCTCGGAACTTTTTTGTTTGTAGACCAAGTACAATATCTGTTCTCAATACATGTTGATGAGTAGTAATCATAAAAGTACTTTGTCCTAGCACAGCATGGTTTCAACAAATATTTTTTGCACTCCCAAAATGAGTGTGCCAAGTGAAATGTCCCTTCAGCTGTCTCAGCGTGGGAACTTAAGTATTTACTCACTGGAAGAGACATGGGCATAATTTCACCAGAATGGCAATGTGTCTGCTCCACAGAGGTCTTGGGGCTGAAGCAGTTGGAACCTTAATCTCACTGGAATGAAGGGTCTTGGCCGAGATGAATAGGAGATCTTGCCCAATACTTGACCACACCAAACTGGCTTGAGGCAGGCACTCCCATTTGCATGTACCAGAGATCCATATGCTTCTTAATTTTACAAGGGTAAGGGTGACTTCATTGGAAGGAGATCCTGTATGGTAGACTAAATAGTTTTAGGGCTCTCCCATTTAAATTTTCATTTGTAAATTAATTAATTTATCTGAGCAGTTATTCTCATCTTCTTATGACTGGTTATTTTTCCAGCTCTCCTTTAGTGAGAAAGTGTTTGAGCATCACAGCCATAAGTGTGTGGTGGATTGTGAATGTGATGAGGAGAAGCACTTCAGATGACGTAACTCTAAGTTCCAAGGCTTATGTTGCGTGAGCACAAGGATAGGCTTTTCAAAAGTGCTGTGATTTGTAGTGGGACATAACAGGGCTCAAGCTAAAAGAAACCAGTTGCAAGCCGTATGGTAATATTTTCATATGTGAAGTGCTAAATGGTCATTTAGTGATCTTTTAAGCACACCACAGAGAAAACCCACGAATTATTGCAGCAGACTAGTTTATACTTATATACACAATCAAATAGCTTTTTGCTAAGTGTCTCCCTTAAAAATTTTCTTTAAAAGAAAAAAAAATCCCTACCACTAGCTGTCAGTACAAAGAACAAACATAGACACAAGTTACTAATTTATTTAACGACACGTTTCTAGTATACTATAACCCTCTACTAAAAATCAGTTAACTAAGCAAGCGATTAGTGAGAACAGTTTGACATATTTCACCCATTTCCTTGTAAGTAAGTGAATGTTATCAAGTTGACTACTTCTGGAAATAAATAATACACTTATTTACTAAGAGACTACTAAATAAGGGCCTCCCCGGTGGCGCAGCGGTTGAGCGCTGGGTTGCAAAGCTGCCAGCAGCCTCTGCAGAGCGGGTTCGGGCTCGGCCACTGGCAGGGTGCCACATGGTGCGCAGACCTCTCCTGCCACCCGCTGCTTCCCTCAGCAGTGTATTTCATCGGTCTGCCTGCTCTGCAACCCGCTCTGGCTCTGGTGAATTCTCTCACCTCCCGCGCTTCTGACTGTATCCAGTGCTTGTATAAATAAATAAATAAATAAATCTTTAAAAAAAAAAAGAGAGACTACTAAATAAAATATGTGTTTAATATACTACATTACACCTAAGCATCTCTAACAAAATGATGTCACTCATGATGGTTTTCAACTTAATTTGTGATAGGATGTACCATAACACTTCGTGAGAAATGAAGATCTATCTTGAATATTTGATATTCACTGAGTGTGATATCTAAAAAGATTTTTAAAGAAAACTGACAATGTCTTAAATGTGCCTCTTTTTCAGCATTTTCCTTGAACATTGAGTCAAGTTTATAATTATTATTATGAGGAGGATTGTCTATTGAGTTGACATTTTGCTGAGTTGATATGGAGCCCAAAGTCTATTTGAATTACATGGCAGGAACTACTTTTTAGGATTTTGAACTTGGTATATAATAATTGCTAGAACTGAACACTTATCTCATACCTGCCAGACTATTAACAGAATAGTTATAAAGGAGATAGTTCCAGAACAAGTGCCAATTGTTTTTAAAATAATCTAAAGGCCAATGAGATGTTATGGCAATGTGCTGTATTAAAATGTCAATTTGGTGTACAGGGTGCTATAAATGTAGAACTAGATGTAAGCTTCATTGTAGTCAGGGTGTCGATGAGCTTAGTTTTTATTGTATTCCCAACAAACTCCATTTCTTGGAATTTTTCTCACTTTCTTATAATAAATTCTAAAATAATATTAGTTTATTATCTATATTCCTCTTCTAAAAACCTCACTTCTTAAGAATAAGGTTTCCATTGGGAGACTTAAAGCTATTTATTGGTTTTGCTGATGATAGGATACTTGCTGCTAAGAATTTGAGAAATTCAGGAGAAGTATCTTAACAGGAACCCAAGAAATGGAATTTTAGGTGTGGTCTGCAAATGACTTGAGATTGCAGATTGCATAGTAAGACCTCCTTGGAGACAGAAGAATGTTCCCTGTAGATCCAGTGAGCTCAAAGGCAAAAATACTTTCCTTACCATAGTGACTTCCTCACTACTCTAGGGTGAGTGTGTGGCAGGATGGAGAGTTGCTGGAATTCAGATGTCAAGCTCATAACTGTGAGTGGGTAAAAATTCTTCGTTTGCATTCCTACAGAAAAACCACGAAAATGAGTCATCCTCTAGGGGGCAATAGAGTATGATGCAGTTTCAGAATTGCCTGGATCCAGTTCCTGAGGGAAGGATTGATCATGAAGAATTATTAAACAGTCTTAACTGAGGAAAACATTAACCAGGCTTCCACTTTATTGTCGTCCCCCAGGTTCTTGACATGGGATACTCTAAAGCATGATTTCTGATCCCAAAGAGCCCCTGTTTTGCCATGGAGGGCCAGGTTGTGGAGTGTCCTTTGTATTTAACTCCGGTAAGATTTTTTTCAACCACCCTAAACCCTGGATTATAGTACCCATGATGGGGGGGAAACAGTTGTGGGCCACTTCGGATTCCCTAAAACATTGGTGGCTCAGCTTGGTCCTATACTGCAGTAGTCATGTTGGTGCAGGTCACCAGGTGGCCAACTCCCCAAGCAATAGAAAGAATCCTGTGAGATTGGCTTCAGCCTCATGTTATTAAAAACAAGTGCCCTAAGTGGGTGGGTGGGTATTAAACTCCTAATACTGATGCATTTCCTTTTTTATTTTCTAGGAGGAACTTCGATGGAGGGACAGAGCCTGTCTGACATGAGTAAAGAAGGAGAAATCGTGTTGGAGTGTGGTGGGTTGCACAAACTCGTATGGCATTCTCCTCTAAGTAGTGATGCATGAAGATCTAATGGAGGAAAAGGTAACAATAAAGGGAATTCCTTTGCAAATATCCATAGCATCCCTCACCCCTTTGTTTTTTCCAAGGAGAAAAAAATCTTACTGATTGGCTCTCATTTTCTATGCAGAATTTGAGTGATGGGGTAATTCTATGAAAAGGTGTCAAAGCTTAGGGTGAAGATAGGCTTGACAGAAAGTTGTGTGCAGTGGAAAAGTCCCTGGGCAGCAAGAGCTGTTGTAAGGGACCAGTAGGAGGGTTGCTCTGCTTGATAAAGATGAGGGAGACAGGGTGTCACTGAGAGGGCAACATAAAGGAACTGAGTTGAAAGTTGTAAAGAGATAAGGAGTAAGAAAATTATCCAAAAAAATAAAAGAATGTTAAGTCACATGGCCTGTATTAAGAATTTACTATCATTTTTAAAGCATTGTCCCACCAGGAGACTTAGTAAAGATTCCAATTACTTTCATTTACTATTTAAGAATAGGCCATTTGGAAGAAGGACTCCATTATGTAGAATTAAATAGTATATCAATTTTGATTTTTACTGTTTGTCAGCCTGAATGACCTCTTTTAGCTCCTTATTCACTTTGTATTTTGATAATACACTTTCCTAAATTGCAGTAAATCTTAAAGATATTTTAGAAATGTATTTTTAAATAAACAAAAAATGTAAAATTCTAGCTGGGTATTACCACACTTCCTGCCAAGTACAGTAATTGTTACTAGTGGAATTTTCTTAAGATGGCCAAAGCATTTGATTCAATAACTCTAACTCTGGAACAGGCAGCTGGGTGGAGATATGAGTCTATGGGAAAGTCGGTGGGTTAGTTCAGGCCCATGTGCTAGAAGAGATTTATCGATGTATTCACTCAGCAAATCCAAGAGTTACAGAGCATATTCTTTCTTCTAACTGAACAGTGAATTTCACTATTCTCGACTTTTGGTGGCCCTTTCACAACAGCTTATCTCTTTTTTCCTACTCCCCCTCATTTTTTTTTTGTTCTTTATATCACAGTCCCAAATCATTTATGAAATTATACTTTTTAGAATATGTAAGTACAAAGACCTCGCTTGAGTCATGTTAAGACAGGCAGGAGTTGGGCCTCCCTGATGGCACAGGGGTTAGGTCTCAGAGCTATCAAGCTATCGCAGGCCTGAGTTCGATACCCTGCCAGGCAGCTTACCCACATGGCATAGCAGACCTCTCCTGTCTCGCCTGCTGCTCCCCTCAGCAGCGTATTTCAGTCAATCTGCCTGTTCTGTTCCCCACTCTGTCTCTGATGGATCCTCTCATTCCCCAGGCCTCTGGCCTGTGCCCCTTATATGCATAAATAAGTAGAAATAGATCTTAAAAGAAAAAAAAATAGACAGGCAGGAGGCTCATTTATTCAAGAATACACAAGGACTGGGGACAACCCCAAAGCTATGAGGAATCTAGGCAAGATAGGAACCAGAGGCCCATGACATCATTGCTAAGCAGCAACCCTGAAGGCACAGTTTGTAGCCATGATGTCCAGACCTGGGTTTGACATTCTTCTCTCACTAACTTTGAATTGAATCTGCATTTCTTTGTGCCCGAGCCCACGGACTGGTCAACGAGGTTCTCAAGGGGAGAGCAGCGACCTGAAGAACAGGGGTACACCACGGAGGGAGACACGTACACTCTTCGTTCAGCTATCGCAGGTCTCTTTTACTTTCGGTTTCGGCGGGGCTTTATAGCTGGGGACCGGAAGCGAAAGAAGCAGGCCAACAGTGCCTAGCCAATGATTAAACACATAACCTTATTTGGTGCTCCGGAGGCCGTCATGCGCACTGGGCCAAAAGAAGCACAGCTAATCCCAGAAGGGCACATGCCCTTATTTGGTGCACCGGAGGTCGTCATGCACACAGGGCCGAAAGGAGCACAGCCAATCACGGAAGGGGGAAGTATCCTGATGCCACGAGGTAAGGCGCTAACATCTTTGTTGTTTTTTTCTAAGTTGGCTAAGTGCAAAACAAATGAGCAGAACTGCAGAATTTAAAACATAAGTAAATTGCAAACAGTGTACCCTAAATGTAAAAGCTAATTTAAAAAATTTCATGTGTGCACTCATTGATTCCTCCCCAAAGTATGACTTCAGATGCACCCACCTGCAGAGAAGAATTAATGATTTATAATTTTAAATAGTTTTCACTAGTGCACATTTATTAAGTGACCACTACAACATTTTTCTCGTCTGTGATTAGTTCATACTTTAAAAGCACTAAACAGAGCCTCCCCTGGTGGCACAGCGGTTGAGCGCTGGGCTGCGAAGCTGCCCATAGCTTCTGCAGCGCCGGTTCTATCCCTGGCCGCCAGGTGAGGGTCCCACATGGTGCGACAGACCTCTCCTGCCGCCCGCTGCTCCCCTCAGCAGTGTATTTCATAACTCTACCTGTTCTGCTCCCTGCTCTGGCTCTGGTGAATTCTCTCACCCTCCCACACTTCTGACTGTACCCAGTGCTTGTATAAATAAATAAATAAATGAATGAATGGATGAATGAATGAATAAATAAATAGATAGATAGATAGATAGATAGATAGATAGATAGATAGATAGATAGATAGATAGATAGATAAAAGCACTAAGCATTAAGATGTGACTTGTATCTCTCATCTGAGAATCTGTAGCTGTGTGGCACCATTTACAGGCCTGCCCCTGTATAGGGGCTTTGCTGTCTCAAAGTCCTCATCCATTCTGTTTTTCCCTTCATGTGAGTCAATTTAATATTCTTATTTGTGTCTAAGGAGAATGCAATTTGTCTTCTTTGCCAGTTAATGTAAATTTGAAAAGTAAGGACATTTTCTAAGAAACAAATTAATTCAAACAGATAATATTCCTCTGTTATAGCTATAGTACCTGAAATATTTCTTGACTTCTTCCACTGAGACATGTGAAATTTAACCCAAATCTTTAAATACATTTAAGCATGATTTAAAGGTATATTTATGGAACCTTTCAGTTCACAAATTACTAGAAGTTAATTTGCTTTACTTAGAATTCAGCCATTAACCACATATAAAAGGAAGTTAAAGAAGTAGTACAATTTCAACTCACTGGAAATTAGCTGGGAAAAGCATTGCACAGTCTGACTTTAGGCTCAGAATATAGCTTATTAACATTTTGTAAATATGAAGCCTCCCAGAACTACATTTATTACAAATCCAAGAATAAGTGAGGTCATTTGTTTCAAACTTACTAAAATTTTGGTTTGAGATTTTATAGGGAATGTGGTCCCTCCCCTCATGTGCCTTGCTGAATTTTAGAGAGAGAAATGCTGAAATCTACACTTGTCAGCGCCCTCTGACCCTAAGGTTCTGCAATTTAATCCTGCATTCGGATGGGACATACAAAATTTAAAACTGATGTAAGACAGAGATTTGGCTTCTACTGATTTTGCTGGCAAGCCTGAATGGGCAGAACTGGGATTCAGTGGAGGTCTCAGAGTCCCTCCAGGAGCTTTGTGGGACTAGGGTACAGCACAAAGCCTAGGAGGTACAGGATGGTTCTGGAGCTAACAGTTGCACCTTCCCAATGCAGAAATTGTAGCAAAAGTGTGTGTTCCCAGAGCAATACAGATTCCCAAGCAGCTTTCACATTCCAAGCTCTCCTAAAGGAGAGTTACCTAAAGGTAGCTCCCTTGGTGGGCCAGTGTTACAGAATTTTTCTGAAATTATTTTTGGAGGCCAAGCTGAAGTCCAACTCTTCATCTTTTTCAATGATTTATAAGGACCTAATTCCCTGACTTAAATTACTTTCTTCTTATAATAGAGCAGTTTCTGTCATCTGTGACTCAATCCTGATTGATAACAACAGCATTTGAGGCAGTATATTCAATATTTAACTTATTTGGGTTGGAATCAAATGAGGGTTGGACTTACCATTAAATGATGGGATAATAATTATCTATGGCAACTGATGGTGAAGCAGTTATTTAAGTTAATACTTTTGGTTACCTGGCACGAGGACCTATAGAAAACATAGCTTTGAAAACTGAGCCATAAGGTCTGCGGCACAGTATGAGAACATGATGAATATTGAGTATGGCTGCAAACTACACTGGGGAGAATAAAAAAAGAAATGAGAAATTCAGGCCTTTAAATTTTCCACTCAGTGTGGTTAGAAAAGCAGGGAATTTTTAGCCTTAAGAATCTCCTTTCTTGTGGCTGTTGGTAGACAAAAATCAATCACAGAATCTGACCCTATGGCTTCTTAAATTATAACATAGGTTGATTTCAAAGACTTCCCAGATTTCGTATGTGAAAATATATTTGGGAAAGAGTAAGACTGAAAACTAAAGAGGTGATCCTTGAAGGATTTGAAAAATCTGCTTTTATCCCAAAACTCAACCCAGTGACTTTTCCAGGATAGCTGATATGACCCCTTCTAGCCTGTGTACTAGTAGTCTTTTCCTGATCTTAAAAACCATTCTTACAGGGCCTTCCTGGTGGCACAAGAGTTTAAGACTCAGCACTATGAAACCACCAGCAGCCACTGCAGCCTGAGTTTGATCCCTGGGCAGGGAGCTGACCCACATGGCACAGCAGACCTCTCCTGACTCTCCCGCTGCTCCCTTCAGCAGTATATTTCAGTCAGTCTGCCTGTTCTGTTCCCCACTCTGTCTCTGGTGAATACTCTCAGCCTCCGCACCTCTGACCTATACCCCAGCTCTCATATGCATAAATAAATAAAATAAATCATTAAAAAAAGAAATTCTTATAGAACTGAAAGCCTAGAAATAAACCCACACTTATATGGGCAGTTAATTTATGACAAAGGAGCTGGGAGCATACAGTAGAGAAATAAAAGTCTCTTCAATAAATGGTTTTGGAAGAACTGGATAACTGTATGTAAAAGAATAAACTAGACCACTGTCTCATACCATACACAAAAATTAACACAAAATGGATCAAATACTTGGAAGTAAGACCTGAAACAATGTATACATAGACGAAAACAAAGGCAAAACACTCCACAACATTAGTTTCACAGATGTCTTAGGGAACTCAACTGCAACAGCAAGGGAAATGAAAGCAAAAATACACAAATGGGACAACACTAAACTAAAAGGCTTCTGCAGAGCAAAAGAAACTATCATTAGGACCTCCCCTGTGGTGCAGCGGTTGAGTGCTGGGCTGCAAAGCTGCCTGCAGCCTCTGCAGCGCCGGTTCGATCCCCGGCCCCGGCCGCCAGGCGACGGTCCCACATGGCACGCAGAGCCCTCCTGCTGTGCCCACTGTTCCCCTCAGCAGTGTACTTTGGTCCTTCTGCCTGTTCTGCTCCTGCTCTGGCTCTGGTGAATTCTGTCACCCTCCCATGATTCTGACTGTACCCAGTGTTTGTATAAATAAATGAATCTAAAAAAAGAAAAAGAAAAAAAAAGAAACCATCATTAAAATGAAAAGCTACCATATTTAATGGGAGAAAACATTTGCACATCATAAATCTGACAAGGGGTTAATGTCCAAGATCTACAAAGAACTCACACAACTGAAAAAAAGAAGAAGAAAGAAAGAAAACAAGTAACCCACTTTTAAAAAATGGACAGAAGAGCTCAATGTGCATTTCTCCAAAAAAGACATAGATGGCCAACAGGCACATGAAAAAATACTCATCATCACTTATTGTCAGGGAAATGCAAATCAAAACTACAATGAGATGCCACCTCACTCTGAAAAACAATTGTTGGCAAGGGTGTGCAGGAAAGAGGACCTTTGTACACTGTTAATGGAAATGTAGACTGGTTCAACCCCTACGGAAACAGTATGAATGTTTTCCAAAATTAAAAATATTGATTTACCTTACAGTCCAGCAATTCCAGCCTTCCATATATCTACCTCAATGATGCAAAAACACTGATTCAAGTGGATATATGCATTTATATCCATATCAAGGTCTACTGCTATCTGTCTTGACAGATCACTTTAATCTCTTATCTTTATAATGAAGATGATACTATAGTATTTGCCATTTCTAAAAGGGCAAACCCTAAACAACACTCAAGATTGGTTTGTGCTAGATTTTCAGGCATTATCATAACACATGGGATACTTAGGCCAATGGCTTTCTGGATGGCATAATAGCTGTTGTCTTTTTTTTTTAAAAAGATTTATTTATTTATACAAGAACTGGGGTACAAGCCAGAGGCACGGGAGGGTAAGAGAATTCACCAGAGACAGAGCGGGGAGGAGAACAGGCAGACAGACCAAAAACACTCTTGAGGGGAGCAGCGGGCAACACAGGAAAGGCCTGCCGTGCCATGTGGTATCTCCCTGGTGGCCAGGAATCAAACCCATGCTGCCAAGGCTGTGGACAGCTTCACAGTCCTGCTCTCAACCCGCTGTGGCACCAGGGAGGCCCTACATTTTCTTTTTCATCTCTGTTCTTCATATTACTTGGGATGTCTGTTTCCAATGCCTTGTGTATCCTTTAGTGTATGCATGCATATGTAATATATACACACATATATGTATATATTTATCCTAAACATACAAAAAGGCAGTATCATAGTGTTACATTATGCTTTTAAAGAATATCTACGTGTCTTAGCAACCATTACATATATGTACAAAATGAGTGGCCTTGTTGGTTTTATTAACATCTGTGTAGTTTCTATTGAGCACTTAAGCACTTAATTTGTGTAACTAGCCTTATGTTTATATCCTTAAGTTCTTTTCAATCTTTTATTATAAAAATGCTGAAATTAATATTCTTTTATATACAACTTATAGCTCATATTTGAATGTGTGTGCGTGTGTGTGTGTGTACACAGGATATATTCCTAGAAAGAGGATTTTTGAATAAAAAGGTATGTATGTGTTTGTTTGTTTGTGGGACCCTCGCTGGTGGCCGGGTATCGAACTGGCGCTGCAGAGGCTGCGGGCAGCCTCACAACCTAGCACTCAAATGCTGCACCACCAGGGGAGGCCCAAGATATGTATGTTTTTATTATTAGTCTCTGCTAAATTCCCCTCCCAAAACATTTATTTCAGTGTGCACTTCTATCAACCATATATAAGAGTATGGATTTTCCTGTATTTTCCTCAAACATGTTGACCTTTATCATCCTGATAAATGGCAATGGTTATTAATGTTTTCATTTGCATTTCTTTCATTATGGGTGATTTTGAGCATTTTTTCTTAAGTTTAAAAGTAGTTTGTGTTTCCAGTTCTGTTAAGTGTTCATTTATCTCCTGGATTGTTCGTCCTTTCAATTTGATTTACACTAATTAGTTGTATATCAAAAGAATAACTTTTTAAAATTTTTCTATGGTGCAAATGTTCACATTTATTCACAGTACTATTATTTTAGGTAATTTTTTTGTCAGATTAGTTATGGTTTCTGTTGTGGTATATAAAAATATATTTTTTTGGTGAAGAAAGGGAGCTTGGGTCCTCCTTTATTTTCTTTCCAGATGACACCTCCCACCTACCCACTCATTTTCAACACCTCTGCCATGATGCCTTCTTGAGAAGATTCTCAAAGATAAAACTTAACTATTCTGTCTGCCCTGGTCCTTGGGGCCTAGTGATATATTAGTGCCTTTCAAGCTGCTTAGACATGGATCTTGTTTTATTTAGTTTGTTTGGGTCTATTGAGATGTATTTGACATAAAACATTAGGTGAGTTTATAATATATAGCATATTGATTGCAGACATGTGCACTCACAGCGGCCTGTGTCTCTCTTGCACCCACCCTCTGGGCAACCCCAGTGAAGAGGGCAGAGCTGGAGAGTGGACAGCAGGAAAGATGTAGAAAAAATCTCTCTCTTCAGGTAATGGGGTAAATCACAAAAAGAGAACAAGTAGAATGACTTGGTCAGGGGCAAGGCTAGACCCCACCATTGCACCAGCTAAGCAGCCCTTGGGCCACCTCCCGGCTGGAGGACGTCATCCAGGTCTACCAGGAGGTAGGAAGATGGTGGGGGAATGCGTCACCTTTGCATCTGCAGGGACACAGCAGCACTCTGATACTAGCTCCTTTGGACACAGGGGTCAAGCTGGGGTCTCAGTCCTATACTTATCAGACAGGGGAGGGGCTAGGTAGAGGCCCCCAGTTGCAGATGGCTTGAGCAGTCAGAATTCTATCGTCTGTCTGTCCATCTTCTGGGCACTTTCCCGAAGGCACATCTGGTCTTGCACTTTCCTGCCAAGGAGTGGCTCAGGCAGCCAGTGACCACATGGAAAACCTTGTCTGTGGTTTTGACACTGATGGCTCTCAGGGTGATGGAATGTGTTCAAAAGGATTGTATGTACTTTTGAGATTTATGTTCCCAGTCATTTACAAGGAAGCCTTGGATTGCCTAAAGTATGTGATGTCACCTAGTATACTTTGTAGAGTAAGAATTCATAGTACTTTCTAGTTCTAATCAAGTACATGAAAAAAGTTAATTTGCTTTACAACCTTTATCTGCCCCAAATTGAGAAATAGAAAATTTTGAAGTAGTTGTTTCTATTCACAGAAAAAATTTGGGAAAATAATTTGTGCAATTAAAAAGTGAAGTACAGTGGTGACAGCAAGATATAGCAGTGCCAATTGCCAATTCTGCTTTTGCCACTATTTGTTCTGTACTTAGCAATAGTAACTGATTGCCTCTGAGTCCCTCATTCTTATCTTGGAAGAAAGTCGAGAGGATAATGGCATATGGCATTTATTCAAGAATGGTGTTATTATTAATGACATGGAAAAGGAATTGTCAGCCAAGAGCAAAATGGACTTCCTTTGAATAATTAAGTTTCCTGAACTAAGCTGGTTTCAATTATTGTAATGTAAATTACCCAAATCTGTTTGGATTCTAAAGATTTTTTTTTATATCTAGTAATCAGCAAGAGTTTGGAATTTGTAGGTGACTTGATAGTATTAAATCAGTGTCTGATGAGTGGAAATAATACCTCCAAAGTTGGAAACATCGGGTGCCTCCCAGTTAGTCTGTCAGCCACTCTGCCACAGTGCTATTCTGAAATACTGGCGATGGCGAGTCACTTTCAGGCTAAAATTAGAAGATGTGATGGTTTTGTTTTGGAAAAATAGATTCATCAATATGTTTTTTCCCCCAGCTATAAAAAGCATTTCAAACTGAAACAAAATAAAGTAGTAAAAAATCTTGGTATGTATTTTTTCCTTGGATAATAAGGTGTTCATTCATGTCCTCTTGGAAAAAATTATTTGTGTCCTGGTTAAGGTGGCTTACTTTCTTTTTGTGTCAGAGGGCTTTGAAATTAGAAGTTATTTGTATTTTCCCTGGGAGTGTCCACTTTGGGAAGAAAGAAAATTATATGCCTGAAGAATATGGTTGGCCAATTTATTATTGTTTATGTCTGTGCTTAGGCACAAAAGGAAATACATAGAATTTGTTTCATTTTTTCTGCAATTTATAGTGTCCCCTTTTGTTTTATGATAGAATAATATTCTTTTCACTGTTTTATTGTGTTCATGGGTGAATTCTTTAAGCATGGCTCACAATCCGACCCAAACCACATACATGTGTCAGAAATGGAGAAAAAGAAAACAAATCAGAAGTCTTTCCTTACAAGAAGTTCTCAATAAATATCCTCCTTCTTCTGAAATATTGCTTAAGGACATTTTGTTTTCTCAGAAATTTTAATTTTTGGAAATTGTCTATTAATCTAAATTTTCTCTCTGAAATTATTTCATTTTTCTATGATTTGTTCCTTGAACAGGATGAGAAAAATCAGTATCTATGTCACCTGGGATATTATATAGTAAGGGACTGTAATTAAAAAAAAAAAAGTGCAATCATAGTTATGCTCGGATCAAAAGGGGTTGCAATGGACCCATAAAACAAATTGATTCGTAAAGTGGCAGAACCATCTCATTCATTTGTTCTAGGTGCCCCCTCCTGGTCATTGTGAGTAAGAGTTTAGGATTTGGTTCCTCCTAGATTCTGGTTTGCTAGGAA
This sequence comes from Talpa occidentalis, assembly GCF_014898055.3. Taxonomy (NCBI): domain Eukaryota; kingdom Metazoa; phylum Chordata; class Mammalia; order Eulipotyphla; family Talpidae; genus Talpa; species Talpa occidentalis. The sequence continues at coordinate 82,558,423 of NW_023601322.1, read as the reverse complement.
ACATACGTGCAATCCTACATGTGTTCCATGCTGGCCTTTGTAGCTGTGCATAGAAACCTGAAGATAAGTGATTTTTAATTACAAGAGTGGCTCTTCATTTCCCTCCCTCATACTTCTGATTATCAAGTGTCATTTGACTAGCTTTGTGCGGTGGGGTAGTACTTTTGTTTGTTCACGGGTGTGCCCTTCTTTTTATCTCGTGACTTCACCATCAGTCCAAGGGAGTCCTCCATATGCTTTTTGGTCCATGACAGACTCGATGCGTGACACAGAAAGCCAGCCTAGGATCTGAGCAGATCCAGAAGTGACATCTCCCTCCTCCCTGCACTTACATCACAGCAGAGCTTGTATGAGTCCCAGGAACACAGAACTTCAGATGGAGGGTGTCACCCCAACGTGTTTGAATATTAAACCTAACTCACTGTGAAATCACTGAATTTCACACTAAGTTTTTGGCATCAGAACCAGAAAGTACATGAAATTTATTACTGAAAAATTCTATCTTCAGATAATTGGTTAAAAGCTGATTTCATTAGGAAGTCCTGTGCCTCTTGACTTCACAGGAAAACAGCTTTTAGCATTTTAGAGTTGGGAGAGACAGCAGATGGCTGCGTGACCAGTTTCTGTACTAGGAGAGATATTAAATGTGTTCTGAGAAATGAGGTGAATGTATTCCCTTCAAAGACAGGTTTGCTTATTGTTAAAAAAAGCAGTGGATACCCCAAGTTCAGTGTTCTTTAGCTGTCATGTAAACCCACTCTTTTGCAATATGCAAATCCATCTGAGCATATTGGTTCATGCTGGTGACTTGGGAAAGGGAGTGGGGTGAAGTGAATGTGGACAGGCAGATGTGCATGTGGCTTTGGCACTTGTGGATGAGTTCTGTGGCTCTGATGCAGGAGACCCTTATCTTTAGCCAGCATCTATGGAACAGTAATAGCAGGTTCATTTTTTACTTTGTCAGATGGGTAACATCAAATCCTAGACCTGACAGTAGCCTCCCATCAAGTTGTAAATATCTTTTTCACTGTACCATTGTACAATTTTACTTTAACCTTCTTTATGTGTCAGATACTAGGTCAATTTTAAAAGCTCATCTTTTATCTTATTGCTTGATCCCGCATTTTAAAATACTCAGCATGTGAAGATATGTTCATCTTAAAATAGCGTATTTCTTTTGTACATGTTGGTATGCTGTACACCTTACTGCTCTGAACAAGAAAATTACAAGAATTCAGCACAGATTTGACAGTTGACTATTTTCCTCACTTAGATTTGGAGATAATGATCTATTTTCCTAGCCACAGATAACTCTGGTGTTTACCATACTGTTCCTGGTATAGAGAGGCTCAATTAATATTTGTTAAGTGAATTAATAAACAAATAGTCTAAATTTGTTATGTCTGAAATGATGAGCCCAAGATAATTTCTTCAATTTACCATAAAAAATGACTACCAGCAGTACATTATAAATAATGACTGGAATAGTTATGGGAAAGTGCTCATTATTTTAAGACTGATTTTGCTTGAGTGGATACATACCGTCTCAATCATTTTTTCCTCTTCCTTAGAAACAATGAATTTGAAACAAAAGCATAATTTTGCATTGAAAAAAAAAAAAGCCAGAAACTGAAAACCAAAAAGCTTTCTGTTATGGAAAATTTCAAAGTAAATAAAAGTAAGGAGCAATAGAATGAACTTCCAGGTACCCACCAACCAGCTACAACAGTTATCAGAACTGGTCGGTTTCATTTTTTCTATACTCCCAATTCCACTCTTTCATTGGATTCTTTTAAGAGATATCAGTTTCACTGAATTCCACCAGAAATACCAATTCAGCTATAAATACTTGAAAACAAGCACATTTTTAATAAAAAAAAAAAAAAGACTCCCGGAAAGATTAGATTCTTGTCATGAAGAATTAAGTAGTATTGTTAGGTGTACTTAAGTATTGTTAAATTCTTTTATGTCTTTGGTATGATCAGCTCTAATCTATACTCAAGCAGAAAGAGATTTTTAAAGCTCACTTTTTTTCTTTTAATCTGTATCTCTGAAATGAGAATGTGTCAGTCATTTAACTAGATCAATACATAAAACTACTTCAACTTTATTTTTTTTAAAGATTTATTTTATTTATACAAGAACTGGGGTATAGGACAGAGGTGTGGGGGGGTGAGAGAATTCACCAAAGACAGAGTGGGGAGCAGAACAGTCAGAGGGCCAAAAACACTGCTGAGGGGAGCAGCGGGCAAGACAGGAGAGGCATGTGCTGCACTAAGTGGGCATCTCCCTGGCTGGCCAGGAATCGAACCCACACTGCAGAGACTGCGGACAGCTTCACAGCACTGTTCTCAACCTGCTGCGCCACCAGGGAGGCCCCTATTTCAACTTTAAATAGTTTTCCAACAGAATTGAGAATATTCGCCAGCTACCCCAACTTTCAGGGTTAAATTGTTAATATTTGCTTTTATGATGGGAAGTTCAGATCAAGTTCTCTCTCTCAAAATAGCCAGATTGATTTTTTTTCCCACAACTCCTATTGGAAACCATTTTGACGTATGTTTAGTGTGTATGTGTTTGCGTGTGTAGGTTTGTGGTGAAAATGCCTTAGAATTGTGAGAAATTTCTGTAGCTTGTTGGCTGATATTCTGTCCACACACATGTTTCACTGTACTTGCTGAAATATTGACAATAATTGCAGATAAATAGCTGTAGTCCTAAGCCTCCTGACTGTGTTCTGGCTGCATAGACCACCTGGACACCCTCATGAACCAGCACGTAAAGATTAAAGTTTAGCCCAGCCAATAGCATGGCTGACCTCTAATATTCTAGCATTAGGCAACCCCCAGTCTGGTTGGTAGGTGTCCTTGATTATTTTCAAACATTTGGAAAAACAGCTCAAGTTTAGCAGATGGAGTAAAACTGATCCAGGAAGAGATCAAAGGTGGCACAAAGTCGTAAGAGGATACAAAGTAGGATAAAATGTGGCAGAAAAACAAGGAATAGTCCCAGTAAAGCAGGACAGAGCTAACTAGAAAGTCTGGAGAAGAGGTCCCTTGTGTATAAAAGAAGCAGAACTTTCTCTGTATTTCAAAGCTAGCAGACCAGGTGGGAAAGAGATTACCAAGATTGTAATAAAAGCAACCAAAATGGTGTTGAAGAAAGAGTGCCTGTATTGAACACTACAGAGCACAGATGTGGAAACTAAGTTGACTTTGTTGATAAAGGATGGAGCTGGTGGGCATTGTAAAAAAAATTCCTTGTGTAATGAAGTATGAATTTGCCGGGAATGGTTTTGTAAGAAACTGTTAATTCATCACCTGCCATAATTTACTGTCAATGTGCCCTCTTACCAGTATTTTCCATTTCTCTCCATGAGGCACAGTGATTGGTGCCCACAGCACTCTGAATGTGCACAGCTGGTGGGCTTTTCTCTAGTGTGCATGCTCCTAGTAGGAAAGAAATATTTTTACCAATGTAAGAGTCAATTGTGTTTGTTCCCAAACCTGACTATGCCAGTTGTGCTTATAATTTTATTTTTTTAAAGATTATTTATGCATAAAAGAACTGGGATACAGGCCGGAGGTGTAGTGGGTGAGAGGACTCACCAAAGACAGAGTGGGGAGCAGAACAGGCAGATTGACTGAAATACACTGCTGAGGGGAGCAGCGGGTGAGTTAGGAGAGTTCTATGTGCCATGTGGGTAGCTCCCGGGCCAGGGATTGAACTCATGCAGCAGTGGCTGCGGACAACTTCGTAGGTTGCGTCTTAACCCCTTGTGCCAACAGGGAGGTCCCTGTGCTTATAATTTTAAATGTGTGAGTATTACATAAATGAATGAACTATAAGTGGAAATGGAAAATAGTTGTTTCTATGAAAATGAAATCGAAAGTTTTAAAAGACTTGATAGAGATATATCACCAAAAATTGTTATGGAATTACACAGTGACAGTGTAAACAACTGGGGGCAAATCTATTATTTTTATCCTAGAAGGATTTTACACTCAGATTGCTTTACAAATATTTTCAAGATCTCCGTCTGCCTTAAAGAAATAAAAAAGTAAAAATTATCCATAATGCATAATGAAGTATATTGTTTTTTAAACAAGAATATATTCAATGGTTTAACCTACTGGCTGTACACCAAAAGATTGTGAATAAAGGTGCAGTTATTTACACAATGATGAAAAACTGTGCTTTTTAAAATTGAAATAAAAAGTTAAAGATATGTATTTTTTATGAATAAGTGCTTTAGCCAATTATTTTTGGTTAATGTTCAACTATTAACCAAGTTGGCATCAGGATTCATTCCATACATGGCTATTAGAATGAACTGTAAGTTGTTGAGTATGAATTACATTCTTTTCATCAATATTCTACATAGAATTACTTATTAGCCTAGCAGAATAGAGTAAGAGACTTGTATAAACTTTCCTTTTGTTTCCCCTCCATGAGCAGAATTCATGTTTGAAGAGTCAGAATAAGAATCTGATTCTCTTGAGCTCCCCAAAGTGAAATAAAGTGTTAGAAAGTGGAAGTGACCCAGTGAAGCATCATTATCCAGGTGATTCTTGTTCTGCATAAGGCAGCACCCTCAGTTGCTGAGATAGGGAAGTGATCTTGGGGCTGGACTCTCACTTTGAAGTTGAAGGCATCTCCCTTACCCTGAGGGCCAGATTTTGTAGGAGAATTCAGCCTGAGGGATGACCTCTAACAGGGAGGAGGGTGTACTGTGGTGAGGGGAGGGTTTGAAAGGTATACACTAAGGGCCTCCCTGGTGGCACAAGGGGTTAAGCACAGCACTGTGAAGCTATCCGCAGCCTCTGTAGCAAGAGTTCAGTCCCTGGCCAGGGAGCTACCCACATGGCTCAGCAGAACTCTCCTGCTTCGCCCGCTGCTTCCCTCAGCAGCATATTTCGGTCAGTCTGCCTGTTCTGTTCCCTACTCTGTCTCTGGTGAATCCTCTCACCCCTCCCCACACCTCTGACCTGTACCCCAGTTCTTGTATGCATAAATAAATTGTTATAAATAAATAAATAAATAAATAAATAAATAGTATACACCAAGATTCAAATCTGCAACAAAATGTAGTCCTTTATTCTCTAAAACTGATCTCATCCTGCCTTGGAAACCCTATTTCTACCTATTGTAGAAAAATATTGTACTTGTGAATTAAAGGCAAGTTATTTTACAAGTCCAGTTTTCTATCTAGATTTTCACTTTCAACATTTTTATTCCCTTTCTTTCTGCCCACAAGGGCATCTGGATAAAAGGGGAAGCAAACCCTACATTGCAGCATTACAGGAGAGCCATCCCTTCCTCACGCCCACTCTGGTCTGCACCAGGGTCTCCTGACATTCCCTCCTCTTGCCTTGTTCCCGGGAGGGCTGGACTGGTGTCTGCTGAGTTGTGGTTAGTGTTGTGTGCGCTGGGGCTGTGGTAGTGTGAGGCTGTCACAAGACAGTGACCATGAATTTAGCCTTAATTAAACTTTAATCGGGCCTCCTTGGTGGTGCAAGGGGTTGAGCACCACAGTATGAAGCAATCTGCAGCCTCTGCAGCACAAGTTTGATCTCCGGCCAGCCAGGGAGCTACCCACATGGCGCAGCAGACCTCTCCTGTCTCGCCCGCTGCTCCCCTCAGCAGTGTATTTCGGTCAGTCTGCCTGTTCTGTTCCCCATGCTGTCTCTGGTGAATCCTCTCACCCCTTGCATCTCTGACCTGTACCCCAACTCTTGAATGCATAAATAAATAAATCAAAGAATATTAAATAAAAAATTAATCTTATGTTTCCTGGTTCTATACTTGAGCCTTACTACTTCACTCCTCCCACCCTCCACCGAGCCCTCCAGCCTAGAAGCTCTAGAAACTTTACCTGCTTTCCCCACACCTTACTGAAGGGCACAAGATTCTGTGAGGTAGCTTCTTAATGCTCCTCACTAAGCCACTGCTCCAAAACCAAAATGCATGTGAAATTTTCCTAAGGGATAAATCTCCCTAAGTGGTTTAATGAATATAATCCTCTAGCTCTGGTGCTCTTGAATCAGTCCTGAACCTGAGAAAGGAGCTAAAATATGTGCATAAAACCTCTTGCCCAACTCTTACCTTTCTTGGCTCTGTTCCATGGCAGCCGGAAAAATCCTTCCTTTTTTCTATTAAATAAGTCTTTCCATAAACCTTATCTTCATTTATTTCTTCTAATAAATATTCTCAGACCCTCATGTTATTTTATTGGTATATAAAGGGAAGTTTCGAATTTACTTAAAAAAATGTTTTGTTTCAACAAATTCTGGATTTTAATTTTATTATTTCATCAAAGCTCAAAAGACTCTGGTTTTATATACATACATACATATATATATGATTTATTTATTTATGCATACAAGAGCAGAGGTATAGGCCAGAGGTGTGGCACGTGAGAGGATTCACCAGAGTCAGAGCAGGGAACAGAACAAGCAGACTGATGAAATACACTGCTGAGGGGAGCAGTGGGCGAGACAGGAGAGGTCTGCTGCAGCATGTGGGTAGCTCCCTGGCTGGGGATTGAACTCATGCTGCAATGGCTGTGGATAGCTTCATAGTGCCAACGCTTAACCCCTTGCACACCCATGGAGGCCCCAAGACTCTGTTTTTTATTTTTTTTTATATATTTTTTAAATTTTTTAAATTTTTATTTTTTATTTTTTACCTCATTGTTCATTTTTAAGCAATATTTGCTTCCCCCCACCCCCTCAGGTGTAGTCCCCATAGAGTTTCCTTCCCCAAGACACCCGTGTACCATCACCTCAGTCCCCTGTGCTCCTCCCTCGCTCCCTCTGATCCCTCTCCCTCCTCCCCTGCAGGATGTCTCTGATTTATAATTGTCTATTTTTGCTTTGTTGTGTTTTGTACTGTTTTTTTTTTTTTATACTGATGTCTTATTGGGTTCCCCTATATTCCTGCTATAAGTGAAACTATCCAATATTTTTCTTTTTCCTTCTGGCTTATTTCACTGAGCATAATTCCTTCTAGTTCCATTCACGTTGCTGTGAATGGCATGACTTTATCTTTTTTGATTGCTGAATAATATTCCATTCTGTATATATACCACATCTTCCTGATCCAGTCATCTACTTTTGGGCATTTGGGTTGTTTCCATGTTTTGCCTATTATAAATAGTGCTGCAATAAACATAGGGGTACGGAGTTCTTTTGAATCAATGTTTCTGTGTCCTTTGGGTAGATCCATAGGAGTGGAATTGCCGGGCCATATGGTAGCTCCATTTTTAGTAGACTGAGTTGCCTCCAGACAGCTTTCCATAATGGGTGGACCAGTTTGCACTCCCACCAGCAATGCAGGAGAGATTCCTTTTCACCACATCCTCACCAGCATTTGTTGTTGCTAGTTTTTTTGATATGTGCCATTCTTACTGGTGTAAGTTGGTATCTCAGTGTGTTTTGATTTGCATTTCCCTGATGATAGGGGATATTGAACATTTTTTCATATGCCTGTTGACCATTTGCATTTCCTCTTTAGAGAAATGTCTTTTAAGTTCTTCTGCCCATTTTTTAAAAGGTTTATTTATTTATTTATACAAGCACTGGGTGTAGTCAGAAGCGCAGGAGGGTGAGAGAATTCACCAGAGCCAGAGTGGGGAACAGAACAGGCAGACAGATGAAATACACTGCTGAGGGGAGCAGCGGTGGCAGGAGAGGTCTGCAAGCCATGTGGGACCCTCGCTGGTGGCCTGGGATCGAACTGGTGCTGCAGAGGCTGCAGGCAGCTTTGTAGCCCAGCGCTCAACCGCTGCGCCACCAGGGGAGGACCCTCTTCTGCCCATTTCTTGACTGGATTGTTAACTTTGTTTTTCTTGAGTCCTGTGAGTTCTTTGTATATCTTTGTGATCAATCCCTTATCCATGGTATGGAGTGCAAAAATTTTTTCCCAAGGACTCTTGTTTTAAACTTAAATATGAGCAGTAGTATTTTTGATTGAAGGGATGTCTACCTACTACTCTTCCCTGGGACAATTACGCCTCTGGGCCCAGCCTTCATTGCTGAAGAGCCATAAAAGGATAAAAACTGGATTACTATGAGGGAAAACATATCAAGGGGTATTTGTTTTAATTCTCATTAGAGGGCCTCCCTGGTGGCACAAGGGGTTAAGACACAACCTATGAAACTATCTGCAGCCAATGCAGCGCGAGTTTGATCCCCGGCCAGGGAGCTACCCACATGGTGCAGCAGACCTCTCCTAACTGGCCCACTGCTCCCCTCAGCAGTGTTTTTCATTCAGTCTGCCTGTTCTGTTCCCCACTCTGTCTCTGGTGAATCTTCTCACCCCCCACGCCTCTGGTCTGTACCCTAGTTCTTGTATGCATTAATAAATAAATCTTTAATAAAAAATTCTCATTAGATATATTCTTACCTGCCTTCTTCAAGACCTCCTGATTCTTTCTGGATATAAGCCTGCCCAAAGTCATTCTTTGTTCTGACTCAACAAGTAACAAAAATGTTCCTGGGAAGCTGGATTCCTGTGTGAACTAAGGGGGGGACTGACAAAATGAGTAATAAAAACTGCCAGGGGTAGGACCTATCCAAGATCTAAAAGAGATACTACTCCATATGCCCTCTAGTTCTAGACTGGAAAACAGGAACATGGCCCTTGGTTCCCAGCATGCTCATTCCCCCATGCATCTCAAGTGTCAAACACAAAGTTGTTTTAATAGTCCCTTCTTGGTCCTCTTTGCCCATTGAAGTACAGACATAAAGAAAACAGTGCCAGGCCTCCCCTGGTGGCGCAGCGGTTGAGCATTGGTCTGCGAGGCTTCCCACAGCCTCTGCAGTGCCGGTTCGTTCCCCAGCCACCAGCGAGGGTCCCACAAAAAAAAAAAAAATCAACAGTGCCATAGATAGCTGTTTCCTCATCTGACAGCCATTTCTCTGGGTCTTTTCCAAAGAGAAATTGACAGAAACACTGGTGAGCCAGCATTCTCTCAACTGTACAGACACCACTGAGGCAATGAGATGCTGAGGAACTGTCACTTACCTAGTGCCTAAATGAATAAACATGCCTTTAAAAAATAATTGTACTTCCTTTTGTTTTCCTAGTCATTTTTTTCATGACTTGTAACTATAAGTCAGGGTCCTGCCAGAACCCTAATGTCAGTGACACTGTATTTGTTCAGGTTAAAGTCTCAGTTGAAATGCAGAGTGAGTCAGGAATATTTTCTCATAACTTGACATTTGAGTACATGAACCTAATATAAGGAGCTGCAAAGTCAATATTCATCTAGAGGAAAATAGTGATAACTAAATAAAACTCAATGGAAATACAAATTTGCAAATTTCTAAAAATTCTTCCCTTCCTTTATCTGACATCAGCAGATATTTGGGAGCATATAAGACCCTTATCGCTGGTGAAAGTGAGGTGACTAACCCTCATTTATAGTGATATCAGTGCTAATTAGCTCAAACAAATATTCTCATTTTGGCTGACACTTTTGGTAGAATTATCAATTGAATGTGAAGACTTCCTCAAAGGAATTTAGTTATCTATGTTAGCATTTCGAAGAAAGCAAAAAATTATTTGAATGCTGTTTTTAATCAAGTTCTTGAAATAGCATATAGTAAGTCATAATGTTTCATTTTTCTCTGGAGGAAAGTTAATGGGTTGCATTCTTTGATTATCAAAGGTCATTTTCACTACCAGCCACATGATTATGACTGAATAGTTCATAGATGATTACTACTATGCCTGAATGTGAATCAAATTTTATTTTCTTAAACTTGTGAGTCAACTTCCTATACGCAATGAAGAGGGAGGACAAAAGAATTAGATTGGCACAGAAGCTGACCTGAGTTTATGAAAGAATTGAACTGAGAGGATTTAGAATCGAGCACTGTGGATTGATGATAAAAGAAAGCAAAGGGACTACACACACACACACACACAAATTGATTAAACACCAAAACTTCTGTTCTTCAAAAGACCTTTTTAATGGACCTCCCTGGTGGCGCAGAGCGTTAAGCACAGCACTGTAAAGATATCTGAAGCCTCTGTAGCACGAGTTCGATCCCCAGCCCACCAGGGAGCTGCCTACCTGGTGCAGCAGACCTCTCCTGTCTCACGCATTGCTCCCCTCAGCAGTGTATTTTACTAGATATGCCTGTTCTGCTCCCCACTCTGTCTCAGGTGAATCCTCTCACCCCCCACACCTTTGGCCTGTGTTCCAGTTCTTGTGTACATAAATAAAATAATTAAAAAAAATCTTTTTAAGGGAATTGAGGCAAGTTAGAGACTGGGAATATTTGTAAGCATGTATCTGACAATTCTTGTCTGTAGAATATATAGGAAACTCAAATTTCAATAATGTATAATCAAAATTTTTATATGGGCAAATATAGACTTCACCAAAAAGATCAATGAATAGCAAATGAATAACCAGAAAAGATGAGATGTTAAAAATCATCAGTCATTAGGGAAATGCAATCAAAATCACAATGAGAGATCACTATGTTCCTATTAAAATGGCTAGAATTAAAGAACTAGTCATATTACATGCTGGCCAGGATGTGGAGGAATTTTAACTCTCATATATATTGTTGTTGGCAGGATAAAATGATATATTTATTTTGGAAAGCAATTTGGTTGTCTCTTAAACATTAATGCAAACCTGCCATATGATTTAGCCTTTCTACTAATAGATATTCAGTAGAAAGAAAATATGTCCAGATAAAAGACTTAAATACATGTTTTTAACAGTTTTACTTGTAATAGTCAAGAACTGGAAACAATCTAAATATCTCTCAACAAGTAAATGGATTAACAGATTCTTTTGTGTCCATTCATTGGAATACTACTCATGAATAAAAACTGAATTGTTATTGATGAACATACCAACATGGATAAATCTCAAAATCATTATGTTGAATGAAAAAAAAAGGCCAAACAAAAGGATATGTATCCAAGAGGATACATACCATATGGTTTCACATAATAGAAAATGTAGACAAATCTTCAGTGACAAAAGGTAATCAGTGATTGTGTGGGGATGGTAGGTTCAGACTGGGGGGAAGGGAAGCGGGTTTAATGGGGGCACAAGGATTTTAGAGGGGATGAAAATGTATAGTATCTTGATTACGGTATTTGTTCTATATTGTATCATTACGATAACCAGCCTGCCTCTTTACTCTGGTTTGCTACAATCCTCAAGGTTGAGAGTAAAGAAAGATCCTCTTTTACTATACTGGTGTGCAGAACATTTTATTTATGCATTTTATTTTAATCTCTTTTGATAAGATTTTGATAAGATTTAAGTCTTTCTTAAAACTTTGTTGGACAGGCCAAGTAATTCTAATTCTCCATACTTTAGAGCATTTAAGCATAGGTTGGATTCACTTCTCTTTAGGTTCAAGGTCTTTTGAGAATGAGTTCATTTACTCATATCAAATTTGAACACCAGTGACTTATTAAGCCCCAAATGTGTTTTAGCTGATGTATCCAATATGTGAGCCAACTCACAAAAATTTAGTGAATTATTAAATGTTCCTGTAAGCCATAATTTGTAATTTTAATTTTAAAAACTATATATAAAGTGTGAATTCTAGGGAAAACACAAATGCTATATGTCTGTGACTGGAATAACATCACTATTGTAAAATAACCTCCAAATAGTGGCTCTTACGAATCAGAGGGTGTGGTTTTTAGCTTGATGATTAAGCTGCCATATATGCCATAGATGTTTAAGTGCATGATTGAGCCAATAGGTTTCCTTCAGTTAGTACCTCAGATGACTACTCTGAAACTTCTGATGCGTGGATGTCTGAATTGCCTTCCCTATTCACATCCCTACCAACTCCCCAGTTTGAATAAAAATAAAATTAATTTCTTCTCTCATGCTACAGAATGCTAGATAAATATCCTATTGCAACTGAAGAGGATTTTATAAGGTACTAGAAGTTAATGCTTCTAAATTGCAATTTTATTCTAATCAACAAAAAATATATCAAGGCCTATGGGGCATAAGCTATCACAGTATACATTATTAGAAAAACAAATAAATATGATAAATGATCTTTGCCATGAAAGAGTGTGAAATGTGGGTAGAGGTGAGAAGCAAATGTTTTAAATGAGAGAAATTAAATAAAATGAGTTTTAAATAGCTGCTCATTACCAATGGAAGATGTACCTCCCACAAGGTAGTGCGTGGTTGAAGTGCCCAGTGAACATTCCAGCCAGTGGTTGCCGTGGGAGATCAGAGGTTCTTCACAATCTGGGTTAGAAGGAGAAGCTTCTCTTCAAAGAAAGCGGTCTGCAGCTTGGTCTTAGAAGGTTGTATAACATGCACCAAATGTTTGGCTAAACCCAGGAAACTCACAATTGCTTTTAATAAATCATTGGACTGATGTTCTCTCTTCAGAGAGTCAATATGTTCAGGGAATGCTCTCTGCCAGTAAAAAATCAGTCCCTTTAGATGCTGCAACTGACTGCCCTGCCAGTGGGTTCCCCTTCTCCAAGGCCAAACACACAGTGTGACTGAAGTCTGAAGGGCTCTGTCAAAAATAGCCAGCCTGTCGGAACTGGGATGTGTTTGTGGAGCTGTGTGTTGAAGCACCTGTGCCCACCCATGTCTGGACATAGTTATTAGTTCTTCATTTTCCCAAGTGGTAAACTTGTTCACAGATGTTACTGGAAGGAAAGAAAATGTTCAGTGTTTATGCAGCAGATCTGCTCTGAAGAAACCATTATGCTCCACTGAGGAAATGCCATGGTTATTTTGGTGTTCCTTTAATTTTGGAACTCTGTATTATTTGTAGGGTTGACCAAAAGACTTTAAAAAAAAAATCCAGAAATAAACATCAAATTCCTGTTTAATATGGTGGATGTTACTGGTTTTTGAAAAACAAAAGAACAGTCAGCGAGTCAGGGGCCAGAGGCCTTTTCGGTATGAACAACATTGAAACCTCACGATATAAGCCTTGTCTTATTTCTGGGTTGAAACGTTTACCTCCAAAAGGCTCTGTAGGAAAATCTCTATATTCATAATGTTTCTGAGTCTGGTAGCCATGAGTACAGATAAAGCTAAGAGGAATTTTCCAAAACCAATCTCTCAACAGCCATCAAGGAATTTCCACCTGAAAAAAAAAGTGATCTCTAATTCCCTTCAACTTAAGTTTTTTTCCTAAGCTGGATAAACAGTGGAGACTGCCTTTGCATTCTTTAATTTGCTCTTCTTAATGCCTAAGAAATTTTTGTCTCTCAGAAAATAGAGACAAGGAAAAGGTAATTTAGAGTTTCTCACATACGTACAATCTGTGTCAACTGGCAAATTAATTCTGGAATCAGTCAGATTGCCTCTCCTTTGTTAGTTTAAATGCAAGCTCTGCCCTGGGTATTTTTAGTTGGGGGTTAATTGGAATAAGGAAAATGGGTACCTCCCCCCCCTTACCTACATCGTCTGAATTACTAATCTCCACTTTTCTTTCATTCCACCTATACAGTGCAACACTGATTCATACGCCCCTAAATACCACTGACCCAGGACAGTGCATGAAGGACAGCTCCCTGCAGATTGGATCAAAGGGCTTGGGTGAGTTGGGTGAATTGTTTCAGAATGAATACTAGGTATCCATGTTTGTGAAAATGTTCCAGATAGTTCTACTATCAACAGACCCTCTTTTCTAATAAGGACCCAGCTTCCTGACACAGAGCAGCTTTCACCCACCCCTTCAGGTCTCCCTGTCACATTTTTAAAGATTTCCTGGCTCCCAAACCCAAGTTTCTTGTAGAGTAGTTCCTCTGTCAAACTTGCCCCAAACTGTACTACCCAGTAGAACTCTCTATAATGATGGAAATGTTCTATAATCTGCACTATGCAAGTTAGGAGCCACATGCAGCCACTGAGCACTTGAAATAAATTAAATGACACATTTAATTTTAATTAATTTACGTGCAGTAACTATGTGGCTGGCTTCTGTTAGATAGCACAGATCCAGATCATCCAGTACTGACCAAAAGACCACTTTTTCTGAACCGATCAAATGTATGAAAGTGTATTTCACAACACAGATATTTAAAACAGAATATATGAAACAGGAATTGTTTTTCTTTCTACTTGCAAAACATCTAATGTAGTCTGTGTCCGTGTGCTTGAAACTTAGCCATAACAATATTGAAAAAAGGAAAAAATAACCCTCAGTTTAGACATAAGTGGCCTATATTTTGAGTCTTCCTCTCTCAAATGCACCCTTTAAAACATATACTTATATAATCATTTAAAACCATTGTCCAAAATGTAAATTAGTAAATCATTCTATCTTGAAATACCTGACAAATACCTTCTTCTAGTAGCTATACAACTTACAATATCTAAACCATGCACATGGCTCAACCCCTCATCCCAGAGCCTTGGAGGACATCCTAGATGAGATAGCATTTTAATAAAGCTTTAATGTCTAAGAACTAATCAACAAAAATGCAGGGTGGAAAAGAGAAATGCACTTTAGGCAGAGCTAATGGCATGTGAAAGACCGGGAAGCAAGGAGCACATGTAGTGAAAGAAAAATCAAAAGAAAGCAGTGTGTCTGGAGGGTGGATTGTGTGTAGGAATATTATGTATTTGCATCTTGCTGAACAGCCATCAGCAGTTTTAATGCTTGATTTATCTATTGAGTTGATAATCCATGTTTCATTTCCAACAAGAGTCATTATATTCTAATATAAGGCAGTGTCTTAGAGGGCCAGTTGAATTGCACCCTTGCCACCATGAGATAGTGTCATTTATATTACTTTAATAGCAGGAGAAAAGAAAATATTAGTTATATTTATGTAACTATGTTTCAAGGTCTATGGAATGATTTGAGAGAAACCCCCAGAGAAAACAAGTAAAAGAGATCTATAATTCTGACCGAATTCCTATTGTTTCTCTCTCTTTGGGCTTAAGGTATTGAAATCCTTGTTAATTTGTAAATTTATTAGTGGAAAGAATTGCATATTCAATTACTTTCAACACAAATGTAACTAATTCTTTGTTCATATTGGCTAATAAACAGCTGTATCCTTAAAGAATCACAGTAGAGTTAAATTTTGGTTGTGAATTTTGAGATAGAAATAGTTCCTAATAAGGGCTTTTCTTTGTAAAGTGAAAACTAGGTGTGAATATTAGACTTTCAGAAGGCTTGGAAAGCAGGACTAGAGTGGAAAAAAGTAACTCTCTCCAGAAGGTGATGAAATAGCTCCAAATAATACTCTATTCACAAATTTTCCTAGTTCCACCCTGTCCATAACTGTCACTCTAGAAGAAAGTGGAAAATATACCTTTAAATGTAACTTCTTTTAAACTTTAAATATCAGAGCTTTTTTGTTGCATGGGCAATTTCTCAATATCATATAGATTAACAGGATCTTGGTTTCCTTCGTACTCTGGCTATTTGATCATGTATTAATAGGCACACTCTGTGTCTTAGAAAGCCATGAAGGATTCCCTTGGTGGAGGGGGTAGTGATTAATTCATTTGCTAGAAGCAAAATTAGGTGGAGTAATATAACTTAGTTTTATTTCTACCAAGCATCATAACAAATATTTCCATTCCTATCATATCGCATTTGCAATTCACCGTTTAAGTGCTGCCACTCGCATTCCTGTGGAAGCTTTTGGCATTGATGTGGCAATGCCATGTACTCTTCAAAATCTTGTTTATGTTAGTTTTTACTCATTTTTTTCATTACAGTCCTTTTTGTCTCTGAGTTCAAAGCAGGAGATCATGGCAGCTAAACTAGTGACAGACAGATATGAGACTATTCTCAGAATCTTCACTCTTATCCTGACACTGAGTTCTCCAAATAAACAAGTGTGTTTAAAATATTCCTGCTTTCCTTGAGATGATTCTCTCTTCTAGGAGTCTCAGCCTTTTTGTAGTCAGAGATGGACCCAGCCTATCCATTCTCCAGACTTGTCAGTGTCTTAAAGTGGTCATTGATTAGGTCTGAGATAATTATTCACCTACAAATACTTTGGGGGCTTACTAAGTTTCTTTGATTGTATTGATAAAAACCTTGTAGCTCAGTCAAAGAAGGTTATGAACTAAATAAAATTCAATTAGGTGAAATGGAGGGAAAGAAAATAATATGTATAGCCCCTAGAGTTTCTTGACAGAGGTACATTCTGTTGGGGAAAAGAACATCATTAGAAAGGGGAGAAAATTAAATTACAATGACAAATAAACACTTGCAGTTGTTTCTAAAGGACAGTAACTGGGGCTTTTTAAAAAAAAATAGTCACCAACATTCAAGGAGAGCCACAAACTCTTTGAGCTAGCTCACTGAAAGTAGCAGTGACAGCTTGTCCCCAAATGCATTCTTCACTTCATTTAGTAACAAAATTTGAGTGTTGTTTGGGCACATGGTTCTTAAACACCTGTGTGGCTCTAAATGATGGGGGCATCCCTTTCATTTTTTCCTTTCCCCTTCTGGCTTGTTGGAGTAGGAGTATAATAGTATACCTTGTATAGCCACCTTTGACCATGAGTCAGAAGCGACAGAATGGTGGAGTATTAAGGTGCAGGAAGTTTGAGTCCCTGACAGCATGATTCTACCTATCTGTCTTGGACTGTTTCTACTCACACTGTTAAATGAGACTATTGATTAAATTTCTATCTAATTTAACTCACTCTATTTTTTTTTTTTTTTACAGCACTTAAGATTATAATCTAACTAATGCAATGAGAAAATGACACACAAAAGCTACCAAGTTTTGATAGCCTGGAAAGATCAGAGTTCTTTACGATAAAAAAATATATTAAGTAAAGCAAAGAAATTAAAATGCATTTTGGCAAAGTTATACCCACTCAGTGTATGTTTAATAGCAGGAAACGCTAATATAAAGTTTTTCTAAAATAATACACGTTAGTTAATTTACTGTAATTCTGCAGCTCATATTCTGAGTGTTGAACACCAAAAGATGTGTTTGCTTGCCATTGAGTTTCAAAAGCAACTTCACTGTGTGGCTCAACGATGGGAAACAACTTGTTCTGATATTCCTCAGGATAGGTTCATCGGAAGATTAAGATAACAGAAGACTCAGAATCTTTTACCTCTCTCTTTATTTCCCACTTCTGTGACAGGGGTTAAAAACAAATTGCTACAGGGCCTCCCCGGTGGCGCAAGAGGTTGAACACAGGGCTGTGAAGCTGTCCATAGCCTCTGCAGCACGAGTTCAATCCCGGGCAGCCAGGGAGTAGACCGCATGGTGCAGCAGACCTCTCCTGTCTCGCCCGCTGCTATGTGTTTCAGTCAATCTGCCTGTTCTGTTCCCCACTCTGTTTCTGGTGGATCCTCTCACCCCCCACGCCTCTGGCCTGTGCCCCAGTTCTTGTATGCATAGATGAATAAATCTTAAAAAACAAACAAACAGAAACAAGCAAACAAAAACCAAATTGCTGCCAACCTAGGAAGGCTTGTCTTCTCTAGCAGTTCCTTGCTCCTTGCACACCATCCCCCCACAACCCAGTGAGTCTCTACAGACCACTGACTATAAGAGAAGGGATCCGCCTCTGGACTGATTAATAATATGTCCAGTCTTGAAAAACCAGTTTAGTTCATGTAACAGGTGAGATCTATTCGGTTGCTTGGATTAGAAAGCATGCAGATGGTGGCATAAACCCTTATGACACAGTCAAACACCTAAACACTCTCTGTTCTAATTTGCTATTCTCAGTCTGTTGGCCTCCATCCCTCTTGGGTACAAGAAGGCTGACACAGCCCCAACTCATATCCTTTTTCAATCCTACACAGAAGCTGGAAGTTGAAGGAAAGAACAGGAAGCAACTTTCTCCTTGCTCACCCCCACTCAGGTCATGGAGGAAACCCCTTGTCTAGTCCCCTGTGGTTTTCACTTAAATTGTAGTCCTCAAACTGCAGCATCAACCGCTGCATCCATTGTTATTAAAAAAGCAACATCTAGGCTCTGTTCTAATTTCTGATCCAGATTCTCATTTTTAATAAGCTCTCCAGGTGATGGTGTACACAGTGTTGTTTGAGAAGTGCTGCCATAGTAAACTTTTCCATAAGTTTTTGAGGCAGAACTTAGTGATGAGCCTATCCCTATGTGAAAGGGAGCGTGGGAAAGTAATCTTCCTTCTTTTACCTCTTTGGTGGAAACAGAAAAGGGCTGTTTTGTGGGACAGCTCCCAGGATCTGCCATCATATTCTCTGGAGACAGAGTGGTGTAGAACACCAGCCACTCCCCCACCCCACCTCCACCTCCCCACTCCCCCACCCCAGCCAAGTTCACTGTGAATCATGGTAGCTCTCTGAGTTTACATAACCTGTGAGGCCCTCCCAGAGAATGAAGCACTGGCCTCATCAGTAATATTTTTAATAGCAGATCGAGACTTTACCCCTGTGATTTTGGAAAGTTTTCTTGTTTATACAATCTTGAGGTTTGAGAGTGCTATCTAAACCAAGAGAATTCAAAGGAAAAACACTAAAGCTAGGATAGTTGAAAGGATGGTGAAAATTGTAGAACAGCAGCCTTCTTTTCAGTTCTGATTGGTATGAGACTTTTTTTTCACTGGAAGAGCTAATGGTATCTATTTTCACGTACCTTCTTCTCTGCTGCACTTCTGTGCATTCAGTTTCTGGCCCTATTGAAAATGGATTAAAAAGTTTGTTTATAGATATGAAAAACTGGCTTAGAAGATTTTAGTCTAATTTTTATTTTTATTTATTTTTTTAAATAATTCTTTTTTTTAAAGATTTATTTATTTATTTATTTATTTATACAAGCACTGGGTACAGTCAGAAGCGCAGGAGGGTGAGATAATTCACCAGAGCCAGAGCGGGGAGCAGAGCAGGCAGAAGGACCGAAGTACACTGCTGAGGGGAGCAGCGGGCGGCAGGAGAGGTCTGCACACCATGTGGGACTCTCCTCTGGTAGCCGGGGAGCAGCCGGGGATCGAACCGGCGCTGCAGAGGCTGCGGGCAGCTTCGCAACCCAGTGCTCAACTGCTGCGCCACCGGAGAGGCCCAGTCTAATTTTCAAAGAGTCAGTTATGGAGATTTAAGATTGGGCCATTAATAATCTAATCCTTCTTAAGTATTTTATAAAGTGAAATTCTAATGAGCTTTTAAATCATACAAAATAATAAAACACAAGGATAAAATGACATATAGAAAAAAATAAGAGGAAAAATGTGGGGAACTTCTCAATCCTAAGACAAATATTTTGTGAATTCCAGTTTAAGCCAGTTTTGGTTTGACTTCCTTCTGATAATAAGATTAAGTAAGGCAGTATGGAAATAACAGATATCTGTCTTTTTTTGGTCTCAGAATATCTCTGCACATTTGCTTGAAATCTCCCAAATCTGATCTTTCCTACTAGTTATTTAAAGAGCATTTTGAGGGAATTCCCATTTTCTCCCTACGCCTATCTTTATTTTGTTTCAATCCGTGGGAAATGTATGTTCCTAATGTTGCATCATCAGTTTGAATTGATAGAATAAATTGGGTGTGACACCAGTGAAACAGAAATATGTCAACTGAAATAATCACCACGGTGAAGCAATTCAAGAGTTTAATAAAAGAGATATTTCTTCAAGTGTTTATTCAGAGCCAAACTGAGGACCCAGGCTCCAGACACCAGCAAATCCAAGTGACTGGCCCCACTCTGAGTTTCTGGCCTCAGTTTATATTGCTACATTATATACACAGAAAGAAAACATTGTTTTTTGTTTTTTCTTAACAAGGGAAAGAAGACATCTGGTTAATTTCTAGTATTTAAAGTTAGTTAAAAGAGATGAGTTTTTCACAAACTTAGTAAGCTGATAAAGAGAATCACTGCTCATAATGTCGAAGAATCACTGTTCATAAATCCAAAGCAACCCTTGGTCTTGCAGTTATTTAAGTCAGACCTATCTTGTCTGGGAAGATGTAACAACCAAAGTCTTTAATCTCTTATCCCAAAAGTACCCTGTCAGCCTCCAGGAATCCTGCTGTGGCTTATGGCATCAGGTGAAGGGGCAAGCTGGGTCTGTGGGCTCACAAGTTCATTTCCCTTGTTTTTCTCCACGGGGTTCTTCACTGCAAGACAAAAAACATTGTCTTGTTGACTTCAGCACCTCCGAAGCGGCCCTGCTAGGGGAAAGGTAAACATTTTCCAATAGAGCAAAATGTAGAACTTTCTTTTGTTGGTCCACAGATTTTGCAGGGGAAAAGCAGGGGAATCTTCTATATGGAGATGGCTGTTTGACCTGGGAAACGCTGCAGACACACTCAGGAGTGTGTCCTTACATGGAAAGTGCAAGTGAGTCAGTGCGAGTGTCCAGGCGAGCAAAATGTTGGAGGTCAGGTCACTCCTTACAACACTTGGCATGTTTTAGGTGCGCATAGTTCTCATCGAATTGGCTAGAAGGCTCCTACAGAGATCTGTTGGCAGACTGTGGTGCCCACTAAAACAACTGTGACTTTCAATAAAATTCAAGTGATGATGCCAAAGCAAACTTGTGAAAATTGTCCACTTTCAGGCAACCCGGATAAAAACCCTAGGAGGCCTGAAGTCACTATTTAAAAGGCTTTCTATAAGCGCCAAGAGGAATGTATCCCTGGCTAATGGCACATACAAGTTCTTGTAAGTGGCAAAGCCATGGTCAGCCCAATTGGCGTTTTGTACCTGAGCCTGGACTTGGCTCGGCCTGATCTGGCCAGTGCAAACAATGAGGCTCCTTGGCCCTTGTTCTCTAAAAAGCTAAATGGAGATTTCAGGAATGTGGTGGTGACAGTGGATCTTCAATTTAAACTTTGCTGGGAATTTGGGGGGAGTCCTGTTTTTACTCTTTCAGATAAACCATGTTCATTGAACTAAGAGGAAAATAATATTTTCAACAAAACCAAAAAGCAGGTTTGATTACGAAACTGGAAACCTTAAGAAAATATTTTTTTCTTTTTTTGGTATTTGAATTTCATATTCTCGTCAAATGTGGGTTCTATCCAGCATGCTCAGTGGTAAATCAGAATGTCACCACTTGATCTTGGCAAAGTTACCTGGTAATGAGGATGAAAGGTGTATGGAACGATTTGTGTCTATCTGAGTCACAGAGTTTTCCTTCAACAGCACGAATGTGTCATCTGTTTTGTCATGGCCCGTCTTGAGCAATAGCAGCTGTGGTGACCATAGGACAGCATGGGAAGGGCACTGACTGACCTGCAGGTCAGGAGCTGGTTTTCGCACATAGGTATCCCTCTGTTAATGCCTAGGCTTTCTGGAAAGATGCGTAAGAAACTGGTAACAGAAGTTGTTTCTGGGGTAGGTCTTGAGGTAGAAACCTGGTGATTGAAGAATGGGAAAAGAAGTTAATTTTTCTTGTATACCCTTATTTCATTTTCACATTTATTCTTCATTTTGCCCGTTCAAGAAAATGAATAATAACTTCAAAGAGAAAAAAATAAACTTTTCTTCACTCTACATTAAACTGGATGGGGATTTTTGTCTCTCTGGATGGACCTTAGATGCCTCTTTTCTATACAGTGACGTGGGACAGAGTTGAAACTACAGAACTACCTAGTCTTTCTTGAAGAAGGGACTTCACAATTATAGAAAATGAAAGTTTCCATTCTGAGTCTGATTGAAGGGAGATAATATATTGTTAATAACAACAATATGAACCAAATGCAATTTCTTACTGGCCAAAAAGTTCAAGTTCCACAGCTGGGTATTGAGTAGCTGCTCTGAGGAGCAGGAAGGAAGCAAGGCAGGAAGGGGGAGGTTGCTTGGGGTAGAACCTGGAGGGAATAGGACAGCAGGTACTCAAGACTCAGAGGATCAAACAAAACCAAGGCAATTTCTAGGAGAGTTCTTGGTAAGATCTTCATCTTTGTTTTGCTTTAGCTGAGAACCCACTTTGGCGCAAATGCCCTTCACCAGCCTAGCTGACCTTGTCTTAGTATTTTCCTGTAACTGGGCTCTGGTCTCAGAGCTCAGAAATGCACTTGCCCACTTCTCAGACACCTCCTAGCTTTATTCCGCCCACTACTCTAGTATGGCTCTCAGGGGAGAAGACTTTGGCTCAGTTCTCTGTCCTTGCACTTTCTGGATCTGGATTTTGCACTGCAGAAGTGATTTCACACTTAGTCACATAGGACTGAATGTCTGCCACCCAGCTATGGGGGCAGATGATGTGGAAGACAGCAAAGACTTTGAAGTCAGGCAGGCAGGACAGGCGTTCACATTTCAAAGGTATCTTCACTTTTTGGCTGCAGAAATATGACTAAGCTCCTTAGAGTGTCCATGCCTGTTGCTTCATTTGGAATGTAATCCCTTAGTTATACATGATGAGTCTGGAAAAAGCCTGTTGATAAAGTCCACTCTGGAAAGAAACCATTCTCATTTGAACTAGGGAGAGTCCAGAGCACAGTCAGTCTTGGCAGTGCTGACATTTTGGAGCAGATAATTCTATGTTGGGAGGGCTGTGATGTGCATTGTGGAGTGTTTAACAGCACCCCAGGTCTGTATTCACTAGATGCCAGTAGCACTTCACCAAACCCATATGTGACAACCAAAATGACCCTAGACTTTGCCAAACATCCCTGGGGGTACTGGGGGAATTAATACCAGTTGAGAACTACTGATTCGGATCATTTTCCTGTCAATTTCATGTTGCTTCGTACAAAGGCAGACTAAGTTGGGTGTCTGGACAATGTTTTCCTTTTTTGGGTGCTCGTTGCCATGTGCATTCACTCCAGCTTTATTAGGCAGCTTACAAGGGTGATTCCCAGTCTGATTCCCCAAGAGTCAGATTAAAGTTTTCAGGATTCAGGAAAAACCTCTGCAAGACAAACAACGTTGGTCTTGCTGATATTGACCAACTCTTTGGTAAAGATTTCACATGTCATTACTCCAACCAAGTTTCTCTCTCTGCAAATATCTGCTAGAAATCAGGGTGTGAGGAGAGGTTGAAAACCTATCCCCTCATAGCAAAGGGAGAACTCAGTAGCAAGCTGCCTCGCAAGACTTCGCACTCAGCAAGAGCAGTCACCACTCTAACTCTGCAGGTCCAAGAATACGGTGCTACCTACTCACCAGCTGGTGTTTCCCTCCCTACCCACCCAGGGTGCTGATGAGCATCTCCACTTCGGGCACTGGACGCTGTGACTTGGATTTGGGACTGTACTTCTCCTATGGATTGTATTTTTTTTTAAAGATTTATTTATTTATGCATACAAGAACTGGGGTACAGGCCAGAGGTGTGTGGCGGGGGGTAGTGAGAGATTCACCAGAGACCGAGTGGATAACAGAACAGACAAATTGACTGAAATACACTGCTGAGGGGAGCAGCGAGCTAGACAGGAGAGGCCTGCTGCACCATGTGCATATCTCCCTGGCCGGGGATCGAGCTCGTGTTGTAGTGGCTGCAGATAGCTTCATAGGTTGTGTCTTAACCCCTTGCGCCACCAGGGAGGCCCTCCTATGGATTGTATTTATATTGATCACTTGAAGTCAGCTTTGTTCCTTTTTTTTTTTTTTTTTGTAAATCAATGGGGTGGTTAAAAGAGAAGAGTATTTCTACTAAGTGGGAGGTTGACAGTGTTCACTATATCCAAGTTGATATGGCTGATAGAAACTGAGAGAGGGCCTCCCCAGTGGCACAGCAGGTTAAGCGCAGTGCTGTGAAGCTGTCCTCAGCCTCTGCAGTGTGTGTTCAATTCTGGGCCAGCGAGGGAGCTACCTACATGGCATGGCAGACCTCTCCTGTCTTGCCTGCTGCTCCTCTCAATAGTGTTTTCTGTCCGTCTACCTGTTCTACCCCACTCTGTGAATTCTCTCACCCTCTCACCCTCCTGCACCTCTTGCCTCTACCCCAGTTCTTGTATAAATAAAAAATAAATCTTTTTAACAAAGAAAGAAACTGAGAGAAACTCTTTGGTGAGGGGATCTGGGTGGCACTGAGATTATTCTAAGTAGATGCTTCAACTGAGAGGAAAGGTTAGGAACAAGGTGATAGCTGCACAGAAGGTTTGAAATGAAGGAAGCTATGAGAAGAGTGTATGCATGGCTGAGGTGACTCTATCAAAAAGAAGGTGCATGCAAATAGCAAATGCAGATTATTGTTATTAAGAAGAGGGCATCTGAGACTGTCTGAGGTTGATGGGGAGAAGCCAGTAGACTAGAAGAACTTAGAGGTGATAGAGAGGAGAATTTAACCAGGGAAGCAAATTACCAGAGAAGAAATATCCACATGCCCTCTTGAGACTTGTGGAAAGAATTAAAATAAGAGGGAATTCCCTTATAACAACTTACTGTTTTGATTAAGAGGTTGAAATGCCCTTCATAAAAATGCACAAGAAAAGGTAAAATGTTAGATGATTATCAGGCATGAACACTCTAATTTAAACCAGCTTTAGAAATCTGTGCGTAATAAACTAGTGATTAAATATTTATTAAATGTTTTTTGTTCACATGCCGTAAGGCTTTGGACTTCTACCAGTTCTCTGAGAGTCAAAATTATTTCAAAATGTTTATATTATATTAAGTAGAAAACTTTAAGTTGTTTTAAATCTGGCCTTAGCATATTGTAACTTTGAGTCATCTTCAGCTAAGCTGATCACTGTGTTTTGTTTTAACAAACAAGGAGTGTGCTCAGTTTAGTGGGCAGATATTTACCGAGTACCTACTATGTGCAAGTGTTGTGTTTGGTCCTGGTTTAGTGTGTTTGGAAAGAGGTTGAGAAGTTGGGTCAATACAACTTGGAGAGCCAGAATTTGTGATGAGCCATTCAGACTTGCAGCAAATAAAGAAACTTAGAACCCTGGGCCCTTAAAATTAAGAGGTTTTATAACACAATATATACAAAATTTTGTTTTTGCCACTGGACCACTAGATAAAAGGAAACATTCCCTATCCTCAGAGAGGGACATCAAAATAAACAAATTCTTCTACTTTCCCTGGCAGTGTTTTACTGTGTCAAACATAGTAAAATTTTAAATTGGAGTCTGAATTTAAATCTGTGACACATAAACAAATAATTTAATGTCCTCTGCTTAGAAGTCTTATCAATTTTAAAAGGTCAGATCAATAATATCTTTTATCCTGCAGATGGTTGACTATTCTAGTTGCTATTTTAAAGTCTATTTCAGTTCCAAGAGTTCTATTTCTATAAGACCACTCAAATGCCTAGAAAATATAATCCTTTTGCTACCCCTTTTCAAACAAGTCCATTTTTCTCTTGAACACTGCAAAGGGACAATTTGTTGTGTTTTTTTGTTGTTTTTGAAGGCATTGTCATGGTTCTGTCACTCTTGGTCATTTTTTTTGTGTATCAGTTTGACTGGAATTTTATCTGAGTCCAACATTGTCAAATCTTTCACTATATATATATGTATATATATATATAGTCAAAGACATATATGTATATATGTATGTGTGTATATATATATATATATATATATATATATATATATATATATGTGTCAGACATACATTGCCACAGGAGGCTGTAAAAAAATTGGCCTTAGGGGGTAATATACACATCGGTTTATGGTTCACCAAAATGTCACAACACATGTAGATGTAAGGTGTATCTTTGGTACTAAAATTTTATGATAGGAGAAAGAGAATTAGAAAAAAAAATATATATATAGACTTGGTAAAAGATAGAATTGGACTTTTTATGTTGAACTTGATGACTTAATGCAGTGTTAATTAAGAATTATTTTTAGGGCCTCCCATGGTGGCGCAGCGGTTGAGCGCTGGGCTGTGAGGCTGCCCGCAGCCTCTGCAGCGCCGGTTTGTTCCCCGGCCACTGGCGAGGTTCCCACAAAAAAAAAAAAAAAAAATTTTTTTTTAAAAAAAGAACTTTGAGGAGCTATAATGAAAATTTTGAGAAATATTTGGGTGTTTTATAATACTTCTTTTAAGTTTCAAAAGTCTTTTTAAAGACCTCTCCCTTTTTTTCTAATCTACCTTGGTATACTTTTTGCAATGTTTTAAGTTTAGGCATCTTTTCCTAATGACCGATGAGTAGATAGAGATATGCTGTACAAACTTTATGGAATGTTACAAAAAAAGAGATGAAACCAACCCATTTGCAACAGCATGGATGGAACTGGAGGAGACTATGCTAACCAAAATTAATCATAAGGAGAAAGAAATACCAAGTGATTTCACCTATATGTGATATATAAAGAAACAAAAAAAGAGGAACAGACAAAACCAAGCCAAAACAAACCCTTGGATTCTGGCTACAGAACTGAGGATGCCAGGTAGGCCGGGATGGAGAGAGCAGGAGGTTGGGGGAGGCCCAGTGGACTATGATGAAGGTTTATGGGTGCATTGTTGGGGGGCATGGTGTAGCAACATACGTGTGAAACCTGTACTTTTAAATCATACACAATATTGTATATGATTTGAAAAGACTTAAAAAAGCATGAACCTGTACTCTTCAATCATATAGTGTTGTAAATCAGTGTTACCTCAATAAGTCTAAAGAAATAAAAGGAAAGTGAGACATCTTCAGTGTAGAAAACTCAATGCAGTGTAGAAAACCCAATTTATGTAAAGACTTTTCTTGCGATAAAAGGCCTGTCTTGAAAAATGATGCTCTTGTCTGAGTTGTATTAGGCAGTCTGGCAGTGAGGTTTTGCAGAAGGCAGTGGCCGGTGGGTTGCTGGGCACAAGCAAGTTATGAACTTCATTCCCAATTTAGCCTTGTCATCAGGGGCAACTCGGTTTTCTCATGTGTAAAACAAAGATAATATGCTTCAGCCTATAGGATTAAAGGATTTGTGATTACATATTTCAGGTGGCCCAAACTCTCTGTGTCTGAATTAGGCAGTAAGGTGAAGTAATAACAGACTAGAGAGAACAAGACGGCCAGCAGATCTATTTTGCCAGACTTACACAAACATCCTGTTTGGGCTCCTGCTGCTGTCATTAAAAAAAAGAAAAAAGAAAAAATTTTATTGACAGACTGTGGACCCTACCCAGTTTAAATAAACTCGAAAGGATTATCAGGGTCTTCCTGGTAGCACATGGGTTAAAGTCTGAGCGCTATCAAGCTATCATCAGCAATTACAGCACGAGTTCTATCCCCGGCCAGGGAGCTGACCTACATGGCACAGCAGAACTCTCCTGTCTCACCCGCTGCTCCCCTCAGCAGTGTACTTCAGTCAATTTGCCTGTTGTGCTCCCCACTTTGTCTCTAGTGAATCCTCTCACTCCCCACACTTCTGGCCTGTACCCAGTTCTTGCATGCATAAATAAATACAAAGTAAATCTTAAAAAAAAAAAAAAAAGGATGGGCCTCCCCGGTGGTGCAGCGGTTGAGCACTGGGCTGTGAAGCTGCCCGCAGCCTCTGCAGCACCGATTCAATCCCCGGCCACTGGCAAGAGTCCCACATGGCATGCAGACCTCTCCTGCTGCCCGCTGCTCCCCTCAGCAGTGTACTTTGTCAGTCTACCTGTTCTGCTCCCCTCTTTGGCTCTGGTGAGTTCTCTCACCCTCCTGTGCTTCTGACTGTACCCAGTGCTTGTATAAATAAATAAATAAATCTTTAAAAAAAAAAAGATTACCAGCAGTTTTCAGAGCAAGATTTGGCTTTTGCGCCAATGAAGAGACATCAAAATGTTCACAAATAGTGGCAAAGAGCAGCATTTCTTCTGTTCCATAAAATCATAAGAAATTCAGGGGCTTGCACAGACCCTACTGCTGTGGGTTTATGAAGGACAAGTAAGCCAGAATTCTTTGTGGTGGGGCCTTTCCAGCAGGGGTCCACTCTGGGTCACCAGTGAAGATGGGTGTCCTCCCGCAGCCACACCTCCATGACTGACATCAAATAGCTCGAGATCACTCGTTGTTGTTTCAGGTGAGAATACCTCGAAAAATCCCACTCTGGACCAGCTCTGCTTAGGTAAGGGATCCTGTGACTTTGATGTGAGGTTGAGATGGGTGTCTGGAGCAGGAACAGAAGAAAGATCATGCTATCCTGAAGCTTGCACGGGCTGCTGGTTGCCCCTTCGGCAGATGTGAGCTGTTTAGCTGTCGCTGAGAATCAGGACTTTTCTCTCCATGTTATAAATAGGGATGGGTAAATATTTTGGATTCATCAGCCTGCAAATATTCTTTAGATGTTTTGGGTTCAAGTAAACAGAATACATAGTGCTAAGCACATGATCCCTTGGTTTTTTAAGGACTGTGTTTGATTTATGGAAAATGGGATCCATATGTTTCTGCTTCATTTACACTTAAATCATGAAAAGCTTGTGTTGTAAGAGCTAGTTGATGTCCAAAATGCCTTCTGAGCTAGATTATGTGTGTGTGTGTGTGTGTATTGCTTTAAAGTTTTGGAGCGAGATAGAGAACAAGCAGCAGAGAGATCATGAACGAAGAAGACCAGTTTTACCAAGACAAAGTAACTTTAAACACCAGGAAGGTCAATTTAAGCTGGAACTACAAACCCATAAATTTCAAATGGGTTTAGAATTTGGGAGAGAACAAAGGCTCTTCGCCAGCCAGTTGTAGAAGTGGCTCAGATGAATATAGAAACACAGCTGCCAACGGCAACCCCACCCAGGACGAGAGGGCTGTGAAGGCATGGTTAGCATCCAGGCTAACACATGTGCCCACTGCTGGCAGAGCTGGTACTCCCAGGCTCCAGAGAGTTTTTTGCTCTCTTTTAGCAGGAAATATCTGCTCTGTCTGTCCACATATTCCTGGGATTGTCCTCTGCCCTAGGCCAGCATTTCCTATCTGTTGTGCTGCCATCTGGCCTGCATAGTCGGTCACTGGACTGAATACTGTGTATGCATTTGAGATATGCTTAGTTATTGGGGAATTTCCTTAGAGAAATATCTCATTAATCTCACAATAGGACTGCCAAAGCATGCAGTTTGTGTAAAGTAAGAAATATGTTAACTAGGGACCCACGAGCTGGTATCAAATCAAGATTTCTTACCCCCATCTCATTATTTAGTCACCTCCATAAGAGCTCTTAGGGCTTTTTAGGCATTCTGTATCATTTATGTGTGGCACCTTATGAAAGGTTTCGCCTAAATTAGAACTGTTTTATGTGGTAGTATAATTGAGATGTCTTTAAATCTATGTAAAGGATGTATTTCTTCATCTTTAGATCATTATAGACCTTTAGGTCTATATTCCTAATAGAATTTTAGGATGTGGGACTTCATTATCCCATGGGGTCTTTAGACGGTATAATCTGAAATCTCTTTATTAGAATTAACTGTCTTGTGACTCACCTACATACTCCAATGCATTTGTCTGTGGGTAAGGAAGAAGATTTTGATAACTCAGGTTAGGGCTTTTTCTATCCTAACAGCTAACCCTAAAAACATGTAATGAGGGTCTCCCCTCGTGGCGCAGGTGGTTGAGCGCCGCACTGTGAAGCTGTCCACAGCCTCTGCAGCGTGGGTTCAATCCCGGCCGACTGGCAAGATTCTCACATGGTCATGGCACAGCAGACCTCTCCTTTATCGTCTGCTGCTCCCCTCAGCAGTATGTTTCACCAGTCTGCCGGTTCTGCTCCCTCTCTGTCTCTGGTGAATCCTCTTACCCTCCCATGCATCTGGCCTGTACTCAGGCTCTTGTATAAATAAATAAATCTTTAAGAAAAAAAACAACATGTAATGAAATGTTTCTTAATCCCATCATCCATCAATAATTGCTGTTATGTATCCTTTAAGTGCATGCACACACACACACACACACCCCACTGACAACTGTTTGCTCTGTAGGATTCCTCTTCTCTTTGCGTTTAGCAATATGTTATGGACTTTTCCCTATCTTAATGAACTGTTTTGCCTCATGAGCTTTTAATGCTTGCAGAATTGTAGGATTGTGCTACAATCAGCTTAAGAGTTCATAGTATTTTTAGGATGGAGATTTTAAAAATCACTATTTCATTTACATTTTAAAATGGCGATTTCAGTTTTCAAAATGTTTGCTATATCTTAGGATGCATTACAAATAAACTAACTATAGCTTCAAAGTGTTGTCATTCCTTACAGTTTAGACTAATGCATAGACTCCCTTTGAGAGCCAGGGAGAATTTTCATCTTCCTCCTGTAGAAGAGGCTAAACTCGCCTATATACATCATGCTTTTCAAAGATCCTAGAAAAGATCAGTAAGATAATGAGCACGTTTTTTTTCCCTTAGGAAAAAACAAATTGTGTTTCTGCTCCATCCTCACACTAAGAAGAGCCTTGTGTCTTAAATTCATCTGGATTTCCTTGTTTGATATTTAATCCATTGATAAAGTTTCTGAAGTCAATTTCAAAGAAAGCTGAGGTCCATACTTTTTTTTCCTATCCGTTGCTGAGTTCCTTCACAATTTGTTTTGGATTTTCCAAGTGGTTACTAAAGAACTCAGTCCTGTCCCTTTTGTTGACAGGTTGCCAGGATACATCCAGGCGACAAGGGCTGGAGTCCCTGTTCCTAGCACCGCACATTCTATACAGGGATGTGCAGGGAGATGAATCCTGCCATTCCCCACCACTCTGCTCCTGTGTCCACCAGCCCCCTCCCTGAGGGGCTATGGGAAAGCTAAAATAGAAAAATAAAGAACAAAGTTACAAGGTAAGGCGCTCAGGTGTGCTTTCCTGCTGTTGTCTGGTAGCTAATCTTACCTTTTGACTAACAGTGGCTGCTTATTTTAAATACTCTTGATTTTCTTCCACTTCCTTCTCACCTATATGTAGTAAATATTTCCTTGCTATAGAAAAGGAATCCAAAGAAAAATAAGTAATCCTTAAGTAAAAAACCTCAAGTACTACTACACTAACTAACAAATATCACTTGTTTCACTTCACTCCATGAGGCTGGCAATATTTGAACCATGCATTAAATATACTTATGTGAAAATACACTTTTTTTTAAAAGATTATTTATTTATAGAAGCACTGGGTACAGTCAGAAGCACGGGAGGATGAGAGAATTCACCAGAGCCAGAGGGGAGAGCAGAACAGACAGACTGATGAAATACACTGCTGAGGGGAGCAGCGGGCGGCAGGAGAGGTCTGCGCGCCATGTGGGACCCTCGCCCGTGGCCGGGGATCGGGGATCGAGCCTGTGCTGCAGAGGCTGCAGGCAGCTTTGCAACCCAGCGCTCAACCGCTGCGCCACTGGGGAGGCCCCTGAAAATACACTTTTTAACATTAATCGAGGAGTATGATTGTTAGCCAGATTGTTCAGGAAAGAAAAGGTGGTGACAAAGGTTATTGTTCTTTAATTGACCAGTGGAATTTTTCATTTA
Organism: Talpa occidentalis; assembly: GCF_014898055.3. NCBI lineage: Eukaryota > Metazoa > Chordata > Mammalia > Eulipotyphla > Talpidae > Talpa > Talpa occidentalis. The sequence continues at coordinate 82,527,187 of NW_023601322.1, read as the reverse complement.
CTCCTGATAAAATATGCATGGAGTGAATTGTATCTAAAGTAAATATGTTTGATAAATTTATACAATCATGTGACCCACTCACCTTAGTCAAGACATAGGACATGTCTGTCATCCAAAAAGTTGCCTCACATCCCTTCCAATGAGCCTTCACAACCACTGTTCTGCTCTGATCTCTATCATGAGAGAATAATTAGGCTGTTTGTGAACTTCGTGTGAATATAATCATGCAGTATGTATTCTTGTATTTGATTTTTTTTGACTCATCAAGATGCTGAGACACATTTTCCATGATTTCCATGTTGCTGTTTGTGAGGTTGATTTTTTTTTTTACAGATATTGTATTATAGGATATTTGTTTATCTAGTCTCCTATTGATTGGTATTTGTTTGTTTCCAGTATTGGTCTTCCTAATGTAAGCTGCTGTAAACATTTTTGCACAAGTCTTTTGGTGAACATATGTTTTCATTTTTCTTGGCTTCAGACCTAGTACTGAAAGTGATGGATGACAGGGTAGGTTTAACTTTATAATGGGTATGAAATTATATGTCGCTGTGGTTATGAAGCCATTGGTGATTAATGAGGTTAAGTATTTCTACTTGTTGGAGATCTTTCTTTTGTTAAATATCAGCTCACATTTTGTGTACATTTTAAATGTGTTTTTCTCTTTATATCATCTTTATTGATGTATATTCACGTGCAATAAGATTCTCCCTCCTAAGTACACAATTTGATGAGTTTTGACCAAGGCTACATCCTTTTTGCCACCAATGATACTAATGTAAGAACATGTACTCCATTCTCTAGTCACACCCCAATGCACCAAACACACACTGATCAACTGTCTGTCCCCTACAGTTTAGCTTTGCCTGTTCTTCAGTTACATATAAACAGAATAATTCAGTATATACTCTTTGGTGGATGACTTCATTTTTACGCCATAATATTTTTTTGAGAGAAAACATGCTATTGTATCAGTAGTTTGATCATTTTTATTGTGGGATAATGTTTTACTATATGAATATGCCAGAATTGGCTCATCAGTTTACCTGTTCATAGATATTTATGTTGTTTCTAGCATTTCACTATTAAGAGTAAAAGCTGTTATAAACATTGTGTATGTCTTTTGGTGGACATATATTTTCATTTCTCTTGGATAATTATTTAGAGGAAGAATCCCCATGTAATCGAGTATCTGCCAAGTAGTTCTCCAGACTGATTGTAATATTTCATACTCCCACTAGCCCCTTAGGGGTGTTCTGGCTTTTCCACACTGTCACTAAGACTTGATACTGGTAATCTTTGCAGACTGAGCCATTCTTTTTGTAAATGGTGGTAGCTCTGTGGTTTTAATTTGCATTTTATTGATGGCTAACAGCTAATGATATTGAGTACTACTTCATGAGTTTATTGATTATTCATGTATTTCCACTGTGAATAATTTTCTGAAAGCTTCTACCCACTTAGAAATGAGTTTCCTTTCTGATAAATATAATCATATTCAAATATATAACTTGGAAACATTTCTTCCCAACCTGTACTTTACCTTTAAAATTTCTTTTTTTCCTTTTTTAATTATTTATTTTTTACATCATTGTTCATTTTTAAACAATAGTTGCTTCCCCCAATACCAGGTGTAGTCCCTATAGAATTTCCTTCCCCAAGGCACCTGTGCACCATCACCTCAGTCCCCTGTGCTCCTCCCTCCCTCCCTCTGATCCCTCTTCCTCCTCCTCCCCTGCAGGATGTCTCTGGTTTATAATTGTTTGTTTTGGTGTTTCTTAAAGAGCATAAATTCCCCATATGTATAAAGTAAAGTTTAAAATACTATTCTTTTATGGTTAGTGCTTTTTGTATTTTGTCCAAGAAATCTTTGCAAATATGGAGGTCAAAAATATACTCCCCTTTGCTTTCTTGCAGAAACTTTATAATTTGAACTTTTATGTTTAATTTTGTGATCTACATTGAGTCAGGTTTTGTGTGTTGTGAAAGCAGAGAATCAATATTAATCTCTCCTTACAGTGACCTTTTTTTTCTACCATCATTTCTTTAAAGGATTTTCTTCTCTCCATTGAATTGTCTTGGCATCTTTGTCAGAAACAAATGACCGCATATGCGGATTGACCATATATTTCTGGACTGTGTTTTGTCACATGAAGCTATTTATCTATTTTTATTGGCATCATTAACTTCTAATCATCCAATTCATCTTGGCTTGTATGTAGTGACACCAGTAATCGCAATAATAATAATAATATACATGTTGAGTCTTCCCATGGCTATTTGCCAGTGGAACCATGTATAAACGTTTGAATCAGGTTGGAAATTCTTTCTTACATAGTATCCAAATTATTCCCTAAGCAGTAATCTGATGTTAAATGATTCTGAAATAAGCAAAAGCCAAAAATAAGCAATTATAAATTTATCCAAGTATGATAGTCCCAGTAAAAGATGTGTTTTTTTTAAATCCATTTATATAGAATGTGACTTAATTTTCAATTACTTGTTCAATAATTTGAAGGTCTACTGTATTCCATTCACTGTTTTAGACAAGAAAGAAGTGAGCCATTTCTTTGCTCATAATTCCTGCAGGTAACATTTTAATAATCTCTCTTGTTTATTTAACACTATTTTTTTTCACAATTACAGAACAAAAGTATATTCTAGGTAAAATAAGTATCACATTAAATATCTTTATGCATTTGTATGAATTGACAGAAAATTATTAACACTCAAATGTTTACTAAAGAAAAACATTTCCTCAGACTTTCCAAATTTGCTGTCACTGTCAGAAAATATCCATTTCTTTTGAGCCTTAAAATGTTAATTGTCATTTCTGTCAGTTGCATTTTCCTTATTTTAGAAATTGAATCTTATATATTATTGCTAATAACAATTTGTACTGGTTCACAATAGGACTGTTTCATCTCCAGATCTATATAACTTAAGTGAATGTCTAATATTTTAAATAATTTTCCCAAACTCTCCAGTGAATGAAACATTTTCCAGGGTAGATGCAGTTCTAGAAATAAATCATAAATGGTGAAGAATGTTGAACAGTTCCAGAACACCCTTCTTGAGGGAGCAGTGGTGATTCCTCTGGAGTTTTAAAAACAGAGGAGCATTTTCTAAATATCACAGCATACAAGAAAGACAATGGGCATACTCCATGTTGGGGACAACAGGGAGGGAGATTATAAAGGAAGCAGCTTGTTAGTAAATTGAAAGTGATGACAAGGTGCAAGTAGAATGTTCAGGATCCAGCACAGACAAGCTTTTATTTGAGAGTGAACTCTAAGAGAAGCCTGATGGACTTGCATGCAGCAAAATTTGGTAGGACACTGTTGCATTGAGTGCTATTTTGCAAACTCATATTGATTAGTAATTGGATGGTTCACTGTTAAAATGGAACCTAATTTGTGTGTTCAGGGATCAGAAACTTTCCTACAAATGGCCAAATTATAATAAATAATGTAGATCTTGCAGGTCATATATTCTGCATTTGTTAGGCAAAAGCAGTCAAAGACAAATACGAATGGATAAGCATGGTTCTTTTCCAGGAAGAAGTAGATGGCTGACCAGATTTTGGTTGGCAAGATAGAGTTTGTTGACCCTCACTCTAATCTTCAAGGAATTCTGATGAAACATCTTTCAATGTATGAAAATCATACATTGATCTTTAAAGGCCTGGGACCCCAAAACTGCTCTTCCTTTGGGTGCCAGCAGTTGGGGCTCTCTTTAGAAAAGATCTAAGTTTCAGGGAGAATTCAACTTTGAAAGTTGTCTGCACTCAGAGCACATGTACAAACAAGAGAGACAATATGTGGATAAACTCAACTCTGGAACACCAACCTCTCTGATTCTCCTCCAGCTTTCTGAGTTCTTTTTTCTTTTAAAGATTTATTTATTTATGTATACGAGAACTGGGGTACAGGCCTGAGGCGCAGGGGCGGTGAGAGTATTCACCAGAGACAGAGCAGGGAACAGAATAGGCGTATCTACCGAAATACGCTGCTGATGGGAGCAGTGGGCGAGACAGGAGAGGTCTGCTGTGCCATGTGGGTTACCTCCCTGGCAGAGGATCAAACTCATGCTGTAGGGATTGAATTTGTGCTGCGGTGGTTGCAGATAGCTTCATAGTGCTATCTATCTATCTATCTCTCACCCTCCCACACATCTGGCCTGTACCCTGGTTCTTGTATGCATGAATAAATAAATCTTAAAAAAAATGTTTAGCATGTTTACATTACTTCTGTGATTGCTATAAATGATTTAGCAGAAAAAGTAAAAATCTTATCCTATCCTAGTCATCTTCTTATACTTTTCTTCTGCTCATTTTACCATCTCCTGTTCGTATCTTAATGCATCTACTTTCTGGGTGATATTCTTTCGCTCTTGTCTTCATTTTAACCTGTTGATACTAGATAACCTTTTGTGATCATATATTAATAAACACTGAAGTATTTCCACACTCACCACTGACATGGCTGGTTAGTCTTTTGGGGGGTGTTGCCTGTCCAATTAGGTTTGCAGCAAGGCGAATGAATGGGCACTATACACTGGTTCAGCCAGAGCAGGGATATCATCTCTATAACCCTTCACCATTCCAATCTATATTTGTTGGAGTAGCCATATTCAACCTTAAATTATGTATCCTAAACAACTTTTTTTTTAAAGATTTATTTATTCATACATACAAGAACAGGAATACAGGTCAGGCGCGCGGGAGGGTGAGAGAATTCACTGGAGACGGAATGGGGAACAGAACAGGCAGACTGACTGAAATACACTGCTGAGGGGAGCAGCAGGCGAGACAGGAGAGGTCTGTCGCGCCATATGAGTAGCTCCCTGGCCGGCTGGGATCGAACCCGTACTGCCGAGGCTGCGGACAGCTTTACAGTGTAGCACTCAACCGCCTGCGCCACCAGGGAGGTCCAACATGCTAAATATTTTTGTAGCATGTCCATTGGTCCCTTTTCCCTGCCTCTCTTCTTTCTTATTGCACCTCTTCTAGGCAAGCCCACAATAAGATGAAGAACCTGGTCGGAGAGCTGGGGCTAAAAAAGATCATTTTCCTGATCCTCTCAGCCTGGCCTCCCAACCAGTCACATCTCCCAAGTTAAAAGACATGTTCAATAGTTGTTCTGGTGAAATTGTTAAGAAATGAAGAAAGAACAATATGAAAAATAGTGAGGATTGGAGGTAGAGAAATAAGCAATTTGAGAAACATTCAGAATTCACATTTCAGCCAGTCATTGTCTTTATTGGTACCATCTGCTCTGGTCCCAGCCCAGCATAGCATACCATGACCAAGTAAGTGTTAGATGGACCAGCAGCCTGGCAGGCACTCATTGCTACGTGAAGATTAGGAAAAAAGCTTATTCATATGTTCTTTGGATTGATGAGAAACATGGAGAAGGATTGGTGGAGTTATATGTGTATTGTGTGAAATTGGAAGCTAAGTGCCCAGGGGAGTGATAATAAATATGATGAAGTTCCAACTTCCGACTAAGTATATGTATTCACTGAAAAGATGGAAACACAGATATTTCTTTTGTAAAAAGCAGTTTACACATCACTCGTTTTAAAACCAGAAATATGCAGGAAAAAATAGTATTTTTAATACTTGAATCAGATGGTGGCATTTTCTCTCAAAAATACCAAATGATTGTGCAACATTAAAAGAAGATAAATCTTGAATTGTTTCATCTATTCAATTCCAAATGAACCATGTTATATATAAAACACATGCATTTTGATTAACAAAAATTAAAACCATATTTTTTCTTGACATTAACCTTTTTCCTATGTCAAATGCCATGTCAAGTAGAGTTTAATAACTTTAACTCTTGGGGTATTAATAGGTCATACAAAGTTTCCAAATAAAGTTTTCAAGAGACAGACACCCAGGAGGAGCATATTGTTAAGCAGTACTAAAGTGCTGTTTTAGGGCCTCCCTGGTGGCACAGAGGTTGAGCGCCACACTGCGAAGCTGTCCGCAGCCCCTGTATCGCCAGTTCGATTCCCCCCTGCCCCCCCCAGCCAGGTAGAACCCCACATGGCGCAGCAGACCTCTCCTGCCTCACCCGCTGCTCCTCTCAGCAGTGTCTTCAGTCCATCTGCCTGTTCTGCTCCCCGCTCTGGCTCTGGTAAATTCTCTCACCCTCCCACGCTTCTGACCTGTACCCCAATTCTTGTGTAAAATAAATAAATATCTTTAAAAAAAAGTGCTGTTTTAACTAAAATTATTTAATGATCACTATCCATTGCTTGCCTAAGTAAAATAGGTTCAGTGGTGATTTACTAACAACTTAATAATCTTTAATGTAACTGACTATTTTATTTTATATTTTATTTTTAAAGATTGATTTATTTATATAAGAACCGGGGTACAGACCAGATGTGCGGGAGGTTGAGAGGATTCACCAGAGACAGAGAAGGGAACAGGACATGCAGACTGACGAAATATACTGCTGAGGGAATCAGCGGGTGAGATAGGAGAGGTCTGCCACGCCATGTGGGATTCTCGCCAGCCAGCCAGGATCAAACTGATGCTGAAGAGGCTGTGGACAGCTTCACAATGTGGCACTCAACAGCCTGCACCACCAGGGAGGCCCTGACTTTATTTTATTTATTTATTTATTTATTTTTAAGATTTATTTATTTATTTATACAAGCACTCGGTACAGTCAGAAGCACAGCAGGGTGAGAGAATTCACCAGAGCCAGAGCAGGGAACAGAACAGGCAGACTCACAAAGTACACTACTGAGGGGAGCAGCGGGCGCAGCAGGAGAGGTCTGCTCGCTATGTGCCTCGCCAGCAGCCAGGGATAGAACTGGCGCTGCAGAGGCTATGGGCAGCTTCGCAGCCCAGCGCTCAACCACTGCACCACCAGGGGAGGCCCTTAATTGGAATTTTTTAATTAACAAAAAAGGATCAAGAGTTGTAGTCTAAATTTTCATTCTTCCACATCATATTTGTATAACAGATCCTCAATGTTTTCATTTTCATATATTGATGCCATACTGTCAAGCTATTTCAGTCCATTTTACATATCTTTCCATAGAATCATATTATAAGATCCTGGTATTTGAAAAATGAGAAATCTAAGAGCATGATGGTATGAACGATAAGTCAAAACAGCTTTCAACACTTAAATGGAAGCGGAAGGAAACAAGTAGAGGAAAGAATGGTGACTGAAGAAAAAAACAAAAGGAAAGAAATTCCCAAAGCCCACTCTGAAAGCTAACGGGGAGCTGGCTAACTATGCCTACACTTCCCACTGGGACCCAGGGCAGTGACATATTTATCAAGATCAAAAAGAAGGAAAAAGTTTTTTAGGCAGCTTAAGAGCTATTTGCACTTTTGTGGAGTGGTCTTGAATATGGGACTTCCGCACAGGAAAGGACAGGAGGGGGAAAAGAGGAGGGTGAGACTCTTCAAAGTTCACCTGGGAGCTGAGCAACAACAAATCATCACAGAAAATATGCACAAGAGAAAATTCACTAGACTGTAGGATTAGTGCATCCTTTCTTGTGTGAAGACAGTAGGTAGAATTATTTAACTCAAATAATGCCATGGTAGTCATGCAGTTTTTGTATTCACGAAGGAGGGCCAAGATCATCATTGCAACATTGGTATTGTGATGTCTCTGGTGACCTCCTGACTTCTTATTTTGACCAAAAAAAAAAAAAAAAAAAAAAAAAGTGCCTCCATTTTCTGTGACCAGACTAAGTTTTTGTTCATTTGTAGTGACATACAATCTTAACAGATGCATGAATATATTTTGTAATAATTTTCCTGTTAACTTGCAAGTCAGAGGGCTGGGTTCTTTGGAAAAATCTCTAATGAATAAGTCATGATGATAGGAACTTAAAAATTATATCACAACATATTTTTTTCTGAACTCCACTGCCAGAGGCAGCATCGTGGGCCAAATGAATTATTAAATAAATATAGTTCCATACAGGCTTCCTTACCAGACTCATGGCACGTCAGATCTCTCCTGTTTCGCCCTCTACTCCCCTCAGTAGTGCTTTCGGTCCATTTGCCTGTTCTGCTCCCCACTCTGTCTCTGGTGAATCCTCTCACCCTCCTGTGCCTCTGGCCTGTACCCCAGCTATTATATAAATAAAAAATCTTTCAAAAAAAAAACACAGGGCCTCCCCTGGTGGTGCAGCATTTGAGCCTTGAGCTGCGAAGCTGCCCCCAGCCTCTGCAGCGCCAGCTCGATCCCTGGCCGCCGGGAGGGTCCCACATGGCACGCAGACCTCTCCTGCCACGCCCGCTGCTCCCCTCAGCAGTGTGTTTCGTCAGTCTGCCTGTTCTGTTTCCAGCTCTGGCTCTGGTGAATTCTCTCACCTTTCCAAGCTTCTGACAGTACCCAGTGCTTGTATAAATAAATAAATCTTTAAAAATAAACAAATAAATAAATTAGAAAAACCATAAAATAATCCTTATGCCAAAGAGGCTTATTCTGATATCCTACAATTCCAAGTAGGAAATAACTCTCCAAATGGAAGTGTGTTCTCAGCTCAGAACTGTGATGATTCCAGTGGAGACTAGAGCTGAGAGACTGTGTGCTGACTTTTCAGATTCTGGGGTGCAGTGTGGGAAGAAGTAGCTGAGATATTTGCATTCATAGTTCTGAACTTTTTTCTCATGGGGTGTGTTAGCTTTTATTACAGCTGTAGGAAAACATCATAAAATTAACAACTTAAAACACCCTAAATTCATTACCTTGTAGTTCTGTAAGTCAGAACTGCTAAAATCAAGTGTCAGCACATCTATGTTCATTTTCAAAGGCCATTTTTGGAGGCCCTGTATTTTCTTGCTCTTTCCAGCTTCCTGACCCCATGTTTCTTGGCCAATAGCCCTGTCTTCCTCCATCTTTAAAATCAGCACTGGCTAGTTTGGGTCCCTTTTCTAAAATTCTCCTATTTCTTTTACTACATTGGTGAAAGTTTCTCCACTTTTGAAACTTGGGTGGCTGTATTGGCCCATTGCCTTTCATTCTGCTTTCTCTAGAATATAATGGCCTTATAATATAAGCCACACTTTTCTGGTGGTGAGTTGGTTGGTGTTGCCTTTATCTCTCCAAGTGGTGATGGGATCAACACAGGATTCCCTATTCTTCATTCACTCCCTTCCTTGTGGCACCTTGTCCTACTTCTAGACATAAAGTGAAGACAGACAGAGGAAGCAGGAGTTGGGAAAGAAAGAGAACACAGAAGGAAGGAAAAGAGCCTATTGCAGGCATAAGAAAGAGGAAACGTCAGCATCAACAGGGTTGATTTTAAATTAAAATCTTCCAAATATCCCAATCTTTCCTTCCTAGGTATGGACTAAAGTACACGCAGATCATCTTTTTATTTACTATAGGAAAACAGAACAAAGTGGTTGATAGTCTCCCTGACATCCTTCCTATTTGATAGTTATTGGGGATCGATTTCAAGGAGGATTTCAGTAAATATTAAACACACACACACAATTAAACTACTAGCTAGAGACGTTAGCAAATGGAGAGTTTGACTTGGACTCCAGGGATGTAGAGAATGAACAAATGACTCCTTTTAGTGGTTTTCTTCATCAGGGGACAGCATATGTAAGATTCCTGAGCACTGAAAGGCCACTGTGGTGGACTGTGTAATTGGAACATTGTGAACCATCAGCAGGCTCAAGCCATCTGGCCAGTTCAGAAGTTCCAACTTCACCAGATTCAATGATGTCAAGTGGAATGACCAGAGCTTTTTGATAACGTACTTACATGGCAGGATGAGCAATGTGGGGGACACAGCAACAAAAACTCTTATCAGACACAGCCTTCAGCATGTGGGATACATAAACTCCCAATTCACCAGAATCACCCCTAAGGCAGTCAAGCTGAGCACATCAGAAAAAAGAGGTGCATTCATTTTTACTCACAGGCACAGCAGAAACCCAGCAGGCCTATGGCTCACCCTGTTTTTGACTTTCTTCCCAGGGACTTTCCTCAGAAAGCACTTTGTGTGGAGAGAGCATTACTAACAAAGGGTGTTGATGTCTGTAATGAATGGTAATGACCTTTCATTTAAGTGTTGGCTAGACTCTCAGAGGCACCCACCTCCCAGAGGTAGGTAGCTCTCAGGCACAACTTTGAGGCTGTTAGAGTGTAAGTGGGTACTGTGGTTAGCAAAAGGTTCCTCCAGGACACAGTGAGGCCCATCTCTCTTATGCCAACCCATCCTGACCCGGCAGCTCCTGTCCACAGAAGGTGTATCCTTTCTTGTTTTTGTTTTCACTAGGACACACTAGCCCACTTACTATACTTGTGATACTACCGCTCTGTCTCTTGGGAGTCTGTACAGATATTGCAGTAAGCAAATACTCTGAGAGAGTAAATCAAGACTGTGAAGACTGTGCAAACTCTGCAATAGAGATATGATGGGGGCTAGCAAACACAGGCATCTATTTGCAATTCTTTTTCAAATTTAATGTGAAGCCAGAGATATCTTTTAGTTTCCCTCCATTTTTTTTTTTAAATCACAGAATCAATTTTAGTCACTTGATGGACATCAGATGTCTCATTCTAGGTTAAGAAGGAATCACTGTGCTGTTAAACATTTTTCAGTTAAAACTAAAACTTATAGGTGGTATTTACAAAGTTGTCAACTTGGTAAAGCAAATCCTGTAATCTCTACAAGGAAGCATAATTCTCTCAGGAAGAATTTCCAGCCCAAATCTTAGAAATCCAGCAATAGTCTATATTTTTAATAGCTTGTTTATAGCTTTTTTATTGACTGACTCTTTAGACTAATAATGTAAGATATTCAATATTCTTCATCTGGGGGATCATTCACTGGTAAATCAAGGGATGTTGGTTGAAGAAAAAGAGTGGATCGTTTGTATCATTGAGTTACTAAATAATTATGGGAATGCCTCTGAAATTTTCAGATTTGTCTCCAAAACAGATTATTGCCTGTTCATGGTTTTCTTTTTTCTCTCCTTTTTTTTTTTTTTTTTTTTTTGTTTGCTCCTTCTGTCATCTCTCCTGATATAAACACTGGCTGCTGTTTTTTTTTTTTTTTTTTTTTTTCTCTTAAATTAGACGCATCATTTCCTATGACACTTTAATCATGTATGAACATTCCTTCATGGGTGACTGGTTCTTTCTTTTCCATTGGATTTTTCCCTTCCTCTTTGGAACCAAGTATTTCAGCCTCACTCTACTTTCCTTAGAAAGTTTTCTTTCAGAACTTCTGTTAATAAGTCTGTCATACATTTAGGAATTATCTGTCATAGGAAAAACTTCAACTAAATGTCCAGTTACACCTTGAGGGGCCATCTTGAAGGTAAGGGTAATTACCATGCCTTGCCATGATTTTCAAATTTCTCCAGGGGAAAATATGGAGAAAGGGACATTTTAAATCATAGATCACGAATAACAATAAACAAATACCTTTGAGAATCAGGCATGAACTGCTAATGGAGCAAGGAGCTGATGAAAATCTTTGGAAAAATGAAGACTGGCTGTCCACCCTCAGGCACAAGCCTTACTCAGTAGCAGTTTATTTGGATGTCGCCACAGTGGAATGTGGGCTTGGAGGCCAGATCTACTTTTTCCAAAGAAACCCAAAATCCTGATTTTGTGTCACATCTCCCCATTTTGAAATAATGGCAAAACTAATTACAATATTTTAAACCCTGTGAGGCCAATAAAGAACATATGTATGACCCAGATATGGCCTTCAAACCACTGCTTGAAAGCTTTGACAGCTATTGGAATAAAACAGTTTTATTAGGCTAGAACTCTCCCAAATGTCAGAAAATATGGTCTGTGAAAAGATGGTATAGAGACTTGTTTATGATTTGATGGGCTGAATCCCCCACTTTGTGTTTTTCTATTCTTTGTATTTCTAGATTATAAACCTTTCCTGTGATTATATTGATTGTTTCCATCACCAAATGACTCCACCTGATGTGGCTATTTCAGTGACATGGTCATACCTGTGTGGTGTTCATGACTCTTAAGTACTCCGTCATTTGGATACTCAATATAGAGTGAAAATTGCAGGCTTAATCTAACAATTGCTTCCACACGGTGATACTATGAACCTTCACAATATAAAGCAGCTTGGTGGAAGGCTCTATTGAGGAGTATGACGAATGTGTTTCTCCCATTTTCTATCCTATTTTCATAGCTTTCCTAACACAAGTAGGCTATAATGTCTTCCTAGGAGATTGAAATAACTTATTTCTTGCTTCAAAATTTTTCACAGTTTAAGAGAGCTAAGGAAGGGGTCATTTTTTGTTAACTATTCAAAATCAGCTTGGAAATGCCCCTATGGGCAGCCCTATTCCCTCAAAACCCTGCCCCAGGCTAAATGGCTTTTTTTAAGGGTTTCCATTTGTTTCCATTTTGAACCCTGAGCCTCTTCTTCCCAAGCCCCACCACTCTGCTGTCCAGTTGTCCACTCACATATTGAGGACAGCAAGTGCAGCTGGCCAAGGGCCACCCAGAAAGGCTTGTGGAGAAATCAGCAGAGTGAGCTGACCAGCTCCCCGGGTCACTCCCAGGTCATCCCTGGTCTGTGAATGGGACTGTTTACTCTGACTCTTCTGTAACCATGGGGGACTTGTGGCTGGGTGATCGACAGCAGACAAGTATCAGAAGATTCAGGAAAGTATGAATACACTCAACATGGCAAGCTTCCCTTTATGGTTTAATTCAACTAGTCACTAAGGAAAAGCAATATTTTCAAGTTCTTGACAGGTTGATGGTGTGAAAATTACAAAAATGTATTTTTGTGTTTCAGTGGCCTAAATGAGTTGAGGGTTGAATATTAAGTATCATATTATTTTCTAAGATGCTATGAAAGGTTTCATTGAGTCTAAATTTATTGCAATAGTAAGGTAATATGCAGCTTGAATAGCACAGATTTTTATTACTTCTATTCTGAGGGTGATTAAATCATTTAGGAGTCAGAAACCATGCAAGTTATTTAATCAGGAAGAATTTAATATAAAGAATTATTAACCTGATGTTAACTAGTAGTTATTAACTAGAAGTTGCTACTAGGTAGGCCTCCCTGGTGGCACAAGAGGTTAAGCACAACACTTGAAGCTATCCGTAGCCTCTGCAGCGTGAGTTTGATCCCTGGCCGGCCAGGAAGCTACCCACATGGTGCAGCAGACCTCTCCTGTCTCACCCTCTGCTCCCCTCAGCAGTGTATTTCAGTCGGTCTGCCTGTTCTGTTCCCCAGTCTCTCTGGTGAGTCCTCTGGCCTGTACCCCAGTTCTTGTATAAATAAATACATCTTAAAAAAAAAGTTACTAGCTAACTAGCAGGGTAGAAAGACTATCCTATTACCTAATGGAGGTGGAGCTACTATTACTAGAGCTGGAGGTCAAAAGGAAGAAGTTTGAATTTTTACAAGGTGGAAACTTAGATGGACCCTAGGGAGCTGAAAATTAGATCTGCAAGGAAAAGGCACAGATTGGTGACAATGTCTCATGGGGTATGGTGAGTATGCCTGGTTTGGCACAACAAAGTGTGACAAAATCTTGTAAACAAAATCAGCGGCATTTATGGGAAAGCTGTGCTTTTGCAGGGATGAAGATGTGTTGCTGGGGTGAGGTTCACAGGAGCCACAGCTGTCAGGTCAGGAGGGCCTTTAAAAAGGAGCATGTCCTTCCTCCTGTACTGCTTTTGGTAGAGTGTAACACAGAGCCAGTGGCAAAGCAGAAATGGGGCTTGGGAGTCCTAGTGCTGGCATCACAAAGCTGAAAGTTGAAAAGGGGATTTGGAATATACAGACAGTAAGTTAATAACTGGGCCAACAGTGATGGCCCGTAGCTCTCAAAAACTTATGGGAAAATTAATTTTTGTTTTTCTGATGTAAAATGTGTCATTCAGATTATTTTCTTTTTTCTTCTCCAGACTATTTTCTAAGAAAAGAAAAATAAATTGGGAAATGAAGTATTGTGATCACTTTCCCTTTTTTTTTTTTTAAAGATTTATTATTTATTTATGCATACAAGAACTGGGATACAGGCCAGAGTTGCAGGGGGTGAGACTATTCACCAGAGACAGAGTGGGGAGCAGAACAGGCGAATTGACTGAAACACACTGCTAAGGGGAGCAGTGGGCAAGACAGGAGAGGTCTGCTGCACCGTGTGGGTAGCTCCCTGGCCAGGGCTGGAATTCGTGCTGCAGTGGCTGCGGACAGCTTCACAGTGCTGTGCTTAACCACTTGCGCCACCAGGGAGGCCCCTCTGATCAATTTTTTAGGAACCATTGGTTCACTCTTTAGAATCTCAATTTTTTATTTCTGATTTTCAGGAAAAAGTACACATTTATGTCAATTGTGCCCTCAAGTATACACTTTTTCACAAAAATATCTCACTGAACACAGAAGATTCTGAAATTTAAGATCTTGCTACTAGAATTTATTTTGTGTTAAACCAGTGATATTAAAATCCAACTATCATTCAATCAGCCTTAGGTTATCGTGTGAATTGAAAGATCCTTAAAAAGTGGTGAAAGTATAAATAGACCTTTTTTTTCCTTCATGTAAAAAAAGCCCAAGGAAGGCACTTCAGAGTTTACATGGTGGTTCCAACATTGCCTAAAACCCAGGTCCTTCCAGTTCCCTGCTCTGTCATTTCAAGGGTTACGGGAATATAATCTAGTTAGGATGGCTGCTGGTGTACCTGCCATCACATCCGTGTCCTAAGCATCAGTATAAAGGAAGGGAAGAAGAGCAGCGTAAAAATTGTGCCCTGCTCATTCTAGACACATGGGCAGAATCACTGTTGGCAGGGAACTAACTAGCTGTCTCTGCTACACTCTGGGAGAGATATGACCTATCAGTCATAAGCCTTGATGTAATAGAGTCTTAGCAACTCCTTTTGGAAGTGTGATTTCATAGGTAAGGAGAAGGGAAAGTATATCAAGGCAGGAGGCAGGGGAGAGGGGAGGCTGTTGAACAGGGTGGATAGAGAATATTGAAGGCAAATCTCTGTTTTGCAATTTTGCTCAGTGAGCATCGGCCCAAGCTCCATCTTTCTTATAGTCCATTTATTTTTTTTAAGATTTATTTATTGGGGCCTCCCCGGTGGCACAGCGGTTGAGCGCTGGGTTGCAAAGGTGCCCGCAGCCTCTGCAGCACCGGTTCGATCCCCGGCTGCTCCCCGGCCACCGAAGGAGGGTCCCACATGGCGCGCAGACCTCTCCTGCCGCCCGCTGCTCCCCTCAGCAGTGTACTTCAGTCCTTCTGCCTGCTCTGCTCCCTGCTCTGGCTCTGGTGAGTTCTCTCGCCCTCCCGCGCTTCTCACTGTACCTAGTGCTTGTATAAATAAATAAAAATAAAAAAATAAAAAAAACATTTATTTCTTTATGCATACAAGAACTGGGGTACAGGCCAGACACATGGGGGGTGAGAGGATTCACCAGAGACAGAGCAGGGAACAAAACAGACAGATGGACCAAAGTACACTGCTGAGGGGAGCAGCGGGTGAGGCAGGAGAGGTCTGCTGTGCCATGTGGGTAGCCCACAATAAGATGAAGAACCTGGTCGGAGAGCTGGGGCTAAAAAAGATCATTTTCCTGATCCTCTCAGCCTGGCCTCCCAACCAGTCACATCTCCCAAGTTAAAAGACATGTTCAATAGTTGTTCTGGTAAAATTGTTAAGAAATGAAGAAAGAACAATATGGCCGGGGATCAAACTTGGGCTGCAGTGGCTACGGATTTCTTCATAGATTGTGTTTAACCCCTAGCGCCACCGGGGAGGCCCCTTATAGTCCATTTAAAGCACTTGGATTCTGGGCCTCCCCGGTGGCACAGCGGTTGAGCGCAGGTTTGCGAAGCTGCCCACAACCTCTGCAGTACTGGTTCGATCCCTGCCTGCTCCCCGGCCACCAGAGGAGGGGAGGAGGGTCCCACATGGCGCGCAGACCTCTCCTGCCGCCCGCTGCTCCCCTCAGCAGTGTACTTCAGTCCTTCTGCCTGCTCTGCTCCCCGCTCTGGCTCTGGTGAATTCTCTCACCCTCCCATGCTTCTGACTGTACCCAGTGCTTATAAATAATCTTAAAAAAATAAAAAATAAAAAAATAAAGCACTTGTATTCTATATTAATAGGGAAGGGGTGAAGTATGACATTTTGTTTCAAGGGCTTGAATTAATACTAAAAAGATTTAATCGTAGTTTTGTCCGTGTTCTTTCCTCTCTCAGAGAAACACCTTTGAATGCCAAGATGGATTTTAGATTTCCATGGTAATTATGGTCATCTTTGTGAGTCTGTCTCTCTTCCCACATGAACCCCATAGGATATGGAAAAATGGCATCATATTGATAAAGCATGAAGCCTTCCAAGACATTCTTTAGATGTCTTATGTGCAAATATGGTCAAAATGAATAATTCAGGCCAGTTGGAGAGAACATTTCTCTGTGGATGCTTGGGGTGAGACTGGCTGGCTTTGCAAAGTGGTTCCCTTTATAAACTAGCAATGTTGCTTTACAACATTTGGATGATAGGCCAATTTCTTAAGTGATCTAAGTAGATGGACTCAGTGTTTTCCAGGACTTACACTCTTAGAACTAATGTAGAGCAGCCTTCTATGTTGTGCCTTTTCACACAGCCTTAGAAAAACTACTGGTGGAAACATCAATTTCTCCACTAGACATTTTACTCCTCCAAGTTTTTGCCTGCTTCTAGCTAACTCATCATTCCTGCCCTGATACCTTTGATCAAAGTAGGAAATTTCAGCATGTTGGAGGAAGGGAAAAGGTGAAGATTCACTTGGGAATTTTATGACACTTTTTCATGTTTGCTGCAGGGAAATATTGATAGTGGATACAGGCCTGTGTGCATGGAGATCCATCCCTGATGGAAATGGTGAAGAGGCTGCACACTCAATGCTATCTGGCCTCCTTGGGCAGCCCATTATACCACCCCAACCTCCTTCACCCATTTCCAACTCTGCCTAGTAATGTGGGTTTTTCTTAAGTACATTGTGTTGGTGTGACCACGAAAAGGACCTCTTGTGCATATTGCACCGGGGGAAAAAACACCTGCAGGAAACACTTACAGCAAAATAAATGATCCCTGTCACTTAAGGAAAAATGCAGCCTTCACTAGGCCCAATGTCTCTCTTCTGCTTTTCTCCATCTCAGAGGTTTCTGTATCAAGCTCCCCTCCAACCCCTTGTGTCTTCCAGCTCCTAAAGAGGGACATAAAGACTGGTGAGAGGCTAGTTACTGTCCCATGGGGCATATGAATCATATGTTATAACAGGGATTAAAACTAAAGAGAAGAAGCTCTGCCGGTGAAATTTTAGGCAGAGTGAATAATGGAAAGAGCCCAGTATCGGAGCCAAACACAGCTGGAACTGATTCCCATATCTGTCATTTAGAAAGTCTTGGGCAAGTTACTTATGTCCTGAGTCGCAGTCTCTTCTTTTATTATTTATTTAGTTTTTATTAAGATAATATTGGCCTACAATGTTGTATATGCTGTAGAGGTACAGAATCACCCTACCACCAAGACACCCATAATTCTCCACTACAATCCATTATGCCCCTACCCACTGTTCTCTCCCCTCTGCCTTCCTGCAGTAGTAAAAGTTCTGTAGTCACAGTTCAGGGTAGGGTTTGTTACTGCTTTGCTTTTATTTTTTAAAAGATTTATTTTTTTATGCATACAAGAACTGGGGAACAGGCCAAAGGGTTGGGGGTGAGAGGATTCACCAGAGACAGAGTGGGGAGAAGAACAGGCAGACTGACTGAAATACACTGCTGAGGGGAGCAGCTGGCAAGACAGGAGAGGTTGGGGGCCATCTGGGTAGCTCCCTGGCTGGGGATCGAACTCCTGCTGCAGTGGCTGCCAACAGCCTCATAGGTTGCCTCTTAACCCCTTGCGCAAGCAGGGAGGCCCCTTTGCTTTGTTTTTTCTATATTCCACAGTCTCTTCTGTGAAATTGAAATAAGCCTCATAATCATTTGAAAATTCACTAGAATTTTGATTATAAAAAAGTAGTACAATATCTGATGCATAGTTGGCATTAAATAAATGTTAGTTCTCCTATCAAAAAGGATATTGAAGAGTTGTTGGGGCAAGCCATGGAGCCTTTTCACTATCTACACTTTTTCAGTAACTCTCACTGGAAACAGAGAGAGAACCTAATGAAACCATTTCTTTGTGTTCCCTAGATCTACTTTCTCTTTTACATGGTGCTGATCAAGTAATAAATTGTGTTTCAGCAAGCTTCATTTTCTGTGCTGGCCACTCTGTTTGGGGCCAACACATTCTTTAGTCACATGTGTTAATAGCCCCGCCTTAGGATATGTCAAAATGAAGAATCACTTTGTTCTCTGCGCCAGGCCTGAGTTGATAGTCTTCATTTGTAAAGATTCAGACCCACCCTGGACCAAAATGTAGGAGCCAGGCACAGATCTCACAACTGCTTTTGTCCCTGACCACATGCGATGATCGGTGTTTTGCTATTCCCGGCACTGCTGTCCTTGCTCAGCCAAAACTCAAGGGTCTCTTGGGATCTGCCCATCCAGCCTCGGGTGCTGCTCTCTCTGTGACTGGGATGAATGCTTCAGAGCCCTCACCTAGCAGTGGGTCTCCTTCAGGAACTGAAAAAGGTTTTGAAAGTATCTTTCTTGGGCTTAGATTGTAGCCCTGTGGTAAAACTGACTCATACGTTTTCCCAAGCTAAAAATTTGTTAGGCTTCTGCCCATAATGAGATTGAATCAGCTCTTTTTTTTTTCTTTCTTAAAGATTTATTTATTTATGCATACAACAACTGGGATGTAGGCGAGGGGTGTGGAGGGTGTGTGAGAGGATTCACCAAGACAAATGGGAAACAGAACGGGCAGATCTATTGAAATACACTGCTGAGGGGAGCAGCAGGCGAGACAGGAGATGTCTGCTGTGCCATGTGGGTCAGCTCATGCTGCAGTGGCTGTGACAGCTTCAGAGTGCTAAGACTTAAACCCTTGTGCCACCAGGGAGGCCCCTGAATCAGCCCTTCTGATATGCTTTGGGAAAACTGTTGACTGTTTTTTTGTAAAAAAGAAAAGTATTTGAGGACCTCCCTGGTGGCACAGGTGGTTGAGCGCCACACTGTGAAGCTCTCTGCAGCCTCTGCAGCGCGGGTTCGATCCCTGCTGGCCGGCGAGGGTCCCATATGGCGCGGCAGACCTCTCCTGTCTCACCCGCTGCTCCCCTCAGCAGTGTATTTTGTCAGTCTGCCTGTTCTGTTCCCCGCTTTGTCTCTGGTGAATCGTCTCACCCTCCCGCGCATCTGGCCTGTACCCCAGTTCTTGTATAAATAAATCTTAAAAAAAAAGTATTTGAATGGTGTTATTTACTTCTTGTCTGTCAGAGAGAGAGAGACATGGATATATGCAACTGTTATATATATATATATATATAGTATGAAATATGTTTTATTTACTATATGTATTATATGTTACATATATGTACATGAGCATACATGATAGCTATAAAATTGGTGGTAATTATATTGTAATAATCAATGTGTCAAAACAACACTGTACATTTTAACTTGAGTAACCTTATATGTAAATTGCCTCAATTTATACAGAAGAGAATTTCAAGCAAAGTCAGAGCATCATCATTCCAGATCTTCATCCAAGATCTACGGATATCTCACCATGAAGGATATAGACCTAGATTACATTCTAATTAATTGTCCATTCCCACAATAAAGAAAAGTAGGGACCTGGTAGGTTATGAAAAGTTTGCCCTCCCTGACAGTTTTCCTGATAATCCTCATAATACTCACTATTGAGTCACTTCTTTTGCAATTCTGCTTAGGCTCAGGGACACAGATGCTCAAGAAGTCTAGGGTATTTATATTTTTTTAATTTATCCATTTATGCATACAAGAGCTGGGGTATAGGCCAGAGATGCCAGAGATGCAGTGGGGGAGGGGGGGTGAGAGGATTCACCAGAGACAGAGTGGGGAACAGAACAGGCAAACTGACTGAAACACACTGCTGAGGAGAGCAGTGGGCGAGACAGGAGAGGTCTGCTGTGCCATGTGGCTAGCTCCCTGGCCAGGGATGTAACTCACACTGCAGTAGCTGCGGATAGCTTCAGAGTGCTGCATCTTAACCCTCTGCACCACCAGGGAGGCCCCTAGGGTATTTCTAAATCTCAAGTAAAACACATTGCAGCTAAAATATTTGACAAGTTATCTTTTAGTAAAACTTTTTAACTTCAAGAATTTTGTGTTTTGCCTTCTCCATCCTTTTTCTGAGTAGAGATCCATAAGCTTCAGAGAATTGTCAAAGGACAGTGAAACCTCAAGCATCTCTAGTGCAGTGGGAGGAAGTTTTCTAACATGATCTGCTGCTTCCATTAATCTAATTGTTACAGGTCTTGGCGCTCCCTTCTGTGATCTCACCACCATGCCTCTGCTGCTCTGTGCCATGTGTGTCTGTGATACGCTTATCTATCTTTCTTGGGACAAAATGCTACTTTCAATACCATGACTGTGCAATTCATAATGGAATTTTTTTCATATTTATTTCAACACTTACTGAAGAAATTCTGTGTACTACTTTACTATGCTAGCCAAAGAAGATAACTGTTATCAGCTATTTTTTTAAGATTTATTTTATTTATGCGTACAAGAACTGGGGTACAGCCCAGAGGTGTGGAGGATGAGAGAATTCACCAGAGACAGAGTGGGGAACAAAACAGGCAGATTGACTGAAGTATACTGCTGAGGGGAGCAGCAGGCAAGTCAGGGGAGGTCTGCTGCGCCATGTGGGTAGCTCCCCGGCTGGGGATCGAACTCGTGCTGCAGTAGCTGCGGACAGCTTCATGGGTTGCGTCTTAACCCCTTGCGCTACTAGGGAGGCCCTGTTATCAGCTTTTGAAGTGCTTAAATGTTTGTAGGTTTTCAGGTTCCTTAGTCCTTAACTATTGTAAGATGAGCAAGACTGCAGCCATTTTGAGAAATAACTGTCATCTCAAAAGGGCATAGCTAGGTTTTGTTTCTGGGCAGAAACTACAACATAAGGAGAAACGAAACCTAGCTGGCACCATGAGAGCTATCCAATCAGGGTGGACCCTGACCCAGGTGTGATAAGTCCCCACATCCTGTCAACAAAGTACAAAAACAGCTGGTTGCTTTGGGAGGGGGTGGCTCTCTCAACCTGGTGAGACTGCTGTGTCAGTACTCCAGGCAGAGTTGGGCCCTAGCTTAAGCTAGCAATAAAGCCTTTTGCTTTTGCATCTCTGGCTCCGTGTGGTCTTTGGGAACCCCGGACAGAGTTGAGGTGCCAACTCCTAACATTATGGCCATGAAAGAATTCAAAGCCATGTCTCAGTAGAAGCAAAAGCAAAGTTTATTAGAGACAGAGTAAAAGTATACCCAGGAAGAAGTCCAGGTGGGCAGAGTGCAGGGAAAATTACTTCAAGGAAATGTGAGCTTAAATAGGGTACAGGGGGCTGCTCACTCCATCCCTTTCCGGGGTTTACTGTGTAGGCACTCAAGGGCTGTCGGTTTATAAGTCCAGTTTCTAAGTCACCCTCCCTTCTCCTGGGCTTGCAGGGTGTAGTTTTATCAGCCCAGGCAGCAGGTTGGATGGAGGTTTGCCTTCCCTGAGCTCTTACTATCCTCAGGTTTTTAGAGGCCTGCCTGGAATTTGGGGTGAGGGGCTGCCTTCTCTCCTCTGGGTGTTTCTTGGCTCTCCGCTGGCTTTATGGGCTCTGGCAAGTGTCTCCTGGGGTCCTGATTATGTTGGCCATTTGTTTTTCGGCATCGCCCTCCCTGTGCTAACACTAGGTCAGAAAAAATAATCAGTCCACTTTGTCAGCTTACAACCTAAGAGGTGTATGTGTGAAGTAACTTCTTGATTTATGTTCCCCCCACAGGAGTTGGAGGCCTCTGAGGTTTAATGGGGACTTTCCAGCATTCCAGACTGCTGCCTGCATTGAAGCTCTGAGTCACCGTCTTTGGGTTTAGGGCACTGGCAACAATGCAGAACCCCAGGCCAGCCAGCCTCCTTGTCCTTCCCTCTAAGCAGAAGCCCACGAGGAGTCTGGCCTGAAATCAGAGCAAGCACTAGAGAAGGATTTCTTTGTTCATGGAAAGAGTCAAGGCAAAGAGGGTTTCCAACAAATTGCAACAGTCTTTCCACCATTCTAAAGAGCCCACCTTCCTTATCAACCAAGCAGCTGTAGCCAGCGACTCCCTTTCCAGCCTTGTGCCAGAAGCAGAGTGTGTCAGTTCTGCTGAACAAATAAAAACAACCCCTCAGAAAAACAGACCCGGAACAGTGACCCTCTCAAGACGTCCCAGTAGGAGGAAGATGTCTGCAAGCCAGCCCAGCCCCCCTGTGATCCCATCCCGCAGGCCTGGATTCCGTATCTGCTATATCTGTGGCCGGGAATTTGGGTCCCTCTCGCTGGCCATTCATGAGCCACAGTGCTTGGAAAAGTGGCGCATTGAGAACAGCAAGTTACCCAAGCACCTGAGGAGGCCAGAACCCTCCAAACCACAGCCTCTCAGCGGCAGCGGGTCCTACAACCTCCAAGTGGCAAATGAGGCTGCGTTCCAGAGTTCCCAGGCTCAGCTGCTGCCCTGTGACCGCTGTGGCCGCACATTCTTGCCAGATCGCCTGCTTGTCCATCAGAGAAGTTGTAAGCCAAAGGGTGAGGGCCCCAGAGCCCCGAACCCCAACAGTCCTGATGATTTTACTGGTCTCAAGAAAGCTGCTAGTGGCATCCCGGCCCGACCAAGGACTCTCGTCTGCTACATTTGTGGTAGGGAATTTGGCACCTTGTCCCTTCCCATTCATGAGCCCAAATGCCTGGAGAAATGGAAAATCGAAAACGATCGGCTCCCCCGAGAGCTCCGCCGGCCCCTCCCACAGAAGCCCCAGCCCCTTCCAGCTGGACAGTCCAACCAAGAGTGGCCAAGTCAAGCTCAGCTGGTGCCCTGCCCAAATTGTAGCCGGACCTTTGCCCCCGACCGCCTTCTGGTACACCAGAGAAGCTGCAAAGCTCAATCGAGTGGGCCACAAGTTCAGAATTTGACCTTAGGGAATATAGGTGCCCCCAAAGAATCCACTGATTCCAAACAGCAGAGGAAATCGGACAAAAGGGCTGTGAGTGATAAGGTAATTCATGCCACATGAGATGCCATGGGTGGACCTGCAGGTACGATTCTATCTTCAAGGGAACAAGAGAAAGTGTCCCAGAGGCGGTCTCCTCAGCCCCTACAATGGTTTGGTTTCTTTCAATGCCTATGTCCACCTCACTGCAGCCTGCCCACCCCGACCCTCTGTCAGACACCAGGGGCTGCGTGTCTCCCGACAAAGTGGACTTAAGAACACCCTTGCCGGCTGGATTTAGAGTCCTCTTCCATTCTGCTGCCTAAAAGAGAGATGGAATTCTTGGTTCTCTGATCTCTCACACCAGTAATCCTTGGGAGAAACCATTATTTGGAAATGAGTCATTAATGCTGTGTCTACATTACAGAGATATAATTCCCATTCCAACAGCCAATATTTATTATGGGTTTATTTTAGTCATCTACCTTAGGAATTCATTCTTGGCAATGCTGGGTGAAGCCGAATTTATCTTACTAGAATAGAATCTATGTCAAAAACCCCAAATGACTTTAACAATAATTAAACACTGGAGCACTTGCAGAAATAGACATGCTCTGCACTAACAGCATGCTTTCTGTTAACACTTTCGTGATTGGAGTGAGCGGGGAATTAACCCCAGCGTGAACATTCAAGCAACTGACTGTGTGTTCATGGTTCTGGCAAATGCTCACTTCCCGCTGCCACTCTCTACCTTGTTTGGGTTTAACACCAGGTACCCAGCCCCTCTCGAGCAGTTCTACATAAGCATCACTACAGGTACCCCTAGCATGTGTGGTGAGGTCTTGTTGGGGCTTTACCTGAAGTTTCCACACCAGCAAGGACTGGGGAAGGGTGCTTATGCGGTTGGCTAACTGAAGACAACAATGGTCCTTGCGCTCTCTCCTGCCATTAACACAAACACGTTAACCTGCCATTACCGTCACACTGTGCAGATGTCAGATCACGGAAATAGGAACTGGTCAAAATCTTTTCTCTGACTTATGACTTGAAATAACCCACCTGCAGGATTCTTTAAATGGACTGTCTTAGGAAACCTAAGGTTACCCAAGATAGCATTAAAAAATAATAATAATAATAATAAGCCACAGGGACTTGGGGGAGAGCATTAGGGGACAGCATCCTTAATTTTAATCTAATTTTTCTTTCTTATTTTTATTGCATTGTTTTGACAAATGTTAGTATTTTTCCTAATTTCTGTGTTTAAAATGAAATGATTATGGACTTACTGGTTTAGAAGATTCCAAGACAATGATCCTAAAGCCGAAGAGTCAGACTAACAGATGCTGGGCAAGTTTTCCAATGAGCCTTGAAGAAAGAACAGCTAGTTTCTTTGCCGAATGAAAACCCAAACTCTTAAGTGTGGCATGGCTGCAGACTGGTCTCATAAACATGATCTGTTTTTCCCATCTTCTGGCTCTTGCTTTTCTTCCAAAATGTGTGGGGTCTGGATTCAAAGAGCAAAAGAATCAGTGTCTCAGGGCCACAAAGCAGAAACCCCGTTAGTGTTCTGACTTACAACCCTGCTTCCTGACTGTATGCATTTACTTTAAATGTTCTCATTACAGATCTCCAGATAGGGAAGAGTGTGGTTGGAATTCTTGTGCTTGTTGTTGTAACACATACTTTGTGCTCCCAAGAGTCGAGCCAACAGGCTGAGCACAGTGTGTTCCCGCTCAGTCACGACTCCTAGAAGAGGCGGGCCTGGTCCTCCGGCTTCCCAAGAAGACACCTCCTGACTCACCCAGCCGTCTGGAGGGGAGAGTGTCAGAAGGAGCGGCCAGCAATGGCCCTTCGATGACTCCTGTGTTTAGATTAGTGTAGGGGGTGACTTTCCGAACAAGGGCATCTAGAGGCATGACTGTGTCAGCACAGCCGGGGCCCTGCTTCCAGACCTGAAAAGGAGTATGTCAGTGAGAAACTGGCACCCACTGCCGTCAGATGTGTGCTGGCCCATTTGGGGACCACACAGGCTTTCATGGGGGCCATAGAAAAGTCATCCAACATGGGGTCCCTTTAGCTGCCAGATTGAAGGCAAGCTTGGGTGAATTAAAATCAGGAAAACTCCTAGGCTTCAGACAGGCATAAGATCGTTTGAAGCAATGGACTTTATTCATTCCTTAGAAAAGACATTTAACGGCCCACAGTGCTTTCGGCAGAAATCACCTCCTGGGTACTGTATTTTTTCCTCTTTGGGTTGTGATTCGATCCTGCCTATTGTTGTTTTTAATTCTTTGTATCATTTAGCATTTAGATAGTGTTGGGAATCATCCATTTTCCATAAAGAGTACTGCCCTATGCATTATTAGATTTCAGAATTTCATCTGCCTGTGACGGCCAATTTTCTGCTAACTGACACATGCATTCTTTTCACAATTCAGATGTTTGCTTCATTTTTTTCTCCTGTCAATTAGAGAAATTTCCCTCTAGAATCCTTGATCTGACTGTAGATTAGCATCAGCGGTCTTGCCCGATATTCTCAAGGGACTCAATCTTGTAGTGACTTCAGGTAAGAAACGTATTTTCAGAATAATGATCGTAGTACTTGGAAGACAATTCACTCCGGTGGGGCAACAACGGACTGTTACACTGGCAGAGTGAATTACCCACCGCTTGGAATGTTCCTCAACAGAGGTTGGCTCCATTCCCTATGACACAGATGCTCCTGCTGCTCTTTGACCAAAACTAAACACAAACAAATGCCGCTGAGCCAAGTCCTCCTCCGAGACCTTGGTGGGCATTTGCTTCCGCATCGCTTTGCCCTCCAACCTCTGGATGGGCTTGAATTGCCTCACCGCGCCTCATCGAGAATGCAAGGCTCAGATCTCACCTGATCTCATGGCAGCCTTGTCCAGCACACTAAGCAGTATATAAAAGAATAAACCCTCAGTGTGGATGCTAAATGAAAAGGTAGGACTCTCCTGGGGTTGTTGCTTTCCCGTAACATGGTCTCTTACTAGCATCACCATCCCTATCCTTCCTGTCAGGGAAGAGAAGCTGGAATAACCAGTTTCCAATTTAGCAAGATTTTAAAAGTGGCATTAATTTAAGATAACATTTTGATGCATATGATGGAAAACTATAGATTTATCATTTTAAATGTAATACTACCTCAACTTAATGAGATCCTCCGATGTCTACTTTAATTAATAATTTCCTAAGTGATGCCAAGGAATACAATAATAGGCGTCCTTGTTGCTTATTATTTTAATATGAGTGAATACATGTTAAGATGCCTTTTAATATTTGGGGAAAAAAACAATCCTTTTCTAAAAGTTGGTCGAATATTATTCTTTGCCTTTAGACCCTTTGAAACTAAGTGGAACACACATTGGCTATTAATTAAGCACAACTACAAGCCAAAGTAAAGTCTTAGTCTAATTACCTTTTATTAGTTAGATAATGCTTTGGGTTATTTTCTTTGGATTTTGCTTGTAGCGTGTAGAAAAGTGTTCCAAATATCCTGTACTGTATTACAAAACAGACATTATATTTTTATAAAGGGAAACTTCTTTCTGTAAATTTTTATTGCTCCGAATGTAGTTTAAAAGGTACCTCTGGCTTCCTGGAAGCTCAGGTTTGAGCTCAAATCCCATCAGACACATCTCTAGCATCTGGTGCTGCCATCTGCTGTTTTCTTTTAAAGTAATGTCTTCTACATTATCAAAAAGATTGCCTTTCTTTTTGTTTTCCCTTCAAGTATGTATTTGTTAACGTCCCCACAGAATACAAACTCCAGTTAATTAGGGCTACAGTAATATATTTCTATGATGCCACAGATGCTGTTTTATAGCTAAGTGTCTCATTTTCTGAAGGCAAAACTATCAATGTGTTGGTCTCAAAGACTCAGAAGGGCAGATTGGATGCGTGTGTGCATGTGTGTGTGTGTAATGTAAGAATTATTTGTTTATTAAGAGGCATGAAAGAATGACAACTCACTTTCATTGAGATCTTTATGATAAGCACTTTGTATATATGATGTCATTTTAATCATAATATTACTAAACACATATTTTCTACACTTTCCAGGTAGAGAGAGGTTGAGTAACTTGTCCAGCATGACACAGTGGGTTTAATAGCAGATGTCAGAGAGAGGTCTTCTAGTTCCAAAGACCTGTGTTTTA
Organism: Talpa occidentalis; assembly: GCF_014898055.3. Lineage (NCBI taxonomy): Eukaryota > Metazoa > Chordata > Mammalia > Eulipotyphla > Talpidae > Talpa > Talpa occidentalis. The sequence goes on along the minus strand of NW_023601322.1, from coordinate 82,499,929 downwards.
TCATGTCATTAAGAGACATACCAAAAATGGGGCCTCTCCTGGTGGCGCAGTGGTTGAGCACTGGGCTGCGAAGCTGCCTACAGCCTCTGCAGCACCAGTTCGATCCCCGGCCGCTGGGCAAAGGTCCCACATGGCGCGTAGACCTCTCCTGTCGCACCCACTGCTCCCCTCAGCAGTGTATTTCGTCAGTCTGTCTGCTCTGTTCCCCGCTCTGGCTCTGGTGAATCCTCTCACCCTCCCGCGCTTCTGACTGTACCCAGTGCTTGTATAAATAAATAAATAAATCTCTAAAAAAAAAGAGAGAAAGATATACAAAAAGAGTATGACTACCCTGCCAGGCTGGCCATGTTATTAGAGGAAACAGGAAAAAAGTTTGTTTATTCAGTAATTATTTTGTGTTAGGTAGTAAACCAAATACTAAATATATAATCATAAAAAAGGTAGACATAGTTCTTGATCTCTTATAGTCTTATAGTTTTTAGTCTGAAGGAAGAAATAAAATTTTCAATTGTGATATATGGAGACAGGTGGCATTCAGGATTTGGGCTTGAGAAAACCATTGAGGGAAGGGACATTTCTGCTGGGACATGCAAGTGTGAAAGCATTAGCCAATAGTAAAACATGCTTGGGAATCATGAGGGCAAATAGTCATAGGAATCTGAGTCTTAACTTCAGGGACTCAATTTAACTGAAGATTCGAGGACAGAAAGGATTAAGTAGATTCTTAAAATTAACCCTTTTTCTTTCTACCTCTCGTATATGATAGACTTATAAGCTTGGCTGATTTATCATTGAGAAAATATAAGATTTAAGCTAACATGGAGGGAAAGGAATCACAGAGGAGGAGACATTCTGGCCACAGGTAGCATGTGTGAAGATCTGGAGGTAAGAAGGATCTTATAATAGAACTGAAACGTGTACATGTGATCAGAACCTAATAAAGGAGGAGCAGGCACACAGATGAGACTGTGGAGACAGCATAGTTCCCAAAAGGCATAGAGAGACATCACTAGTTTGGTTATTGTAGCATCCAGGTGAGAGCTGATGATGACTTGTCTTGGGTGTTGGTAGCAAAGATAGAGATAAGGTGTAATGGACAGAAGGTGGTGATAGTGTGGGATGGGGGTGGGGGAGGAAGGGTCAGACATGACTCCCAGATTTCTAGCTTTGGCATCTGTATTAATTGCACTGTTTTTGTTTTTTTATTTTTCATGTTGACCATCTTTTAAAGATTTATTTATTCATAAAAGAGCTGGGGTGCAGGCCAGAGATGCAGGGAGTGAGAGGATTCATTAGAGACAGAGTGGGGAGCAGAACATTCAGATGTACTGAAATACACTGCTGAGGGGAGCAGTGTTCAAGACAGGTCTGCTGCGCCATGTGGGTTAACTCCCTAGCTGGGGATTGAACTCCCTGTTTTCTAAGGTGGGAAGAAACTTTAGGCTTTGGGGATTAAGATCAGTATTTCCATTGGGAACATATCAAATTCAAAACGCTTATATATAAGTGGGAAATTCAGGCTGAATAGACCAGTCTGCAATACTGGAGGTTGGACTGGGCTGGGATCTATGTTTCTGCAGTGTTAACTTACATTTAAAGTCATCAGAATGAGTATATGGTTATGGTTAGAGAAACAGATCCAGGGCTGAGCCCTGAGGCACTGGAATATTTAGGATTTTGAGAAAGAGAAACTGGCAAATGAGTGCCTGGAAATACTGGAAAAAACAAAAATCTAGCGAGTATGGTGCCATGGAAGTTTCAATCAAAGAAAATGTCAAGAATAAGGGTATGGAAGACTGGAATGCTGAGAAGTTGAGTCAGATCAAATACCTATTTGATTTGACAATGTGGATTTAGTTTGGTCATATGGAAAAGAACACATACAGTGTACCAGTGGGATTGCAGAGTGTATTGGATGATGAGGATAGGATATGTTTTGAGAAGTTTGGCTGTGCTATCTAGAAGAGAAATAAAGGATGGGCTAGAAATATAGACTTTGGGTGGAGAATTTTCTTTAAATAATAATAATGGCAGCTTTTGGACTATATATGAAGACAGAATCATGATCCACTGGAGAGAGGATTGAAAAAGCAGGAAAGGTGATCAGGGTAAATGTCAAACCTAAAAGATGGGATCCCCACTTGTTCTGTATAAGGAGGTTTCTCCCTGTTTCGGGCAGTTGAATGCAAGTGATGACAAGTTTGTTGGTCGATAGTAGAAAGATGAAGGAGCTATAGTCTGTTAGCTTATATCTTATATTTTCTCAATTAAGTACCAGACAAACTTATCAAGCCTATCAGATGACAAAGAGACAAGTGTTAAGAAGAAAACAGATTTGAAGGGCTATTCAGTCCTTTGTCTCCTTATCTCTTTAGTTGAACTGCATCCCTGAAATCAAGACTAAAGCCTCCTAGAACCATTTGCCTCCATGATTCCCAAAGAGAAGAATGAATAGGAACTCATGGAGGAGGTAAGTAAACTTCCTCATGAGTCCTTCTGGGCCTTCTTACCCTTATAATCATCTTTTGTGGCCCTAGCTCACCTCTTCAGCTCAGCTGATGTCATGAAAACCAGTCTCCGCCTCACAAACTGCCCCTGATGATGCTGACAGCTGGCCTACTAAAGTCCGCTCCTCTTGGCCTTGCTCACCTTTTCTTGGTGCCAACCATGCCTGCATATCCAGGCAGCATTCTAGGATCCTACAGCTCTCTGGTGTAAAAGTACAACTGTGAGGTAACACGATCAGATCTCTTATGCTGTTGGCTCTAGAAGCCAACCCCAAGAATCTGTGTGTGTGTGTGTTGCATGTGTGTGGATTATATGGTTGTTGAAGGTGGGGGAGTTACAATTTTTAGATTAACAGCATCACCATTGAAATTAATAAGGAGCTTCTTAATGTAAACAGTTGAAAATTAATACTTACCTATATTAATTATAGTCCAATATAATTATTTTATAAAACTCGGACTCAAATGATAATTTATATAATCACATATCCATGGAGAGAAAGACTAATAATTACAGCTATCTGCCCCAGAGCCCCAAGAACAGACAAAACAGGTGGTTAGTGCATTGGATCCCAGTGTGTGACTTTCTGTTTCTCTGAAAAAGGAAAATACTCATGGAAGCTCTGGAGAGGAGCCCCTGTTATCAGTTGAAATATTATTTAGGCCTAAGATGCACAAAACTATGACATGTCATGCTCTCAAAAAATTTCTTACTGAATTGTTTTCACATGTGTTCATAAACTGGCTGCTCTGTGTCACCTTTATCTCCTGATTCTAGCCCCATTTTCTTGTCATGGATGCTTGGTAAATCCTGTGTAATATGCTGAGTGGATATACATAATTCCTAGAAATCCAAATTCCAAGGTCAACAAGAAAAATCTTTTCCAAAATTCTTAGAACTCTGCCAAACACAATGTACTGCAATTTTAAAAGAATCTTTATTGAATGGAGGTGATTTTTTTGTGTGAACAAAGTCTCTCTGCTAAATGTGAGACAAGTTCAGTCTTATGAATAGATGTAATTCACCTTCTTATGTCTATTATCTCTTTCAAACGTTTAGCTCTATGAGGTACATAATATTGTACATAATACAGACATGTTCTAGAAAGTGAAGGAGGGCTTACTTAATGAATCTAGAAACTTAATGAATAGCCAGTGTTTCTGCTCCAAACACCAGCTCTGATATCATGATCCTGTCTTCATTGCGTCCAGGCAGCTTGTTGTTTAAGCCCAGGTCACCTTATGTAAGCAGATACAGTGAAAACAGGTGGTATAGGCCTAATGTTTGGGACACCAGAGACAGAGTGTTGAGAGTGAAGACAGGAAGGAATCCAGGTTAAGACCTGATAAGAAAAGAAAAATAAAAACAACTGTTTCCTGAGGTTAGAATTTTTTCTGGCCTGTTCAAGGTGATTTCCTTTAAAAAAAAAAAAAATATTTTTTACGCGTATAAGAACTATGGTGTAAGCCAGAAGTGTGGTGAGAAGATTTACCAGAGAGAGTGGAGAGCAGCACAGCAGAGGGCGAGACAGGAGAGGTCTGCTGCGCCATGTGGATCAGCTCCCTGGCCGGCCAGGGATTGAACTCATGCTGCAGAGGCTGCAGATATCTTGATAGAGTTATCTTTAACCTGTGTATCGCCAGGGAGGCCCCCTTCTTTTTTTGATTGTAAAACTTCTTTCTTGGGTTTTCCCCCTGAGGTGGGAACCTATTGGCATATAAGTTGTGGGCAAATCAAACATTGGAAATCGCCCAACTTCCAAGTTCCAGGTCAGATAGTGTCTGTGTTTCCATTTTTTCCCCTCTCTACTTATAGAAGGTGGAAAAACTGAATGGCAGCCTCAATTTGTGGGTTTTATTATTTTCTCTCTTACCTCCCATTGTTCCTTTGTTGCTTCATTTTATCCTGTGACCAGATGTCATCAGACCAGAAGTCATCAGACCCAGGTTAGACCTGGGGCAGCCCTTGGTCATTTTCCTCAAAGAAGGTTGTTCTTTATAAGTATTTCTCAAAAAAAAAATTTGTCAAAAACCTCACCTTCCTACCAATATCCTGCTAAGGGATCAGAAAAAAATGGCATTTTATCTCAATGTGAAAAAAAAAAATAGAAATCTTCAGCTAAAAGAACCATGTTCCTTTCAGAAAGAGAGACTCTAACTTGGAATTTGTTCTTTAACCTATGTCTTTCAACATTGTATCTTAGGTTGAGTAATTAAATAACTAAAATGCCAATTATATATTCAGAATACTCAGTTCTTTTTAAAATAAGATACATGAAGATATACTTTAATATTAACATTTCCTAATGAATGGCCAAGTCTTTCTTGTGAAAAGAAACAAAATCAAACTCCAACTCTTAAGTATACCAGACCCTCTAATACTTGGCCAATAGACAGGATGGATTGGAAAATTCCTTTACGTGGCATCCAGTCATTTCCAAAAACAATTTAGGTTCAAACAACGATCCTTCCAGATGTGACATTTGGGTAAGATTGTTTGAAAACACCACAAGTAAATGTGAAATAACAGTTTCTAGACTATCCAACTCTGCAATTGTTGAGGTTTGAAATTAAAGTATGAAGTTACTCCTATATATTAAAATGCTATTTATACTTTGTCTGCAAGCCTGGGGGAATGGAAACTTAATTATACACATTCAGTCTCAGTGAAGTTGGTTGTGATTGTGTTTTCAATGGCCACAGGCAAAATTCTCACTGGGAAAAAGGAGTCTTGGGTGACAAATTTTGATCTTTCCTTTCAGCACTTTTTGCACCCTCTCTGCCCCTGTGAACCATTGATATTGTCGGGAGAGAGCTGGGAGAATCTGATAAACTCCATAGAAAGATCTCTTACAAGACTATTTGCATTTTGAAAGAGACTATGGGAAAAAGGCAGTGCTCAATCCAAAGGCATGAACTTTTAGAGTAGCCAAGAGAGCAGAAGTAGGATATCTGTGGGTTTCTCTCAAATCTAACCTGAAGTCTGATTCTGGACACACACAGCAGAGCATGGTAATCTGCTGACCGCGAATGACTTACCTGAGTCACTGGAAACAGCTGGAATTAGGCCCAGAATCAGCTTAGAGTCACACAATGAAATTGCTTACTGTTGAGCAAATCACTTCCCCTAGCTTCAGTTTTCCCGCTGCAAGAGGTGATATTGAGAGAATGCTGCCAGGAAGGGTGCCTGAGGAATCCTCACCTGTGAGCTTCTGCTCCACCTCACAGTGGCAGTGCAGTGAAAGGCAGCATCTGAAGACCCAGTATCTATCTGAGTGAAAACCAACTTCACCGCTTACAACTATGCTGTGCCTCAGTTTCCTGCTTTTTAAAATTGGAACATTGACTCTGGCTCAGAGGATGACTCTTGATCTATTAAGACAAATCATGTGACCTACTTAATACGGGCTATGGTACTTAGTAAATGTTAGCTGCTTCTTGTTCTAACATTTTCAGTGTGGGGATATCTACAAGAATATTCTAAAAGAGGTTCTGCTCTTCTTTCCTCAAGTCAGTGGAAGAAAAACTCACTCTCTCATTCCACATCCAAACTTTCTGGATTCTATGATATGCCCTGTGCACTTACCACAGACATCTCAATTATTTGGCCTAATGGAAGGGATCAGGAGTGTGGAAAATCTAAAACAGCAGTTAAAGGCCCAGATTCTTTATGTTTAGTTTTGTCATGTGGAAGGAGGAGGGATGTTTGCTGATGTAAGGACACTTAGTCAAGCGGCTGAACAGCTACACAATCACATAACAATTTCCTCAGACCCTAGTAAAAGAGGCCCTATTTTCACACCCTGGGATCCATCTAGGATTGGGGGGAGACAGAAAATCCTCCTGCAAGAAATGACTTGAGGATTTCTTTTGGTTTGTGAGCATGTAATCTTGGACACCGGGCTCATCCCTTACTGTCAGAGCTTCTTTTGCCTAAGGATAGGCTTCAAGCCTCCTGTCAAATTCTGTTGTAATTGCTTTAATTCTTCAAGCCAAACAGAGCAGGGAATTTTCAGTGTGACAATCTCTAATATATCACTGCACACTTTATTTCTAAAATACTTCCCCTACTCCCTGTAAACTTTTTAAATTTCAGAGATTCAGTGCTTTGATTCACAACATTAACTCTATAGGAGATTCCAGATAAAATGCCAAAATTCCTTAGGTAGGTAACAACCTTTTTTAATCATTGGCATATTAATTCAAACAGACACAAGTTTACCTGATTTTTCAGAGATGAGCTGTAAGGCAAATACCTTTTACTGGGGAGAAAAAAGGGGGAGGGAGTGGGAAAATTGATTGTTCAGAGTCACAATCTGAAACGCTTTCAGACTGGGTGGCTATAAGGAGTAGTGGTGTCTGTGGTATTCTGAGAGTAGGTCCCACCCCCTGGAAGAGTACGATAATCATATTTTTAACTTTTTTTTAAAAAGATTTTTTTATTTATGCACACAAGAACTGGGGTACAGGCCAGAGGTACAGGGGGTGAGAGGATTCGCCAGAGACAGAATAAGGAACAGAACAGGCAGGCAGACTGGCCTGCAGACAGGTTGCACCCTGGCCAGCCAGGGATTGAACTCAGTGCTGCAGAGGCTGTGGGCAGCTTCATAGTGCTGTGCTTAACTCCTTGCACCACCAGGGAGGCCCCATATTTTTAACTTTTAAGAACATTGTTTTGATAAGTAAACACCCCTGTCTGCTAGCTGAAATGGCCTTCAGTCCTTCAGTTTACAATCCGAGAGCCAGAGTATGAATCAGATGGTAAACAGTTCTAAAGCATAGCCTAGATGAAGGCTGTAATGATAAGGAGACAGCCTGGGTCATGAGGAGACATCTGTGAATGCCAAAGAGATCCGCCTAGTTGTAGGCAGGAAGCAGGCACATTCCCTTCATGCCTGAGCTTGGGTAGGTAGCTCATCTTCACTGGCCAACCACCCTTGAATCATCTGGGGGAGCCTCCCGGACAATGAGGCCATCATCGCCACATCCGGAAGCCAAACCTTCTAAATTTTATAGGGCCACAGTAGTGGACGATCCTAGGAAGTCCACATCTGGAGAATGGTTTTCAGAACTAGCCTGATTTCAGGTGGGACAGATGTTGTGTATGCCAAATGGAGATCTGTCAGCTTGACTGGTTGCCCCCAAGGAAAGTTTAGGACAACATGAAAAATATTCCCCAAGTAAAGGTGATGAGTTGAAGGTGGTCAGTTCCATAGCTAAGGTCAGTTCTTGGCCGTGTACCTAGCACAATGCCTGGCTCATTGTCCATCATCAGGAAGCACCTCCTAAGCAACAGCATTGGCCTACAGTGCAATCACCTCCTGAGAGAGTCCTTTCATCCACATGCCCTTCCATGCAGTGAGCACTAGTCTCCAGAATACATGTTGTCTGTGTTCTCCTGGTGGCTGTTCCTCACAATGCTACTTCACTATCAATATTTAGACTCCAGGGTTTTATTGGCTTTGGTGAAGATAAAAATATCTGATTAAGCTCAGCTGTTGACAAGACTGGCCATTCTGTATTCATTACCAGCCATGCTGCATCTGAGGAATAAAGCGCATCAACACTTGGGCTGGCTCTAGGGCACATGCTGAGACAGGAGACAGGGTGAGGACTGTCATGTATGTCTCCATTGCCACCATTGTTTTCCATCTTGTGACATGTATCATTGCACATTCATGATCACAACCACATGGCTGGACAGTGTCTTAATCTAAAGCCACTTTTTTTCTAATTTACTCAAAGCTAGTGGTTCAGGCCAATGGTGACTGTCCCTTTCAGATCTCTGTCTCACCTCTGAATTCCAAGATTTCTCTTTAGCTCTTAAATTAATGAATGTTCCCAGATGAACACAGGCCATAGGCATGTTAGGTTGCAACCCAAAAATAAGTAAATAGACCATTAAACTTTTCGCTTTTTTGTTTCCAAGGAATGTGCAAAACATATTACTTGGGGGAAAAGAGTCAGGCATTCCATTTGCATACATATTTGGTAATAAAAAAGATGTCTTTTACATTTTGATATGGCTGCTTTGGCACAGTCCCATAAAAATAGCTCCTCAAAAAGAATAGCCAACTGCTTCTATGACAGCAAATAAATTTAGCAAACTACTGCTTTCTAATGTGTGAACTCAGCAGGCTTCATCTGTTCACTGCAGGCGGAAAGGTGTCATCGTACTTTTGACCTTCTAGAGTCAAAGTTCTTCACCCTCTTTTTTCTAGGGGGTTGGGGGGAAAATGAGCCTGAAGATGATCATGGTAGGCTGGAGGGAGGTCAGGAGCAAAGCTGAGGAATATGTAACGGACTGAATAGTGTGAGGCAAAGGTTACTGCTGAAGCAAAACGAAGACAGTGATTCACTGACTTTATATGAATTTTGTATATGTGTATATGCACGCCTCTCTCACTCAGTAAGGTAACTTGAAGTTCCTCTTACTGGAAGATGAGAAAGTAGTATCAATTAGATTTAAACAGACCAGAAGCCATGCTCAAGGCACAGAGGGACAGTCCTGCTTCTCTGCTCTCCATCTTTGCTACAAGACTCAGTCCCTGATGCTCTGGGATTGAGAATTATCTGGCTGATGTTGTGCATGAAAGGAATCACTTTCTAGTATACTTTGGCAAAAATGTCCCAACAAATGCAATAATAAATTTTCTAATTTTCTCTAGTTCTTTATTTTTTTTTCAGTTTTCTTCTGTAGTATTTTCTTTTCCTTTCTTCAACTGGAGAATTTCTTGGGAGACAAAGGGCTTGCAATCTAAATTTTAAAAATATTCTCTAGCGCTTGGCAAATGTTAGTCTCAAATGCATTATTGGATGTTGGAACTTCATTGATCAATATGTTCTACTTTGAACTAACGGGATGGCTTGCATGACAGTGCCAACATACTTCCATAAACTAGGTCTGCATGAGTGTTTTCATATCAATTTAATTGAGGAATAATATAAAATAATAAACTGCCTCAATTTAACACATGCAATTCAATGAATTTGGAAAGTTTCACAATCTACACTGTTATCAGGATGCAGACCATTTTCACCATCCCCAAAGATTTTTTTTTAAGATTTATTTATTTATGCAGACAAGAACTGGGGTATAGGCCAGAAGTGTGGGGGGTGAGAGGATTCACCAGAGAGAGTGGGGAGCAGAACAGGCAGATCACACTGCTGAGGGGAGCAGCGGGTGAGACAGGAGAGGTCTACTGCGCCATGTGGGCAGCTCCTGGCTGGGTATCGAACTCATGCTGCAGAGGCTGAGGATAACTTCACAGTGCTGTGCTTAACCCCTTGCGCCACCAGGAAGGCCCCCCAAAGATCCTTTATAGTCTATCTTTCTTTCCACCTTCAGGCAACCCCTGATTGAATTTCTAACCACTACAGATTAAATAGAATTTGCTGTAAATCAAGCACTATGTACACTTTCGTGTCTGGCATCTGTCAGTATAGTGATTCTCTATGTTGGTGCAAATAACAGTCATTCTTTTTTTTTTCCCTGCTGAATAATCGCCCAATGGATGGTTGTATTCCACTTTGTTAGCTGTTTTGTGTATAATTCCAGTTGCTTTAGTGCTTTTATTATCACTGAAGAGTCCTGTCTACTTCAGTGACGGCAAACCCAATTTATATTTCTCCAATATGGAAGCATCAAAGTGCACTAGACACGGACATTACATATTTGCCCCATCGGGCTCTTTCGTGGATGGGTTTCTGTCTCAGTGGTGTTAAGTACTCACCCTGGCACCCATGTCTCAGCACACTGATGATGATCGTTAGTTCCATTGTCCATTCTTTGTGACTCCCTTAGCAGCTTAATGCCTGAACTTGGCTGATGCAAATCTCTTGGTATAGAAACTTCTTACTGCTGGTATTGTCACTTCCCCCCTGACCTATTTAGATTGCAATGGCAGGAGGATGAATCTGGGGGTCACAACCAAGGTGGAAAGGTGGGGAGTTCTTAGCAAGGCACTTACCTCTGACTAAGAATTCTCCAGATGTGTCCGTTCATGTTACAGTAGTGTAGAGAATAGAGTCCTCTAATTAGTCGTTGGCTGTGGATTTTAAAGCTTCTGTGTTGACATACTACAATACCATTTAACAGTTGCTAAAAAGGCCAAGATGTTTGACAACTTGCTGGAATGCATTCACCCCTCATCAGTATAGTTGCATTCATTCAACAAAACCACTTCAAATATCACCCACTTCACAGGCTTCCAGTCAAAACTCTTCCCTTTCTTCCTACTTCAGGCTCCCCATCATGGCACTTATCAATTATGCCTTCTAATTTAATTAGTAGTTAAGATGCTTGTCTTCATTGCTATGGAAAGCTAAGGACTGGGGTTTCCCAAAACTTCCACCACAGTGAAGGTGCTTTACCCAACTAAATGCTTATTGCCAGAAGGAGCAGGTGGATAAAATCATGGAGGCAGCAGAGTTGAGGACTGTGGCCTCTAGTTTGGGGAAGGTGTTAAGCTTGATGTGGTTAGAAGTCCTGTTTCATGGAACTAAGGTTGACCATCAGTGAAGTCAGTATGAAAGGTTTGATGTTTATTATGCAGCCCCAGAGAACCACAGAAATTTCTGATACCATATCAGACAGGCCAAGTTTGCAAAAAATGGAGATGGGGGGAGATGGGGTGGGGTCAGTTGGGAGGTTAAAAATTAAAAGGTGATTTGTCAGTCTAACCACAATGGGCAACTCAGGACCCAAGGGTGTTTCAGTTCATTTATCCCCAAACTACCTCTCTGAATGCTACTTTTGGACTCAAGTTGGCTAATATTGTACAGCCCCATTTGCTTATTTGTGAATTCATCTTTTTGCTAAAATATCCAGATCAGGAAAATAAGCCTGAACAAAATTAAAATATCTGGAGAGCTATATTAAATTATCTTATTGCAGAAACAGATTCAAGCTAAATCCTGTCATCAGATTATTTGTCCAGGCCTTTGTTACTGCTTTTAAAGTAATGGAGCACAATTATAGAACTTCAACTAAGTTGCATTATATATGCGTTTAACTCTTGGGTGTTTAATTATAAACAACAAAATGGAGCAGCATTATTAATGTAATTTAAAATCTTGATAAATATTTTAATTTTACATTGTGCTTTTATTTCATGCTATGCAAAGCTGTATTATTTCCTAATAATAGAATTCTGACTCCAGTTACTACTAATTGATTACAATGCTAAGCTTTATTATATACAAAACCTTGAATAACAGTTTTTGTCAGTTATTTAAGGGATTTAATTTGGGCTCCACTTGATTTTTCCTTTTAGCACTGATGTTATTACCTTACCCCTGCTTACATTTTGACTCTGGAATTGATACTCTCTTCTACTATTTGGCTATTATTACAAAAATACACTTTTTAGAATTTTAATTCTAAATAATTCACGTTATTAGGAAAGTAAAATTTAGAATAAAAATTACCCCAAGTTCTCCATAGTTTGACCTTCGTGAAGAACATTTTAGATATCGCACTCTGTACAAATGCATATACAAATCAATAGACATACAGATTTTTCAAAAATGAAATAATCATGCTCAAATTATCACTAATAGAGATATTGTATTTAATTTTACTTGAATTTGACAAAAAGAAACCAAAGTGAAACTGATGATATTGCTGAACTTCTGAAAAATATGTTTTCACTAAAGGAACATTGGTTTTTATTTATTTATTTATTTATTTATTTTAATATTTTTCTTTTTTCAAAAAAGATTTATTTATTTATAAATAAACCAGAGGCATGGGAGGGTGAGAGAATTCACCAGAGACAGAGCAGGGAGCAGAACAGGCAGAGGGACCAAAGTACACTGCTGAGGGGAGCAGCAGGAGAGACAGGAGAGATCTGCTGCACCATGTGGGTATCTCCCCGGCCAAATGGGAATTGAGCAGCACTGCAGAGGCTGTGTACAGCTTCACAGCACTGCACCCAACCTGCTGCACCACTGGGAAGGCTGGGAATATTGGTTTTTAAAAGAACCCAGTGAGGTTGAAAAACAAAAATAAATGGTTAAAGGAATTGGTAAAAAAAAATTTTACTGCATATTCCAATTTTATAAAGTTTTAATCAACTATTTTTATTGAAAGTTTGGGAATTTAGTACCATTAACATATTTGTACTTCTCCTTTGCCTGCCAATTTTTTTTAGGGTGACCAGTATTGCTTTATTTTTTAAATTGTTTTTTAATATTTTTTAAAGATTTATTTATACATAGAAGAACCGGGGTATAGGCCAGATGTTCGGGAGGGTGAGAGGATTCACCAGAGACGCAGCAGGGAACAGAACAGGAAAACTGACTGAAACACACTGCTGAGGGAAGCAGTGGCAAGACAGGAGAGGTCTGCCATGCCATGTGGGTATCTGCAGCTGGCCAGGATCGAACCCGCACTGCAGAGGCTGCGACAGCTTCACAGCGCTGCGCTCAACCCACCTGCGCCACCAGGGAGGCCCTAAATTAATGGTTTTTGATTGAACTTTTTTATTTGTTTACATTGTTAATTTTTGTACAATATTTTATTTCTCCTCTCAGGTGTAGTCCCCATAAATCTCCCACCACCACCTCACCTGTGATCCAACACCATAGTCCCTTCTGCTCTTCCCTCCCCTGTCCTGCCAATTTTTGATCAAGTATTTTAGTTTGTTGAGTTATACTTTTTATATTTTCTTTCTAACAATAATTTCTGTAGTCATTTTGATTTAGGTCTATATTTAAATCAATTCTTTGCCTGTCTTTCAGCCACAGCTCCAATAATTTTGAGCTTTTTGTTTGCTGCTATTATTTCATTCCTTGCTATTGTTTCATTCCTTGATGGTTTCTATTTTATTAATTGAAGTTTCCAAAGGGGAACAGAGGTGGAATGACTACAAAATTCCTTGAGTAAACAGGGGGCACTTTAGAGAGCAAGGAAAGAACTATTTAATACCTAATCAAGTAACAGGTATCCCAGAAGCTGTTCTAGTCCAAACAGAACTTAAGATAACCCAGCAGCTAGAGGTGGCATATTTTGTAATTTCTTGCATGCTTACACTCTGGGGCATTTAAATAGTGCCAAATGGCTTCTTACACAATGGAGTACCTATCTGAAGAAAAAGTTTGGCTCTAGCTAAATAACCAATAGCTCACTTCCTGGGGTTGATGAATGGATTTTAGGAAAACCTAAATTCCAGTTGAAATCATATCCATATTCCATTTTTCTGGGGAGATCACCATAACTATCATTAGATTTTCAAAGGGACCTATTGCCCCATAAATATTACTTACTAATTTCTATTTCATAAAAAATCTCCAAAAAGCTGTATCCTTGGATCATATTTTCCTAACTCCCCTGCTATATGTGTAACTCTCCTAACTCATACAACTATACTTTCTTGCTGCTATTGCTTAGGATTTATTGTGGTTGGATGGTGTCACTCATGTGGGATATAGAGAAACAAAACACAGGGACTGACAAAACTAAACCAAAACAAACACTAGAAATATGACTGCAGAAAGGAGGCTAGTGGAAAAGGGAGGAGGAAGTAGAGTGGGAACAGCAGGGTGGGGAGCCCAGTGGAGAATAGGGGAGGACACTGAGGAAGACTTTGATAGTGGGTGTGGGGCAGTGACATACATCTGAGGAAGTGTGAACCTGTTCCCCTCAATCATATAAGCGTTGTACACCAATGTTACCTCAATTTTAAAAATAGGAAATAAACAAGTATTTATTTGCGGGTTGATATATCAGAAATGACCAAGTGTTAGAATATTTCTCATCTTCTGTAAAACTGCTAGTGATGACTTCCATTTTTCATTTCAATCTCTTTCATTCAGATTCATGCAATAATAGTTCATGTTAGAAATATTTTTCCCTTCGATCAATTGTTACACTTCCTCCTATAGCCTCCCATAGTGACTGAGTTTGTCGTTGACTGTAGTTCCCTTTCAGCCTGTGCAGCCAGGGGGGTCCTGAAAGCCACATGACACTTTCTGAAGTAGGAAACCTAGTCTCAGTTTCTGGAACCTAGTCTCGGTTTCTGGAACCATGTCTTCCATCAGTCTCTCTCAAGTTTCTCCACCAAACCACCCTTTTTTCTTGGTCCTTGCTTTCCTGATGTCGTCGCAGCTATTTATTTTAAATTGTCAACCTAACCGAAATGATAACAGGTCAGCTCCACTGGTTAGGAAATTAGTTGTTAAATGCTTTTCCCTTTGCACGACACAGTCCTCACCTAACAGGTGGAACATGAGGTGTTCCTGACAGTGCAAAGATATTAATAAAAAGATTTAAGAAAAGGACTGCATGGAAAATAAAACTATAATTCCATTCGTGGCCAACAAAATGATTAAAAACATATGAAAATTAGTGGATGCACATTAAACACACACACACCCCCCAGTGCTTTCCCTAATGTGTTCAAATGCCTCTCCGTCCAGCCTAAACAGACTTTCTCAGGGAAGTGACAGAACAAAAGCCAAATTGTGATGAACGTTGATCAACTTTATGGGTAGAGGCACCAGTGGCCCCCATAAAACAGCACCCACCTGAAATAGCATTTGTGTAGATTCAGGGATTAAGTTCTTAGTCTTTCAGCCTGATGCTAACAAAGTAATTCTGCTTCCCTGATATATCTGAAATGCTGACAGGAAAACTGTTGATTGCATCCTTTGCTCTGCAGAAACTTTAGACTTATCGACTTCCCCTTTGGCTTCCTTTGATTACACTTTGCTGGAGCTGATTGGCCCTGCCTGGCAAGGCTCCACGTAGACAGCCCCCCTGGGCAAACTTTCCAGTGTCCCTTCCTGGCTCTACTCTGTCTGTCACATTGGCATGCCAGCCAAGAAGGGGCCTTCACTCTAGCTGCCAGGGTGCTGGTCTCTTCTTGTTCTTCCTCTCTACCTCCCATCTCCACTTGCATTTGAAAATGTTGGAGAAGGAGGCTGAAGATTAAATCCTTGGCAGTTAGGGTAGTAGCAATAACCACAAGTTGGAGGATGTCCACTTTTTTCTGGAAGTTTGAGACCCAAATTGTGAAATTCATGAAAAATAAAAGAACTTGTCTTATCTCTGCTGAGACCCATAAGGGATGCATTTTTCTCTTGTGGCTGGGATGCTTGCACTTCCCAAGAGCATGGCTTAGTAGTAAGATGTTCAAAATCCATGTTGCAGGTTCAACTGCAGTTCAACCACAAATACAGAGCGTGGGGCAAGCTCCGGAAATACAGAACATCTTACCCTTTTTATGCTGTTCATTTTCTCCCACATCCCTTGAAGTTGCTTTGTGCATGTCTTCTGCCCTCTGTGTCTGCTTGTTTCCTTTTAATTTTTTTAAAGAAGACTTTCTGACAATGTGACATGAATGTCTTCATTTATGGTCCACGTCATTGATTTTGCTTGTATACTTGGTTAAATACTTTCCATCCTCCCACGTTTTGAAATAAATGTATTATTATCAGAGTAAAAAGAATTACATCTTATTTTTTAACCAAAAACCTCTGCATTTAATTAATCTTTAAATTAAATAAGCCTGTAAAAGTAAATAAACCAGTGAGGAACTTTGGGATATTTTGAAAATTATTGTTTATGCTGTATCTTTTCTCTTAGGTCTTAATTTCTCCAAACTGTTTTTAAAGTCATTTTTCAGATGTTAGACCTTACTACATGTTTAATATCCAGGAAGGATAAATAACTATTTCGCTGTTTTAAGGAATAGGCACGATTCACTATAGAATAACAAAAAATGCTAGCTTAGAAAATATTTTTAATTGATATAACATTGGTTTACAACACTGTACATGATTCAGATTTACAGGATCACAACTCTCAGATGTATGTTACCACTCCACATCCACCAACAAGGCACCCAAAGTCGTCCTGCACCCCTACCCCCCATTGCTCCCCAGATGTCCCCTCACCCTCTGGTAGTAATCTATAGTCAGATTACTAGGGTTTGTTGTCAAATAATGTGCTTTTAAGGTACCTGGACCATCCAGGGAGTAACATCTTTGTCCGTTTTGCTTGGTCTGTATTAATGATGGATTTACTCAGGTCAAATCTTGAGTTGAATCTGAATCTTTTTTCTGCTTCAGTAAGTAGAAATCATAAATGTGTTTTCTTCTGATTTGGATCCTGCTATGTGCTCTTTCTACTGCAGGTGTAAATCCTAATAGTCTTAGTTAAAGCAGCCTGATTCTAAAACACACACACATTTTACCACCTTCTATCCCCCAAAGGAGACCATACTATCCACTAAATGTTTTTTCATGCCACCCAGTGCTACTTAAACACATATTGAAAAAGGTCATTGAATACCACTGAAATTCTTGCAGCTCAACTTAATTGGATTTTTTCCATTATTGGGTGAGTATTCTTCCCCAGCTGAGTCACAATCACCTTCCCCACAGTGCTTAAACTCACTACTTTCCCTTATTCCATTTCCCAGAATTGAAATCTCTTTATTGTCTGAGGATCACTTTGCATCATACTTAAAAAACTAAATTCATCTTATGTGAGCTTCACCTCTCTCCAACAGCCTTTGTCTAACTCCATCTGTTTCCGCTCTCTTCCCTTTCCTCAAAGGCCACCTTCTCCACTTCAGGCCTTAGTCCCATATCCTCCTGTCTCTCTAAGAGCTTGTTCTATTCATTATCTCTTTCCTCTTAGTCGTAGTCCCCCACCCCTCTCACACATACACAACTCTAACCTCAAAATAGCAAATGGAATATTTCTTCTCCTCTACTTATCTCTCCAATTTCCTTTCTGTGAACTTTTTTTTTTAAGATTTATTTTATTTTTATTTTTTAAAGATTTATTTATTTATTTATACAAGCACTGGGTATAGTCAGAAGCGCGGGAGGGTGAGAGAATTCACCAGAGCCAGAGCGGGGAACAGAACAGGCAGACTGATGAAATACACTGCTGAGGGGAGCAGCGGGGCGCGGCAGGAGAGGTCTGTCGTGCCATGTGGGACCCTTGCCAGCGGCCAGGCATCGAACCAGCACTGCAGAGGCTGCGGGCAGCTTTGCAGCCCAGTGCTCAACCACTGCGCCACCAGGGGAGGCCCTTAATATTTATTTATTTATGCATACAAGAGCTGGGGCATAGGCCAGAGATGTGGTGGGTGAGAGGATACACCAGAGACAGAGTGGGGAGCAGAACAGGCAGATCTACTGAAACACACTGCTGAGGGGAGCAGTGGGCAAGCCAGGAGAAGCCTGCCATGCCACGTGGGCCACGTCCCTGGCCAGGGATCAAACTTGCGCCACAGAAGCCGCAGACAGCCTCACAATACTGCATCCTAACCCCTTGAGCCACCAGGGAGGGCCCCTCTGTGAATGTTTTAAAGCGATAATCCTCTTCTGCTGATCATGAGCTACTAACAATGTAGTGTTTATCCTTCCCACTCCACCAGAACTAACTCTCACAAGTCACTGGTATGTCTTTAACCTGTAACCAAATCGCATGGCATTTCTCACCCACCCACTCATATACTTGTAGCATTTGACAGAATTGATGACACCACCTTTCTGGAAACCAGGTGTTGGCAGCACTCTGGAGTGCCATCTGCCCTCTCTCCTTAACTGCAAATTCCCACCTTTTTCTGTCTTTTCTGACTACGTTTTCCATTGCCCAGTTTCTTTCATGTAGATATTCTCCCAGGAATTTTCTTCTGTACGTTTTATTAATAGCTCTGTTTTTGAATTTTTGAATGTGTGAATAGCACTAAAGCTCTGATACTGAATTGCAGGCTTCCTTTTCCTTTTTGGCTTGATTGATTCACATTCGAGTTCCAGCACCAAAGCAGAACAGAATCCCATCTTTCCCTCCTGCCCCAGCCCGTCTTTCCTGATTTCCTGCTTTCTGTCTATGACATTGCCATCTCTCTGTGACCTACAAGGAAGTATTGGTGTTGGATCCCTGGTTTCCTTATTCCCCTGGACCAAATGCACACACGTTCATAGATATACTGTCCTGCTCTTTGACAGTGCAGACTCACTTGCTTGAAGCACAATTATCAGTTATTCCCCTGCTCAACAGCTTTCTATCACAGATGAATTCCAGATCTCTTGTTATATATTTTATTTCATTTTACTTAAGTATTAAAATAATTATTAAAAAATAATTTTAAATCCTTGAGAATCTAATATCTAGGACATATCTTAGTCTGGTTATATTTAAGATAGTATCTGAAGGTGATGGTCCTTTTTTCCATGTGTGGTGTCTGTGTGTGTGTGTGTTAGTGTGCTTTGTAATTTTGCATGCTGGACATTTTGTGTAGAACAGTAGATTCTGAGGTTAATTACACTCCTGTCAGAAATGGGTGTGCCTCTTCAGCCATTAGGCTGTGAGTAGGAATGGTTGTGTCACTGCTGTAGTTTACAAGATGTGAGCCTGTCTGTGCTTATGTTGAATGCATGACAGGTTTTACACCCCCCCCCCAGTGATAAACAGCTCCTGCCTTGTACTCTGGGTAAGACCTTGTCTAATTCTCACGCTGCATTTGGGGATGTGTGTGTCCCCTACATGTCTGCAACACAGAGAGAGGCCCCTTAGTGCTCCCATGCCTCCTTCAGTCATAGACTGCTCATATCTGGTCCTCAGGGTAAAGCCCGAATCTCCAGCCCTATCCCCACATTCAAGCAGCTTCTTGAATTGGAGGGGGGTTTTCTAAATGTGCCAGCCTCTTCTCAATATTAGACTATCCCCTCTGCAATTAGCAGGTGTCAGAGCAGATGGGTGGGAGATTTAATGTGGACCAGCCCTGCAGTCTGCACCCAGAGGGCCCACTGTCGGCTGGCCTGCTCCTTTCTCTGTGGCAGGCATAGAGTTTGAATGTAGAAGGTGTCCCTCGGTACACTGGTCCACCCTCAAGCTTAAGCAGCTAGTCCTTTTAGTTCTCTTGTTTATTTTTCAGCTTTGTATCTCCAATGGGCTCAAAATTTATGATTCTACAGGCTACCTGGTCTGTTCTCATTGTTCGGCAGGGAACTACATTTCTTATAACTTTCTGTATCCTGCACAGAAGGAGAATATGGAAATGTGATGAGTGTTTCACATTGTCCTTAAGATTCGCTGCTCCCGGGAACAAATCCTAATAAAAGGATTTGAATTCAGGAAAGGTTAAAATTCATCAGATGGTTGGAATTTTTTTTAAATCATTTTGATTTTCTAGCTAACTGGAATATATTATAATTTTAAAATATCACCTCCAAGCCTGAGCTTTATCTAATACATAGTTTGTATTACTCACAGCCAACCATGATAAGGCGTCCACCAACAATTGTTTGCTACATTTGTGGTCGTGAATATGGAACAAAATCTATTGGCATCCATGAGCCACAATGCCTGAAAAAATGGCATAATGAAAACAACTTGTTGCCTAAAGAGCTAAGGAGACCAGAACCAAAAAAACCACAAATCAGGACCATCACTGGTAAGTTTTAGGAAAAAAAAAGGTTCTTGGTTATATAAGGGGAGACTTCTCTACACTAACAAGAGTAGGGGTATTCTTTTCTTACGTGTTCAAGGAACTGAAATCCACATCCTGTACTGTTATGGCTACAGTCACAGGAAAAATTTATGGAACTCCTACCGAGAGTGTTGTCTTCAGATGCTGAGAAGGAAAGAGTCCATGTCTTGGCAAAAACAGTACAGGCAGAGGGACCTGTCTAGAATTTACTATGGTTCCCCAAAGTTATCTTCCTATATATCAAGCATAACAGTTAAAAACACACAAAGCTTAAAAAAACCTTTGTGTGCATCTGGAAATATATTTTCAAATATGAATGTTTGTGTTTGTAACACAAGCATACCAACAATTGTTTGCTACATTTGTGGTCATGAATACACAACAAAATCTATTGTCATCCATGAGCCCCAAATGCTTTTGGGGTCAAATAGCCAGATTACAAAATTGAATTAATTGGTCCACATGTGAAACAAGGAAGGTGAGAACTCTGGTGAGTCTGAAGCGCCAGCTCTGTCTATGTGAGACAGGTGGCCCCCGAGTTCCATGTGAGGGCATCAGTAAGTAGGTCAGCCTTGTGCGACTATGTCTTTCACTAAAAAATAAACTGGAAATCTAGACATCTGTATGAACGGTTCCTTTTTTTTTTCATTCTGTATTTAATATTTTGTAAAATACTGCAAGCCAGATGAATCTGGGACTCCATAAACTGCCAAATGTGGCCTCCTTAGAGAGTCTTATGCTCATTCATTTAGGTAAAAGAATAAAGTAGATTGAAGAAGAGTTTGACTGTGTGAGCTCAAACTTGCTCACATTTCTGCATTGTCCTTTCCTCAGGTAATCCCCTGCTTCTGCTTCAAAAGAAAACCTTTGTTGGTTTTAAGTGGATGGTCACTCAATTTATCCATCCTCCTCAAGTAACCATAGATTTGTAGCACATGAGGTACCTTCGAGGTCATTTGGTCCAAAGCACTCTTGTTGGAAATGCGAGCCAAAGAGTTTTCTGACAGCCCTCAAGAGATTTGCATGATAAAGTTCAAGATGCTGCTAAAAGCAACTATTCACAGTGCTTGCAAGAGGCAGCATCAGCATACAGAGGAAAAGCGCTTCAGACAAAAACATGCAGCTATTATAATTGAGATATGCCCACAAGGAGAGTGTTTACCTCATTGAAACTCTCTTCCTAACAGCTCTTATTTGGTCTCAAAAATGTGCTTCCTTAACTTACTATTTTTATTACTTTGTCTGCTTGCGCGTAATCATGAGAAGCCTAGAAGTGATGAGAGAACTAAGTGGTTTGAAAACCCTGGTGGATTCACTATTGTTATTAACTACACATGGAATAGGCAGGTCCTATGACTGTTCTCCCTGCAATTTTCCTCCTGGAGGCTACGCTATGAAGCTGTCCTTACTCTGTAAGCAGAAAATCCCATTCCTGTTTCCATCCCATGGATTTACCGGAGTCAGAGAGCTCAAATAGCCCTTCCTCCAGATCCTAAGTCAAAGCTGTAGGCAAGAACCTTGAGAAATATGACTGATCATCTTCAATGAGAATCAGCGAATGCTGTGAAGTTTTTGAATCCACATTAAAACTGATATGAGTAAGGAGAAAGTTAGTGCCCTTCTTTTTTCTACAGTTTTAAAAGGGCTCAAAATACATATTCATAACCTGCATAGAATACGATACTTGTTTTAGCCAAAGGAGAAATACTAGGTTGTTCTGGAGTTTAATTTCCCATGGAGGGGAAAAAAAAAAAAAAAAGAACACTAAAAGTAGGCATGTAAATGAATCTTAAGTTTTTCTATAGTTGTGTGACCCATACACAGAAATCATATGAGAATTGCCTGGGTTTTAAGGAAGAAATATATGCTGTGAAAATGATCAAAACTATGTAATATATTTTTGAGTGCCTGGAAAAATTTGGAGGACCTATTTTGAGTGATTCTAAGACATAGTCAATTTAATGTACTCAAGTCATTCTATTTAAATAAGGTTTATTAAAGCTAAATCCCACACTGTTTCTCTAAAATAAAGCCAGATGCCTTTTTTCCTATGCTGTGCCAGCGAAGATTATACATCGCTCAGCTGTCTTTGTTGTTTGTTTAAGGACACTTTTTTTCATCAGATTAACTATTCTGTTTGCATTCTTCACTTTAATTACTTAAGTTTGCTGCAAGTGTAGGGTCATAAAGAAATGGTACATTTTTAGGATATAATTCATCTTAAATTCACTCTCAACTGTCAGTTTTGGCCTCTAGGAACATTCCACTGAAGGATTACAGAGAGGAAAATACAAATACATGTTCTTTTCCTTTGTAAGCTTATATTTAGAGTCAACTGAAAGAAGGCCAAGAGTTATATTTGCAAGATAATAATGTGTAAGCAAAGATGTTAATAATTAGTGAAGAATGCATATCATAGCATATAAAACAATGTCTTCCCCTTTTTAAAATTCATGGAGTGAAAAACCTCTGTTTCATAGCTAACTTTGCTCAACCCTTGAAAGAGTGAGCTGTACTTTTTTTTTCTTTTCTTGGCAAAAGAAATAGGATTTGTTTAAAAGCCTCAGTCAACAGGTATTTCCTGAAAATATTTTCCATAGAAAGTATATGGGAATATAGTTCTCTAGAATGAAAGTGGATCCATTTTTACCATTTTCTTTTCCTTTTCTTTCTTTTTTGTTCCTTTTCTTTTTAACTTTCTAGCTAAAGGGTTCTATGATCTTGAAGCCTTAAATGAAGCTGCTTGGACAAGTGCCCAGAGCCAGCTGGTTCCCTGTAATAATTGTGGGCGTACCTTCCTGCCAGACAGACTGATTGTTCACCAACGATCCTGTAAACCAAAAGTCGCCAAGTAAAGCCCTTTCTCCCTACAGCAGCATTACAGGAATTAAGTCTTTTTGTAAGAGATTGGGATATGGCAGAGAGGAGAAAAAGTAGGTGAGGTGAATGAAGCAATAGGGAAAACTGGAATTGAACGAAGGCAGGCTAGCAGGGAAGCCAGGTGAGTGCTTTGGGGACACAAGTGTGGCCACGCTGTAGTGGGCTGATGTGCGCGTCTCAATGAGCATGTGCGGGTACCTGCATAGACGTGGGGGCATGTCACTCACACGTGACACACGTCACATTAGGCAGCATTACAAGCACGCTGTTCTTCATCAGAGATGGCTTTTTCGTCTCAAGAACATTTCAGAGCCAACTGGTGCCTTTCCTCCCATTCTATTTTCCTAAACAAAATTTTGAATCTAACAATTAGGGCTATTGTTCAATGAACTGAGGTTTTGGGTGGCAACCTCAGGCTACTCCTTAGTCCCAGGAAAGACTGGATGCCTTCCCATCTCTCTGCATTCTGAAATAAGGTGCCTTTCCCTGTTTTTAATTGAGTGATGGATTGGGATTCTTCTTCTAGCTATGAAAGCATCCAACAGGAGAGACTTTCAAAAGATCTGAGGACAAAGTACTAGAATCGTACTGAACTCATTCCCCCTTACCGATGGTGAGGCACGCTCCAGATCCAGTGCCAACCTCTGTCAGGAGATTGCTGCCATCTGATTCATCAAATGGGTGGAACCAGCTCTTTTCCTTCTCTGGATCAAGTCTAGTAAGAGTTCTTATTAGGGCTTATAGGTGTTTCATTGTTGAGGTCTGAAAGCCTGCAGGAAGTGGTATGCCTCCCCACCCAGGGGCCTCGCACAGTAATGGGTTGTGGTACTGCTCTGGATTTCAGTGACCTTGAATGTGTATTCACAGAGGTGGGGCTTTTCTGGGAGGGGGCCAACGCCTGGGAGGTGCTCTGCACAGGAAAAGTCTGCTCCCCCAGAAAGCATGGCTTTGCCTGGCCTCTCAGTCATTTTACTTGAGATCTTTGTTCATTTTATGGCTGAATTTCAGGACTATTCTGGATCTAGTGAGTGTATGCAAGCCTGGCATTCATGGGACCTTCCACAGCACAGTGAGCTCCAAATGAAATAAGCAAATTTATCCAGTGTAATATTTTGGTCCCACATCTCCACATTACAAAAGGGTTGGTTGGGATAATGGTGCCAATCACTTGGCTTTCCTGGCCTATGCCAGAGGAAACAGGAGAGGAACTTTTAAAAAGTCTCTTTTAGATACCTCTTTAGATTCCTCTTAAATAAGATTGTCATCTTGTGAAACACATAGCATGTAAGGACTCGAAGTTGATGGCTTAGTGCTTTCATTATGTTAACAAAAATGACAACAGCTAATAATACAGTGAGCACAATGGTGCTGTGTGAATATACATAGCTTTCTATAAATCCCACATCAGCTTCTTAGGTTTTATTCTTATGTTATACATGAGGAAACCGATACTCAGACTAAACGGCTACTTCAGGGTCTCACTGAACTTGAGTTAAAGGATGAATTAGGGAAGCAAACTTGGAAGTACTGGAATTCCAAACCCATAATCTTCTCCTTTGCTCTTTGTGTGCTAGATACCACCATTCATAAATTAACCCTACGAAAACACACATGATCTCAGAAATGAAAAAAAAATTAAATTGTTTAGTAATGAAGGCAGTGGGACTCTTACATACTGGCATTTTGCTTGCTGGCCTTGGTTTATCTTGAACCAAAGTAAAACTACAAAGTAAAACTACGAAGTTTGAACTACACTGTTTTTCAAAAAACCCTTCTGCAGTGTTGCTAATGGTCAAATGTCAAAAAGCCGGGGAAATAAAGCAAGAGCTCCAGCTTCAATTTTGAAATGAGTTGCCACTTGAGAGATTCATCGACACTTTGCTTTAAAAGCATGACACCCCCACCCCTTGCCATCCCTGACCCCAAAAAATCAAAAAACACTTTACCTATCTCAGCTATAGAGTCTGTGAGTTCTAGACTTGTCACTTTTCTCAGGAATGGTGAGCCAGCTAAGCCTCATCACAGTGCTGGCTGTGGGACTCCACTCTGTTCCACTTCAGTCCATGACATTATATATGAGCAGGTGCAGTTGTAATGACATCATTGAGAGAATTACCATCCTTTATCAAGACAAGTCCCCAAAGCAAAAGCAAGTAATTTCTTTCACGTTGGTTGGCATCTGCTGGAGCTAAGAATTTGAACCTTAAACTGGTTCCCATAGGTACTCTCCTAGATGAGGAAAAACATACACTAGATGAAGGTACAGGGCTGTCTTACTCTTGCCACTGTAATTATTGTTGGGGGAGCAGTATTATCACAGACATCCACAATGGTGCAATTCCTTCGCTGTCTTTTATGCAGTTACACACACACACACACACCGTAATTGAACTCCCCCTTAGTTGAGGTCACAGGAAGAATTCCAGGATTTCTCAATGCCCATGTGTATGTTGAATTCACACAAATGTTGCAGGCCATATCCCATCAGAGAGGAAGAGCAGGGGCTGAACAAGCACACCCTAGTAGCGGGTGTGGGCAGGAAGAATGTCCTCCCGCGGAGGATGTGGAAATGAGGTACAGCTCTATTATGGGGACTATTCGGGCAGTTTCTTCACAAGCAGCTTGGAAAGTACTTATTTCCAATGGGCGCCTCAGGATGACTCCTCAATGACAGACACTTCAGACTGGGAAGTACGATCCTGAGTCACCTCATGGAAAAAAGAAGCTGGTACTGACGGGCAGACCCAGGTGTGAACAGATTGAGGGCAGCGACCCAAAGTTGCTGAAAACAGCCCTGTACAATCCGTGCTCGCCTGTTCTAGACATTAGTGCCGTCCCTTCTTTACGCTCCTGTCTAAGACAAACCCATGTGGCTCTAATGCCAACTGAGGTCAGGGCAGGAAGTTCAGCCCTTTCCTTCCCTGGCCCGGAGGAGTGCCTTCCCTCCCCTGGCCACGGTCCACCAGCCTTTATCATGTATTGCTTTCGTCTGGCCCACTTGAACTGCTGTGCCTGTTTTTTGCTGCTCCCGCCCACTTTCTGTGAGCATTGTGGCCGGAGATGAAAAATGAGGTTTTTCCTGCACTTGGAAGAAACTACACAAAATGAGAAGCAGTCAGATTTCCAGAAGGAGCCAAATGGGATAATGTGGAGAGAATGTATAGCAGGGAAAACACTGCTGAGTTATCCTAGCATGGTGCACCTGTATGTGTAGTTCTTTTTAAATTTTGTTATCAAAAATTTCAAATAGATGCACTCATAGAGAAAGGCACAATGAGGTCTCATGTTCTCTGTGCCCAGGGAATTTGAGGTTGAATTTGAATGATTGCCATTTCAGTTACTACTCTGGGGCGCAAGCGGAAGGCCTGGTGGCAGGGAGAAGATGTGGGAGAAATTCCAGGGCCTCTTTGCCAACACCTTTCTATTCCCTCTTAGGGAAATGTGAGATTCAAGCAGGGTGGATAAAACCAAGCCTGAGTGTGATTTTTTAAAAAAAGGAAACCTGCCGTAGGCCTCACAGGCCAGGTATGTCCTTGATTCACACTGACCCCCCGCAGCCCAGGGCTTTTCAGACGATTCTTAGTTCACAGTGTTAGGCAAAGCTAATGGATCCCAAAAGTGTTGACACCCTAGTTCCCAAAACTTCTTGTGTATTGTTAAAGTGAAACTTGTATTACTTGACATGTCACAGAGACTTTACACATGGGATTGAAGTTATGGACCTTGAGATGAAAAGATTATCTTGTTTTCTGGGGTGCACCCCGTCTAATTTTGTGGGTTCCTGAAAAAGAAATAAGAAAGAAGAAAGTGAGAGGGATGGCAGAGTAGGAAGGTGCAACTCCCCGCGGCTGGTTTTGAAATGAGGGGAGCCATGTGTAGCAACCAGAGAGGCCTTTGGAGTGAAGGGGAACTCCAGCAAGGAAACTGGAAGCTCAGTCCTCTAACCACAAGGAATTGGATTCTGCCAACAACCTGAAAGGACAAACAGATTCACCACTGAAGCCTCCAGGGTGTAATGCAGCCCAACAACTTATTTTTTATCTGGGTTGAACTTCTAACTTACAGACCTGTAAAAAAATAAATGTGTTGTTTGAGCCACCAATTTGGTGATAATTTCTTGTGGCACCACTAGACAACCTTGTGTATGTGGGATAGGGCAGCCCCAATAAAACTCCTTTGAAGTTTTTGAGGTACAGCTCTCAAATCCATGAGGGGCTCTGGTGACCTTCACTGCTGGCATTAATGAGGAGGTAAATGACCATTTCACTGGGGCAGGTAACCCAGGGAATACCACCTGCAAGGCTTGCCACCCTGAATATAACCACAGCTATTTTGCAGAATGTATATCAATTCCAGAGATTTTTTAATGTTCTGTTAATATTTTCAAACACAAAATTGTCATAGCTACATATTTGTTTTAAATGATGGTGGTTTTTGTAAGTGGTGATAACTGTTACCAAGTGCTAAATGTTCCTGTCTTGTATTCTGATTCTAATTCTGAACATTACCTTCATTCTGTGCTTCATTCTGTGCAATCCTTCATTCTGTGCTAGATGTGAGAAGAATTGTGAGGCAACAGGGAGCTGACGTCTGCACACAGACTGACAGCCCCAGAAAGCCCTGGACACAGGTGAGAACATACCAAGCAGCAGTGAGGAGCACAGGCAGCACCACGGCTAAGGCAGGGGCATACTCACAGCCATCCCTACGGTCCTCTGAAGATAACGTGGGTTTATGAGTAAACTTGATCCAAGAAAACATCACTGAACAACACAAGATGACATGGAACTGTGCGAGCCTGGTATCCAGGCTCTAACTCCTGCAGCCAAAGCAGATGGAAAAATCTGACACTGCTAGGAAGCTTTATCCTAATTGACACGTTAGGAAGTTCTTTGGCATAAGCACTTCTGCCGCAAGCGTTGGTTTTTTTGGTTTTTTTTTTTTTTTTTTTTTTGCTGCATAGCTAATGGGCTGTAAGGCAGTTTTGCTGTGGAAGATAAAATAACTGGTTGACAGTTTGGTCTGGCAGTTTGGTTTCAAGTTTGGTTTTTTAACTGATGTAGTACTCCTATTTTTATGTTATATAAATACCGCGATAAAACAAAGTATGAAATAAGACAGTGTAAAACTAGATTGCATATAATACTAGAAAATAGCATATCAGTTTGCAAGATCTTGATAGTTTGCTAATCAGTGAGCCCTCATCCCTCCTCCTGCCCATCAAAATGAAAAGTTTACCACACTGAGCCTATTATAAAAGAGGCTGCTAGTAATTCATAGCAGTCATCGAAAATGTTACCGATTCTCTAGCTAATTTAGATTTCCTAGATGTCTTGAAAACGGTGGGCATTTTGTGCTATTTGAGAGTGGAAAAAAAAAATGATGTAGACAGCACGTTGGTATTTGGCACAGAATCTGACTTAGATGAATTGGTGAAGCCTAAGGACCGGGCATGGGATGGGACATTTCAATGCAGTCCAGCTTCGTATGGGTTCTATGTTAAGAAACAAACGCGTCCTGCATCTGTCAAAACGCAGGGTAGGTTTCCACAAGGCGACACAAAGTCCAGTGAGAAATAGGCATCCTAGTATTTGGAACCTGATCTTTTAATGAAGGAAGACATTTCAGTGGAAAAGAGAAAGTGTTCTACAGTGTGCTTTTAAATGAACGTCTCCATTTTTCGTCATTTTGGTGGGTTCTTTTACGACAAAATTGCCTTACGGCCACTGAGTTTTGTGGTGAAGGCGTTTACAGCAAACGACTTAGAATGAGGCTCCAGGGGTCTGCAGTGCTGGCCTCTGCGCACGGAGGTGGAACGGGCGCCCTGCAGGGAAGAACAGGTAGGGAGAGAAGAAACCCCTCCAAATTGTGGTCTACCCCAAGAATTGCAGCATTGGAGGTGTTTGGTTTTCTCTGTAATTGGCTGGTGGTCTTTGTTCCTCCACAGAGTTTGTCCACAGAATTTCTTGAAAACTAGGGAAGTGAGTCCCTGTGCCTTAACCTGGGGCATTTTCTAGAGTGCACTTGGCCTGGGGCAGTGGGAGGCACCGTAGGCTCAGTGTCCTTAACCTCCTGCACTGTGGGGTCAGCTTAGTAAAGAAGTTCCAAAGTTCACGTCTGGGTTACTTGCTCTGGCCAACATTGCCATTTCACTTCCTCTCTTTTTAACATGCTTCCTTCCCAACTTCTGTCACCAATATGGTATTGTCCAGACAGATGAACAGCCCAGATCCAGAAGGTGGTGAAGCAATTCCATATGCTTTTTTTTTTTTAAAGATTTATTTATTTATGCATACAAGAGCTGGGGTACAGGCCAGAGATGGGGGGAAGTGAGAGGATTCAGCAAAGACAGAGCAGGGAACAGAACAGGCAGATTGACTAAACCACTGCTGAGGGGAGCAGTAGGCAAGACAGGAGAGGTCTGCTGTGCCATGTGGGTAGCTCCCTGGCCAGTGGGGGCTTGACCTTGTGCTGTAGAGGCTGCAGATTGCTTCATAGTGTGGTACTTAACCCCTTGCGCCACCAGGGAGCCCCCCCCTCCCATATGCTTTTTAGCAAGAATTAGAAGGCAACCTCCTGGGACAGTCGGAGGCTCGGGAGGGCGGCAATAGCAGCCGCATGTGGTGTGCAGGTTGCTGGGAGAGCAGCATGGACGACAAGGCCGCGCCAGCCGCTGGCGCAGGGACAAAGATGCCAGTGGGTGGGGTGTGCAATGACCACCAGGAGATCAGAGACGAGGCAGCCTGGCTTCATCTTCCTGAGCCCTCAGCTTCTGGTAGGTGCTAAAGCAGGTTGGATGAGTCTTATGACCTGCCTGTTTTAGTTTGGGGTGCGGGACATTGGACCAGATGGCCTCTAGGGTCTCCCTGGTGGCGCAGTGGTTGAGCCCTGGGCTGCGAAGCTGCCCTCAGCCTCTGCAGCGCCGGTTCGATCCCGGCGGACCGGCAAGGGTCCCACATGGCGCGCAGACCTCTCCTGTCGCGCCCGCTTCTCCCCTCAGCAGTGTACGTCGTCAGTCTGCCTGTTCTGTTCCCCGCTCTGGCTCTGGTGAATTCTCTCACCCTCCCATGCTTCTGACTGTACCCAGTGCTTGTATAAACAAACAAACAAACAAACAAACAAATAAATGAATGAATGAATGAATGAATGAATAAATAAATCTTAAAAAAAATGATGGCCTCTAAGGAGAAAGGGGTGAGGGAACATGAATTAATAAGGTGATAAGGCCACATTTTGCATTTCCTTCCCACATTTGTCTTTTCCTCTTTTTCCTTCGCTCACACTGTCATGTGTCTGTTCCCTCCCTCCAGCCCCCATCCCACACCCCGCACCCGCACCCGGGTTCTGTGGTTCTGTGGTTCTGTTTTTCCTTTCCTAAGCGGGGCTCTTTTCCCACAGCCGGGTGAACACTCCGTCTCCGACCAGGAGAGGGCAGTCTTTGCAAGCGCTGAGCTCAGAAACCCAAACTGGGCGCAGGCCTGCCAGCACCCAGACGTGCTTCTTCATTTTTTGTTTACTCTTGAAGCAATCTGAAAGGGACCTATATTTACTCCTGCAGTCCTATCAAGTGGGTCCTCCATCCCTCGCCCCGCCCACCTTTTCCAAGCAATAATCATAAATATTTAGGGTCGAGATCACAAGTTGGCTTCATCACAGGCCATGTTTGGCCAGCTTTCTGACAGCACTTACACAGAATATCAAATGCAGCTATTTTGATAGCATGAGCGATTCAGGGACGACCGGTGCTTTGCTCAGTGTGTGATGTTGTGATGCAGTTGGCGAAATAGTTTGTGTTCTACCCGGCTTCTTTTTATTTTTAAAATGATTGTACAAGTCATTAACTTTCTGAACGGGCATTTCTTGGCCACCTGGCCGGTGTCCTGTGCTGATTGGACTGGGGGGGCGCATAGCTGACTGCAGCCAGGAGAGCCACGGGGTGGGGCAGACGGCTGTCACGGGCTCCAGAGAAACTGGATAATTAAGAAAGGAAAGTTCAGAAAAGAGAAAATGTGCAATGTGGAGTCTACCTCCCCGCTCCCAGGCTCTATGGTCTGTGGAACATAACCTGACAGTGTCCATGGACACAGCTGCGATCGAGTTAAGAGTATGGAGAATTCTTTTTCACATTTAGAGACTGGATTGAGGATCCAGAAGAGAAACAAAATGAAGCAATAAAGAAAATATTTCGGGAAGCTGGATGGAGAAGGTGGACAGCTTGTGAACATATAACCTGTGTTATCCTGTAAAGTTCTGTATTTAGAAGGGCTCCCTGCATGCTTTAATGTCTGTTGTTGCCATCATGAAACTCTTACAAATCCTTGAACAAGGAACCTCACATTTTCATTTGGCACTAGGGTCTGCAAATTATGAAGCTGGAGTCAGCGACAAATAGAAGTTTGCCTAAGGTAGGTGCAAGGAATTTACAATCTGCATAATGCCGTGGGAAGCTTGCATTTCTGGTGGAGTTTCAAATAAACAGGCGATTTCCAATGAGATGAGCACTAGAGGCCTCTCAGGGGACAAGAGCTCACATTCTCAGGAAAGAGGGGTGCCTGGAGCTCCAAGGCAGATCCCCAGAGTGCTGCTTGTTCTGTGGGTCAGAATAGGTGGGTGAAGCTGGAAAGCCTGGGGCCTCACTTAAGTTTAGGAGTGCTTGGTGCTCAGCCAGTCATTCATTGCCTTGTGAGACTTTGGTGCACAGTGCGATGGGGATTAAAGGGAGCTTTGGCGGCTTCTCTTAACTGACACTGTGTGTGGGGGGGGAGAGGCTTCCTATAAGGAGCTCTCAGTAGAAAGCCAGTTACACATCTGTATGTGGCAAAATATGTTCAGTGTGGTGCAAAATGCTTGACTTTTCCTTCTTGCTTTCTGAATATGATGTTTAGCTGGAAGAGCCTTCTCCTCCCCTAAGACTACAGGGTCCTTAAATTCCTAACAATTTTTAATTTTTGTATTTAGTCCTAACTCATCTGAAATTTTATTATGATAAGATGCATATTTCTTCAAAGAAGTTTTCCAGTATCATTGAGTAACAAAGCGGTCATTTTTACAAATGAGTCCATGTTTGATGTTTCATTCTGTCATATTCAGCTAGTTGCCTATTTCTGCATCATTCTCACACTGTTTGCGGATTTTGATATTGTGTGGCAAAGGCCTGTTTCCATTACAAATATTTTCTTGTTGTTTATTCCTCCTTCTGGATGAATCAAGCCTGTCAAGTAACAGAAATAATTCTGCTAGGTGATTGCTCGGCATTGAATCAAAGTGAAACATTTTTTTAGGAAGCTTTTTGTTTTATGTTTACAGTTTTCCATTGAGGTACATTAATATGCAATCTATATTTAAATCATAAATCTTTAATTCTGAGTGCCAGTCTCATGCTAATTTTTTGCTTTGCCCATAACAGTCATTTTGCATACTTTCTACACTTTGTGAAATTCTTGACACCACTTTGTCACAGTCATGCTCTCAGATAACTCTGAGGGAGGGGCAGTGAATACACAGAAAACTGAGCTTCACACTTGGAGATGTTCTAACTAGTAGGAGCGTCTGTTCTTTTCTTAAATCTTTGTTAAATTGTTCATTCTCTCAGGTATTCTAGAGAAGATTGAAAAGTTTGCCTCAGAGCCTGAAGATATCCATTTCAGTAGTTTCTCTATAATTGGATTGTTAAAATAGAAAGCCATATGAAATTAAATGCCAAATGCCACTGAAAACTACTGATGGTTGGAAAAATACTCTGTAAAGCTCACTATAGTTTTCAGGAAAAAAAACCTTCAGCTATCTTATAAAATGAGGGTATTCAGAAAATCCATTTTTTATTCATCTAGTTAACTAATTCTACTCTCCAAGGCTACTCAAGACATATGATTAATAATATTCCCTTAAAATTGCATCTTGGGAAGTGTTTTCACTTACGCTTAATGAAAAACACTTGGGAGCAACTGCGTTCTATGACGAAGTGACTAGTTATTATCCCTGTTTATAAGGTAGCATTAGTTTAAAGAGTAGTTGATGCTGAAGGCTAAAGGTTTTGCTTCTTTTTCGTAGCAGTATTACATCCAGACTTCAACAGAAGGATGGGCAAATGTGGGGGGGTATTTAACTGCAAAAGAAACAGAGGTCAGATTTGGAATTAAAGACCTAGTAGATAGTGACCCATGAAGATGTGCAGCCAGCAGGTGGCGACAGAGGCTCTTCTGGGTCCTCCAAGCCCAGGCATAATAAGTTATCCAACTTCTTAACCCATCATTAAGGCAAACATAATTTCAATTATCTATGGTCTCCTTGTTTGCATGGGAACAAGAAGAGGAGGAGTCGGGGTAGCGCAGGAGTAAGGAAAGCTTTTATTTAAAATCTGGTCCTTGCTGAAGAACTTTGTTTTCCCAAGTTACTGAAGATTCCAATTCATAAAGAACATGCATGTTTCTATAGCCTCTGTGCATGCTACCAATGTAAGGATTTTTTTTTTAATTGAGAGAGGGGATAAAATTTTAATCATCAGGAGTTGCAAGCTTAATAGTAAGACTCTTGGAAGATTTTGGTATGGCTTGTTAGTTCAAAAAGAGCTTATTGAAATGTCCCAACTATTAATGATTGCTATAAAAAGCAAAAATTTTAAAATCCCAAATGTTTTCATGCAAGCCCTGAGAGAACTGAGATGTTCTTCAGAGGAGGATTTGTAAGAAGTAAACTTCTCTACTAGGTCAAATTAGCATTTCCAGATCACACCAAAATGAAAGAAGAGATTATTCTACAGGATGGTCCTCAAAGATTTATTCTTAAACATATTTTAGGGCCTTTCGTTAATTTTTAAGGTATAGTGAGTGGAAACAGCATACTTTGGAACCTAGAGTTTGAATTCAAATCTCATTTCCACCACTTACTATCCTTGGGATCTGAGTAAATTGTTGTAATGGCAGGAGAACACAGAGCAGGATCTCTATGATCTGAGCAGACGGGGTAAGAAGTCCTGGAGCCCTCGGTGGCTTTCACAGGCTTTTATTGTGTATGTGTAGGGGCAGGAAGAGAGGGAGCAGGATCTCTGATCAGAGCAGACAGGGTGCCCTCGCCGGCTTTTTCCAGGCTTTTATTGGGATTTTACCAGGCACACGGCAGGCAGGGGTATCTTCACTCTTTCTGGGCTTTCCGGCATTCTCTGGTTCTTTCTGCTTCTCTGCTCTCGGTTCCTCTGCTCTTCTCATGGCTCTGCCGGTGTCCCCATGACACCGCCCTTGTAAGCCCAGTCTCAGCCCAGGTGAATCTATCTACCTATGCCCACACCCTACTCCAGGTGCCCGCCATCAGGCCTGCATTCAGGACCACGGGGATCCATCATCAGTCCTAATGGTGGGAGGGCAGAAAAGCCTGATAACTTCTTTCCTTACCCTACAATTGCTCAGCCTTTTCTTTGCCTCAATTTTATTTTAATCTGTAAAATGGAATTAATATTTATCTCAGTATTGTAAGTTATCAATAGGAAGCACTTAGAACAGTAAAGTCATACAGAAGTACTCAACAGACATTGGCTATTTCGTCAGACAGTATTTGATGTTTGTTGGTTCCACTGCACTTCCCAGCCAACCTTACAGTTAGTTTCGTAGTTGTAGCCTATAAACTGGAAGAGGAGGGAGGTAGTTGAGGGTTGGTAGCCCTTGAGATCTCTCTTTCCCTGATGAAGAGAATTTGGAAGCCAAGTGTTCCATAGGCTAAAGCCCAAGACGGAGGAGAGTCACCAGCCCTCATGAGGATTTGATGAG
Organism: Talpa occidentalis; assembly: GCF_014898055.3. Classification (NCBI taxonomy): domain Eukaryota; kingdom Metazoa; phylum Chordata; class Mammalia; order Eulipotyphla; family Talpidae; genus Talpa; species Talpa occidentalis. The sequence goes on along the minus strand of NW_023601322.1, from coordinate 82,465,330 downwards.
GGTGACACATTTTTGTTGTGTTATGTCAGTGAGCTTTCAAGATTAATTCATTACCCCAACATGGTTTCAATGTGTAAGGAAGACGTAAGATTTGACTATTAGAAATTTTTTGTAAGTGTTGCTAGTTCCAGATAATGACTAATAAAATACCACAATAAAATAAGGAGCAGACTAACTTCCAGTTTTAAATAAGCAGAATGTAATCTTGAGAGAAGGGACTCTGTATTATTTACCATTGAAACTGTGGTACCTAGAATAGTGCTTGGCACATAATAGGTATGGAATAAGTATTTTAATGAAAATATTATACATTTTCAATATGCATGTGTAGGGTAAAGAAAAATGTCAGGCTTTTCCTCCCGCCATCAGTATCGATGATGAATCCTTGCGGTCCTGAATGCAGGCCTGATGGCGGGCACCTGGAGTAGGGTGTCAGCATAGGTAGATGGGATTCACCTGGGCTGAGACTGGGCTTTTAAGGGCGGCGTCACAGGGACACCGGTAGAAGCCGAAAGAGAAGCCGAGAGAGAAGCAAGAGAAGCAGAAGCTGAGAGAAGGCTGGAGAGCCCAGATAGAATGAAGACTTGCTGGGGGCTGGGAGGCCTGCCAGCCTCCCGGCCCCCCAGAACCCTTACCTGCTGTGTACCGGGTAAATCCCAATAAAAAGACCTGCAAAAAGCCACTAAGGACTCTGATTCCTCCTTTACCCGGTCTGCTGGATCATAGGAAACCTGCACCGTTTCTATTCCTGCCTCCTACAGCATGATACTTTTAATTTATTATTATTATTATTTTTAAAAATTTATTTATTTATGCATACAAGAGCTGGGGTACAGGACAGAGGTGCGAGGGTTGAGGACTCACCAGAGACAGAGTGGGGAGCAGAACAGGTGGATCTACTGAAATACACTGTTGAGGGGAGCAGTGGGCGAGACAGGAGAGGTCTGCTGCGCCATGTGGTAGCACCCTGGCCAGGTATCGAACTCATGCTGCAGAGGCTGTGGATAGCTTCACAGTGCTGTGCTTAACCCCTTGCGCCACTAGGGAGGCCCTAGATGCTACTTTTTATACATCGTCTAGGACACAGAGTTAACACCATGATATTTGCCTTTGAGTATATCATCCAGATAAGAAGACAAAAAAAAAAAACGCTTCTCTCCCCTTTCCTGTTCCCAGCCCCACCCCATTCAAAAACCAATGACAATGCGGTTTCAGCTAAAGAACATGCTAACTGATGCCGCAGACGAAAGATGGCACACGGCAGAGTGCACAGGCTGCCAACCACTGGCACATGAAGAAGAGATGATATCTCAATCGGTTAAAGAAAGAGAAAAATACAGATTTAAAAAACAGGAAACAGTGAAATAACCAGAATACCTGAGATTTCAAGTGCTAGTGAAGACGGGCCAGCCAAGGGGAAAATACGTGTTGGGGAGAAAGAAACAAGTTAAATGATATATGGTTTACCACCTACAGCCCCCCTTCAGGACTAAAGTTCTCAGCAAAGACCCTTCCAGAAGCTGCCTTCAGGTGAAGAGAGCCATCTGTGCGAAGGACCCATCCTTTTTGGAGGGACAACCCATAGCCAATGACTGATTGATCCTCAGATATGAAAACTGAGCCTCTTGCTTCAATGAGGGTCATTTCTGCACAGTTGTCTGAGCCTCTGCTCTGGGGTAGGTAGTAAGGATGAGACAAACTTATGGAAGGTGACAAAAGCCAGGAGGAACCTAGACTTGTTGGAGCATGGAGAAAAAGAGTCATTAATGACTCCTGAGGAGGGCAATAGAGGCTGGGAATGAATTGGTCTGGCCATGGAATGGACAGTAGAGAGAGGTAAAGAGTCTACATTTGGAAAAGCAAAAATCACTTTCAAGAGTTCTCCGCAACAGACTATGGAACCCTCCAGTGCAAATCCACTGTGGAGACATCAGAACATTTGCCTGGAATGCATTTAGTCTTTCAGAGTCCACTTAGGACTCTGAGCTACAGCGTTTAATAAAAACGGAGTGAAATTCCTTCCTGACTCCATTTCAAATAGAATCATTTGGCTGAAGAGGAGTTTGAGGAGTAGCCAGAGTTAAAGGTGAATTCTAGGTTTCTTGCGGAAAATCTCAGCATTTGGTGACCTTCCCCGATAGAGCTTTGGGACTGTGAAGGAATGAGCTATTGAAATGAAGACAGCACTTCAAATGGAGAGCTGACCACAGCTGCCTCATATTTTCCAGTGAGTTCTTCATGCTCAGTGATGACAGTGGCCACAGAGTTCAAAACCAACTGACAGGAACATTCTGTCAGGAGAGAGAGAGAGAGAGAGGAAAACAGAAGCCAGGGCCAGTAGCCAAGAGTAGTGAAGTAGACATTAAAAACCATGGAAAATATTGATCAACGTATATAGTCGTTGTTTAATGTGTTAAGTTTTCCAGACACAACTTACAAAACGTTTAGGACCTTTTCTCAACTAACAAGAAGACGGGTTTCTTTCTTCCCAACTTACTTTTTATTCCTTATCTCTCGTTTTGAAGATGGTACAAATGACACTGACAGTAGCAGGACATCACGTCTTTGATGCTGATCACTCATTTGCAGACCCTAGTAAATGTCATCAATGGAGTCTTGGAAAACCATTTTGACTAGAGCCATTCTAGAAGTGTTGATTAAATATTTAAATAAAAGCTCTGGGGAAAGGTTAGCCTTTTAAAATGTTTTTGCAATGGGGCCGTTAGCTCAAGAGAACTTGGCACGCTGCACCAGTGATCCCAGACGGACAGAGCAGATGTTATAAGGTGTCAACGTGGGAATCTGTGCATTCAAAGGGAAGAACAAAGAGGGGGCATCCTCAGGCGGATGTGTGCACTGAATGATTTTGACACTAATGAGCATAATAGGAGGGGAATTATCTGCCTTCGAAACTAATTCAACAAACATTTTTTGAACCTCTACCCTCTGCTAAGCACTGCAAGGGAGCATATTTGCAAATATATGAAGAATTGGAACTGGTAAGGCTTTTCGAATTCACAAAGATGAGGGAAGAGAGACTATGGGCGTAGGGAAGGAGGGACAACGAGGATGGAATGAAACTTAGAATTGGACAAATTAGAAGAGCCGAGTGTGGACTGAGTGGCCACGGATGCTGAGCAAACGTTGCTCAAAAAATGCCCCTTGTAAGTCACAGGAGTCCCTAACTGAATCAGGGGGTGCCGTGACTTCTGGGTAGAGGCGCCCTGGAGTCAGGCTGCCTGGCCTTACCTCCCAGGGCTAGCACAGCAGCTGAGAGGCTTGGGTGAGGCTGGCTTGTTTCCCCATCCCGTGGGATTGCTGCAACTTACTCATTAATAAAATAATTCCTAGCAAGTGCTCTACATAGTGCCTCATGCCATGAAGCCCTGAATAGATTGGCAGGCGCTCTAAGGTGGGCGCACGGGGGCAGACTGAGTGTAGGGGAGAGATCCCTGGAGGACTCAAAGGGGCACCTGTCCTTAGGATGTGGTCCTTTCACAAGCGCGCCCCCCCCCTAAATCCCCTAGGGGATGGAAATGGAAAACTCTTTGGAGTCCATTCTCTTTGGAGTCATTCATCTCCTTGCAGACCTCCAGACAGACATGTGATTTCTTTTCTCTTAAGTTAATAGTTTAGAGTGTCTTCGTGCCTGATAGACTGCAGGGACCTTCTGGTGAGACTTCAGCAATTTTCTCAATTTTTGCTTAATAAGAATAATTCACTCTAAGTGCCAAGCCGGTATAAATAGTTTCTGACAGATGAAACAGTTTTTAAATCCTGAAGAGCTTTTTATTATTCCTTGGGAAAAAACCTTTCACGCTTACGACTGTCTCTGAGCCTTGCAGGCTGGTCGTATGGGAAGGGCCCTCACTCTTGAGAACAAAGGGAGACCATGTTTTCTCAAAACGCGGGCCTGATTGCTCTGCACCACTGAGGCTCCCTCTGATCCAAACTTCAAGAGCCTGTTCATTCTGGGCATAAATGCATCAGCAAGAGCAGGACCAGCCAGATTCACAGGATCTCCGTGTCAGCACTGCCGGGTCCTTGCATGACAGGTGACAAATGGCCTTTCTTCTTTTTCTTTCACCCTGGCAACCCCTGACACATCTGAACTCTTGCTCTTGCGTCTTCTCTGGCTTTGAGGCTGACAAAGCAGCTGCGTGTTAAGCAGAGGTAACATAGCCTTTGAAAGCGTGATTTGGACTTTCTTAAGCTCCAGATAAGAATAAATTAAAGAGGAGAGATTTAATTTGCCCCAAATGGCAATATATTCTGACAGGAGAGAAGAATAGCATATTTGGGGTTTTTCTCATCCCTGTTTTCTGCATTAATTTTAACTCCCATCAGACGCACCAAAGCCAGCTGATGGAGGGGGTATCCGTCTCCTATCCTCTCTCCTGAGCCTGACATACGACTTTCTGGCTCTTCACCGATCTTTTCCATCCTCCTGACATCACTGTGTGTGAGCTGGGTAGAAAACTGCAGGGTGACTTTGTGTATATGGTTGTGTGTGGATCAGTTAATAGAAAGACCCACAAGCAGGCCTTCCTGAGATGCGGTGTTGGGGGACAGCTCTCCAAGAGTCTCTCATGTTTCTGCACACCTTGCAAAAAGAAATACTGCCCCCCTTTCCCCACCCCCAACCTTGTTTTCGAGGATGCATACAGTTTTTAACTTCTGGTTTATATAGTGAACAGTTTTGGGAGACAGACTGTCTCCCTCTAGAGCAAAGCGCAGGTACTCTCTGTCCATTATGAACTTTTGGGTTCGCCGAGCTCAGTGGTCCCCTCCTATAGCCTAAACCACAGTCAGTGCAGGCTTGTTATGACACCCCCCCACACACACTGCATTGTCTTGTGGGGCCTGGGGCTCAGGAACTAACACAGAAATGTTCCCGCTTTTGATATGTGTATGGTAAACTGTTTTTTGTCTCTGATGCATGAGTCCTGTGTCTTCTACAAGCCTCCATGAAACTGTGGCAAGCTTGCTTTTTTACATGTTTGTATATAAGTTAAAATCTGAGACCTGAGCCTCCCTGGTGGCCTAGGGGTAAAGTCTCATCACTGTCCCTGCTGCAGCCTGAGTTGGATCCCTGGCCAGGGAGCTAACCACATATGGCACAGCAGACCTCTCCTGTCTCGCCCGCTGCTCCCCTGAGCAGTGTATTGCAATAAATCTGCCTGTTCTGCTCCCCGCTCTTTCTCTGGTGAATTCTGTCACCCTTGCCCACCCCCTGTACCTCTGGCCTATACCCTAGTTCTGTGCAAAAATAAATTTTTAACATTTTTTAAAAAGACATCTACTTAAAAATAAATAAATAAAATCTGAGCCCTTTCCAGTTCTTGACACATAGGTCCATGTAAAATGATCCTAAGAGATACACTTTGTGGATAGGTCAATAGCTCTGATGAGCGTGGTCAGTGTGCTGACTGCTGTGGCACTGTGCCACGCTGCCCCTGGCCCTCTGCTTTCTGACAAGTGTCTCTAGCAGGAGCTGCATGCAGTCTCCTTGGATCATCTTAAAAGTTGCCATAAAAGCATTCACCTTGCAGGTTACTTTGACATTATCAGACCTTTGATCTGTGCACTAAAAGCTAAGCCCCTGTAAAGGGCTAGAACATTTGTGTTTGAGCCAGCACACAGGTCTTTGTTTCCCACTGACCCAGTCACTCTTTCTCATTTATCTAGTCAAATTGTTTGTGCACTAACCTGAAGATATGTTTCACAGAGGTGGATTAGACAGACTCACTCCTGCCTTCATAGAGCTTGTAGATTAATAGGAAATATTAGAAGGAAGAACTACTTAAGGAGTCATAACTATAATGAAAAAAAGAAATCCTCAAAGTACTATGAAGCATGATAGAGGATGTAGTATAACTAATTTTTATTCTCTCAAAATTTAAGAGTTTTTCAAGCCTTTAAACAACAGTGAAACTTACGTAGTGACATAATACATTGTAACATCAATAAATTTTTTTTTAGATAGCAAAAGTCAGCAAATAACCATGGTACACAACAACTGAGAATTATTTTCCTTCCCTTTATTTTTGGTTTTTACTCTAGCAGGTAAATGAAAAATAAGAGTTATAACATATAATCTTCACAATTTTGCCCAAACAAATTAACATAGCCTACTAACAACATGCATTTTTGGAAGGTTTCTTGAAGATATCTCTAGAGAAAGAAAATGTTGCATTATTGATAGTCTTTGAGAAGTTGAAGTTTGTCTGGTTGTTATGTAGGAATTAGAAGCTGAAGGCAGTGTGAGAAAAGAGGCACATTTCACTTCTCAAAGCAATAAGGTAAACTTACCTTGCCTGACCTGGAAAATGGCAAGCACCTGACCTCTTAAGTATTAGAACAAAGTCACAGAAATAATTACAAGGTTGGGTGGTACAGGGGAGCAGAGGGGAGAGGTTTCAGGGAACAAGGGTGGGAATGCATATGAAACAATGATTAGTTACAAACATTCTAAATAAAAATATTTTAAAAGCAGAGATGTGAGATTTTCTAGGCAAATCTCAACCTTGTTCAATTGACAGCTTTGATTTGAGCAGAAAAATGATAAAACAACAGAATCATTTGGCATCCTAGAGCTGCAGGGAATAGTCTGTAATACCATAATTGTTATCACTGTCTCCCTTTTTCTCTGCATCTCTGTCAAGTGGTGGTGTTCTCTGAATTATTCAAGCATGAACAACATTATGAAGATAATTTACTAAAATCTATAAAATTTTGCCTACTTTTGCCAAGACCTAGTCCTAAAATCCACAAAATAAAAAAGCTATTGTTGGTAGCCTATGAAGAAAGGAATGGATCAGGAGGGATTTGGCCCAGGATGGTAAAGAAAAAGAAGGTATTATTATGTTCATCCAGATGAAAGTAACCTAATCCAGTTGAAATTCTTCGTTTAAGGTGGTGCCAGAAAGGAATTTATTTTTCTTTATAGTAATGCTAGGACTTGAAAGAAGGTATCCAGCAATTAGTTAGTTCATGGGAAAGGAAAAATTCATTTGTGTTTGTATTACTAGAAATGAGGGCAAAGCAGCCAAGCTGTGGTAGACCAGTTCTCTCATCTGTGTGCAATGGTAGATGTTATCTCTGTTGCTCCATGCATTGCTGCCTGGGAATCTGGGTGGGGCGGAGGCTCTCTGCCAAGACTCCAGAGCTGATCCATGCTATCTAGCAAACCACACTGCTCCCAGCTATTCCACTAGCTTGGTGACCCTCACTCACCATGCAGTTCTCTTCGCACAGGGATGGTTCAATGTGATGGTGCCTTGCTCCTAAGAGCAAATATAATACAAATTATTATAAGCTTCCTGGTTTTTCTGGAGCATTGTTACATGACTGTGCTGTCACTAACTCTGTTGGTAGCACAATAGTTTAACCTTAGGGGATCCCTAACCTTTCCATCAAGCTCATATGAAAGTTCAAAAGACAGCAACCCTTTTTTGTATTTCTTCTTTCCTAAAAGGGAATGATTCCTGGGGCCAGATATGGAGCCTGGGGTTAAAAAACACCTTTTAAGGAAGAAGCCAGCTTCCATTGATTGTAACTGGAAATATCCATGTGGTGTTTAATTTCTTCCTTTGTATCCTATGCTGGCAGTTTCCGGCACCTGATAATAAAATTCTGGTATTTCCTATAGATTCTTGGTAACTGGTTCTCCTTTATGTCAGTTACAGCTTATAAAATAATGCAGATATGTAGCTCATATTGTATTGATGAAGACTGTTCTCCTATTGCATCTAAGTCAGTCTCACAATGACTAAACAGAAAACAATTGTGTTTGGGTTTGTAATGGCCTTCTCAGTCCTACCTGTTGCCACCAGAATGTCTCTATGTGATACTGCCTTGAGAATTTTGTCAAGAGTAAGTCTGTTTGATTTAATGGTAATTGAACATGAAGCAATTATTTTCTTGTTCAGAAAAATACCTACCAAAATTTCCAATGTTAGTGTGAAGTGTCGTGATTTCATCAAGATTATAGAAATTATACTTTTGTTTCATTTTTTTAAAGATTTATGGATTTATGCATACAAGAACTCGGGTACAGCCCAAAGGTGTAGGGGGTGAGAGGATTCACCAGAGGCAGAGCGGGGAACAGAACAGGCAGACTGACTGAAGTACACTGCTGAGGGGAGCAGCGGGTGAGTCAGGAGAGGTCTGTTGCGGCTTGTGGGTAGCCCCCTGGCTGGGGATTGAACTCATGCTTCAGTGACTGTGGATAGCTTCATAGGTTGTGTCTTAACCCCTTGCACCACCAGGGAGGCCCATACTTTTATTTTTAAGCCGAGTAGAGAAGATCTTGTCTGTTTACCTGCCTAGAGTTGTAAGTACAGAGTCACCTAGGGTCTTAAGCGCAGAGATGTTTAGCTCAAGTACTAGTGTTTGGACCAGCTACATCACAGTCAATTGGGGAACTTCAAAAATTAAAAAAAAAATAAAAATTGAAGGCACTGATGCCAGGAATTCCTTTTTTTTTTCTCTTCCCCCCCTTTTTTTTTTAATTTAGAAAAGGGACTATTAAATTAGTAAAGCACACAATCAATTTCTAAGATTGTTTATGTTAATAGGTATAAATACAAAAGCCTATGTGAAATATTTAAGCAGTTAATTTTTTTGTTGTTCTGAGGCAAACTTTGGAACCAGTGCTGGGTCTCTCAATCGATTTTAAGGCATGTCATGTTTTGAGAACAGTTTTTAAATTCTTAAGATACTTTAACTTCTTTTTACTCTAAAAGTTTCCATGAAAATCTGAAGAAATAAATGACTTCTGATCATGCCAAAATAAGTGTCCTGGCCACATTAATATCTTTGCTTTTTCATAAAAGCAAAAGACCCATGTGGTTTGGGCAGAGCCAGCTCAGACAAACCTACATAACGTGTCACATAAGCTTTAGGTTCTCTGGAGCCTTCTTCTCGTCCATAGTTGCCTGGGTGTCTGTACTGGTTAGGATAAATTAGGTTACACCATGGAAATGAATAGCCCCCAAATCTCAGTGGCTTAATCCAGGGAAGTTTATTTACTGAACACGCTGCAGATCTCTATGATCGACTATGGCTTTACCATACAGCATTTTGTCTCAGGCCCAGGCTAACAGAGCAGCCTCTGTTACGAACATTGGTGGTGATTGTGGCAGAGTGGCAGGGAGGACCTGCTGAGCCTCGTGCAGGCTCTTAAGCTTCTGCCAGCCATGCCTGGATTCCACAAGAAGGGTGCACGAACCCCCCAAGAGGAAAGGATAACAAATGCTGGAGAATCAGCGCACACCACATAATTCTCTTTAGAAAATAAATAATGTTGGTCTTAAAACCAACAGAAAACGAGTTTTTATGGAGTGCCTACCATGTTCCTGACTCTGAGAATTCAACAGTCAATGGAAACACGAAATCCCTGAATTCTTGGGACTGTCAAAGAGGGTGGAGGGGGAGTCTTTGGAAAGAGGCAGGAAGGGGAGTAAAAACAAGTATCTTTCATGCAAAACAAAGCAGGATCGAAGAATGAGAGTGATGGGAGTGTTGGGAGTTCCGTTTAGACAGAATAATCAGGGACGTGTCTTGTGAGATATTTGGGTACAGAATTGAAAGACTGGAGTTCATTCCAAGAACTGGGGGAGAAACTTTGAGACACAGAGTAACAATTGCAAAGTTCCCAAGGCAGAAGCATGTGTGGCCTGACAAACTGCAGGAGGACCCAAGTGCCTGAATAGACACCCCCTCTCCAAATGGAGAGAAGAAGAAAATGGGGTGACAGGTCTTAAATATATTCAAATGATAATGCAAGGCTGATCCCGTCAGATCTTAAAGCTCAAGTCGAATCCTCTTTAATTTGGTGCTTCCCCTGCCAGGTCCACCAGAGCAGAGGTCTTACCTTCCATACCCCATGGGGTGATGTTTTGTACCCACGGCTTCACCAGGTTGTAGTGGGATCCCCCACATTCTGGGCAGCCTGCTCCCACTACTTAGATGGAGGCCATCTGACCTGTTGACAGTAAGATGATGTTCTCCACATCTGAAGCTAAGGAGGGTGCCCCTGTGATCTCTGAATCACCTTCAGAGTTATTTTTCTCTTGGCATGAAGAACAGCCCACCCTGGAAGTCAAACAGCTCTGAGACCCCTCTTGTAAAATACAAGAAGTCCAACAGGCTTCCTTCATCCTGCTCATATCCTTTCTCTTCATTTCAAGCTGGCAGTTTTTCTCCTCAGTGGCTGAACCATGATCTCCATGGTTCACAATCACATCACTCTCTGTATCAAAGGATACTTCGAGTTCCATCCCCAGCCAGGGAGGTGACCCACATGGTGCAGCAGACCTCTTCTGTCTCTCCTGCTGCTCCCCTCAGCGGTGTGTTTCTGTCAAACCACCTGTTCTGCTCCCCGCTCTATCTCTGGTGAATCCTCTCACCCTCCACTCTTCTGGCCTGCACCCCAGTTCTTGTATGCATAAATATCTTTTAAAAAAGGGGGGGATACTTGGATACCTGATCACATCCTTTACATTTCTCTCCTTGACATTTTCTCATTTTTTGCTGTGTAGTTAGGCTTTATCAGATCTTTAAGTTCTCCCTCCTATTTGCATAACATTCCAGCTTTAAGTCATTACTCTCTGCACATTTTGTGATCAGTAGTCAGGAAGAAGCAATACACGCTTTCAGTACTACTTAGAAATTGTTTCAGCTAAATATTCAGTTTTATTGCTGGCAAATTCACCCTCCACAAAATTCTAAAAACAAAATTGGGTCAAGTTCTTTGAAACTTTATAGTAAGGATGGCCTCTCTTCCAGTTTTCAGTAACATGGGTCCTCATTTCCATGGGAAGAGTCTTAACCATCTGGATTTCTACCAACATTCTTTTTTTTTTAAAGATTTATTTATTTATGCATACAAAAGCTGGGGTACAGACCAGAAGTGTGAGGGGATGAGAGGATTCACCAGAGACAGAGTGGGGAACAGAACAGACAGATCAATCGAAGTGCTCTGCTGAGGGGAGCAGCGGGCGAGACAGGAGAGGTCTGCTCGCCATGTGGGCAGCTCCCTGGCCAGCCAGTGTTTGAACTTGTGCTGCAGAGGTTGCAAATTGCCTCACGGTGAGGTGCTTAACCCCTTGAGCCACCAGGGGGCCCTCTACAAACATTCTTTTCAAGATTACTTAGGTGTCTCCAAGATTGAGGCTTTTTAGAGCTCTCCTGTCTGTATGAGCTCTCACAAGTATTGCTCCCTATGATTCATCCATGTCAAGGTTGGGTTTTCCCAGCATGCACCTCAAAACTCTCCCAGATCCTCATGTGCGGGTATTTGTTATAGCACATGTATACCACGTGCTCTCTAATACACAACAGAAAGTTATTTCTCCTTGTTTTGGGGGAAGGGAAGGCCAAGATCATGGCCTGGTGAATTTGCTGCCTGGTGAGGACTCACTTCCCAGTTCATAGACAGCCATCTTCTCTCTGTCCTAACATGGCAGAGGGATGAGGGAGTTCTCTGAGGTGTCTTTGATAGGTGATTAGTCAATAGCATTAATGAGGGATCCACCCTCATGACCTGATAACCTCCCCAAGGTCCCACCTCCTAGTACCACCAGATTGGGACTTAGAATTTCAACCTATCAATTTAGGGGAATGCAAGCATTCAGTTCATAGCAAGCTCACTGGACATTTTAGAAGGAGTAGTTTAGGTGAAATGATAGAGACTGAAAAGCTTTTTTTGAGCTTTAAGAGGGCTGCAAACAGAATTTGGAGAGCAAATACGGACTTTTTGAAGAGGCTTCCCTGTAGATGGGAACAGGTAAATAAGGCTCACTGCTTAGTAGCTATTTTTTCATTACAGTTGTACCATTTTATACACCTATGAGCAATACTTTAAATTGTTCCACATTCTCATGAGTACTTGGTGTGTTCAATTTTTTTGTCTTAGCTTCTCTAATGAGTATGAATTTCTAGCTCATTTGGTTTTATATATTTATGTATGATTGATAGGCTTCATTAGGTGAAACTGAATAGGCCCAGACTTTCTTCTTGGTAAGGTTTTTTTGTTTTTTTTTTTTTAATAGAGGCATGCTTTATTTATTTATTTATTTATTTGTTCGTTCGTTTTTGTTTATACATGCACTGGGTACAGTCAGAAGCGTGGGAGGGCGAGAGAATTCACCAGAGCCAGAGTGGGGAGCAGAGCAGGCAGAAGGACCAAAGTACACTGCTGAGGGGAGCAGCGGGTGGAAGGAGAGGTCTGCGCGCCATGTGGGACCCTCCTCTGGTGGCCTGGGAGCAGCCGGGGATCGAACTGGCGCTGCAGAGGCCGTGGGCAGCTTCGCAACCCAGTGCTCAACCGCTGCGCCACCGGGGAGGCCCTCTTCTTGGTAAGGTTTTGATCAATTTTTAGCATATAAAGTTTTTCATAGTATTGTTTTATTGTTCTTTAATCTCTGTAGTGTTGATACCCTTTTTCAATTACAAGTATAGGTCATTTATATTATTTTTTTCTTAACAGTCTAGCTAGAGTTTTGTCAATTGTATCGATCTCTTAAAGAGCCAGCTTTTGGCTTCACTTAGTTTCTTGTTTCTATTTTCCATTTCACTGACTTCTGTACTTTATAATTTCTTTCTTATTTCTTATTTTGGATTTACTTTGTTTTTCATTTTCTAGTTTCTTGAAGTGAAGCATAGGTTGTTGGCTTTAGATTTTTCTTTCTGATATAACCATGGAAAGCAACATCTTCCTCTATCCAGTGCTTTTGCAGCATCTACAGATTTTGGTGTGTTCTATTTTCTTTTTTTTTAAAGATTTATTTATTTATTTATACAAGAACCAGGGTACAGGCCAGATGTACAGGAAGGTGAGAGGGTTCACCAGAGACAGAACGGGGAACAGAACAGGCAGACTGATGAAATACACTGCTGAGGGGAGCAGCGGGCGCGGCAGGAGAGGTCTGCCACGCCATGTGGGACCCTCGCTGGCCGGCTGGGATCGAACCGGTGCTGCAGAGGCTGTGGACAGCTTCACAGTGTGGCGCTCAACCACCTGTGCCACCAGGGGAGGACCTAGTGTGTTCTATTTTCATTGTCATTCAATCCAAGTTCTAATTATCCTGTGAATAATTTTTAAGCCATGGCTATTATTTACTTTCCAGATATTTAGTACTGTTCTAGACATATTATTATTGATTTCTGTTAGTGCCTTTATGTTAGAGAATTTGCTTTGTATAATTTCGCTCCTTATGGTATTATAAAAATGTGTTACATGGTCCTGCACATGGCCTCTCTCTTTCATGGCATTTTGTGAGCATGCAGGAAAAAAACGTGTATGATCTAGGTTTTGAATAGAGTGTTCCATAAATTAGATGAAGATGATTGACAGTGTCGTTCAACTGGTCTGTAACTTTATGGATTTTCTATCTTTGTTCTATCATTGACTGAGACTGGTACAGGTGTTCATTTTGAAAATCTAGAAATGTTTCTTTCCTGCTCTCTCCTCTGGGATTCTCCTTTTCCACTCCCTAGAGACTCATTTTGTTCATTGCTTTGACCAAAAAGAAATATGGACTATATTTCCTGGAGGTTTAGCCATTTAGTATCACTTCCGTTGTGGCACTTGAAGACCCAGGTCTTTGGGCAAAGCCACAAGAGAAAAGAAAAAAACAAAACACCCACCCTTGTGTCATCACTTCTCCAAGTTTTGACTACTTTCCACAGTCTACTTTTGTTGACTTTTCAGGACCTCCAAATAGTTGGTTTTTATATTTTGTCCAGAGTTTGAGTCCTAATGAGTGGGAGGGATAGGTGCACGTGGATGGAGTTTTTGTTCCCTGCTGCCTCCATGTGCCCCCAAAGTAAAAATCTTTAGTCTTTCCCCCAGATATTCTGAATTTTGTTATTTTTTTCACTAACATTTTCCTTATTCCGTGAATATAAATATATATTCTTTATTTCTTTTAGTACTTTCAAAGTTCTTTTGCTTTTTTTAAGCTTATTCATTAAGAGATTCATTTAAAAAATTAACATGGGGTGAAATAAATATATAACTAATAATTTTCATTTTAGGTAATAAATTATTTTAAAATTTTCATGTGAATACATTTTCCAACATTGATTGCCTTCTCTTTTTTTTCAGCCCTTTGTGGATTTTCACTTACTTGTTATGTTGTATTGCATTTTTTTTTTAATAACTCCTTACATTTTTGTTGTTGTTGTTTACTTGTTCTATTTTGGAGAAAGGTCTTTTAAAGTCTCCCAAGTTGGTAGACTTCCATGTTGGGCTAGTCCCCAAGCCTACAGCCTCAAATACTGTAGTGTATACGCTCCGTGGCTTTCCATAACCTCTGGAAGCTGCTCTGAGTTCCAGAGGGTGTGCGTGGAAAGACAATACCCACAGGTCCTGAATGCAGTGCCTGTTGCATCACCTCCTCACTTCGCTGGCTGGCACCAAATCAGCACACGCTTGGCAAGCCAGACCCTCTCCCCAGAGTTAAGTGTAAGTAATTAATGAGCAAAGCTGTCTCTCTCTCTCTGACATTATTTATAAAATTTCCTTGATGTGATGAAGGCAATCAAAAATTCCTTGGGGAACATCCTTCTATGGTCTCTGAGTACGCCCTCACTTGCACAAGATACAAATGTGTAAACTGTTCAACAACCAAACAACTTTGACAATAGTATCTCCTCTTCAAAGGAAGAACATTTGATTTGGAAAGCAAGTTGAAAATGTCATCCCTTCAGAGAGAAGTTTCCAAAGTAAATTAAAACGAAAGATAGTTATAGTTCGTAGAATATTTCCATGTACCCTAATTAAATAATTATGTGTGAGCAATACTCCTGTGACAAAAAGCCAAAAAGACACCACTGTCATCTCCACTATGATCGACAGCATTCAATACTAGGAATCATAAGTGTTCCAAGTCACACGACTAGCATGTCATGAAGCCAGTATCAAACACTGACTAATTTTAAGTTACTTTCACTTCATCATAGCAATCTCCTACAACCCAGAGACTCAATTGCTACAGGAAAATTCTCTGCATATGATGAGACTTTGGAAATGAGGAATTTCTTAAAAAAAAAAAAAGGTTTATTTATTTATGCATACAAGAACTAGGGTATAGGCCAGAGGTGTGGGGGGTGAGAGGATTCACCGGAGATGGAGAGGGAAACAGAGCAGGCAGACTGACTGAAATACACTGCTGAGGAAGCAGCAGGAGAGACAGGAGAGGTCTGCTGCACCATGTAGGTAGCTCCCTGTCCGGGGATCGAACTTGTGCTGAGGTGACTGCGGATAGCTTCATAGGCTGCGTCTTAGCCCCTTGCACCACTAGGGAGGTCCGGAAATGAGGAATTTCTTTAATGTAGTTGTTGAATAAATACTGTTTGACTTGACTTGAAATGCTCTAGATCTCTACATTTGCCCCACCACTCTTGCTGCCATTCTCTGCTCACCATAGCACTCAGCATCATCGGGGTTCCTTGTTCTCTGAGATTTGGTAGGGAGACCAATGGGCAGCTCCAGCAGGAGGCAGAGGGAAGAGGAGAGAGAGGTTTGGGTATTTATTTGCATTTACATTTTGTGGGTTGATTTGGGCCAGCCATGTACTTCGTTGGAGATTCCAGCTCTTATATGTGTCCATTAACCTGTTCTCTTTTTTCTCCACATCCAGTAGCAGTTACCCCAACCTTTGCTTTCTCAAGCATAGGTTAGGAGGGGTTCCCAGCTGCTGTTTATCCCAAATACTGCAGCATCCCTTATAGTTTTGCTATACCCATTCACTCCTGTGTAAAGATCACTTTAGAAAACAATTCTCAAATTATCCATTTGCATGTGTCAGCTTTTTCTCGCAAGCATCCTGACTAAGAAAGGAAACAAACTTCTCTTCAAGTGTATAGCTTAAGTAAAAAAAGATGGGGTGCACGAACAAGTTTCCTCGCCAAGTCAAAAGCTATTCATATACTAACATCTGATCACTACAGTTGTAAAAGGAATTGGCTCTTTTAATATTTCCTTCATTGGGGATTACACATTTCTCTGGCCCAAATCATAATCGGATCCAAGAGATTTCTAATACTTTTTATATTGTTAATAAAATTTAATAGTAACAGAAAAGAAAGAAAAAAGAAAACAACTCTTTCAGTTTCCAAAGCAGAGAGAAACCAAGTGCATCGCTCCTAAAGCTCTCTGTTGCCATGAAAACGTCTTTGCCACGCCACCCTGAGAAATCCTTTACAGGAGTTAGATTCTCCTGATCCTGAGGCTTTGGCTAATTAAAGCAGGCATGGGGCCCTGCACTAGCTCACTCTCCAAAACTCAGTGTAAGATGAGACTGGGAACGCTGATTATGGTTGAACAGAGGAACTGAAACAATACATTCCTAGTAGAATCTGTACACATGAGGATCCATATACCCACACACATGCCTCCATACATATATACACCTACACACACCTCTGCACATGCGCCTGCACACATACCCATCCACATTCATGCACACATATGTACCCTCCACACACACCCCGCATGCATCACACACACATACACACCATATATACACACATATATCCTTCCCCGCCCCACCCACACACACCCACAAAGGCAATCCTTTGGAGAAAATGCGTGATTCTCAGAATTCATTTTGGCACTTGGGGACTAGATGGGGCTGGAGGTTATTACTTTTCTTTTGAACCGGGGGAGGGTGACATGCTGACATAATTGGTATTTTGTGCCAGTTGGTCACGATTTGGATGGGCGGGAAAATATATTTCACTTATTCCCCTGCCATAGGTTAATTTTTAATATAATGTCATGAGGGATATTATAATAGAAAAAATGAAAATAATCAAGCTTCATAATTGCTTAATCAATACAGGATAGGTTTCCACTGTCAAATGGAGTGGAGCCATTTATCATACAATGGGTTGCTTTCTTGTTTGTATGGTTATAAACTGGTACATTTCCCTCTTTGACATTTTAATGAGGGGGGACTGTAAACTAATAGACTGTAGTCACAGGAGAGTGTCCAGTGGAACAAGACTAGTGTGTGTCTCTAATGGTAACTGTTTTCAGTTTGGAAACAGCAGGTAAAAAGTGATAAAGGTAAAAAGTGATAAAAGTGATTGACTAGAAATTCAACTTCTGAAATTTGTGCCTTTGAACAGTTACTGTGCTACCCAGTTCCCTGGTTTCTTTTTTTTTTTTTAAGATTTATTTATGCATACAAGAGCTGGGGTACAGGCCAGAGGTGCGGGGGGTGAGAGGATTCACCAGAGACACAGTAGGGAACAGAACAGGCAGATTGACCGGAGACACTGCTGAGGGGAGCAGCGGGTAAGACAGGAGAGGTCTGCCGCACCATGTGGGTAGCTCCCTGGCCAGCCGGAGGATCAAACTCGTGTTGTAGAGGCTGTGGACAGCTTCATAGGTTGCGTCTTAATGCCTTGCACCACCAGGGAGGCCCCCCACCAGTTCCCTGGTTTCTTTCTTAGCACCGTGATAGACATTTCCTCAGACCACCAATGTTGGGTACAGGCCTGGCACAATTAATAACAAAACTAGCCCATCTAGGCTTGGGTCAATGGAGATGAGAGGAGGTGCTTAGAAACTATAATTTTGCTTGCCAAAATTAACATTTATTTCCTAGTTTTTCAAAGTGAGGAACTTGGAAAGCTATCTTAAAGTGGAAATTTGTATTTTGAGTACCCATAAGTTTGAACATATTATCTAAAAATAACAGCTATTGGTATTTTAACTTAAAATAGTCTTTGTTTAATGTCAAAGGAAATGATGGCAAAAATATTTTTTTTTATTTATGATAAAAATAGATGGCATTAATGACCTAGTAAGTAAATTAAATGGTGGCAAGAAATGGACAGTAATATCAGGCAGAGTTGATTTCAAGCTAAAAGTTTTTACTTAATGATGTGTTAAAATATACAGAGAAATTGAAATTATTTATTCCTTTTTAGTAAACATATGAACATAAAATTACAGAAGATAAATGATATGTTCACCAGAACATAATATGTGAATAGCAACATGTCACTTTTAATTCTTTATGGATAAAAAAATACAAATTTTATGGATCATTTG
Source organism: Talpa occidentalis (assembly GCF_014898055.3). Lineage (NCBI taxonomy): Eukaryota > Metazoa > Chordata > Mammalia > Eulipotyphla > Talpidae > Talpa > Talpa occidentalis. The sequence continues at coordinate 82,447,257 of NW_023601322.1, read as the reverse complement.
AATAGTAATGTGTATAAGAGTCATTAAAAAACATGCTTTTGTCAAATATCAAACCCTAGAAAAACAGAAATGTACCCTTTTTTTCAAGGATTCATAGATATTCACAGAGACTTGTCATATTTTTTAACAAAAACATTGCTAGTTTCCCAAAAATAGAAATACTATAGGCAACGTTCTCTAACCAAATAAATTCACTACTAAAAAGAAGCAAATAGGAAAATTATGAAAAGCAAAACTACTTTTTAAAGTAATTCTCAGCTTAAGATAACAATAACATCATAATTATAGAATGTCTAAACAATAGTATGAAAGAAAAATTTTAAATTATATACACTTATATTACTAAAAAAGAGTGAAAATAATGAATAAGGTGCCACTTGGTAAATTAGAAAAATGAATAAGAAAACAACCTTTATAAAAATAGAAGGGCATTTTTAAAAATAGGAAGCAAAACTCCATAAAGTGAAAAATTATAGAAACTATAAATGAAATCAAGGGCTGGTTCTGTAGGAAAAATAAATCAAACACAATTTAATGGATACATCATTTACCAATTCTATATATGAGAGAAAACAAAAAAAAGAAAAAGCACAAATGCATAAAATAATAATGACTATAAATAATGAGAAACTACTTTGCATATCAAAAGAAATTGCTTTGCAAACCTTTGTGCTAATTACTTTTAAAACTTTGCTTTTTTCGAGAGGAAATAAATGCAAGGACCACAAATTGTGGAAGAAATTGCAAAAGTTGTAAAATTTTCCAAAATGCTTCTGACACAGAAGGTGTCTTTGGTAATTTTTTTCATTCTTCCAAGAAATAGATTATTTCAATATGATCTAAATTTGTTCCAGAGCAACACAAAATAAGAAATTCCCTGCAAATTCTCTTATGGCACAGCCATATGGGTGATAGTAGCACCAGAGCAAATTCTCTCTGACTCTACTTCTCTCTCTATTTTCCCCACTTTCGCTTCCTCACAAAAATTCTGAATGATATATTAGCAAAAAGAATTTAGCAATGCGTCAAAAGAATAGTACAACACAGCCAAGTGGGACTAACTCCAAGAATGTATCTAATTCAAAACTGGAAAAATTCATTGATTTTTTTTGTTGTTATTAAGTCACTCAAATCACAGTGGATGCTAAAAGGAATTTGACTAAACTCAGGATCTTGTCCTTAAGTTTTTTTCAAGATAGTCTCAGCATTGTGATCCAAATTTGGCAAAAAGAATGTGTAACATATGAACAGTTGTACTAAAAGAGTAGTAAACACTTGAAAATAAAACATAAAGGAATAAACTTTATGTTCTGCAGGTATTTAAAATTTAAAAACTATATTAAAGAGCATTAATATGCTTTGATAAATGAAAACATATGTCATGTTTTGGGTTACAAAAACTCAGTACTTAAAGGCCATTCATTTTCCTCAAAATAATCTATAGTATCTGTGTATTTTATTCAAAATTGAAATAGTATTTCTTTAGAATTTATAAATTATGCAAAAACTCATTTTTGAAATGAATATGAAAAACAAAAACTGGAAAGATTTAATAGAAAGGAGCTATAAGAATACTTATTCTACTAAACATTCAACTTTGTAAATTACAGTATCAAAAACAGAACTGTTACAGGAGACAGAGAAACATTCTGAACCCAAAGAGATTAAACCCAAGGATATGTGGTAGTTAAGTATGTAATAACGATGGCATTTCAAATTAGTGAGAAGATGAATAGAATTTCTAATAAATAACATTGAGATCACCAGCTAGACATTTAGGAAAAAGAAAGCTGTGTCCCTTATGCCCTTATGGGAATATAATTTCTAGGTGGATCAAAGATTTAAATACATTAAAAAAAAATAAGGAAACATACCATAAAATATTAGAAGAAAATATGGGTGTAAATTTTATAATATTAGAAAAGGAAAATCTTTCTAATCAATGTAAATAACAGAGGAGCCATGCTTATTATGCTTGGTTGCTTAGTAATGTGGAATTTTTATGCCATGAAATAAGCTTTAAAAGTAAATTTAAAAACCTCAAATAAGGGTGCCTCCCTGGTGGTGCAAGGGATTAAGTCTCAGCCCTATGAACCTATGAAGCTATCCGTAGCCACTGCAGCATGAGTTTGATCCCCAGGCAGGGAGCTACCCACATGGTGCAGAAGACCTCTCCTGCCTCGCCCACTGCTCCCCTCAGCAGTGTATTTCAGTAGATCACCTGTTCTTCTCCCTGCTCTGTCTCTGGTGAAACCTCTCACACCCTCCCCCTTTGGCCTTTACCCCAGTTCTTGTATGCATAAATAAATAAATGTTAAAAAAAAATAAAACCTGAAATACAAGCTGGGAAATATAACACAAATAAATAATACACATAAAATATAAGGAGCTCTAGCAAATCAATGGACATCAAACAGAAACATGAGCATAGAAAATAATAGGCAGTTCACAAAAATAGCAATACAAAGACTGATAAACATATGGATAATAGTCACTAATAGAAAAATCGAGGGCCTCCCCTGGTGGCGCAGCGGTTGAGCGCTGGGCTGCGAAGATGCCCGCAGCCTCTGCAGCACCGGTTCGATCCCCAGCCACTGGTGAGGGTCCCACATGGCGCGGCAGACCTCGCCTGCCACACCCGCTAATCCCCTCAGCAGTGCACTTCGTCAGTCTGCCTGTTCTGTTCCCCAGTTGGCTCTGGTGAATTCTCTCACCTTCCCACACTTCTGACTGTACCCAGTGCTTGTATAAATAAATAAATAAATCCTTAAAAGAAAATCGAAAAGAAATTATATATTATTTTCACTCATGAAATTAGCAGAAGTTTTTGTCTCTGTGGGGAGCACTGAAATGTCTACTAGCCTTAATGGTCTAGAAAAGCAAGTTAAAAAATAGTAGGTAAAGAATAAACTAATAAATATGAAATTCCATGTAATAAGATGCATCTAGTTATTTATACACATAGAAATATGCAAACGTTTATATTTACCTGTCATTTATATTCCTTTGAATACAAGGTCAGAAATTCAGTCCAAACTGTATTAAGCAAACAATTACCTTTTTGGCTCAGTGTTGGGGGAGGAGGGAACAGAATATTTGTATTTTTTCAGGCACATCTTTTTCAGGGTTCCTACAGGGTCATCAGGAAGAGCCAGATTTTCTCTCAGTTTCCACCCTCCTTTCTCGTATTGTGGCTTCATTTGCGGAATCTCCCCCGACAGTGGCGAGATGGCTGCTACAGTCTTTTGCCTGAAAAAGAAAACCTTGCCATTAAAATCACAAGTCTGTGCGCCTTAACTTGGGACATGCATCCATACCCAGGTCAATACCCTGATCTCGAGGATGTAAGATGGTGATTGGCATAGGTCTGTGTCTGTGTTCCCCTCCCCAGCCCCCCAACATCCACCATATCGTAATGCAGAAGGGCATGTGGGTGACAGTTGGGCAGGATGGAGGAAAGAGAATGATTCTTTCTAGAGGAAAAGTGATAGTACTATTGATTGGAGAAGGATAAGGGATGCTGGATCACTGAAAAAGCAAAACAAGTTTACCCCTTCTTAGCGATCTTAACATCTCGATGATGCTTCTGGACATATTAATTTTTTCTTCCTACTTGTGTGTGTTGTCAGATTTTGCCACTTTTTAATTAGGAAAAAAAAACAATTAGCAGGTAGCATTTTTATACTTCGATAATATAATCCTTTACTCTCTGAAATCTCGACAGTGTTTTCTGTCAGGGGCAAATTCATTCGCCATTGATATGATTTGTGTGGTGGAAGGAGCAAGGTTCAAAGTCCTTCTCAAAGAGAAAGAGTATTTTAAAATTTAGATTTCCACTTGTGTAAAATGGTGGCTCTTCCTCCTCACTGTGATTCTCATGGCCTTGGGCAGTAGACAGAGACCAGCCCTAGTTTTCAACACTAACACCAACTAAAAGTCCAAGCCATTTTCCTGTCAGAGACAATGTTTTGTGACTCCATGAATTTACTTCCGGTTACAAACATTTTTAAGATTTATAATGATGTTTATGTTTTTAAGCTTCACATACCCTCCCGCCCCCCTGCTTTTCACTAGCTCCTCGGGGCTCTGCTAGGATGAATGGAATCTGGGAATCAGGATCAAGAGCATGAGTTGACCTTGTTCAAAAAAGTGTGTGTGTGTGTGTGTGTGTGTGTGTGTGTGAGAGAGAGAGAGAGAGAGAGAGAGAGAGAGAGAGAGAGGGAGAGAGAGAAATACCCCTCTCCATATCTTCATTGATTTGTGTGCCTTTTCTCCTGCTTTCCCCAGGAGCCAAAATTGTTCTTGGCATTCTAGTATCCAGCAATTCCAAATCTTTAGTTCATCTATTACTTTTACTTACACACACCATCTCACTTGCCCTTGAGTTCCTGCCTATGGTTTTTAATACAGCCACCCCACAGGGTGAGCCGTGATGCTGTCTCCCTAGAATCCTTATTACTAGTCTGCCTCTTGTGTTATGTTCCATTATGTTATCAACTGGGAACTTGACTGAACTTTCAGACTATACCGAGCACCTACAACTCTGTACATTCTTCTGTGAATCCTCCTCTGACTCGTAGCCTCATGGTTCACATTTTTCATGTCTTTGTGTCTTTGGCTATCTATCCCCCCCCGCCTTTTTCTGAGTAGCCATTTCTTTTTTTATGTAGAAGAACTGGGGTGTAGGTCAGAGATGTGGGGATGGTGAGAACATGCGCCAGAGACAGAGTGGAGAGCAGAACAGGCAGACTGACTGAAACACACTGCTGAGGGGAGCAGCGGGCGAGTCAGGAGAGGTCTGCTACATCTTGGGCTACTTCTCTTGTCAAAGTCACTGGCACTTGCCAAGTAGACAAAATGATGTGGTCACGTAAGCATCTCTAAGAACAAAACAGCTTTTTGGTAGAGAAAAGTATCATTCCTACTACCTTTATTCTTACCAGAAATATAGTAACCCAAGATGTCTCCATTTTCAAGGAACCTGCATAGTAAACAGCTTCCTTGTGCTGTGGAAACATAATGTTTGTTGGTAATGAGCTGGGCTGACCTCCAGTACAGCAGTCAGAACCTTGACAGGCCAGGTGGGTCTTCCCCTTTGCTGTCAGGATGTTAGCAGCCGAGCCCCTCAATGTGCTCTTCGGTAAGGTAACAGCTCCCCTGAATCTGCTTCTCCAGGTGTCAGACCCGACAGTGACTGGGGCACCCTTCGGGTATGGTGGTGTAAAGCCTCTAGCATGGTCTGTAGATGGAAAAGAAGACTCTCACATAGCCATGTGACTGATTTTTTTAAACGTACAAGAAGAACATGATGTTTAAAGGTCATCGATTTGGAGGTCCAAAATTTCAGCTATGGAAGAAAACAAGACCCATTCAAATATGTTTTGAATCATCATTTATTCTAGAGCATCTGGCAAACATAAACTTGGACGTATGGGAGAACCTCCATGTTAACAATGGCCCCTTTCCAAAGAACAGCGAGGGACATACATTTAAAAACAACAACAGAAAAAGCACAAACCACAGTCATCTGCCGCAGAAGTAATGACTGCAGGAATTATAAAGGATGGTGATAATAGGCGGAAGGTTATGCCTTTAAGTCCTGCCAGTGAAATCCAATTTAATGAAATGAGGGTTTAATTAGGAAAACAAAGAAGACTTTCACTTCTATTTTTAATTTTACGACTGAAAAGTAAGCTCAGAAATAGGAAAGAACCAAATAAAGGCATCACATAAGAATAACTTAAACTCCTTTTCTTGTCCTGGTTTGTGGGGGGCTGGGGAGCATTACAGCAAAGAATCATTTGGCAGGCGATAGATAAATACAAGCAAACTGCCAGTCCTTGAGTTTGCCTTAAGTGGGAAAATACACGATGAAGACGAGACTGGAAGAGTCTGAGTTAATAAACACGGAGGCAATTATTGCTCTTATTTATTGGCTGATAAAGCACATCTCGCTTAATCCAAGGTGCTGTGCTGGAAAGCAGAGAGGCAATTAAAGCCCCAAAGTGGAGATGTTCTGAGAGTTGAAATCCTGCAGAGAGTATTTTCAATTACTCCAGGAAAGAAAAATATCTTATGTAGAGCCCTATGTATGGAAGAATTTCACTAAGTAAAGATTCTCATTCCGAAATGAGGGCTGTCCCTTGGCCCCGTATGGCAATAATACGCTGAACTTGAATAAAGACTTTAAGCTAACACATGAAAAACAAATTAAGAAATTTAACATCAAGTTTATTATGATTTTTATATTATTTTAAACCTTTTTTTCTGGATGAGGGGTTGTTGGGAGGTGATGAGGAGGGAGAAAGAGGAAGGAGTTACAGAGGGAGAAGCGACCCATGGTTAAATACAAATTGGTTCAGTTAATGCAGAGCAACTCTGTGGGAGGTCTATATCATTTTTTTTTTTTACATTTTGTCATAATGCTCCCAAAACGATTGGTCTTTTTTTCCCCTAAACTGGCAACTTGATGTGGCTCTGTTCCTCTGTACCCGTCTCTGTGGGCATACAGACAAACCGAAAAGTTGGAAAAAATTCTTGCCTGTCTCCAGGACATTTTAAAACTAATCTATTTTACTTTACATCATCATTAAGGAAGATTATTTAAACAGAGGCACAGTCTACTTTTTGAATATCCTACCCTGGGACTAAAATTAGCAACTAAAGCCTTGAATTTAAACCATTCCAAGTTTTGGATCCAATCATATTAACCTTTCTACCAGTTTTCCTGCTCGGTTTAATCTGATAGCCCCAGGAGATGGGTTCTCAAGGAGGGCCCGAGCTTTGGGGGAAGGAAGTGGTTAAGAAGAAGAAGTACACTTCTTGGCAGAGTGTCTGAGCATGCAGTGACCTTACTAGGGGCTGCCTGTGTGTTACTCCATCTAAAAGGAAAATTTAGTGGTGTCAGAAGACCTGGCAGCCCTGGGAAACCCAATACTTCCACATAAATTCACTCAACAAGGATGCATTTGTTAATTAAACATTTTGTGGTGAGAGGACACCCATCATGGGCAGGGGTTTGTGTTAGGCATTTATGTATGGTGGGAGAGGGGATGACGTGGTCTTTGATTTCAAGAGACCAAACCTCACATTTCCCAGGTCCTGTCAAGTGGACAAATGAAAGCCCACAAAACCGAGGTCTAAATAATTTAAAGCCATAGGAACTCTTTAAGCAACTCTATTGAGATAGCCTCAAGGTATAAAAATAGTATATTTTAAGGTATATAACTTGATATATAAAAATAAAACTCTGCTTTTCTAGCATTGAGTATCTCTTTCTCAACTGCTGTAAAGAATTAGCAACCTGTACCATGAGTGTTAAATCTAGACCTACGTGGATGAATTGACTAATATTTCAAGATGTTCCTCAATTACCATGAGCAACTCTTGTGACTATCTTGCCGCTGACATCAGAAGTCAGAACAACGATTGAAGCAAGGAAAGAGATTCTTGGTACTGCACAGAAATGATTATTTCTCATGCAAAAATCTATTGCATTCAAACTATGTAACGAGGACTAACAATACCTTTATTTTTGCTGTTCCCTAAGCACAACTTTGCTCACTAAATCTTCCCCTTCAGAGGAGCATTTGCTTCTGACATGGACAGGGGCACAGCCAACAACCTTTCAAAACCTTCAAGTTCAATCATGTTTGTCTGAGGACATAGGACAAGAAAAATGGACTCCATGTTCCCTGGACCTCACAACATGGTATTTTAGGGTGCCAGACTACAAGTATGCCAGTCTTCAGGGTCGAATCTCAAGGACTAAGCACCCAAGTGTTCTTTAATAACTTTATCATGTTTGTGTTTGTGATGTATGAAGCCTGCTAAAGCATAGATCCTGGATTCTGGCCCCTTTTGCCCAGGCTAGGGACAGTGCTCAGAGCTTATAACGTAACAAGAGAAACAAATCATGAGTTCTAATAGAAGACTAAATGAAGGAGTGTTGTGGTAAAAGAATTAACCATAATACCCTACTTTTATTGGCTCCCTATGTGCCAATCTTACCACTGCTTTATATACATCCTTTCATTAGAATCTCAGAAAGCAGTAAGATTGCAAAATGTTGAATAGAGGTACAGAAACGTTAGGTCTCTTGCCCAAGTTTGTGACTGTTGGTCAGAGGCAGTTTTAAGAAGTTTGCCAGATATAGCCTTATGCCAAATTTTATTTAGATTTTTTATTTAGATTTTAATATATGATAGGCACTGATTTTGTTTTTACTTTATCATTATGTTCTTGGCAGTTTTTGAATTCCCAATGATTAAAATATTTAAGGAAGTGAATGTGTGTGTGTGTGTGTGTGTGTATGTGTGTATATGGATATAAAAGAGGCAGGTCTAAAATGTAGATAGAAATACCAAAAGCCAAAATTAGCCATGATGATCTTATTGAAGAACAAAGCAGGAAGATTTACACTAGTGGATATCAACACCCATCATAAATCTACAATGATTAAAACAATATGCTGTTTGAAAAAGGAGAAACAAATCAAGGAGGCACTGTACAGAATTCAGAAACATGCCCATGCCCAAAAGGGCCTTTGATTTATGACAAAAGTGGTCCTGCTCGGAGTGGAGGAAGGGCAGCCTTTTCAATAAATGATGACTGGTCAATTGGATGTCTATAAATAGAAATAAGGGAAATTTGATTGTCAACGCACATCATACCCCAACATCACTTCAGCTGTACATTTGGTAGACCTATGTGTAAAAGGTAAAGACAGATGCTCTAGAAGATAACACGGACACATATCTTCTGACTTAAGGGAGGAAAACATGTGGTTAAAACAGAAAAGATAATCACCAATCACAAAGAAAAGGACTTACAAAGTGGACTACATCCCAAGGAGTTACTTTTATTAAAAGGCATCATTCACAGAGTAAAAAGCTTGGCCAGAATGTGGTAGAAAACATTTTCAGTGTATATGCTTCTTGCTGGGATTCATATCTAGAATACACAAAGAACTCACTCCAGCACATCTGTAAAAGAAAGCAAATTGCACAATAGAATAATGGGCAAGAAATCTGAGCAAACACTTCATAAAAGAGGATATCCAAATGTCCAACAGACATAAATTGATACTAAATCTTACTAGTCTTTAAGGAAATGCAAGTCAAAACCACAATGAAATGTAACAACAGTCACCAAAGTGGTAATTTTTTTAATGATTATCCATATTATATATAGTGTTTATATAGAGATGGATCTCTTATACTTGGGTGGAAAAAAGGTAACTTGGTCCCACCACTTTGCAAAACTTTTCTATTTTTTTTAATTTTTAAAGATTTATTTTAGTTATGCAAGAGCTGGGGTACAGGCCAAATGCTTGGGAGGGTGAGAGGATTCACCAGAGACAGAGCAGGGAACAGAACAGGCAGACTGATGAAATACACTGCTGAGGGGAGCAGCGGGCGTGGCAGGAGAGGCCTGCGTGCCATGTGGGACCCTCGCTGGCAGGCAGGGATCAAACTGGCACTGCAGAGGCTACGAACAGCTTCACAGGGCAGGGCTCAACCGCCTTTGCCACCAGGGAGGCCCTGAAAACTTTTCTGTAGTGTATATCAAAACTGAAAAAATAATTCTTATTTCATGACTTAGTGAAATAAGACTTAGTGCACCATAACACATGGACAAAAATGTTCTCAGTAGTAGTTTTTGTGATAGCCCCAAATTTCCCATCAATAGGAAAATGCATAAAATGTGGTATATTTATGCACTGAGATAATGTTCATCGATGAAAATGAAAGAACTACAGCTCGATGTAACAGCATAGATCAATCTCATGAACATTACATTGTGTGAGAGAAGTCAGACCACAAAGCATATTATGCTTCATAAATTTAAAAAATTACCAACCGATCTATGGTGCAGATGTTAGGATTGTAGCTACCGCTGGGTAGAAGGGGAAGGTGTGCCTTGGGGATGTTGGTTATATTTACTTGTGGACCTAGGAGGTCACTGTGTGGAATCTATCAAGCTGTACGATTGTGATGTGCATGCTTTCAGCAAACGTCAGATCCTTTTAATACAAATGTTTTAATGCTGTGCAGGGAATAAACAGTGATGATATCGAGTCCTAGGGAATAGGAAAGAGGCACATGACTGGGGAAACCATCTGCCCTCTGCAAAGGCGAGAGCACTACGTCACTCTCGCATACGGGTAGTTTCATGAGTGTGCAGAATTGCTGTCATCCTTTGTTGACTGGTGGGCAGGGAGGGGAGGAGTATGACACCCACTGCCTGAATTTGTAAGGACTCTGAGACTAGGGCAGGTTGGGTTATGGGTGATACTTCCCAGGGCACGTACATGTGGAGGTAGGACAGAGCTGGAAGAGAGAGCCCTGAGGTATTAGCTCAAGGGCACTGATCAGGAGGGAAAGGGGCAAAATGAAAGAAATGATGAAGAGAGGAGGTTGTTGGGGGCTTCCCTGGTGGCTCAAGGGGTTAAGACGCTCAACCTATGAAGCTGTCCACAACCACGGAAGCATGAGTTCGATCCCTGGCCAGGGAGCTACCCACATGGCGCAGCAGACCTCTCCTGCCTCACCTGCTGCTCCCCTCAGCAGTGTATTTCAGTCAGTCTGCCTGTTTTGCTCCCTACTCTGTCTCTGGTGAATCCTCTCACCCCCCCATACCTCTGGTCTGTACCCCAGTTCTTGTATGCATAAATAAATCTTTAAAGAGAGAGAGAGAGGGGGCTGTTGGACCCTCTCTTGACCTCCATCACCTCACAAGCCTGTCAGGCATCAAGTGGTAAGAACTGAGGCTAAAAAATGTCAAGAAAAAATAACTAGGAATGAAGAAAGGATCTAAATTCAGTTGCAAAGCATTTAGTTGTGTGTGTGTGTGTGTGTGTGTGTAGACAATATGTATGTGTAGGGCTGCTTGGGGTTCACATAAGCAAATCCATGTGAGGGAATTGAGAGGAAGGCACCAAGAAGTAGGGGGTTTTATTAATGAAGCGTTTCCATGAATAAAGATAATGTCAAAATTAAACATATGTTTAAGTTTGGCATCATTTGGGAATATTTTGTAGACATTTCTCACCTTTAAGAAAATTATTACATGCACAAAATTTAACTGATGGGACAAAAGGAGAGTGCAAAGAAAATAAAAGGGACTGCTGCTTGTCTTCGTCTGTGGACTAGGCAGGGATGTATTACACTCACATCCGGAAACCAAGCCTTAACAAAAAGATAAAAGAAAAAAAATCACACTATACTGACCATCTGTAATATTTTTGCATTATTGAGAAAGTACCTGAGGGCCTCCCTGGTGGCATAGGGGTTAAGTCTCAGCACTATGAAGCTATCTGCAGCCACTGCAGCGTGAGTTCCATCCCCGGCCAGGGGGCTACCCACATGGCACAGCAGACCTCTCCTGTCTCACCCACTGCTCCCCTCAGCAGTGTGTTTCAGTCAATCTGCCTGTTCTGTTCCCCACTCTGTCTCTGGTGAATCCTCACCCCCTCTTCCCTGCACCTCTGGCCTACACCCCAGTTCTACACTCACACAAAAAAAAAAAATTTAAAAAAAAAAAGAGAAAGCACCTGATACACTACTCTTCTGCATGAACAAATTTTACATACAAACCTGGAGTAAACGTGCTTTCATGCTCTTAAGCTGAAAACATAGACTAAAGAGAGTGAAAATTCCAAACTTCTGTGTGTCACACTCACATAAAGACTTGAACGTTCATACACAGCTGGTGTCCAAGAGCAGCCTCCGTGTAAGTCCTTCTCCTCTGCAGCTTTTTCTTCCGCTATTTTGTGGTGCACGGAAAAGGCTCAGTGCCGTCCAGTGAGTCTCATTTGTGGAAATTGTCTGCAATAGGAAAATATAAAATCCAAGGACAGTTCATGTCACAGCCTTAATAATCGCAGTGCTGAACTAGACAGTGTGCTTTCCCAGGTGTGAACCAGATGCTTTGAGATTATTTTAAGCTACTCTCTCTTCGGCAAAGACTTTCCTTTCAACATATTCTCAAGGATTATATATCGATGATTCACACTTGTGTTGAACACATTCCAAATTGCCTGTGTAGGAGTTTCTTCTAACAAAAATCAAACAAAGGATTTTGAAGGTTTATTTAACTGGCATTTTATTGGGATTCATTTATTTTCTAGCATTTCAGGAGAACAGTTTGAAAAAAAGTAAAAGTAGAGTAGAATATAAATTGTTAAAAAGTTCATCACTGATATTAACTTAGTGTTTCTGAAGCAACAGAAAAAGAAAAAGAAATGTGCTTATTTAAGAATTCTTATTAAATGAGATAATATTCAGCTCATTGCAATAAAAGATTTCCTCTTAGGGTAAACAGGAATGAAATGGCTGGGAAAAGAAATGTGATACCGTAAAGCAGATGAATGATCAGCTCTAATTGTCTTCCATAAACTTATATCTAGCTCAACATAACAAAGAGATTAATAAAATACATGATATACAGTTTATGGTCAGATTGAACAGAAATAAACACCATCTCCTTATACCATAGGTAAAACTAAGACAATATTTGGACTTTCCCCCCAATTTCCCACTTGACCTATGTCCTAAAAGTAAATATTAGAAAAAGCCAGTGTACACTCATCATATGGAAGCCATACAGCTGTGAATGCGGCCATGACAGATGTCCTCGTGTCACAACAGGGGGGCTGGTATAAATCCTAAACCAGGGAAGCCGCTGATGTACACACTAACGTGCCCTGCAGCAACCGAAACTCTACCCTGGGAAGTGTAATAGGGGAGGCAATGATGTGGCAGGGACGCATTTTTCCAGGCTAGCTGGGCTGTGACTGTATTATAGCAGAATCCTCCCTCCAAATCCTTTCTCGTTTCCAGTGACTACAGCAGAGAAATTTCACCTTGTGGCTTTTCCTACTCTCGAAAAGCAATGCCTCTCCCGAGAACAGTCCTGGCTCTCGGCTGCTTTCATCCGTGCCAGTGATGTGTTTGCCAGACATGTGCTAGAAGCTTCTGTAGGCTGTCTACCATGCAGTTATCATGACCTCACTGGGAAGATCTCCAGGACCACACCCATAAAGACCCTCCCAATATAAACATACCCACCCCCACCACGCCCCTCTGGCTTTCACATCTCCCCATCTCTACCTCCCTCCATCTGGACCCTTCCTCATATCCCCATTTCTGACTTCGCACTCTGTTATTCTTTGCTTGTCTTGCAAGCTCCTCCCCATCTTGTTTTCTTGCTCATTCTCCCTCCACTTCCTCATCATTGACCTCTTATACTTTTCCTTCTCTCCTTTCCCCTGTAGCACTCATCTACTTGGGATATTCTCTTTTTTTTTTTTAAAGATTTGTGTATTTTTACACAAGAACTGGGGTACAGGTCAAAGGTGCAGGAGGGTGAGAGGATTCACCAGAGACAGAGCGGGGAACAGAACAGTCAGACTGATGAAATACACTGCTAAGAGGAGCAGTGGGCGAGACTGGAGAGGTCTGCCGCACCAGGTGGGTTTCTCCCTGACCAGCTGGGAATCAAACTCATGATACAGAGGCTGCGGACAGCTTCACAGCACTGCACTCAACCCACTGTGCCACCAGGGAGGCCCAAACTTGGGATGTTCTTTCTGGATTTAGGAGGGGGTGAATTCTTTGGGGATGGACATCCCTCTGAGTTCATTCTTCACAGAGCCTGTTTTTAGAGCTCTCCTCGATGTTAACATCTCTGCTCCACTGCATACCTCATCCTTAGCCCATGTAGACCCTTTGTAGTTCAACACAACCTTCTCTTTTCAGGGGAAGGGGACAGTGATTACAGAGGTAAACATCTTACTGGAAAATCAAAATCCTGCATTATTGCCATCAGCACCAGGCTTAGGCCAGATTTTCAAAGACCTTCCCTTTTCTTTGCCTCCTCTTTTTAAGATTTCTGTATGATTTGTCCTTAAAGTCAGTACATTGTTTTCTGCCAGATGGAACTAGCATGGTAGACAGCCTACAGAAGTGTCTAGCATAAAAATGGAGATGGTTCCTTTGAAAAAAATCTCACCAGAAAATGTTGGTGCAGTTGCTGTATTCCTGAGGGCTCCAAAGACCAAGAAAACGGACATCTCTCTCCATGAGGAAAAGAAAGAGATAGGGCTAGAACTTTGCAATTTAGCTAGAAGACATAGAGCCAGCAGCTGAGCTCATTGTCATGGGTAACCGGGGCGCTAGAACAAAGTGAAAGGCTGACTGTATTAGGCCTTAGGTCTGCAAACGTATCATCTCCCCACAACTATTTTTATATGTAGGAAATAGTTGGAAATAAGATGCCAAGAAAGCAAGCCCTTTGCAGTTCCATGGGTGGTAATCAGCTCCTGGAGTGAGGGCAGACGTGGCCCTACATGAGCAGCCTTGCAGGGGAGATTTTTCTCCACATGTTAATATGAACAAGTGTCTGTTCGTGAAAACTGACCTGCTGGATTATGTACCCACTTTTTCCTCCCTCCAAAATGCTGTTTGACTTCTCTTATGATAAAAGTAGGAGTAAATATGGTGCTTGTCTGAGTTGTTCCTGGCATTAATTTCAAATGAAGCCAGATTCCTTCCTCCTGCTGAAACTAGACAAAGAAGTCTCTGAATATTTCCTTACTTGAATCCTATTAGCTGTTTCACTATTTACAGTTTAGTAAGTGATCACGGCTTTCTTTTTTTGTTTAACCCAAATTAAAGTTTACATTGCCTGCTTTTTTTATTTTTTAAGTTTTCCTACTGGATTAAAAAAAAAAAAAACACACACACAATTAGCTTTCAGAGGGAATTATGATAATGAAATGACCCTACCCAACATTCCTGGCACTAAAAATATTCAGTTTGCTAATTACAAAAGGAGGGAAAAGCCATTCTGTCCGATTAAAATCGTCATCTCTTACTAGGCAGCAAACTCAGCTTCTTTGTCTGAAGAATATCTTAAAATCAATTGTTCCCTTTGTATCAGAGTCCAAAATATCTGCTTTTAGTACTTGAAAAATTCACTGAAAGTTCTAGCAATATAATATTTTTATTTTTTTTTTTTTAATAATTTTTTTTTTTTTTTATAGAGGCATGTTTTTATTTATTTATTTATTATATTTGTTTGTTTTTGTTTATACATGCACTGGGTACAGTCAGAAGCGCGGGAGGGTGAGAGAATTCACCAGAGCCAGAGCGGGGAGCAGAGCAGGCAGAAGGGCTGAAGTACACTGCTGAGGGGAGCAGCGGGTGGCAGGAGAGGTCTGCGCACCATGTGGGATCCTCCTCCGGTGGCCGGGGAGCAGCCGGGGATCGAACCGGCGCCGCAGAGGCCGCCGGCAGCTTCGCAACCCAGCGCTCAACCGCTGCGCCACCGGGGAGGCCCAGCAATATAATATTTTTAAATAGTTAAGAGCAGTATCTGAGAATGAAAAGGACACCAGTTAATTGTTTAAAGTGTGTAAGAATTCCGTTTTAGTAAAAAATAAATATGAATATTTAAAATCTCGTAACATTTTAACATTTTTCCAAATGATCATAGAATGTTCACACTGAGGGCCTCCCTGGTGGCACAAAGAGTTAAAACGCAACTTATGAAGCTGTCCACAGCCACTGCAGCACAAGTTCGATCCCCAGCCAGGGAGCTACCCACATGGCGTAGCAGACCTCTCCTGACTCGCCCGCTGCTCCCCTCAGCAGTATGTTTCAGTCAATCCACCTGTTCTGCTCCCCACTCTGTCTCTGGTGAATCCTCTCATCCCCCCACACCTCTGGCCTGTACCCCAGCTCTTCTATGCATAAATAAATAAATCTTTAAAAAAAAAGGGAATGTTCACATTGAAAAGGACTTTAGAAATCATTCAGTGGTTCTCAAATTTATCTCACTTCAAACACCTTGAGAGCTTGTTAAAACAGGCTTTACCCCTGGGAATTTCTGACTCAGTAGAGTTTGCATTTGCAACAAATCCCAGCTGATGCCAAAGTTGCTGACTCCTCACACATGCTGTGGGGACCTCTGCTTGTCCAGTCCTCTTCCTTACACACTTGAAAACTGCAGTTTCATACACTGCCCAATGCTGACCAACTGTGAGCAGATGGGCTACAAAAAGAATCTGATATCTCTGTTGCTTCTGGTTTAATCCTTAGTCTTCTACACCAGCATTGAAAACCCAAGCTCTGCCATCAAATCCAGTGATGAGGCAAATGTAAAATAAAGCATAGCACACTGTGGTAGGTGTTAGCATAAGCAATATATACAGGAATCGAAAGAGCTCTGGGGGGAAAAAGCTTGTTTAAAGACACCTTTGCAAAAGATGTGACTTCTCAGCTGGGTTTGAAACTAGATATGTGTAGGGTAAGGTGAAAAGTATCAGGCTTTTCTGCCCTCCTGCCATCAGGATGGATGAGGGAACCCTGCGGTCCTGAATGCATGCCTGAGGGCGGGCACCTGGAGTAGGGTGTGGGCACATGTAGGTGGGATTCACCTGGGCAGAGACTGGGCTTTTTAAGGGCCACGTCATGGGGACGCCAGCAGAAGCAGAGAAGCGAAAAAGCAGGAGAGCGCCAGAAAGACTTGCTGGGGACTGGGAGGCCTGCCAGCCTCCCAGCCCCCCAGCACCCCTGCTTGCCGTGTACCTGGTAAATCCAAATAAAAGCCTGCAAAAAAGCCACTGAGGGTTCCAAGACTCTTTCCTCCTTTACCCTGGTCTGCATGGGGTCATAGAAAACCTGCCTTGTGTCCATTCCTGCCACTACAATATGGAAGTTTGACACATTGTAAGAAGGAGAGAGACTGACATGCTAGGCCTGAGGACAAAACCTTAAGGAAGGTGTAAAGGCAGGACAGGACACAGTGCAGGTTTTCTGATCCAGCAGACTGGGTAAAGGAGAGCGTCCTGGAGACCTTGGCACGTTTTCAGGCTTTTATTGGGGTTCACCAGGCATATGGCAGGCAGGGGTGCTGGGGGGCCGGGAGGCTGGCAGGCCTCCCAGCCCCCAGCAAATCCTCACTCTATCTGGGCTCTCTGGCCTTCTCTCTGCTCTTCCATTCGTTCTGCTTCTTTTTGGCTTCTGCTGGCGTCCCCGTGATGCCGCCCTTAAAAGCCCAGCCTCAGCCCAGGTGAATCCCATCTACCTATGCCCACACCCTACTCCAGGTGCCCGCCATCAGGCCTGCATTCAGGACTGCAAGGATCCATCATCTATCCTGATGGCGGGAGGGCAGAAAAGCCTGACATTTTTCCTTACCCTACAAAAGGTTTACATTTAGGGAGATGGAGGGAAAAAGGAACATAGAGATAGGGCAATTCAGGGACTTGGGAGAAACTAATGTGCAGAGCTAACTTTAAAATGAAAGTTAGCTGTTGATTGTTCTTATTCTCCCACAGATGCAGACAAGGAGCACCTACCTTCTTACTGTTTTGTGGGCTTTAAAAAACACCCAACACACTGCAGCTCAGTGAGACTATTTTTTTTTAAAGATTTATTTATTTATTTATACAAGCACTGGGTACAGTCAGAAGCGTGAGAGAATTCATCAGAGCCAGAGCGGGGAGCAGAACAGGCAGACTAACGAAATACACTGCTGAGGGGAGCAGTGGGCGCAGCAGGAGAGGTCTGCACGCCACGTGGGACCCTCGCTGGGGGCCAGGGATGAACCGGTGCTGCAGAGGCTGCAGGCAGCTTTGCAGTCCAGTGCTCAACTGCCGCACCACCAGGGGAGGCCCGAGACTAATTATTAAAGCAAACATACTGGCTAAAGTACGGGGATCCATAGAAATGTAAAAGTTGTCATTTCAAAACATTATCTCTTTGAAACAATTAAAAAATAAGCTGGGGCCTCCCCAGTGGCACAGCGGTTGAGCGCTGGGTTACGGGGCTGCTCACAACCTCTGCAGCACCTGTTCGATCCCCAGCCACCGGGTGAGGATCCCACATGGCGCGCAGACCTCTCCTGCCGCCCGCTGCTCCCCTCAGCAGTGTACTTCGGTCCTTCTGCCTGCTCTGCTCCCCACTCTGGTCTGGTGAATTCTCTCACCCTCCCGCGCTCTGACTGTACCCAGTGCTTGTATAAATAAATAAATAAATAAATAAATAAATATTAAAAAAATAAAAAATAAAAAATAAGCTAATATGTGCACATCTATTTTAAACATGATATACTTTAAAACAATCCAGTAAGACAGAATCAATTGGTTAGATTGCAAGCTTTAGGAAGTCAGGGATTGTGAGTTAAATTGGCAAATACTTAAAGATAATTAACTATTTTTTTATTTCTAATCTCACCTTTTCTTTTAAAACTCATATATGTTTTTTAAAGAAAGGTCTTCTTTTTTCTCGACATTTATTCTCAACTTAGCTCAGTTGCAAAACCCTGGTCTTTCTGGCAGCGCACGTCTCTTCAGGGAGCGATCTTTCTCTGACTCAGACATTTCTGTCTTTTCCCCTCTCTCGTGTAAGACCTCTACCTAAATTTTCCAGCTATATTTCAGCTAAAATATCCCTTCTTTCCTGTGTGGGTAATTTGTTTCTCTCCAGTTTATTTTCTATTCTGTAGTTTCCCTGTCCTTCCTTGGAAAAAAGACTTCTTACAGAATTTTCTTAGTTCTCAACATATCTATGCATGATGATTTAGAGCTGTGTTGCAAGTTTTCCTCAAATATTGAGAGAGAATACTTATAAATACCCAGAATCTCCTCAAATGGAAACTTAAGTAAAATTTTAACTTATTACCTGTGTGGGGGGTGAAAGGATTTTCCTGTTTTCTAGCTGAGCTTTTTGTGGCCATGCACAGTTAAACACTAAATAATGTTACCAATTTAGTGAATATTCAGTAATTAACACAACTAAAATCACATATATGAACTGGCCATCATGTTAAGTTAGCAGTTGTCAGCTTTTTTTTTTTTAAGATTTATTTACATATACAAAAACTAGGGTGTAGGCCCCGAGGTGTGGGAGGTGAGAGGATCTACTGAAATACACTGCTGAGGGGAGCAGCGGGTGAGACAGGAGAGCTCTGCTGTGCCATGCGGGTTATCTCCTTGGTCAGGGATCAAATTCATGCTGCAGTGGCTGGTGATAGCTTTATAGTGCTGAGACTTAACCCCTTATGCCACCAGGGAGGCCCAGTTGTCAGCATTTTAAAATAAAAATATAAATACAGAAAAATAAACTTTTGTTATCAAGAAGAGGAAGGAGATAATAATAAGAGCATTAACAAACAAAATTACAAATAGGAAAACAGCAAAGAAAATTGATTAAACAAAAGTTGGCTCTTTGTTAGAAAAAAATAACATTGCTATATTGCTAGCAAAACTGACAGAGGTAAAAAGAGAGAGAAGACACTAATCACCAATATCAGGAATTATTTCTTAAAACTTTGTGAGAGCCTCTGATCATCTAAAACTACAAGTTTATTTTGAGAAAATTCATCAGTTCTAATCTTCTATTTTCTGATTCTTAAATAACTTTTTTACCATAACCAAAAAAGATGTAGAAATCCAATGGTAGCATAATTTTTTTTTTTTAAATATTAAATTTTATTTTTATATTCCCCCATACAATTGCAAACGCCCCATTCTGACCCCAATCCTTCCCCTCCCGCCCCCACCCCCAAAAAGTGTCTCTGGTTCATAGTTTTTTGTTGATTTTGATTTTCACTTTCTTATATTCATTTTCCTGGTCCCTTATTTAAGTTTTCTAGATTCCTGCTATGAGTGAGACCATCCGGTATTTTTCTTTTTCTTTTTGGCTTATTTCGCTGAGCATGATCCCTTCCAGTGCCATCCATGTTGCTGCAAATTGCATGTGTTTAACTTTTTTGAATGCTGAGTAATATTCCATGGTATATATGTACCACATCTTCTTGATCCAGTCATCTATTTTTGGGCATTTGGGTTGTTTCCAAAGCTTAGCTATTGTAAACAGTGCTGCTATAAACATAGGGGTGCAGGTGCTCTTTGGAATGGATGTTTCTGTGTCCTTTGGGTAAATCCCTAGGAGTGGAATTGCTGGATCATATGGAAGCTCTATGTTTAGTAGGTCCAGAAATCTCCACACAGCTCTCCATAGTGGTTGGACCAGTTTGCACTCCCACCAACAGTGCACAAGAGTTCCTTTTTCTCCACATCCTCGCCAACATTTGTTGTTGCTAGTTTTTTTAATATGTGCCATTCTCAATGGTAGCATAATTTTATGGACAGGCAAAGGGGAGTCACTAATTTTTGCTGAAAAAACTAAGATTAGTACTTATAATATTAATAATCCACGTTGTAAACACAGACTACCATATGGGGTGTATTGTGGAAAAAACTGAATATGTATTGCCTACTCAGATCTTAAGTAGAGCAAAGTGGTGTATGAGCTACCAAGAATAAATTGGGTGTGAATACACTCTCAGAGGCTCCATACAGAATGATAACAAAGTGGCCTTCTAGCTTAATCTTATCCAAAATATGATTTTACATGGTGTTTCTTCCGTAGTCACTGCACAGTCTTCCTAATGAACTTTATCTTTTGATGGTATCTTATTTATTAACATAGACAGTTAATGTAACTTGTTTGTTAACTGGGGTAGTTCTGTAATGCAAATTTCAAATCTCATATTTCTGTGCCAAAAAAAAAACACCTTTAAAAGTATAATATAGAAACTGAAATTTAAGGCTGGATGCTGAAACCATAGGACCTTCTTTCTCCACACCATTGTGTGTGTAGATCTTGACACCACCGATAATAGGCCATCCACGTTTATTATCCATTATATTATTTAATTTTGCATTCATTTATTCAAATAACCTTATGAGTACAGAATTATGCTGGGTACTGACATAGACCAGAAAAGTAAGCAATAGTTTGTCCTTGGGTAAACTTCAAAAAAGTGCACTCAGAAACATAGTAGTATAGGGTAGAAAGTCTTAAATGCTCTAAGAAACAGTCCACAGAAGCCAAAGACGTAGAAGTCACAGTTCCAAAGAAGCGAGTCTTTCCAACCCATCAAACTGGTAAAGGCTTTATGTAGAAAACAGTGTTCAGTGGAATTTGAAGGAGGTTAGGTTCAGACAGACTGAGATAGTGAGAGGTTTAGAAGAGAGCATAAGCCAGGCTCTGCGGGACGGCCGGGGAAGTCCGAGACTCCTGGCTGACAAGGGATCACCTTTATTCCATGAATGACACAGGTCTGTCAGGATTGCTTAGATTCCAGGGACAGGCCAGTGACAGCAAAGAAGTTTCTTCAGCCACTCAGTACATTCCTTACTGGTATTTATTTCCTGATGTATAAAATGCACTTTATAGAAATTAAGCAACCACACATATATAAAGGGCCTAAATATATTTTAAGATTATTTTTATCAGTAGTGAATACACAATAAGAGAACTTGACATCAAGGCAGATAGGACATCATTTACAAGCATGAATTCTATGAGGGATTAGAATTTAAGGCAGCCCTGGAATACTGGGGAAGTTTGGAATTTCCTGGTGGTGTCAAATGAGAAAGAGAAATTAATATGCATCTTCCCAGTTCTTGACCAATGGATGAGGATAGAGATGTGAATTTCACTTTTGCGGCTTTTTTTAACTGGTGAAGCTCAGGCTGGTAAATAATTTAAGTGCATATGTTTATCATTAATCCTCTAAAGAATCTGAGAGGGCCTGGGATTGTTCTGTTTGCATATTGGTTAATTTAGGAGAGTCCTTTTGATGTTCATGTGCTCATTCATATTAGATGCTTAGTAGAATCTTAACTTCGTGTTAGTCCGAACTCTTCTCCTCTCTTTCCTCAGAAGCTGGACACCGCACACCCTGGTGTGTATGTGTATATGTAGGGAAGTAAAGTAAAATAAAGTGATCCTATCATATATGAACTAATGGAAAACTGATTTTCCATTTCTCTGGAACCCCCAAGAACCACTTCTAATAACTGAGAAACTGATTTTCATTGTAGTGAAGCATAGCTCAATCAAATTTAATGAGCCCTGCAATTGTGAAGCAATGTTCAGTTTGACTGTGTTGATCTCAAGTCCCAAACATAATTATTATCAGTGTCTTCAGATAATTTTTAAAACCTCAGGTTTTGAGCTTGAAAAAAAATTTAATGGTATTTTTTTTGTTGAGGTAATTTGGTTTCTAACACTGATATAACTTAGGGGAATATGCTCACATCTCTTCAGATACATGTTACCACGCCACACCCGCCACTAAAGCACCCATAATTCTCCACAGTCCACTGGGTCCCATCCCACCTTTGCTCACCAACCCCTTCCCTGTCTGGTAGCCTCACTTCTGCCATCTGATTTTTAGGATTTGGTTGGCTTAGTTTCATCTGTCCTTTGTTTTATTTCTTTACATTCTACATGTGACTGAAATCATCCACTGTTTGTCTTCTCCACCTGAATTATTTTGGTAAGCATAACCCCCTCCAGTTCCATCCACATTGTCACAAATGGCAAGATTTAATGTTTTTGATACCTGACTAGTAGTCTTTTGGGTACATGCACCACCTCTTCTTCATCTACTCATCTGTCCTGGAGTGCTTAAGTTGCTTCCATACCTTCACTGCAGTGCTGCAATGAACACAGGAGTGCATATGTCCCCTTCAATCAGTGCTTTTGTATCCCTCAGGTACATACCTAGGAGTGGGATTGCTGGATTATATGATAGATCTGTTTTTTTTTAAAGATTTATTTATTTATGCATACAACAGCTAGGGTACAGGTCAGAGATATGGGGCATGGGGGGAAGTAAAAGGATTCACCAGACACAGAGTGGGGAGCAGAACAGGAGGATTGACTGAAATGCACTGCTGGGGCGAGCAGTGGCAAGACAGGAGAGGTTTGCCGCGCCATGTGGGTAGCTCCCTGGCCGGCTGGGGATTGAACTCGTGCTGCAGAGACTGCGGATTGCTTCATAGTGCTGTGTTTAACCCTTTGCGCCACCAGGGAGGCCCTCTATTTTTAATATTTTTGGAAACCTCCATATTATTTTCCATAGGGGCTGGGCCAGTCTATATTCTCATCAAAAATGTACAACGGTTCCTCTAATCATTAAAATAGTTTATCCTTACTATACCCCACTTCTAATTTCACTAATGGATGACATGATAAAAACAACCTTCATATAAGATCTTGAAATGTCAACACATCTAAGAGGTAATGTAAATTTGTATAGTAGACCTTTTTCCATCAGCGTGTTTCAAACAAAAATAAATGTATTCAGATCAACAGAATGTTTTTAATTTAGCCTGATGAGCTGTATTTCAAACAGCCATGTAGATAGTAGGCTTAATAGCCATTTGCTCACACACACACACACACACACACACACACACACACACTACCCATTTGATGATCACAAAGCAAACTCTTGTAATCACAAGATTGTAGGACTGAGCTTCTTGGGAGACATGCCATCTAAGAGCCCACAACTTCACAGGGAAGTTTAATTACTACTTTGTCCCACGGAGCTTACCCTCAATTCTGATGAGTGGATTTCATGTTAAATGTATAAACAACATGTCTAAACTCTTTCTGGGCCAAATCAAAAATGGCTGCCCATTTTCTGAAGCAATCAGTCCCAAGATAAAGAATTCCCAATGAAAACAATAGTTTATATGCTATGTGGTCATGTCACATACCAAATTCCATTCAAGGATACACAGTGTGAGCTTTCTTTTTCACATGAAGCTTTAGTTCACTCACCTGAATGAGCTGACCTCTGATGTGGATGACACCAAGAGCTGACCTTTGATATCGATCACACCATGAGCTGACCTCTAATATGGATGGCACCGTGAGATTAATCTTTCTTCCTTGGAAAAATGTAGAAACACACAAAGCCTATGTTTCTTCAATAGCTGTTGTTGGAATTATTTTAAGGCAGGGTATTTTGAGTAGTATTACGTGCAAAGTTTTAAAGCATTGCTTCCAAATGATGATTCGTTCCGTATCACATGACCTTTCCACCAAGATGCTTGACAATTGTTCTCAGGGACAAGATGGCTAACTCTTCATCCTGACACTCGGGTTTTCTTTTCAACTGTGATTCTCTTGCTGTCCAAGCAGGAGTTGAAAAGTAGTTGAAAACAACAGTAAAGGTAACGTAGGAGACCAAAGAATCCAAGGAAATCAATTGTTTTATATCTTTCTCCTTTACAAGTGTTAACAGGTTGAAATTGTGGGTTTGTAGTTCTTGGCAAGCATGTTTATTTTGAACTGATGGAAATATTTGGCTTTGCAAAATGTGTTTTGGTCAGGTAGATTCATAACCCAGGTCATCCATCACTGGAGTAATGTCCGGACTAGGATAGTTTGGCAGGCAGGGAGAACATGAATCACCTAGGTTAGTACCAAAGAGCAGGTGTCTGGGGCGATACCATCTGGCTCCAGTGTTGACTGCCTTCCCCACTGCAGGGCATGTATCTGCAGTTCACAGAGTAGCTCCAACTGTATACAGGAAGACCATCACCTTGAAAACTGGGGCAAGGTCTGGAACATTTAGGTATGCCTTAAGCAGGTGGGTGATTCTTCTTTTTCCTCAAATTTTATTGATTTGCTACTCCTTTACATAACTGTCTAAGCATGGGCGTACTCAACTTCACCCTTTCTTATATGTGCAAGCTTCACTCAGCCTCCACCAGAACTCCAGTGCTGGTGAGTTGTGTTTTTTTTGTTGTTGTTGTTATTTTTTCGCATAGAAGAACTGGGGTACAGGCCAGAAGTGTGTGGAGTAAGAGGATTCACCAGAGACAGGATGGGTAGCAGAGCAGGTTGATCTACTGAAATACAGGGAGGGGAGTAGTGGGTGAGACAGGAGAGGTCTGCTGCGCCATGTGGGTAGCTCCCTGGCTGGGGGTCAAACTCAGGACATCACAATGATAGAGTTGTGACTTAATCCTAGGCCACCTGGGAGGCACCCCAGTGCTGGTGAGTTATCCCCTTTTTTTTACCTCTTTCCTGCTTCCTTCCCCCACTATTCACGCTGATAACCAGAATATATTTCATAGCCTAAAAATTGTTAGCAGTGCCTTGCCAGTTTGTTTACTTTGGTTATTTGTATTCCACAAATGAGTGAGACTATCCACTAATTGTCTTTTACTGTCTGATTTATTTCACTTAGCACAGGTACCTCAAGGTCCATCAATTTGGTCCCCAAAGGCACTATTTCATATATATTTTCCAAAATTTCTTCATCCTGTTGGGTAATTAGGTGGTTCCATGTCTTTAGCTACTGTGATTAGGGCTCTCTGAACATAGGGGTACATACATCTTTTTATATTAGAATTTTCATCTTCTTTGGGAAACTGCCTAGCAGTGATGTTGCTGGATTATGTGTTATTTCCATTGTAAGTTTTTTTTTTTTGAAGATTTATTTATGCATACAAGAGCTGGAGTACAGGCCAGAGGTATGGGGGCTGAGAGGATTCACCCAGAGAGAGAGTAGGGAACAGAACAGGCAGACTGACTGAAATACACTGCTGAGGGGAGCAGTGGGCGAGTCAGGAGAGGTCTGCTGCAACATGTGGATAGCTCCCTGGCCAGGTATCGAACCCGTGCTGCAGTGGCTGCGGATAGCTTCATGGTGCAGTGCTTAACCCCTTGTGGCACCAGAGAGGCCCCCTTTTTAGTTTTCTGAGGAATCTCCACACCATTTCCATAGAGGCTGCACCAAATTACATTCCCTATAACAGTAAATGTTCCTTCTTCTCTGCATCCTCACCAACACTTGTTCTCAGTCTTCCTATAAAGAACCCATACAACTCTAGAAAACAACCCAATCGGGAAACAGGCAAAAGATCTAAAGAGACACTTCTCCAAAGAAGACATTTGGAGGGCCCACAGGCACACAAGAAGTATTCATCATCACTTACAAGAGAAATGTAAACAAAAAGCACAGTGAGATATCACCTCACCCCTGTGAGAATATAAAAAGGTGGATGATTCCAACCTCTGCTGTGCTAGGCTACCCCTGACGTCTCACAGGATTCACAGGGCATGCCCCAAGCTTGGAGTGAGTGTCTCAGACAAGTCACATCATCCTCACTCACCCAGCAGGTGTGGCCTCTTAGCGGCCATTCTCTCCTCTGATACATCTAGTAAGTGGTCATGTGGTGGTGGGTGTGGGGGTAGGCCACGGGTCACCTCTGCTGTCACGAAGAAACACAACTTCTCCTCCATGGTTCGCATGTAGTCAGTATCAATCGCAGAGTCCGCAAGCTGTTCTTTGAGTCTGTCTACCTTATCTCACATAGACAGGTCCTGTCTATAAACACATGCAAAATTCCTATGCCGGGACAGCCTGCCAGAAGTGGCATTTTAGGAAGCCTAACAACTGTCTGCTGTCACGTGATGTTATGGCATTGCTACTGCTGGGCAAAAGCAAACAGGATAAAGACCTACTCCTTGTTTCAACTGTACCAGGAGCGCCAGGCTCCTAGTCCTCGGTCCTGCCCTGACTTCCACTCACACCTATAGAGCCTGGAGGCTTGACAGCCAGCAGGTACACTTGTCCTTAGCAGATACTATGGATAAATAGGTGCCAATGTGACAAAATCTAAAATATCTTCCCATTTTCTTGGACTTGCAAGCTTACTTTACGCTAAAAGCATACTTAGCCCTTCATTTATATCCTGATAGTGCTGGGCCCATGTGCCTGATGTCACTTTCCAGATCTTTTGGTTTGTGATAAAAGCTTTTCATCAGGTGCTTTGCATCTTGCAAAGGTCTTTGTTTGGGAACTGCCGAGTTTCTGATCAAATATTATAGCACATTCGTATTTTCACAGATATGAGATTTATACTCCATGGTAATCTGTATATGTCTTGGGACCTAGTCATTCAAGCTTGAGAGAACTGATTCTCTGTGATTCCTTTGAGAACTGACACTGTTTGTGTGTGTTTATGGGCTGGGAGTCGAAGGGGAGCTTTCCTATGAATAGACGAAAGATGAATGTAACAGAAAGACTATTTAAAGATAAGCTCTTGCTGTGGACACGTAAGGCTGGCACTTCAGTTCCCAGTTTTGAGTGTCTGGGATGAGGAGGAATGTTGCAGCTCCAGCTGCTTCTTATTTGGCTCACCATGGAAAACCCCCCTAAAATGCCTCATTTTTAGGTTTCACATGGTTTTTGCAGCTGAACCAGCCTCCTGTTACTTGGCGCTTCTGCTTGCAAAATATTTTCGGGCAGATACACTTTAGCTTAAAGTACCTTCTCTTCAGTCTTTTAAGCCAAAATAAAAAGGCTTGTTTTCTTGGTTTGAAATAGGAAGGGTGAAGGGAATCAAATGTTTCATTAGAGCTTAATTCCAAGTTCATCACCTTTATTTTTTTTAAGATTTATTTATGTATGCATACAAGAACTGGGGTACAGGCCAGAGGAATGGGGGGGTGAGAGAATTCACCAGAGACAGAGAGGGGAACAGAACAGGCAGACTGACTGAAATACACTGCTGTGGGGAATAGCAGGGTGTCAGGAGAGATCTGGCATGTGGGTAGCTCCCTGGTCAGGGATCGAACTCGTGCTGCAGTGGCTGTGGATAGCTTCACCGGTGGCATCTTAACCCCTTGCACCACCAGGGAGGCCCTCATCACCTTTATTGCGCAATGATTTTTCTTTCTTATTTTCTTATGTTTTCAGGATCTAGGGAGTCTGATAGGAAAGAAATATCAAAAGAAAATGTTATTGAAAAATCATGGCAGAAAGAAAGAAAAAAGCAATAAGTTTTGTAAAATCTTAAACTGATGTTTCTGCACCTAATTCTTCAACCCTGCCTCAGAGTGCAATATTTAACAAAATCTGATTACACACACATTTGAGTTAATTCTGTTCAGTGTTTCATTCCCAGATGTGTGCTCTTGGGTAGGAGAACCAACTCTGTAGCTTGCAGGCTGAGATGAATAAAATAACTCAACTTAAAGAAAACTCAACTTAAAGAGAATAGTAGTCTCCATGATCCTTTCAAACTTGGACAGCTTTTGTGTGTCTTTGGGCTGGCAGTGGAAGCGGAGTGTGCCATTCCTAGGAAAAGATCAAAGATGGATTTAACAGGAAGACTATTTAAAGATACGCTCACTCAGGAT
Organism: Talpa occidentalis; assembly: GCF_014898055.3. Lineage (NCBI taxonomy): Eukaryota > Metazoa > Chordata > Mammalia > Eulipotyphla > Talpidae > Talpa > Talpa occidentalis. The sequence continues at coordinate 82,419,226 of NW_023601322.1, read as the reverse complement.
AAGATTCATTGGTGACTCTTTGGGGCAGCCTCTTTACTTCCTTTCCTACACTCAGATAGGCCAAGTTCCCTTCTTTCTAGAATGATCCTTCTGGAAGTCGAATCTCTGGGGATCATCGATCTGTAACAGCAAATGCCAGGAGACTGTGTCCTTGTGAAGATATGTTCGAAAGGTCTGGCCTGGGGGTATCCTCAAGTTTCCAGCCTCTGGAACCACCCTTCTCTTTTATACCCAAATAAACTGGATCCATACCCCAATTACAGGGCTCCTCCTCATATTTTCACAGATTTCACAGGAGGATTTGGTTTTGGGTTTATATCTTGCTCTAAACTCCCATGTCTATGTGGCTGCCCACCTCCTGCCACACTCCCACCCCTCACTGCAAGCAAGGGGGAGAGGGTGCCTTCACTGAGTCATCACCCCCTGTGCAGTCCACGTGATTTATGTCATCTGGAGCCTGTTGTAGGAGGAAATGGTGTCTTTGGCATGGGGCAACATAGCAGCTGCAGGAAAAATTTTCCCACTTGCAAAAGGGCTGTTAACTCACGATAGAAATCTGCTGAAGGGTATTGCTTGTAGGGTGTAATTACATCACAGGGTGGGGACCCTTTTAGGCTTCTTGGGGGAAGGAAAGAGGCTCAACTTTCAAAGGCAAACAAACCTAGATCATTAAGGTATTCTCTCTTATTTTTTTTTTTCTTGAAAGGAATTCTATCTTCTTAAGCCTATGCCTCCCCATGCTAAGATGGCAAGTATTTTTATTGCCTTCACAGATGGTTTGAAGAGAAAGCAAAGAAGGATGAGTCGAGACCATTGGGATGATTTAGGACTATGGCAAAGCCCCAAGCTGAAAACTTGAAATCCCTGGATTTATCCCCTACTCGCCACTTCACATTATATATTCAGCTTTTCCCAGACTGAGAGCCAGGGGGAGATACGGCTTTCAGACGCTTAGATAGAAACACGTTTCTCTTATCTACCCAATGTCAACCAGTTGTTTACTCTATCGATTTGAAAATCTCCCTCCTGCCCTAGGTCTTTCCTACATTGCCAATTAGCTTGTTCCTAATGTGCTGTCACCGACATTAAGATCCCCTGATTAAGAATTTATAACTGCAACCTCCCTGTTATTATGTAGCTTGAGGTGTAAAGCGCCACTGCATTGTGTAATTCTTCTTGAGCACAATGTGAAATACATATTTAATTAAGTGAGTGGAAAGTAAATAAATTTTCCTCTTATGATTGATCTATGAAAGCTTAATAAAATCCAAACCAAGTCTTCTGTTAGTCTTTGTCCTTCAAATAGCTACTTCATTGAACATAAAATTAACTAACACTGCACCTGTATATCTTGTGTATGTTGTGCTGAAGCTAGATAATTTGAACAAAGGATTTCACCCTGGAAAAAATTAGAAAGCTCTGTGTTTAGTTAGAACTATGTCCAGTGTAATGAAGTAGCCAGGAACATCTGCTCTTGGTAATAGGATATTCGTTGACTATTCCAAACTAGCTTATAAAAGGACACAGTGAAACTTGAGGGGTTGACTAGCCAACTAATTATCAGTTGAATTTAGGAAAATATTTAGAGGAAACCTTGACTGTGTAAAATGAATATTTACTTTCTTTTAAGAAATGTAGACATTTAGATCACTTTCTCCACAAGAACCTTGCATTAACCTCCCTTCCCATGATGGTAATCAAAATCACTTCCATCACATACTGCATTTTGCATTTTCAATAACTGTTGGGAAAAGAAGATTGAAACATTGCATACAATACAGGACTGTTTAAAGAAAAAACAATCGAGGTGTGAAGCAGGGAACTTGAAGGTATCTGAAAAGATGGACTGAATTTCCAAAAGTCACAATTGAATGTTATAGTCAGTGGGAACAATGCGTCTTCTTCAGCCCCATTTGACCTACGAGTGTTTCTTTTGAGCTCCTTCATGGAACATGACATGATAAGCATTAAAATGTGGTTCTGTAGGAGCAATTAGCACACCTAGCCCCCTACGTGTGCTGTTAGGAACAAGGGTGGCTTAGCCACGAAGGAGATGAGAGAAAAGTAAGATGTGAAATCTACACATTTCAAACAAGGTCTTTCACTCACCCCTTGTAGAGCCACCAGAGGCTGCCTCATGTTGCAGAATGTTCCCTGGCAGAGATGTTTCCCCTGCTGTGGGGAGGAGACTCGAGGACGGCTAAGTTCTAGTTGCGGCTCTGTTCTGGGATCCAGAGAATTTTCCTATCCGAACAACGTAAGGCAGAAGGCCGGGCTTGATTAGTGTGGCATGGTGGTGTCAACCTTGAGGAGTGTCTAAAAGCAGTTCTCTCACTGAAACCTCCCAGGAGAGAGTTTTCAGTTACCACTGTAACATTTATCCTTTTTGCATAAAGAGGATTCTGAGCCAAATCAGAGGGGACCTTGTAACTGCATGTATTATCCAAGAGATGTACCCGCTGGGATGACCTTCTTCTTTATCAGCTCCAGTCCAGCTCTTATTAGGATCCCAAGAGAGTGGGACACAAGACAGGTATATCTAGGTGCAAGAGTTGGGTGGAAACAGAAAAATTGGACACAGCCCAGATCTAAGGAAAAAGTGGAGTCCCTAATGACCCAGCTCAGGGTGAGGATGGTGGATGTCTAGAGGTGCAGGAAGTTAGGGACCAATTTTGAGAGAGGGCAGTTGAAAAGCAAAGTGAGGTAGTTGTTACCCCACATAACCTTGGCAGACCCCACTTTGATAGCAGCCACTTGGAACTCATTTATGGATGTCCAACGAAGTTAAAATGCAAGTCCCCAAAGTCTGGCTGACTTGGGCTTCAAATGTTCTCCTGTATTGCAGGGTGGGACAGGAATCTGCCCCCAGGGGCTGGTGTTCACGAGAGCTGATCTTACAACAAGGAGGCAGGGCTTGCTGTTTTAATGGGCCAGTGTTTTACAGCCAAATAACCTGTGACCATTGGCAATGTCACTACAGAAGCATCCCTGTTATTTTCTTACTTTCAATCAAACTGAAGAAAACAATAAAACAGAAGTGAACATGAATGCTGCTGCCTCTCTGGGGTCACGGGCAAGTCACCCACACATCCTGTGCTGCTCAGGTTATCTGGGAACAGGCACTGCGCGTCATCCATCAGCCACTGTAGCTCTCTGCTCTCACACGTAAAAATGCCAGTGTCAAGAAAATTAAGATAGGTGATAAACCACCACAAGAAAGGTTCTTTTCCCAACCCCCCAAGTTTTGTTGTCTAGAGAAGGAAGCTGAAAGTGTTACAGGTAATTGGGTCAAGCCTCAGTAACCTTAACCATGTACCATCCCACCCTACCCCCAAAAAGCCTTGTCCTCTCTGCACGTTTAATAATGATGCAGAGGCAGAAAGAAAGAACTGAACTATTTTTAAAACTCCAGAAGTTTCCTTGGAAAGAAATGCCAAGCAGCAGGTCAAATAAATGAATGCTGTCTACTGCACTGATTAAAGAGTAGCAATTGTATTGTCAATCCTGCCAGGGCTAAAATGGCCTTGTAGAATTCGGAATTAGCAGCAGTCGTAAGCCTCCTGATCTAGACAAATGGACAGCAGACATCTGCCTGCAGGTGAAGAACTGTTTTCCGAACTGTCTTGTGTGGTAAATGGAAGACGCTGACAGTGAAAATGGCAAAGATGTAGGCTCAGAGGTCAGTCATCTGCCAAGACCTCAAGCCTGGAGCAGGATTTGAGTGTTAGACAAGAGCTAGTAACTGTGCCAATGTGATTGAGGGTGTGGACCTCACCCATCCTGGGTCAGATCTTTTATGTCTGCGCTTCTCATGCCAAGCTTCAAATTCTGCATTGCTGCTGCCTGTGGCCAGGGTGTCCATGCGGATGTCTGAAAAATGAAGTTTATCATCGGCCCTTGTTCTAATTATTTGTTCATTGCTTGTGATTAGAAAACGACTGGAAAAGGATAGAAGTAATCAAAACTTTCCAGAAGAAAAGAGTGTAAAAACACATTGAAGAGTGCTTGTCATCACTGACTAACAGCAAAAGGAAAAGCAAACAGATCTAGAGACAGACTGTGTAGCCAACAACGCATTAAAATATCAGCTGACTAATGAGCAAAGTGGATCTGTATGCTTTGGAATGAAAAGATGCCTAGAAAACACGTTTAATTGTTGAAGCATTAAACTGGAACACAATGACTCCAATTTTTGTTAAAAGGAAAAATATTTTTTTTAATATATACAAAAAAAGGATAAGGAAGAGTACATTAAGGACACACTTGAAGACTGCGTTCTAAGGAAGGCATGGGTTTTTAACTTTTACTGAATTGACTCGCTTGCTACTACATTTTTTTTAAAAAAAAGATTTATTTATGCATACAAGAGCTGGGGTACAGGCCAGAGATTCAGGGGGTGAGAGGATTCAGCAGAGACAGAGTGGGGAGCATAACAGGTGGATCTACTGAAATACACTGCTGAGGGGAGCAGCAGGCACGACAGGAGAGGTCTGCTGTGCCATGTGGGTAGCTCCCTGGCCAGCTGGGGATCGAACTCATGCTGCAGAGGCTGCGGATTGCTTCATAGTGCGGTGCTTAACCCCTTGCGCCACCAGAGAGGCTCCATTACTGCATTTTTTTTAATGAGGACACTATAGTCATTTTTAAAAATGGTCCATTTTATTTGAAATAGAGAAAATATGAATAGAAAAACAGTAAGGAATGCGCTAAGAGGTATGGTTCAAAAATAAGCACTTGTACCTGCAGACCACCTCCTCCGCCAGGAGTAGTTAATTATGTCGCACTTATTTAGTTTGTGTTTGATTCTAGAGACTAAAATTGACTTTCTCCTTAGAATTTCTGCACACGTATAGTGTGTGTGTGTATTTCATTTCTGCTAGCACATTGATAGGAAGGAAGAGAAAATAGCAAATCATTTCCTTCTTTCCTTTCTCCATTTTGAGATAGTTCTCTGTCTCTCTTTTTTCCTTCCTTTCTTGTTCGCCCTTTTTATCACTACACAGTTTTTATTTGCACGCCAACATTGTTTGTTAGACATAAATCTTTTGATTACAAGAGATAAAAAAAAAAAAGCCCACTTCTGCCTAGCTTTTGCTGCAAAGGGCGGGGACTTTGTCATGTAAGAAAGAATTCAGAGGCACCAACTTTTTCATCAAGATTTTCTTCTTCTTTCCATTGTCTTCAGTCTCAATCACGTTGCTGCCTCAGGGTAGCAAAGATGGCAGCCACAGCCACCCTAGACTTCCATCACTCTTGGAGCTAACAACCCACAGAGACAAGAAAGAATGCCTCTTTTTCAGTAGCTCCAACCAGCTATGTGCAATCACTGTCACCAAGAGCATGAGTGACCCCGGCTAGTCTTCGTCATGTGCCCATCCCTATGGTGAGCAAAACAGATCAATAAATTTACCAACTGAAGAAGTATGAATTCCCAGGAAAAAAAGAGAATAGCTGTTGTAAGAAAGGAGACGCTAAGCAGTTTAAAACAGCAGATATGGGGCCTTCCCAGTGGTGCAGCGGGTTGAGCACAGTGCTGTGAAGCTGTCCGCAGCCTCTGCAGCACCAGTTAGATTCCTGGCTGGCCAGGGAGCTACCCACATGGCGTGGCAGACCTCTCCTGTCTTGCCCGCTGCTCCCCTCAGCAGTGTATTTCAGTCCATCTGCCTGTTCTGCTTCCCACTCTGTCTCTGGTGAATCCTCTCAGCCTCCTGCACCTCTGGCCTGTACCCCAGCTCTTGTATAAAAATAAATCAATCTTTAAAAAATTAAATAAAATAAATAAAACAACAGATATGCACTAAAGATGGGACTCAACGTGTGTCACATTCCACACAGCACACTCACAGCCTTCTTTGCTTTTTTGGTCTTCTTGAAAAGTTTCCCTTCCTTAGGTTTCCATCATGGGATTAGAAGACATCATTGCCCGTGTTTTTCCACCCCAGCTGTCCTATGTGTGCGCACTTGTCACGATGTGAAAGTCACTTGCCTTCGAGTGCTTCATCTCAAAAGGAAACTCTGGCAAAATGAAAAATTCTGATTTTTGAAATTCCGTATTTGATGAAGGAAAAAGAAAAAAACACTGTTTCAGATAGCGTTTTAAAAAGTCTTGAGCTGGCGAGTTATTGCATAAAAATAACTTATGTTCTTTTTCCTGAGCCAGCGGTCCTTTAAAAAAAGCAGGTGTTCCGGATACTGGAGATGACAAACAGCTTTATAACTAACGCAAGGAAGAGCCGAGGACAGTGAAGGACTCTGCCAAGTGCAAAAGCCAAGGGCAAAATAGTCCAAAACAGACTTTTCTGTAACCATTTCAAAACAGGGGAAGCCAAAGGATTAGAGGAATCATAAGTGTACAGTCTGGCCTCTTTGAAGCCTGACATGTTAGCTAGTTTGCTAAGGGTGTACATTTACACAGATCTTTCAAAGGGAAAAGATTTTTTCCTTCAGCCAAGTATGAAAATACAATAGTTTCTTCTGTATCCTCAGCTCAGGCTAAGCATCGTCAACATCTGTTGCATTAGTCTCCGTGGAGTGGGCTGTTGTCATGAAGCCTGCACAGTGCACACTGGATGCCTGAACCCGCGGATGGGAGAGGCTCATTTTCTGCTTATTTAGCTGTAGTTTTGGAGGGAACAGGGGCTTGGATAACCCTCTGTTTAAAACAACACAGTCATCCTGAAGGGCAGTGTATTCTGCAGCCACTTAGTCAGTGAGCTGGAGGATGAAATTGTTGTGTCTGTTTTATAGGCTCCAGGTTTCCTTCTTTAGGAGCATTTACAGAGACCATCTGTAATTTCTGTCTAACAAGTATGGATGAGCTCTGTGCCAATCATCAATTTTCCCCAAAATGTCACATCCATCCATTACCTTCCCGCTGAGCCTGGAGCTGGTTAGCCACCTGTTTGTCCATCTATGACGACACCGCCATCCATTTGGACAGAAGAGTCTGGGATGTGTGTTGAGGGAGCAGGTATGATGGGGTGATTTTTCACCTTCCCTGCAACAGAGCTGCCCACTAGATCTACAATGCAAGTGGAATGTGTGATTTTCAATTTTGAAGCATCTGGATAGAAAACAAATTGTAGGTGAAATTAAGTTTCAGGTTGTCCTGGGGGACTTGCTTAGTTAAGTCAAGCAGCACTATGACGCTGTCTGCAGCAGGAGTTCGATCCCTGGCCAGGGAGCTATCCACATGGCGCAGCAGACCTCTTCTGTCTTGCCCGCTGCTCCCCTCAGCAGTGTATTTCAGTAGATCTGCCTGTGCTCCCCACTCTGTCTCTAGTGAATCCTCTCAGCCCCTGCACCTCTGGTCTATACCCCAGTTCTTGTATGCATAAATAAATAAATCTTAAAAAAAAAAAGAAATTAAGTGTCTGTACTTTATTTAAGCCAGTCTAGACAAATATTGTACCATCATGAGTGGGCTATTTCACATTCTCTTTTCTATAGCAAGGAGCTGAGATCTGGTGTGTATATTTCTCTGCAGGCGCACCTCAGTTTGGACAAGCCACATTTCAAGAGCTCAGTATCGTGGCCATCTGGCTACTGTACTGAACGGTGCAGCTCCAGGGGGACCCTGTAGGCTAAACCTGAAGTATTCGCTGTGGACTTGTGTATTTATATCATACACCATAGTCCCTAGGAGTTCAGGATGCTACGAACAATAGAATTATTTTTTTCAGAAGTCCTTGTTTCCTCAAATCTGTACCCAGATTCCAAGTTTGCTTTTTTTTTTCCCCTCCCCTAGTCAGTCTAGCTATTAGAAGCTAAGGTCATGACAGATTTTAGGAACTGTGGAAAGTTACAGCTGAGGAGAAGCACTCCAGATATTTCTGGGTCATAATTCTTATGTTAACTTCCAGCTTAAATAAAACTTTTAAATTTATCTACCTGATTGTGATTCCCATAGACTTTTTCATCACTTTCAGGATTTCCTGCTCCCTGACTTGCTCTTAAATGTATTGTGTGATCTGGTCTCAATTCTCCAAGGTTTTCTTTGTTTTTGCTTTTGTTTTGTTATGTTTTGCATAAAAGAACTGGGGTGTAGGCCAGACGTGCAGGGGATAAGAGGATTCACCAGGGACAGAGTGGGGAGAAGAACAGGTGGATCTAGTGAAATATACTGCTAAGGGGAGCAGTGGGCAAAGCCACTGAAATACACTGCTGAGGGGAACAGTGGGTGAGACAGGAGAGGTCTGTTGTGCCTTATGTGGGTCAGCTCCCTGTCAGGGGATGGAACTCCACCCTAGAGATGATAGTGGTGAGACTTAACCCCTAGGCCACGAGGGAGGCCGCTCAATCTCCAAGGTTTTGGAGCCAATAATATCATTTCACATTTCTTATAATACTGCTTGATCCTTAGGAGGAAGCCTGAGGACTCTGTACTCTCTATGAAGGCTTATTGTGCCGAGCATGAGCAATCCATGATTCCCACAGACACGCTGCAAGCACTCTGATGCATCAACACTTCCTTTTGTGTCACTTGAGTGTGTGGTTGATGGCATTGTGCGTGATTGTTTGGGGTGCCAGTCTAAGAGGCAGGTTGCACATGACTTTTCTTTAATCACTCAGTTATTTGAGAACCACCAGGAACACTCTTGGTTTGTGAGTGGTTGGCACAAAGATTCTCATCAGTATAGGCTGTTCCTCTGCCTGGAACATCCTCTACTCACTGTTATGGAGCTCGGTAGCTTCTCATTTTTCAACCTTCTGAGTCCTTCCCAGACCACCCTATGTCGTGGTAGAAACTTCTTGACTTTCTTCTCCAACGAACGTCTTTTTGCCTTCATAGCTCTTAGCAACCCTGAAATAGATTTATTTCTGGACTATCCATAAGGGCAGCCTTGTGTGTATATCTTCAACAACTAGCCCAGTGCCCATATTCAAAAAATGTGTTGACTTAATGCATACCAGAGTCCTTTTATTCCTAAGAACTGTATTTTTCCATGCATATATCTTAGGTGGTAAACATTTCAAAATTATATTACATTTAGCCCGAGAGTTAAAAATGTTGATGATATTCCTCTCTTTAAAGATATTTCATTTTTTAGAAGTCTTCCTCTTCATCTGTTTCTGAATTGCTAGTCAAATCACCGTTGGCATCTAATGAGAATGCTAAATACTATCTACAAGCCAAAGTTAAGTATCAAATGAGAGGATCTACATTTTTAAAAAAAAATCTTTTAAGTACCAGAGAATCAATGGCAGGAATTCTAGTTCCATTGAATGCCATGGTACAAGTAGTGAAATAGAGGTATTTTATAGCCAGCACTCAGGTCCAGAGTCCACGTGTCTCAGGGATTCACCAAAGTGCCTTAAGTTTTCATGCAACTATTTCTTTAAACAAATACTTTTTTAATATACTTAATGTGCTCCTTTGTAAATTCTTTGAGTTTTTAACTTATTTAATTCTCATAACAACCTTTTTAAATAGGCACTATTAACAGGCTATTTGCAAGTTGAGGAAACTAAGAACTGGTCACATTAAGTAACTTTGAATATGTCAGGAAGAAAAGCTGGGATTTGAATCCATGGAGTCTGACATTCAGGTCATTGTGCTTAAGCTCCACAGTATAGGACTACTCTGGACAGTTTAAAAAAACATTTAGTCAATCAACAATTACATCTTCGTCTGTTCTTTCCATAAGCCACTTTAAAAACATCTATGAAAGGAATGTTTCTCATCAGCCATCAGCTTTTTCATCCAGTTCAATATATAGTTAGCTTTTCCCTCCATGTTTTCTTCTAAAAAGGACCATATGTCCCCAGTCCTAGGAATTGAAAAGTGGAAACTATAAATTTGGGGAGGGAAAGTAAAACTCATAAGGCAGTCATATCTAAGAAGACTGGAAACCTTACTTCATTTTCAGAAACTAGAGTTTCTTTCCAAAAGCTCTTTGGAAATAGGATTTATTCTGGCTTGGAACATTTAGGATTACAGTTACTTATGCATTCCATTCACTGGTAGCTTTCTTCTCCTACTTAGAGGTAACCAATTCTAATGTTTCTGTATTACTTATCCAAGGGGGAAAAGTTTCTGTTCTATGAGTCTGCTAAAAGCCACTTGAAAAAAAAGCCAGCGTCCAGTTCGTTACAATTTTAATCCCCTTAGGGCCTAAATCCCTTTATTCCATTTCATAACCATGAACATCATCTGATGATTAATCTAATCATCTACAAATGCGAGCTTTGGCCTGAAAATAGAATAGGTGAGAAAAAAGGGAATTACTTATAAAGACAAGAGAAACTCTGAATCCAGGTAAAATGATTACATGGCATGGTAATGTGCACAGCACAGATTATATGCTATAGAAAAATCATTATCACAATGAAGAAGGGCAACATCATAGTTACCTATAAGACCAGATGCAATTAAATATACAGAGTGGTCGCGACTGATAAGTGATCAGTGGAATGTGTTTCCCTTGGTCTCATATTCTGCAACTGTGGCAGGTTCATGTGAATGTGGTATGGTGTTCGGAAGTTGACCTGCATTCCTCTTCAAATCATTTAACCACACTCAGCTGATCTGCATTCCTTTTTAAAACAACCTAATCAAATTCATTTCAAATACCAAAACCTCCAGTCGGAGATTTAATCTGTGTTTATGCACACGTGTGAAATCTCTAGTGTCTAAACGTGCCCCTGCCGACAAATACTCCATTTTTACAGAATGTGAACTTCACAAGACCTCCCAGCCCTCGTTTTCCCATCTTAAATGAATTTCCTCATTTTCTTTTCTTCTTTGTAAGTGGGAAGGAGCAGGGCAATTTTTGCACATTGGTCTGTAACCAGGAATCGTTCTGAGAGGACAACAGGTGCCCCACCCTGAGGGGTCTGTCTCTCTCTCTCTCTTTTGTCTTTTACTCCCTCACTTTTACCCCCCCCGCCCCGAAATGATCTTTAATGTGTGGGATATGCTGCGAGCATCCATCCTTGACTTGCGTGGTAGAAATTACTTTTTTGTCCTACATTTCCAAGTTGGAATAATGTTCAGTGTAAAACATTGCTGAGAAATCACCCTTTATGGTTAAATAACAGATGCCTGATACCAATTCGCATAAGCCAGCCAGCAAATGGCTAATCTAAATAAATTACTAAAATATATTAATCCCATGGTGTAGCATAGAAAGTCAGGCTGAGTATTTAATAACTAAGATATTATTATGAAAACAAATATGCTGACTTGGCAGTTTTGCAGTGTTCACCTACCCCTAACTGAGTTCAGCATTCCATGTACAAGGGCCTTTTATTTCACCAGCAGGAAAAAAACAAAACTAAGAAAAAGTTGAATGATAAGGCCATACAATTTGAAGGAGTTTTTTTTTTTTTTAGATTTATTTATTTATGCATATAAGAACTGGGGTACAGGCCAGAGCTACTGGGGTGAGATGATTCACCAGAGACAGAGGTGGGGAGCAGAACAGGCGGATTGACTGGAAAACACTGCAGAGGGGAGCAGCAGGTGAGACAGAGGTCTGCATCATCATGTGGGTAACTCCCTGGCCGGGGATTAAACTCATGCTGCAGTGGCTGTGGATTGCTTCACAGTGCTGAGACTTAATCTCTCCAGCCACCAGGGAGGCCTCTGACTTGGTCTTTTATAAGGAGGATTACACAAGTTACAGGCAGGCGAAGTACAGTTGGAATTGTTTTGTAACCCGGGAGGGCTCGATCAGATAAACAGGAGAGGTTTTTCGCTGTGTCTAACAACAAGTTTCAGGGGGAAAAATAGTTTAAATTTTGGCTATTCATTCAAGAGACAAAGAATAGGAAGTGGGAGGTCTTTGTCTCTTATGGGCAACACATTTAGAAAAAGGGACAAGTGGGCTTTGGCCTTGTTATAAGGTAAACAGGAAGTCATCTGTGAATCTGATGGAGTCATGAAGACTCAGCTTTATCAAAGTCACATGAGGAAGCCATTCCCAGAGCACAGAGGGGTGGGGGCATTGCGCAGGCGAGCTGCTTTCTGGTAGTCCCTGGATCTGGCAGATTTCACCCTTGTCCGTCAGCCTGACTCAGCATGGAAGCCTCCGTGGCAGAGGAGGTGGGATATGACTGTAGCGGAGTCAATTCAAATAGACAACAAGCCCCCGGGAGGGAAAAAGCCTTCCTTAAAACACATCCATGAAAAAGTGACCGACCGATGAAAGACAATGTTGGTGGATTTCCTGGAAAGAGAGACCAATCCACTGGGCTCATGTTGCTGCAGAAATACTACTTTTATCAAAAAGTGTACATGAAGCTTAACCAGATAGGGAAGAGAATCTCTCAAGGCCAAGGTGAAGAGTGAGCCCAAGGTAGCTGCAAATACAATTAAGCACTAACCTGAAAAAAATGAGTTATTGGGTTAGAGTAAGTGTAATTAAATCGAGTTGGGAAACACAGTTTCCTTGAATAGAGCTGGAATCCATTGCTCTTCCTAGTATTCTGGCAGCTTTAGATCTACTGTCCTGTCTGCTTGTAACTCTTCTGATGTGTGGCACAGTCAAAGACTGTGGTCCCTGAGTCAGTTCTTTTACAAAACATCCTTAGCCCCTCGTGGACAGTCTCTTTATTCTTGGGACCCAGGCTGCTTCAGAACATGTGGCAAGACACTCCTTCGCTCGTTCTAATTGTCTCCATTTAAAAATACCCAGAACAAAATTTCTAATGATCTGTAAAAATAGGGAAACCATAAGGATAGCATTCACTGGAATCCCAGGATTCAATCTCAGAGAATCAGATTAATAATCCATAAAATTCCTTCCATACCAAGCAACTATTTTATGAGCAGTTTAGCTGCAGGACTTCAATTTCCTCTTGATGGCCAATTCCAACCTTGTTAGAAGTGTTATAGTGAAGAGATAGCCAAAGAAAGCAGGTCAAGGGAGGGTTGTCAGGTTGCTGATCACATTGTGAGTGGAAATAGGAAGCCACGTGGGTGCAGCGCAGATGAGCACTGTCTAAAGAAAAAGTCGCACAGGTATGGCAGGTGTGTGCGGGGAGCTGGGGCGTATGTAACCAGATTGGAAACTCCATAAACTCTTTTCCTATAATTCTCTGTAAATTTCAAAAATGTTCCCAAACTGGCTTTCTAATCATTCTGCGCCACTCACATGTCTTCACTTTGTTATTATTTCAGAAAGTTAAACTACTATAGAATTTATACTTCTGTTCAGCCTTGATTTTCACATTGGCGTGCATATATGTAAAACACATAGTTTTTTCCTTTTTTATAATATCTACAGTGAAGTGTGATACGTTCCTACTTCCATATCTTATTATTTGCCAAATATCCTGGGTACAGTGTAGGGTGCAAGTCTCGTCCTCTGATGATGAGGTGGGGCCACATAACTACCACTGCCCCATGAGTTCTGAGCAGCAAGGATGTGTAATTTCTCAGTCACAACATTTCATTCCTGGTGTAAAACCCTCCAGAGTTCACTGTCTCTCATTAGAGTGACCAGCAGCATTGCTGTCAGTGGTCATGAAAAGGACATAAGGCAAAGATACAGGTGACCTGCAGCTGTCATATAGGGAGAGCAAGAATATGTTTTTTATTAATCTATGAAGGTTTTGGGTGGTTGTTATGTGATTGCTTGTTATCCCAGCACAAAACCGAATGACTCCGACTGATAGAATCATATCTCTATGCAGAGTATGATTTGAGTCTTGGTACAGATAACTTATAATTAGTATAGTAGACAATGGAAACAGACTTTTGATGGCAAACATGATGTAGTATGTGCAGACGTTGCTTTATAATGTTTTGCAACCAAAACCTACATAATGTTATAAGCCAATGTTACTTCAACAAAATTTTAAAAACTTGCAATTACCTCTATCTGCGGTAGCTGCGCAACAAAGTTGACTCCAGAATTAGAGAGTAGTCTGCCCCAGCTGAATTATAGTTCTCAGCCAGAAATCAGAAAGAACCCTTCAGTGACCCAGACTCAACAATGAGAGCATACAATCTGGGTCTTTATGGATGTTTTATTAAGCAAAATTTACACTGAAAGATTAGGAAAAGTAGAGAATTCTTAACTGCTTTGTCACTGGCAATGTTATGGCTGGTTTAGCCAATTTTTGCAGTACAATAAAGATATATTATAGAAACTGGGTAAAAGGAGAGAGGAGGCAGATGTTTAATTGTAATAATTGAATGAGCAGTTACATGACAGCTATTTGGCAGATGATATACAGTGAAATGCATTTCTGCACTAATTATTTTCAGTAACTAACTCTGGAGTATAAAAATGTGTTCGATGTTGAAGATCCAAATATGAGTTATATGAACCCCCTGACATCTTGTGGACGTGACGGTGGAATAGTAGGTGGTAAGAATAGACATGAAGCAGAACGATGCTCAGTGCTTTAGGGGCGCACATCCTGGGCTGGGCAGGCTGGTGGGGTGGGGGTGTTCTAAAAAGGGGGGGTTGGTCAAGTGAGTGTGACTGCTAAACCTGAAGTAGAGGCAGCTGCTTGATTGGAAAACAGTATCAGATATGTGTGTGTACATATATACATGTATATCCATATATGTATATCCATATATGGATGCATGTCCTAATTCTCCTCCCCAAAGAATCAAGGAACACACTAGCGCAGCAGAGAATGCATGAAACACAAACTTTAACCTGGTTATACTCTCTCAAGTCCTTACTTCGGTTTCCTCGATTACCAGTTCTTTCATCTAACAGGTCTCAGTCATGCAGTTAGTAGATCCTCACTCAAGGTGTGGCTATTTCTATCCCAGATTGATTTATTTAGTTTTCGCTTTCTCACACCACCACTAGGGCAGTGCTGCATTCTCCCTGTTAAATGCATGATTTCTTCTTTCTTCCCTATGCTTTGTCATGGTTTCTATAGCTACCTCTGTGGATTTCAGATGCTTCTTTTCCCACGGACAATGAAGAGAGGGTTTATAAAGTCTTTATTTTTTATTTTTTTATTTTTTTTTTTTGTGGTCTCGGTAACAAGTTAGTGGGTACAGAGAGAGTGGGCTGTTAGAGGGAAAAAAGGAAGAAAGTGGTATCCGAGGCTGGTTGTTAGTAAGACGTGACTAAAGGGCTAGGCAGAGCTGTTCACTTGCTTGATAAAGTCAACATTAGATGGAGGAAACCAGCTTTGTCGTCATCCAGTCTCAGATCTAGCAGCTCTGCTTTAACCCAACTACTCACAACTACCACATTTTTGTGTATCAATTTGTGGTTTAGGATTTGGCAAGAGTTTCCCCAGGACAAGGAAACCAACAAACAGTCTAAGCAAAAGCAAACTCACAGCCTCCATAGAAAGTATATATAAGCATAGGTTTAAATCACACTGTAAAAATAATCACATGGAAACAATGGTAAATATGTAATGAAAAACATGTTAGAAACAGAATAAAGCATAACAAAGAACTTTTAAAAAAATAGAGGGAAAAATCTGAAACAACATCTCGAAAACTTTTGCTCTTTTACACCAGCTACGTGAAAACAGAGAACTTTCTTTCCTGAGACAATCTGTTTTCTGTGCCGGGAACACAATCAGGCCCCTTCTTGTTGAACCATTTAAACGGTGCTAACACCTGGCTCCTTGTTGAGCTAGTAGACATTTAGGGCAGCTGGAAGGAGAAATCTATATATAATTCTTCAATAAATTCTCCTTCAATAAATTAAAATGTGATATAAAAAGGCAGGATGTCAAAATATTTAAGGGGATGGCAACGAAAGTATGTTCCCTATAGAACATGTCAAGGGTGACACCAATTCCATATCTGCTGGATGGAAGCAAGATGTGCTTTTCTGAGAGTTTATACTAGGCAAGAAGGGAAAAAAGCATTTTTATTTTAACCAGATGTGAACGAATTAAACCCAATATTTTCAAGTATTTTTTTAGTGCCATATGATGTCATCTGATTTTATATTTTCTACTGAGGGGATAATGTTTTTTTTTTTTTAATTGGGAAGCCACTTGCCATGTATATATTTAAAGTTTGATAAATTACAATAAATTACAACACGGTGGGACACACTTTTCACTATCAAAAAGTAAAGAGAGGAATTTAATTTCTCGAAAGCAAATGGAATAAGAGCATCTGGCATGTCCCCTGGGCTTCAAGGTAGTCCTCATTTCAGTGACTGCGGTGCTCGGGCAGTGGGTTCTGGGCAAGGATTGCTCTAGACACAACCTCCTAATCCTCCAATTGCCTCTTCCCTGAGTAGACAGCAGAGCCGCCCTGGGACACATAGGCACTGCCTGCACTATTACACTAATCACCCAGGGAACCCCAGCTTTTAAACAGCCACATCACCCCTTTTCATTGGTCCTATATTTTCAGTGACAGGCTCACACATGACACATGTAGCCTCCTGCCACGAACCCCTGTAGTGCTGATGTCCCCAGGATCTGGCACCACTGCCCTGGTCTGCAAGTGGCCTGTGGAGAAGCATGACCTTAAGCGGGGCTGCCTGACCAGAACTTGCTGCCTCACACTTTTCTCAGGGCCAGCCCTGGGCAAACAGCCACACCAGGAGCAGGAGTGTGTGGCCCTCAATGGCTTGGCTGAATGAACTTCTCCCTTCTCCGAGCCATCTCTCCTGGGAAAGAGATTTCTTAAGAACCATTTAAAGCTTTCCAAAGGGCAGAAGCGAGATGGTCGGGAGCCAATGTTACCAAAAATGCTTTCATTCCCCAGCTCTCCTTTCGGAAACAGAGAGAGGCGGTCACCACTGCTGTCTTGGTGGGCGCTTCATCCAGCAGCACCCCCCAACGAGGAGACAGCAGAGGGAAAGTGGCTGTGACTGTGGATCCAATGCATCAAAGGTCGTTGAATTAAAAAGTCATTATGTCAGCTTCAAGTCTCCTCCACCAGCCACCCTGGACACAGAACTTGGTGAGCAAGGCCCCCTTGCGAGTCCTCCAGAGTGGGGGAGCGCAGGCAGAGAAGTGTGGAGAGGCGGGGTGGTGGGGTGGGGGGTGTGTGCTTGGGTCTGGAGACTCAGTGCCAACGCAAAATACTCCATCACAGGCAGGAGCTCAACCGTTTCCCAGGACTGTGCCCACGTTCCGTCCCCCACCCCTTCTCGACTCTGTTTTCCCGGCTTAGGGGGGAACCCCTGGAATGCCTTGGGGACCAATGAGGTGGCAGCGGTTGACGCACGGATCACGGTCAGGGGCGATTTCTTTTCCAGGGGGAGAGGCCGCCAAGCGGGGGTGGGGTGTGGAGGCGGAGGATAAAGCTGCAAGCGGGGGGCAAAAAGTAGGAAGGGAGGAGAAGCGCCCTGAGAGCGAGCAGCCCAGGCAGCGGAGGTAAAACAGAAAGAGCAGGTTGGTGGACAGGAGCTGCGGCCGGGCGGGCCGGGGTTCTGGGGTCAGGAGGCGCCGAGGGAGGGGCTTGGGTCCAGTTGGGGGCGCCGGGGGTGGGCGGGCGGGGCGCTCGCTGTCAGTCAGGCCGAGAGGGGCTCGCCGGTTTGTGGGGGGCGCGCGTGGGGCGCACGGCAGCCGAGGGCGCGGCGGCTCGGGCAGCTCAGGCAGCAGTGGCCGCGCCCCCGTCCGCGGCGGTGCGTCCGCGCCGCGCCCCGCGTCCCTGCGCGCGGGCTCGGGCTCCGGGTCCTGCCGCCCCGGGGCTGCCCCCGCCCGCGCGCGCCGGTTGGGGGGCCCGGGGAGCGGCGCCGCCGGCCGGGCCGCATTGTGACGTAGCGGGGCCGCGGCAGCGCCTCTGCCGCTCGCCCCCCGCTCCTGCCGCGGCGATTCCTGCTCCTCCGCCGGGGCTGCAGCCGTCCGTCGGTCCGTCCGTCTGTCGGTCCGCGCGCCGAGCCACACGCGCGCGCGCGCGCGCGCGGGGCGGCCACGGTGAGTCCAGGGCGCGCGCGGGCGGGGGGCGCGGGCGCCTCAGCCTCTCCAAGTTTGCACCGGGCGACCCCCGCGGGGGTCGCCCCTGCTCCCCCCAAACCCCGGGCCCCCTTTGTGCCGCGAGACCCGGCTGCTCGGGCAGCGGCGGCGCCTGGGCAGAAAGGGTTTGGGGGGAGGTCTCTATAGTAACGGCGGCGCCGGCTGCCAAGCGGCGGCTGTACTCCAGGGAAGGGGAAACAGCCCCCCACTCGGTGTGCAGAGGATTGTTCTTTTCTTGCGCCCGCTCCGTGTGGTTATTATTCCTGCTGCCACCCCGGGTTGTATCCGAGGCAGGGATGGCCAGGGCTGAGGCTCCCAGGAGCTGAGATAACCAGGGGCCAAGTAATAGTCCTAGCAGGAGTCCTGGAGACAACAATAATACATGCTAACGAGGACGCTGGGGGTGCTGCCGCCCAGCCCAGGGGGAGCGCGTCCCCGGCACCCCAGCTGCGCCCGCCGTCCAGCCCCGGCGCCCAGCGGGTCCCTCCCGCGCTGTCCTGTGTCTGTCCGGGGCTCGGCGGCGTCAATTTTTCGCGGGGAATGTGTCCCTCTGGGCCTTCTCTCGGGGTGAGGACTTTCATCTGCAGGTGGTAAGTGCAGGGAACTGGTATTTTGGCCATTTTCAAACGCCACGTTTTGTTTATTTCATTTTTACGCAAAGAAAAGAGGGAAAATTATGAGCCATTACTGGCAGCCATACAGTTTCCACAGGAAATACTAGCATTCTTTGAGGAACACGCTTCTGCTTGCAGAGAAGAAAGTCTTTAGGAAACAAAAAGGCAACAGCATTGTTGCTCATTTTCAATGGACCGCTAGGAGGGGGCAAACAAACGTGGTGTTTTTTCCTGTGGGAACGTTGCTTTCACGTTGCTTTCCTTGGGAAAGTTCATTAAGGAAGCGTGACTGTCAGTGTCCTTTTTTTTTTTTTTTTTCTTCCATTTGCTGGTGCCTTGGTCCCTGTCCTCCTGGCTATGACTGACAAGTGTCCATCAAAGAGCCCGGAGGAGGAAGGAAACGAGAACCGTGCAGGACAGTCTCGCCACACACCACGTGCCGTGGAGCCCGGCCAGGGTGCAGTTTGCAAAATGAAATAAGGGCTGTCTGGGGAGGTTTATGAGGATTACATGTGTGCAGAGTAAGTCAGTGCTCCAAGGTGTCACTCTAAACACGTAATTTTCAAGCACCACTTGTCTTGCTGAATCTGCAGGAAGGCAAAACCCTTTTTCTCTTATTATGGAGCAGACATCCCAGTTGGGAATGGGTTGAAATCTGTATTTCATTTGTACATATTGAAATTTTAAAAGGCACAGAGAACAAGGGGTAGGAAAGCAGTATGCTGATGTGTTCACATCTGGGAGAGAATGTCTCTTGGCTGTTTCTGATACCGCTCCATGTTAAATTGCATTCATTGTGATGGGAGTGTAGGGGGACACCTTTAAGGTGTCCTTAAAACTATTGGAAAAAGGGGTCACTTATTTTGTGTGTGCCAATTGTAGAAATCTCATCAGAAGGCAGTACTAGCTAAAATTACCCAGAGCCAAATCTGACTGCGTTCTAGGGTTTAGAATTGGAACGAAAACTATGGTGCTTCTCTTAAGGCTCTTTGGACATTTCAGTTATAAAACATAAAAAAGGGAATCATTCTGAAGATAAACTTCATTTTCTTCACAGCAAGAATTTCATGAGGAAAGATTACAAGATGGTAGATTTGAAGCGATGTTGCATTTATTCGTTTGACATATTCCATTTGTTGATGGCCAAAGGAAGTGACTCAAGCAAATGAATTTCTCTGTGTACTGTGTCTCGGCGTTTCTAATTGCAGGCAGTTATTCTGGTGCAGGTGTACTGTGGAAATGCAGAATGGAGGCCAAGAAACGTTGTGTGTGCTGTTGTTCTGGAAGGAATTGTAGCAGTATTTTACTGCTCCTAAGAGGAGGGAAACCCACACAAACATCTAATACAAACAAATGATCTTTGATATTATCAGAGAAAGGCTGAGCCGTTTTTCTTGCCAGATTTAAGGCGTTTCTTGTCAAAAGAGGAAATCTCCCAAGGAACAGGTGTATCATTAGAAGAAGCACAAGGGAATTTCTCTTTTAAATGTAAAATCTAATTGAACAGCAGCGAGAGAGTAAGTGACGCTTAGAATGGAAGCCTTGCTTTTGGCAGTCTGTCAGGTTACTGTTGCAGACCACATAGGAGAAATAAGTGTCTGGGGAGACAAGTAATATCCTGGTGAAAATCAAACAATTGCTTCCGTGGAACTTGTACGCTTATGTACATGTTCCCTTATGTTCGTTTGACTAATATGCAATCAGTAGTGCTTAAAAGAAGTACTTTTCTGAAAATGAATCAATCGGTACTAATGTGATATATTCTGTGCGTGCTTTTGCATGCCAGTTTCTCGGTTAATTAACTGGATTTTATATTTTATGGTTTGTATTTTATCAGCTTTTTTTTGTTTCAGTTTTTAAAGTTAACGGTTGGATGTATTGAAATGAATGTGCTGAAATAATTGATGTGATGGATGGACACGCCCTGGAAAAATGACTAATTGATTGCTAAAACTGTGTGTTTATTTTCTACACATGTGGGATAGTAAAGTATAAAATGGGGGGGTTCTCTTCACAAACCACTTACAGAAAAAATAAATAATGGCATCAAATATAAAGATGATATGTCGTGGTTGAGTGCCCCAGATATCAAATAGTTGAAAAAGAAATTCCAAGGAGAAAATGACTAAATCAGCTGAGTAATCAGCTCCCCTTGCTGCGTAACAAGTCACCCCCAACCGCAGTTGCTGAAAATAGCTACCATAGCTCATGATTCTGTGGTCAGCAATGCTGGCTGGGTTCAGCTAAGTGGTTCTTCTGCTCAGGTCGATTGGGTTCCCTCGGGCATCTTCAGTCGGTGGAGGGGTGGCTGGTGGTCGCATGTTCCGCTGTGATCTCCACACCTGACAGTTGTCAGACTACTAACCAGGCACACAGGTGGCTGCCCCTCCTGTTCTCTAGCCAAGTAGCCCTAGATTCCTTCTATGACATTCAAAAAAATGTTCCCAGAGCAGCAGAAGAGCAAACCCCAATTCAAAAGCAAATTTGAAGCCTCTGCTTGTGTGACATTTGCTGTTCTAATGGCCAAATCAGATTACAGAGTCACCCCCGGTTAAGAGGGCACAGGAATACTGCACTTCTGATGAAAGTGAGCTTCCAAAAACTATAGCCATTTTTTAGTTCTTAGTTTTTAGTTTTGATTTTTTTTTTTTTTTGCAATGTATTACCTGTTTGAGGAGGACACTCATTTCTAGCAGATGTTGGCTGCTGGGGAATAGTGTACTGTAAGATGGAAAGCTAGGTGGAGCCTGCTGGGAGGTGGTGCAGAATTGGGGCTAGGGAGTTGCTCTGTGTCATTGTCCTATTATCTGTGTAAACTGCAGGTAGAAGAGAAGATAGCCCTATCCACTGACAGGTTGGTTTGGAGACCCATGTTGAGAGAAGAGAAAGGCTCTGACAGAGGTAGAGTAGGGAACAATTGAAAGGGAGGGATTAATTGGAAGGGCCCATATTTCAGCCTTAGTGAGTGATTACAGCGGCTTAGTAAAAGCCCAGAGTCAAAATCATTCCAAGATTTAAAAAAGCTTAAGTGACGGAAAGAATGATTATGCTGTGGTGAGAAATAGAGAAATCAATAAGTGATTTATTTGGGGGGAGGAGAAAAATTCTGTTCCAGAAAGGTTGATTAAAAGAGATAAATTGAATGTGGAAGATGCCATGAATGGTAGCTATTGCTTAGTTTTGAAATCGGAGTGGGTTGTCTATAATTAAGTGTCTGGAGTTGTTAGGCCACAGTTGAAAGCAGAATGGTTCCTGGAGGATACCCTGAGTCAAAAGGGAGTCAGGGGTCTCCTTGGTGGCACAGGGGTTAAAGACAGCACTGTCAAGCTATCTCCAGCCACTGCAGCACCATTTCTATCCCTGGTAGGCCAGGGAGCAACCCACATGGCACAGCAGACCTCTCCTGTCTCGCCCCCTGCTCCCCTCTGCAGTGTATTTCAGTCAGTCTGCCTGTTCTGCTCCCCACTCTGTCTCTGGTGAATCCTCTCATCTCCCCTCCTGCCCCAGTTCTTGTAATGCATAAATAAATCTTATAAAAAGGGGGGGAGGGGAATCAGAAGAACCACTCTTAGGAGGAAAACAGTTCTCTGAGAGACTGGGGTGTAGGAACTGATGCGCTTTTCCCTGAGACACAGCTGGAGGTTTGCCCCGGGACTTAGCATAGCGGGGAAAGAGAACTCTGTGGCCTCCTTTGTGTGGTTTGCACACTGCTGAGCCAGAAGCACTGATGGACAGCCCCCTAAGCCAGCCCCCCAAGCCAGCTCCCCATGGGCTCTGGGGAGTAGGTAGGTGCCTTCAGAGAAGCACTGCTCTCAGAATTGGAATGGAGCCAGAGTGGCAAAATCAACGAAGGCCCAGCAGAGGTAGAACTTGGTGATTTATTTGGGGTTTCAACGTTGGGAAGCTGGTGACAGTTTGGGCCTATTTCCATAGAGATGGGGGTGCACAAGGGACAATTCGCCCCTGTGAGTGCTGAGAAGTTGTGGGATTTTCTCAGGGAGGGAGAGGAAAGAAAGCAGAGGGCCAACACAATGCGTTCATCCGGACTCCTCCATAATTGTCAGGGAATGTTTTATTAGAGGAGAGAGGAATTCAACTCCTTCTGTTCTGTCTTTCACCTAAGGGTGCAGGCAGCCTCATTTCATAGCTGGCAAGTGTGACATTCAAGCGGTGTCTTTCACTCCCCAGTGCAGCTGCGGGGCCAGACAGCACACCTGGCCTGGCTAGCATCACGCTATTAGTCTGAACAGCACACACAACTGCTCTTTCTGGAAGTGCCTTGGGTAGACCAGCTCGAAGCCAAACATACATTCTGTGGCTTCTATTGAACAAGTCTGGGGACCCTGAGGACACTTAGGAAATATCACCTCAGTGAATGGCCTCATGGTGGCACTGGCGCTGTCGTGGTCCCGTCAGACTTTTCATGACTCACAGACTTTACTGTAAAGTCCCTCAATGTATTTTGTAGATTTACATGTTTCACAGCTCCCTAGTCACAGTAATGTGGGTTTGTATAATCCACCACTCACAAAATTCAACAGTTGTCTCAGCTTCTTGTGTTTGTCAGGACGCTTGGCTGCAGGTCTCAGAAACCCGGTTTGTGCTTGCTCAGGGGAAGGGGTGTAGACCGGCTCCTGTATTGAACAATGCCGGAAGGATCCAGTTCTTGTTTCCTCGCCTCCCTATGGTGGTACAGTGGCCACTGGAGGCTTCAGGCATCACCCCTGGAGGAAGAGAGACTAACTCAGGATTCACTTGAATTAGACCCCCATTTAATCGTATGTCTGCGCCTGAACCAGCTCCTCTGGCAGGATGTGGAACACACCGCTGGCTGCCTGGGTGATGTGCCCGGGTCAGAGCGGGTGTAGGAGTGGGTAGCGGTGGGGGAGGTGCAGGGCAGGGTGTCCTTAAAACCCTCCTAAACCAGGTGACTTCAGAGCAGGGAAGGGGCGGTTTTCCACAGGACAATACAGTAGAGCCAGCGGCTGCTGTGCAAGCAGAAACAGCAGCTATCTACTGCTCCAGCTGTTTTCCCTGGGGCCCTGTCAGCCCCTTGCTGCACTCCCCGCCAGAAACCTGGGGCTGATGCTGATAACCAACCCCCTCCCCTCCCCCATCCACCTAGGCCTTCATCAGGGCCTGCTCCCTCTCTCCGCCTTCCTTTTTACTCCCTGTTACAGCCTTCACAAATCACCTGTAAACCGCTGTCTCCCATCCTCTCACTGCTGGAGGGCTCTTCCCACAGCAGAAATAGATAAAATTGAATAGTGCAACTCCCTGCTGAAACCCCATTCAAAACCTCCTAGCCCCAGGGGGAAGGGAAACCAAGGTCTAGATCATCATCATCGTGCATTCTGAGCTTCCTCACAATGTGGGTGCTGCCTCCTTTTGTGGGTACAGCCACTGGTTGAGGGGAGGGGCCCCAAAGCTGCCTGCATTGCCCCCATGCTGGGCTGAAGTATCTGACTTCAGAGTCCCTTGTGCCTGCTTTGTTTTCTCATTTTCCTGTGCTGACCTGCACTGGACTATTGTTCCTCTCTTTCTCCTCCAGCGAGTGTCTACTCCCCCTTGCAGACCCAAGTGTTGTCCTTTGGAGAAGACTTTGCTGCACAGTCCCCCCTCCTGGCCCAGGCATTCCAGTCCTCTTAGCCCATGTGACAGCCTTGGTGCCTGATCTCTCTCTGGCTGAGCCGCAGGTCTCGAGGGGCCCTGTTCTATAAGCATGGGGGCATGCTTACCTGGTACAGCACCACACATCAGATAAGCTCAGTAATTTTTTTTAAGGACTTGTTTATTTATACAAGAACTGGGGTACAGATCAGAGGTGTGGGAGGATGAGAGAATTCACCAGAGACAGAGTGGGGAACAAAACAGGCAGATTGACTGAAATACACCGCTGAGGGGAGCAGCGGGCGAGCCAAGAGAGGTTTGCCGCGCCATGGGGGTATCTCCCTGGCCGGCCGGGATTGAACCCACACTGCAGAGGCTGCAGACAGCTTCACAGTGCTGCGCTCAATCCGCTGCGCCACCGGGAGACCCAAGCTCAGTAATTTTTAAATGAAGGAATGAAAAGTGTGTGCGACATCATTCATTGGGGGTTTTTAAGGGGAAAATTTTTTTTGTAGATTTCTTCTATTTCCTGTAGCTGGATACTCACATTTGGACATAAAGACAAGTTCTCCTCAACATTGCCAACCTGACATGTTCCCAAAACTTTTCCCAACGCTTTGCGTGCTCTGCTCTTACTTGGTCATGAAGAGCCACCTTATGAATGAGGCTGAAAATCACCAGCGGTCCACAGTCAGTCCCTAGACCAGAACCTAAAGCTCGGTGATCAGATGAGGAACAATTTATCTTCTTACCATAAAAGAGGATATTTCATAGTTAATATTTATGAGGCACTTACTCTGTGCTGGGTGTTTCCCAGATGCCTGAATATCACGTATTTAATTCTCCCAGCAGCCCCAGGAAGGAGGTATTAGTGATCATTATCATTCATTATCTGCACAGGAGGAAACTAAGTGATGGAGTTGATGTGGCCTCCCTGTCGCTAAGCCCCTTCCTCCTGGGGACCGCTGGGCTGCTGGACACTTGTGTGTGCAGTTGACGAGCAGAATCAGACTTCCACTGGGCAGCGCCTGTTCCTCTGTCATGATTTCATCAGTGTCCCCACATGAAGTGAGCACCTCTTAAGAAATTATTCCCACTGCCTCGCTAGGCTGTTCATTATTTAAAAAAGAAAAAATGGAAAAATAAATTTAAAGGGGTAAAGGCTCTAGCATTACAATTAAAATGATGGATTTCTACCTTAGAAGTTTCCATCATATTCCTATTGTTGCCAGTAAAGGTCTCTTACAGAGCTTGTCTGATGTCTAAATCTCAGGCCTCTTAAATAAGAGTAGAAGAGGCTTAGTTGTGAGCATCATTTAGAAGTTTATCCATAATTATTCGAAGGAGCTAAATCTTTGGGAGTCCCCGAAGCACTTGTTCTTTTTTTTTTCTTTTGAAAATCTTTTTTTTATTTTTTAAATTTCATTTTTATATTCCCCATACAATGGCAACCCCCTTGTTTTGACCCCAATCCCTCCCCTCCCCGCCCCCCACCCCCCATAGAGTGTCTCTGGTTCATAGTTGTTTGTTGATTTCGATTTTTACTTTCTTATTGTTATTCTTTTTCCTGGTCTCTTATTTAAGTTTTCTAGATTCCGAAGCACTGGTTCTTAACCTGTTTTCAGCCTGAGAGCCTTGCAAGCATCTGAGGAAAGTGCTGCGCTCTATCCTCAGAGAAAAAAGAGATATACACACCTGCACACACACACACACACACTCTAACACACACAGTCACAATGTGTGCACACATGCATGTACCACTTTGCATCTGAGATAAGGAGTTTGAGGAGTCTGTGGAAGCCCATCCGTGGATTTCCTGGCACTCCATGACTCCAGGTTTCGAACCCTGTTTAAAAGCTGTAATCCAGGAAAAAATAACGGCCACTCTACAGAATTTGCCGTGCGTCACATGTGACTGTTGACTGCGTGTTTGCCGTGTGCCTGTCAATTTGAAAAGTGCATAAGCCGTCCAGTCCTCTCAGACTTGCATTATGAGCCTAGATTTTAAGCTGTGGAGAATGAGATTCAGAGAAAGAACTGTCTCCAGCTGCCAAGCGGTAAGAATGGAATTAAATGCAGACCCCAGAACTGCATCCTACGCCTTCACACTGCCTCCCAGTCCATCCTCCTTACCAAGGTGGGCATAGACCCATCGTGTCCCAGTGTCCCAGTGAAACTCAGGACCTTTGTTGGTCTCCACATCCTTTGTCGGTTGGCCTTCCCTGGGGGACGTCTGTCAGGGCGCTTTCTGCCTTGAGAGCCTCCTGCTGGGTCTCCAGCACAGGCGGAAAGGCGGCTCACTGTCCCCATCACCTGTCACTCTTGCTCATGCGGAACAGCTGACACCATGGGGGCCACACAGTAGGTCCACTTGCCCGGCCCTGGGCGAGCTCCTAGCTCATTCCTCGATGCCACAGCAGATACCTGACCTCAGAAATGAGCATGGATCCTGCCTCTGAGCCTTTCCCCAGACATCTGTGTTGGGCTCGCTGTGTGCCAGGCTCCGTGCTCCCAGCTGCGGTTGCAGCCATGAGCTGTATGAGTCTGTCTGGTCACAGATACAGCTCCTGAGCTGGTGGTCCCTGTAGCTAGCGCGTATCTAGCCACACAGGGGACTAGCAAATCATTTCAATGAACTTTTGATGAGCTCGGAAGCAGAAAGGGATTTTCCTGCCCTGTGTCCTTTCTTCGCAGCTTGAGAACGCCACTGGCAAACGTGTCTGCTTCTCTCACCCTTTCCTCCCTACGCCAGGACGTTGAGAATGCTTCAGGTTTCTGGAGCCGGCTCCATGGAGGCAGGGGCACGCCGGCCGGGCAGTGCCTCTCCATCCCCCTTTGCAGATGAGAAGGCAGCGTGACCAAATGGCTCACCACTGACGGGGTGAAGACAGGGCTAACTAGTTGGTCTGGTCCCCAGCGGAGCGGGGCTCACTGTCAACCACAGGCTGCTTCTAATTTATTCGTGATGTGATTATTGTCCTTGTTTTGGCTTTTATGTTGTGGTCTCTCTGCTGCAAATGAATCCCGCAGGCAAGCACTGCTCAGGAAGCAAACACACCCCAGCCTCTGCTCCCTCTCTGCGGCCCCCAGCTGGCCCAGCTCTCCCCAACACAGCCCCCCGGCTTTTCGCCGCCAAGTGTTGTGTTATGATGCTTTCGACCAGAGCTGGCTGGTAGAAATGGAAGAGCATCCAAGAGTAAGAGCCCAACAGGGCACTCCAAATATTCTAGTAGTCACATTAAGAAAAGTACAAGGAATTAATTTTAATTATAGGTTATATTTAATGCACAATATTTCCCCACTTAAGCATTAAAAAAAAAGCTATTTACCAGTTACCTTTTGTTCTTTTTTTAAAGATTTATTTATTTATTTTTATTTAAAGATTTATTTTTATTTTATTTATACAAGCACTGGGTACAGTCAGAAGCGTGGGAGGGTGAGAGAATTCACCAGAGTCAGAGCAGGATGCAGAACAGGCAGACTGACGAAGTACACTGCTGAGGGGAGCAGCGGGCGGCAGGAGAGGTCTGCGTGCCATGTGGGACCCTCGCTCAGTGGGCGGGGATCAAACCAGCGCTGCAGAGGCTGCGGGCAGCTTCACAACCCAGCACTCAACCGCTGCGCCACCTTTCGTTCTTTTTTAACACTCTGGAATGTGGTGTGTACATGATTCTTAATTCCGACTAGGCACACTTTCAGTCTCAGTCACCATGTGCAGACATGGCTCTAGCCTAAGAGGCTTGGACTCTAGGAGGCCCTGGGAAGCCCAAAGACAGAGTCAACAACCACCACCTCTGTCCCTCTCAGCACATAGCTGGCACCCTCACTGTGGCTCCCACAGGAGGTGTGTGTGCGGCTGTCTACGCTCTGAACACCAGGCCCTTGGTGGAGTTGGGGGGGATTGTGTTTTTTTGTCCCCAGAGTGGAGTATATATGGCCATCCAATACACACATCATTCATTAATGCGTGAGGGAGGGTTGTTTGTATCCTGAGGGGTTAAAGGGATTGGCATGGCTGGGGTGGGGGCTGGGTGGTGCTGGCCACTGCAGCCCTTGCTCCCACCTTCCAGTCCCAACTCTGTCCAGTGCCCCAGAACTGCATTTGAGTTGACAAAGTGAACAGGCAGCCTCTGCATACAAGAGGAATGAATGTTCTAGCCTAAATTGTGCTGCGCCTATACTTGGCTAGTTTTAGGTCTCACTTCCTCTGATATCGAATACTAGAGGAACTTCCACACAGCCTAGCTTATGTGACTCGTAATGATATCATTGAACCAGATTGGGGTGGGGGGGACAGGAGTGATCCAGCACCAAAACAAAAACTCCTCTGCTGAAGGAGCCTCCGACTGAGATTGCAGAAAAGGCCAACGGACGTCTAGAACATTAAATATACAACGAAGCAAGAGACGGCATGAGGGAGCTGTTAGTCGGCATGATGAGCTTTCTCTGTGTCTGTGGTTTTAGAGTTATCACTCGTCTTCCTGAAAGAATGGGAGATTTATATCCTGAGTCTATTTGCCTGTGCATATGCAGTGTCTAAATTCTGCAAGTGCTTCTCACCAGCGAATGTGCATATGCTTGTTTGTCTACCCCTCATGATAAATGTCACTTAAAATAATTGATACCACCCAGCCTCAACCACATGGCCAACTATATTCAGAGTTTGAAAATGGAAGAAAATATTAATGTTTGATCTGTGAAGTCATAGAAACATTTTAAGGAGGGATTTTTACCACCGAAGAGAGTCTGGTTACCCCAGACCCAATTACAGAGTGCACTGAAATAGAAAGTGGAAAGAGACCTGACCTTGGCTTTTCCAGTTTCAACCTGGAAAGCTCATTGACCTGCTGTGGGGATTTTCTCTCGCAGAGAGTGCACAGGGAAAAGTAAATCCTGCACTCATACACCACGTAGGAGGAGGATGAATGAAGTCTAGAAAGTGTTTTGAACAAGTCCTCAAAAAAAAAAAAAAAAACACTATTTGGAACTGTTTGAGGGCAAGGTAGCTTGCCAATATTTTTGCAAAGTAAATTCTAAAAAGTTAGAAAAAAAAAGTCATAGCATATATCATAGAGTAGATGACTAAACCCAAGCCATGTTTAAGTAATTTGACGATCGCCTTAATAAGTCAAGGATGGTTCAAGACAGACAAAGCTTTGCATCTGTTGGCTCCAGTTTGGGGAGTTCTGCTTTCATTTTAGTCTCTCAAAAAGAACCCGTGCCTCCCTGTGACTATAATAAACTCCTTCCAACATGACGGCTCTAGTGTGCTGTGTTGGTGTAATTGAAAACCTATAAAAAGGCTGAGAGCTACTTTTGAATTGGCTCGGTGAACTTGGACTGGATTTGTCAAAGTGGTGAAAGGTTTAAAGGAATTTTCATAAATGAGGTCTCCAAGCTGTGTTTTAACCATAGAATTCCAATGAACGCCAAGGCCTGTGAACTCAGGGAACAGCGCCTCCAAGAAGAACAGTCATATCAAGATGGAAATAAATGATTCATTTTCATTCCCTGAGTTCTGCAGACATAAGCACACTTAGCCTGATGATCATCATAATTTAGCAGCACTGTCGCGCACTAAAAATACAATTTAAAAGTCTAATCTTTAATTAAGTTGAGTACTCTCAGATTAACATGGTTACAAATCTTGGGCACTGGATAAAGCACAATGTTTACTCCTGTTGCTAGGAAACAGTAGAACGCCTTTGAGTTACACATTGATTTAGTAAGAAGAGCGATGTGTGATTCTCCCAGCACAGGACTTGATGGCTTCTTCTGTGGTTCTGTTTCATAATGTATGTAAATGCGTTTCATGTCACAGTCGTCCTGTGCACTTAGGGCTTTTGTTGGCAAGAGAAAGCTCAGCTGTGTGCACCTAAATAAACATTTGGAGGATATTTAAAAGACTGATTTTTACCTAGAGCTCTTGGATGAAATAAGCATCATCAACTGAGTATTTGGGTTCTTAATGAAATGAATTTTTCCATTTGTTAGAAATTTGCAAGAAACCCGATTATTCTTTAAAATATGGTTATCATGAGGCTAATTGATGTTTTTGCATTCTTGCCATTACTGTGAAACTGTCAAATTAGTATAGAAATTTGATCCAGGTTGATGGTTTTCCAAAATCATTAAAACTTGCATGTAGAAAATCAACTCTGCTATTCTTCCCCCAACCCTTCCCCTCCTTTTGGCAGACCTCACTGCATGACACATTGTACAATAGTTTTTAAAAATGCAAAGCTAATGCTTGCACAGCATGAAAGAGAGTAACTGTGCCAGCTCACTTGCCTTGTCCCTGAAAAAGGTTTCTATGCTGTTTCTGTCAGGATTGGGCATGAAAGAGTGACCTCCTCGAGCTCAACGGCAGAGCTAAGAAAACCCACAGAGACAAAACCTGTTTGATCTATTGAAGACAGGAAAGGTCTGTGTCTTCGGGCTGTATTTCAGCGCAAAGGTGCAAAGGCCCTTCCTAAGAGATGGGAGGAAAAGCATAATAATTGATGGTCTTGAGGCACAATATCAGGGTTAGGATGACTTGTGCCTATTACAGGATTTTTATCCCATATAGAATCTCAGAACAACCAGGGAAAAATAGGATCGTGACTGCCCTCCAGGACGAATGCCTGTGACATCTCCTGGTAATTAACATACTTTTAACTTCCCTCTGGACAATTACTGACTCATTCCTATAGAAAGACACTTGTTGATGTTGGTAAAATTGTTTTCTCAATCCTTGTAAGTAGCTAGCACAATTCCAGGAATGTACCATATGATCAATATATGTTGGCTGGATAAATGAACCCTACATTTCTTGTGAGTAAATATATTAAGACCCAATGCCCTTTCCATTGTAGTCCATAGAGGTTCAGGGCTTGCCTTCTCAGAAGATTTCACCCTGTTACGTGTTTTATCTGTACAAAGAACATTCCTTTGAGGCAGAGGGTACTGTCAAGTAGTCAAAATATCATATGATGGAAGGTTTCACTGCTCAACCATGACTTGGAAGAGCTGATGGAATAGTAAGAGGCCTACAGTCTGCTTTTATAGAACTTTTGATGAAGGAAATTTGAAGATTTGACATTAATAAGGTGAAGCTACAAAACCGGTATACATGTTCCAAGCTTCTTGAGAGGGTGGTATTTATTTCCAGTCTTCTCACTATCTCTCAGATACCCAACAGAATGTTGTCAGTGGTACTGGATAAAGATGTTGACTTAGAAGCAGAAACCATCCTGACTGTGAGCATGAACTTGAACTCAGAAGCACGACCTAACTCAGCCTCTTCCTGTAAATGATTTGGGGCAGCTTGCTGAAACTTTTGGTATTTTTTTGTTAGGTTTTTTTTTTTTTTTTTTTTTTTTGCAGAGAAGAACTGGAGTGTAGGCCAGAGGTTTGGGGAAAGAGGGATGAAAAGATTCACCAGAGACGAGTGGGGAGCAGACCAGGAGGATGTACTGAAATACACTGCTGAGGGGAGCAGCAGCGGATGAGACAGGAGAGGTCTGTGTGCCATGTGGGTCAGCTCCCTGCCCTGCTGGGATCGAACTCAGGTCATAGTGGTGATAGAGCTGAATCTTAACCCCTAGGCCACCAGGGAGGCCTGATGAAACTTTTGTCGTTGTTTCTTCGGTATTGATATTTTGGTGTTTCTTACTTCATTAACAAGCATTTATTGTTCACCTCATTTATTCAAGATAAGTTTTGGATGCTGGGGATGAAATGGAAATAGTGGCTATCAGATCCACTTGCTACCTTTCTCCATGTGTTCTGAGTGCTGAGATCTTTGGACTGAATCCACCTTGGGCTTCTGGTTGGGTTTAGCCAGTGGAAAGCACCAGCAGGGGCTGAGCAGGCAGGCTGCTTTCTGCTCCTCTTAACTGTGGCCTCTTCCCCCTCAGCATTGATGACAGCTCCCTGTAGTCTCATTAGCTCCAGGAACCACACCACCTCAGAGAGTTCCTCCAAACCCTGCCCACACCTTTGAAAAAGGTCTTTACCCTCAAATTGCACTTGCGTGTGCCACCTCTTTCCTGTTGGGTTGCGTGACACAGGTGGGTCCCTGTCTCAGAGGTCGTTGTAAGAATGACGTGATTTAGCTAGAATGTGAGACAATCATTGACTCTTAATCAGTATTTAATAAAGGTAATGTATTTTTTACAAAGTGTAGTGTTTGCTATGTCGATTGTGGTGGCGTTGTTCTACAAATTTAAAAAGGTGAGAAGAAAACAACTATCTTCTTGCCTGTTAACCATGGAAAAAGAGAGGTCAATGACTAAGGTCATATAATACTTCAGAGGCAGAACCAAAAAGCAAATTCAAGATTTTTGATCCCGTTTTGTGTATGGGGCATACAGTCATAAGGTATCCAGATGATTTAGTAAATTAAACTTCAAAGAATTTAGTATATTAAAACTTAACCCACTGGGGAGAATTGGGTAGGCCTACCATAATAAAACCTGATTTTGGCTACTAAAAACTAATTGGGTTCAATTGAGAACAACTCAGCATCTTCGATTGACTTATTGTATGAGCTGGAGCTAAGCATTTTCACATTTATGCCCTCTTGGTGGCTTCAAGACAGATGATGCTTAGGACTGAATTTCCAGTAGACTCTCGAGGGTAGATAACTATTTGCAATCAAAACTGAATAGGAGCTCAGCATTTAATGCTTGTGTAGGGTTTTTTTCTGGTCATACTCATTTTTTCCAACTTCTTTGTTAATGTTCTTGTGTCCCATAAAATATGTCTACTGTCATCTCATCTGTAACTTAAGTTCATTCATTAAACTTCGTCAAGAATGAACATGAGCAGGTCCCTGAAGAAATAGCAGTCAGCTGGAAAGCACGCCATTCTGTAACTTCGCTCCATCTGATAGTGAATTTGTCCTAGTTGTTGAAATCTCAAAACATATGGACGTATCGTCCAGTGCCTTGGAACAATTGTATAAATACTCTCTAACAAACTAGAAAGAAAGTAATTTCAGAGATGTCTCTTTTTCACAATTAAGTAGAGTCAAGGGAGAAATAGTAATTTGAAAGGCCTTTTGATAGCAGTCCAAATAAGGATTTATAGATTGTCCCTTCTGCACAGGAGCTGAGTAGGCAAAAACAAATACCCTGTTGCCAGAAAAGCTGATGCTTCTAGAAGGAATTACTGCCATTTGAACATTTGGATCTCTTTCTTTTTCTTTTCTTTAAAACCAACCCCATGTAGGGTTCCTCCCTTTTCTTTCTAATTAAAAATAAACGCCTTTTATATTTTGGATACCTAATAAATATAAACTTTCTCAACTGTCTGTCTCTCTTTCTCATCTTTGTATTATTCTTTCTGGAGAAAAAATTACACCAAAGTGCCATAATAACCCCCCAGTAGTTCCTAGGGAGCACTGCTGTTACTTTGTTCCAACCCACTGCTTCTATTTCAATTTCGTGTCTTTCATTTTTTTGCCTTGAGTGAAATACAGTGACATTTTCACTGAGAGAAACTAGTGTGCTCATAGTAATTATTTCTCTAAATGTTTACACTCTTTTTGTCATGTCAGTTGTGTCAACATGAATACCAGTAATGTGGGAATAAAATTAAATCCTTAGTGATCGTACCAAAAATATCACATTTTACCCAAGAAATTTCCGTGGCTGCTTGCCAAAAAGAAGTTGTCCTGGGTTCTTTAAAGCAAAGGAATTGATGGCGTTTGCAGGTGGAGGACTCTCCCTGCTTTTCCCAGTCTTTCTGCATTCAAACTCTGATAGCTTTTCTTGTACAGATGCTGTCTTTTCTAATGTAGAAGAATACATTGTATAGCTATAGCAGAAGTATAGCAGGAAGGGGTTGGGGACAATGAATTCCACTGGACTGGGGAGGAAGTTGGTCTTCTTATCGATGGCTTTCCAGGAACTGACATTACATTTAAAGTTAAAGGTCAAGTATGTCTTCATCAGGTAGAAAATTTAGCATAACTTGGGAAACTATTTTGATGTGACTTCAGAGTAAGATAATTGGTGTGAAGTGATGGGAGATAATGTTAAAAGGATGACTATGGAGAAAGGGCTCTCATACATGTTTTCAATGAGTGATATTAATAAATAATCCTGCATAGGTTCTGTGTCATACATTCTCAAGGCTTGTACAGTCACCTGTGTTGGTGACTTCCATATTTTTATCTCTAACCCTGGAGTAGAGGTCTTTATCTTCTGGTAACCTTCCTTTGGAGGCTTTACCAGTTCTCAGAAGATTCATGCCTCCAAAGTAAATTTGTCACCTTTGTCTCAAAATCATGGCTCTGTTTCAATTTCCTAGTTTACTGAATGGCCTCAGCTTTCTAGGAAATTATCCATTAACTCCGTTTTCTTGAAACCCTCCCCTCTCCATATCTTCCAACATCCAACCACTCAACAAGTCTGCCTTATTTAGGCAATTAACACTGTTGTCTCCTTTCTATCCCCATTTCTAGTTTGTTTATTCAGGCTGTTAGTGTTTTTTTTTTTGTTTTGATTACCACAGCAACTCTTAACCTAACTCTATCCCTTTCTCATCAGTGTACTGGTATGAAGCTGATCATTATAAAATTTCTTGTCTCAGTGATTATGCTCAGTACATCTTCAGAAGGTCCTCTCATAAACTCGCAATATAATCATTAAATTTTAACTCATGGCTAAAATTCAAATCCTTAGCATGACATCCAGGCCTTATGGTTTTGGCCCAGCCTGTCTGCCCCTCCTCATGGGTCTTGTGACTAATCCTTTTCCCTTTTCCAGACTTAGTAATGACTTGAAGCTCCAAGTAATTTCCAGTCTGTTAATCTCCTGGGAATTTTCCTGTTCTTGGTCTCAGCCTTCTTACTGGTTTGTCACCTCATTTTTCCTCACTTCTGTCTCCAGCTAAGTTGAGGTGAGGTGTTTCCACAATGGAGTAGTGATAGATTGTTGACTTTTCTCCACTAAACTTCAGATTCCTCATTGCCATGTGCCATGTCTTGTCAGCCATATTCCCAGGCAGTCTGGCACATAGTTGTAGCAAAAATAATAATGTTTACAAGGCCCTTATTATAGGCCAGGCAAGGTGATAACTTATTCACACACATTATCTCCTTTTAAGGGGAAAAACAAAGTCAAGCCATGCTTTGGAAAGGTAATGTTCACATAAAGTGAAGATTGGGCCAGAGGTCTGTTATAGGGACTCCAATCAAGGCAGTATTGGAAGGTAAGAATTTAACAGAGATCTATACTAAGGTAGAGGCAATAGAAATCAAGTGGAGTGAATTTATTGGAGTGATTCTTGGAGATACTGAATGGATAAATGGTTAGATAAATTATGGATGGATGGATGGATGGATGGATGGTTGGTTGGATGGATGGATGGCTTCATGGATGGATGGATACATGGAATGGAAGGATTGATATATGGATGTATGGATGTATGGGTGATGGATGGATGGATGGATGCATGCATGGATGCATGGATGGATAGATAAAGATCCCTAACTGTGTTCCTTAGAATTTACTTCCAAAACTTTATTAAACTTCTGAGTCTTATTAACTTTGGTGTGACAAGCTTATTAAGATTACAGTAGCAATTCTCTGTCACAGATACAAGAAGCAGCCTTGGTGGCAGTAGGATGAGAGAAAATAAAGTTAAGACCATACATATCACATGAGAGTAATGGCTTTTAAAAGAGAGATTTAAAGTTAAACATTTGTTTAAAGTGATTAAATTAGTCTCCTAATCTTTTGTTCCAACCACTATGGAAGTTATGTTGTATTGTGTATAATTCTTAAGTTATGTATATCAGTCAAAATTGAAGCTTCGAGTGGTGTCATCAAAAGCTCAGGGTTGTCAGCAGAGTCCGAGTGTCTAGTTCATTATAGTTTTTGCTTGGTGATTGACTAGCCGTAGGACATGGGGCAAATCACTTCACCACTAACATCGGGGTCCTCTGTGCTGGGGTGTTTCAACAGTTAAATGAAAAGAGAAAAAAGCATGTGCCATTTGGTATACTGGGGTGCAGGGAAATCTCCTCTAGGGCCTGGGTTCCCCCCTAGGTACAGCCTCATTCCTCAGCAGCAGTGGGGACACAGCAGGTGGAACTTCCACAGATGCCTCCAACTGGCTTTCCTAATGTCCTGTAGCTATGTCCTCAAGGAGAAATTTTGTCTTGTTTTTACAGTGGTGTATACTAAAGCTCATGTCAAGTAACTTGAGGTCTATTTGGGAGCAACCTCTGTGCATGATGTGGTTTTCCCACACAGTTTCTGAAAATAAAAATGGCTGAGATGATTCAGTGTTAGTTGTGAACGATCATGGAATGTGCGTGTGTTAAAATAGGGTCCCTAGTTAATTCCTATTTAGTGGGAGTTCTCACATTCACTGTTTTGGGGGGTGTAAAAATGGAAGATTTTATTTACATACTAATCTAGTTTGGATTTTATTTTAAGTTGCATCACTTTTTATTGTGGTGATATTGGTTTACAACACTGTACATGATTTACGGGCAGAACTCCTACCATTTCAGATGTGTTTTTGGTTTTGAATGTTGGTTAAGCAGTGCCTTTTATTATTCATCATTTTTGCTGTAAAATCAAGCATATTAATAGGAAGGAAGCCTTAAATATGCTGTTTTCCGAAAGCTCAGAAGATAACATTGGTCCTAGATATTTCTTTTTTTTTTTTTTTAAGATTTATTTATTTATTTATACCAGCCCTGGGTACAGTCAGAAGTGTAGGAGGGTGAGAGAATTCACCAGAGCCAGAGTGGGGAGCAGAGCAGGCAGACTGATGAAATACACTGCTGAGGGGAGCAGTGGGCACATCAGGGGAGGTCTGTGCACCATGGGGGACCCTCGCCGGGGGGCTGGGAATCAAACAGGCACTGCAGAGGTTGCAGACAGCTTTGCAGCCCAGCACTCAACTGCTGCGCCACCGGGGAGGCCCATGTCCTAAATATTTCAAGGTAAAGGTATTATGTCATTAAGTAGAAGGACCTGAAAATCAAGAGATATTTGTTGGTTTCATGACTGCTTAAGCAATGATGAAATGAACGAGAAGCATCTTGTAGTACTGACCTCCTGAGATTCTTCGCACTGCTCTTTTGGCTTGGCCTTCTGTGGCCTCTTTGAGGGATACAAACTTAACACATTTGGTGTTTCCTCTTAACCCCCAGTCACCCTCTGTTGCTCTACCTGTGTCATTTTTTCTACCACAGCATTTACCCTCTTAACAGAGCTTACGTGTGTTTGCTTGCTTACCGCCTGTCTCCTCTCCAGCCCCAGGTAAGGCCATCTGTGCGAGACTTTCCTTGTTCTCTAGTTCCCAAAACCAGCACAAAGTCCTGGTCCATAGCAGAAAGTTAGTAAAAAAAAAAAATTGAATAAATAAGTATATATATACAACCCTATATAAATGGGTTGTTTGTCATCAAGAGAATGTGTTTTTGTAAACATTGTTTACTGAATATAATGCAGTGCTCGGTCACTGGAAACACAAAACAAACTTGAAAAATACAAAGAAATATCAACAGAACATATAAAATCAGTCTCCAGCTCTGAGCCAACAATTTCACAAACATTTGGGTGTGTTACCCCTTTTATATATATATTTTTTTATATATATATTTATATATACACACACACACATCTGTATGTATATATATTAAATATTTGATAGTATTATGCTGTATTATTATGTTATTTTGTATCCAGCATTTTTTCACTCAGTATTGTATCATCAGCATCTTTATATTTACAAAAGTTTTTATAAAGATGTCTATTAAAATGATGGAGTGAAAGTACATTTCTCCCCCACCTTCCTAACAACAACAAAAATAATGAAAAACAGAAGAAAATCCACATATAATAAAACAAGTCACTAGCAACAACCCCAGAGCACAGACCTTGAGCGACACCTTGCCAGAGCTGTAATGTTTGGACAGAGGTGAGGGCAGACGTAAGAACCTACACTTATCTCACCATTTTGGACCTTGAGAAAGACACAGTTTCTCCAAATTAAGTGCATGGCTGTGAAAGACCTCTCCAGTGTTTCCTGAATGACGTGACAGGACCGAAAGTCCTAGATGGACTGCGGGGGAAGTTGGCAGTGACCCATCCTGATGGCATTTTCATTTTCTTCTCCCTTGCCTGCCAGCTCCAGGAGCCTGCCGGAAATGAAGTGTTGGAAAGGAGGGAACCCGGGCAGCTTGCAAGGGCAGGCACACTAGAGCAAACCGCACAGGAGAGTGGACAGAAAAGAAAGACTTTGGGAAGAGCTGGCAGGCTTTTAGGACCATGCATTCCTTATTTCATACTCAGAACATTCTGAGACACCAAGTAGTATTTGGTGAAGTAAAAGAATGAAGACTTTCTCCCCAGCCTATTTAGCCTATTTGGGAGAGAGATATGGCCACGAGGGAGAAAACCCATTAAGATTAGAACTAAGAATGAAATAGCTGAGCTTGTACAAACTTTGTGTAGTTTACAGAAAGAGGTTAGCACAAAGATAGGAGCCATAAATCAAAGATTAAGCAACATGGCACAAAAGGGCATATGTTTCTGTAATTGCAAAATGAGCTTTGCAGCAAAAGGTGAACTGAGCTTTTGAGATCTCTGGAATGTCACTGTTTATTTATGAGCCAAGATAAAACTCATTTTTAGATAAATTACTAAATTGAAATACTATAATACGTACCATTCAAGCGCTGTTATGGTTAAAATATGTGATTATAAAAATGTCACGTTGTTGGTTAGGTATTTTCTGAGTTCTATCTACTCAGTTTATTGGCTCCCGCTAGGTTTTACTACTGCCTGCCTTGCATAGCCAACACACAACAGCTACTGTAAGCTAGTTCTGGTCTTTTCTACCTCATCCAGCCTTCAAGAATCTCAGGGACTCTTAAACCAGGGCTGATATGGTTGATGGTGATATTAGAGGAAGCAGAAATGTAGACATTTTGCTGGCAGAGACCATACTTACGTACAGAAAAGCAGTAGAGTCATCGAAATTCAACTTTATATTTAAGTTACCTTTTGGCAAGAGAGAACTTGTCTTTATAACCTTACAAAGTTTGCTTCATATTTTTGTCATCTATTTATAAGCACATTCTAAAATGTATTATCCAACTCTATCTCCACTCTACCCCTGTAATTTAAATTCTAACTAGAGACTAATTAGAATTTTTTTCAATATTTTTGGTACTACTATCAAATCTTGGATTTCTATGAGCTTTCCAATATTTAAATTGTAAGTTGCTTTTGGAGGAACTGAGTTGTCAATGTCTAGACAGGTGCGTGGCTTGATAGGGTTTTATAGTATCACAGGTGAATAGTCTCTACGTTGTCCATCAGGTTCATATTTAATTTGAAGCATTACATGTTGCATACTAGTCGTTCTACCATTTCCCTTGGGTGCTCAAACCATTGTGGTTTGTGTCTGTCAAACTTAACCCAGAAAAAGCTTAATCCAGAAAGAGTAACCAGTGAAGACCGCTTCACAGAAGCATTCCTGCATTTTGTGTGTCTTGCAGATTATGATTGAAATCAACTGTTAACTTAGTAAATTGCATTTTACATGTTCTCACAGTTCAGGCACAGGGGCTGAAATGTTTGGAGACAGAAGACAGAAAGTCAGAAATAATGGCGGAATGGAATATCGGCTGTTGTGGCTATGGAAGAGGTGGCGGCCACAAGAAAGAGTTGAATGGTACGGGAGACTGAGTTTTGAAGGAGAAGAGAAGTGAATCAAGACAATGAGTCAGGCAACAGAGTGAGAGGATGCCTAGGTGGCTGGCATCCTCCAAAGAGCTTATAAGAAGCACTCAAGGGAAATGGAAATAGAATGGCAAACTAATAGTAGCTAAGACTTATAAACCATGTGTAGGCACTGCCCTAAATGCTTTATGTACGTTAACTAATGTAATCTTCATGATTACTCACTAAGTTAGGAATCCTTAACATTGCCACTATACAGAACCAAAAAAATGAAGCATTGAAACTTTTAAAGTGACTTGTCCAACACACATTTAACAAGAGACCCACCTGAGATTTAACCAGAAACTTCAGTTCTAAGCTTGCACTCTTGATCATGATACCATTTGTCTCTTTTAGACATGGGTGAGAAATCAGTGATTTGTCAGCATTTAATATTTGAAAGAATGCGTTGGCAGTCAGATCTTTGTCCAAGGGCAACACCTGACTTAGGTAATATTCAGGGGAGTTGGCAGAGAGATGTTGGTAAACGAGGCACACAAGTTCCTGTTGGTGGAGATCAGGTAGTAAAATTGAGGAAGGGAAATGGGGCAAATTAGAGAAAATATCTGAACACCAAATATTTGAACACCAAAACCTGTGAATTTATATTAGAGAAGTGATTTCTTTTAAAAGGTCTATAATGGAAAATGATCTTACTAGAAAACATGCTAATATTGTACAACTTTGTGGAATTTTTAGCTTAAATAATATATGAAATATTTTATCATCACCAGCATATAACTGAATAAACCACTGATAATTGGTAATCTGTGGATCATTCCTTTAATTTAGGCCTCATGGACCAGAGTGTTGTCTATCCCATAGGTATAGATTGGGTGGTTATAGTTTTAGAAAGTTATTAAATTGCAAGAGATATTATTAAATTATTGTAGATTGACTAGAAGAGATTTTTTAATGCATTTGAAAAAGTTCCTTTCCTTTTGACAACTAACAGTTGAAAGGGTAGGAGAAAGACTTTTAGGCAACGGTAAATATGTATTTTCAAGCATTTTTCCCTGTTACCTTTTTCTTGGCAGCATAAATACTGTATAATCTTACTTTAAATAAAACCCAAACATAATGTGTTAGCATTCATATTTAGTGGAATATAGTTGTTAGGAGGAAAAAAACAAGTTTTATAGAAAATTTTGAATTGAACAACTACCAAGGACCCAAAGGATTGGGCACTTCTTTTACCATATAAAAAGGTTTTGTTTCTGACAATGTCAAAATAACTCCTCAGTTTGATGAACCATTCAATTCTGTGATCAAATAAGCAAAACTAGTCATTTAGCTAAATTAGTCATTTTTCCCTTTCATCTTCCTCTACCAAAAGTACCTAAGTGTAAGATGTAGTATATATACATAATGGAATACTACTCAGCTGTAAAAAAGATGAAATCCTGTCATTTGCAACAATGCGGGTGAACCTAGAGGGTATTATTCTTCATGAAATAAGTTGACAGATAAATACAAACATTGTATGATTTCACTCATGTGATAGATAAAAAAACAAAACAAATGAAGAGAGTAAACAACAGGAAAACCAAACTTTTAGACTGTAAGAATGAAACAGTTAACCAGAGAGAAGAGGGAGTGGGTAAATTGGGCAAAAGGATTAAACTACATGGTGATAGATGGAAACTAGAATTCTGGTTGGGAACGTCAGGTAGTATATACTGATGTTGATTTAAAAGACGGTATACCTGAGGGCCTCCCCTGGTGGTGCAGGTGGTTGAGCGCCGTGCTGTGAGGCTGTCTGCAGCCTCTGCAGCACCGGTTCTATCCCAGCCAGCCAGCGAGGGTCCCAAATGGTGTGTCAGACCTCTCCTGTCTCGCCCGCTGCTCCCCTCAGCAGTGTATTTCATCAGTCTGCCTGTTCTGTTCCCCGCTCTGTCTCTGGTGGATCCTCTCACCCTCCTGCGCATCTGGCCTGTACCCCAGTTCTTGTATAAATAAATAATCTTTAAAAAAAAAAAGGTGGTATACCTGAAAACAATATTATGATATGAACTATCATTACTTCCATAAAAAATACCCATGATGGTTGCCAAGAAGGCAGACACAGCAGCATGTATTTGCCTTTGGCAGAGGCTTCTCTGGACTCTTAACTGTTCTATTTCAGACTGAGTGGGGAACAGACTCAGTGCAGGAAATTTGTTAGAAAGTGCACCAGTGGGAGAAAGAAAGCAAGCAGGAATGGACAGAAAATGAGCTCTGAGGCAGCCTCACCAAAGTGACCTGGGTCATCTCACAGCAAGGCAGGCTCTGCAACATGGACCTAGTTGGGGGAAGGCAGCGTGGCCTGTTTAACACCGTGTTCACCGGGCCCTAGACAAAGGTGGCCCCTGGAACGTGGTGCTCTAGCCAGGGCAGTTCTCAGAGTAGTGGAAGTGGAGGACTTTCAGACACAGCTGCCTGCAGCTGAAATTCACTAGAATTCTAGTTGAAAGTAGATCTGGGTAGCACACAACAGTACACTCTAGAAACTCACTACAATATTTGAAATTTGAAGAAGGAAATGGAGATTATCAAAAATAGTATATACAGGGCCTCCCTGGTGGCGCAGGGGTTAAAGACACAGTGCTACCAAGCTATCGCCTGCACTGCAGCACGAGTTCGAGCCCCAGCCAGGGAGCTGACCCACATGGTGCAGCCGACCTCTCCTGTGTTGCCTGCTGTTCCCCTCAGCAGTGTATTTCAGTAGATGTGCCTATTCTGCTCCCCACTCTTTCTGGTGAATCCTCTCACCACTCTGCACCTTTGGTCTATACCCCAGTTCTTGTATGCATAAATAAATCCTTAAAAAATAGTATATACATTTTATTGTGGACACTTGTTATAGTCTTAAGACAAAAGTCTTATTTTACCAAGAAAATTCAGTTAAGGTTAATTTTGCTATCCAAATAAGGCCTATTTGCATGAAAAAGTGGAAGATGTCATAAGTTTTTTTACAAGCTGGTTACCAAAACAAAATGTGTGTGTGTGCTCAGGAGTATGTGTGTGTCTGTGTGTGTGTGTTTAAATGACCCTACATCATAATCATTTTATTTATGAAGAGGCCCTGAAACCAGTAGAAAGAAAGCATTTCAGTGGCTCCCAAGAAAATTAGAAGTGTAAGTGAGTATATTGAAGATGTTGAAATGAATTTAATCTTCCTCTAAATCAGACTGACTTCCTACAGGTGTCTGATTTGATCAGAGTGCTGAGCGATGTGTGCTTCCATGGGGTTCTGTGGGCTGCGAGAATATGGTTGACTGGCTGAGGCCCCCAGATGAGTCACCTTACAAATGACACATTTCCAGACCTCTGTGAGAGTAGCTTCCTCTTGTTTGGTTTTGAGAGCATAAATGAAGTAGACAGGATTCTCTTATTTATTCTAGTAGGGTACTGCTTGTGTCAGATAATTGAGGAGGACTTTAAGACATTTTTCATATTTTCATAGAGTATTTCATCTTCTGTAGTAACCAAGAACAATAAGGACAGTCATTGTAATATTTTCAGTTGCACATATTCTTTGACATAATGAAGTAAATAACGACCTTGGTCTGAATTTTTTTTATCTTTCCTCAAGCAACTATTACTGCATTCATGTCTTTGTTTCCAACTCAACTCTTAATTTAATAGAGGATTTCAAGAACAGTGGGATAGAGCAGATATTTCTGCATGATTGATTAATGCAGTGTCCTATATATATTGTATAACTCTCCATTATAAATTATTTGGGACTTTAGTATTAAAAACAGATGGTAATATGTTTGCTTTTTGAAATGCAGAAAGAAGGACATTGGTGTATAAAACAGATTTTAATGATCAGCTTAAAAACATACACTCACAATTTATCACTATTAATCTAACATCTATAACCTGGATTATCATTATATGCATTCAGTCAAGACTGACTAAGAGTTTATTATTTCTTATTGTTCTGGGCATTAAAATTGTCACAAAATGACAGTAACACCATCTGCTATCAATGTATACATACATTGCTATGCTGACACTGATGGTTGAAAAAGGTATGAATGAGCAGCAAATTAAAGATGCCTTTGAGTTCTCTTTTTCTATAGTGAAGTCAGAAATCAAGTACTAATGTAATATCTGGAGAATT
Organism: Talpa occidentalis; assembly: GCF_014898055.3. NCBI lineage: Eukaryota > Metazoa > Chordata > Mammalia > Eulipotyphla > Talpidae > Talpa > Talpa occidentalis. The sequence goes on along the minus strand of NW_023601322.1, from coordinate 82,375,298 downwards.
CATGTATACTCTACAATGATTTAATAAAGACTTTCAGCTCTCAACATTACTTTACATTCCCAAGGTATTTGCAGCAGATTTTGTGTTATTTGAGTGTGTTGGTCCAAGTCTTCAAGGGAATGCTCATTGTTAAAATCTTTTATGAGCTAAACATTAAAGTGTTTAGCCTCATGCCTCTGTTTCTAGGCCCAGGATGTTAAAGTCATAGGTGTAGAGAGCCAGGAAGGTGCTTGAGCCCTGGGAGGGGGGCTTGGGTATGATGCCTCCAGAAGTGGTGGAAACCTACCAATTGTACCGTGTAGGCCTGGTCTGGAGGAGTCAGCTGGATTTGCCATCATTTGGAAAGGTAGTGCTGGTTTCTCCTCATCTGATTTTCATGGGAAGATAAAAATTTGGATGTTTTTTGTAAAATGCCTTATTTTTAGAGTACTTGAGTGGGCCAAATCAATCCCTTTTGTGGGCTACATGGGGCCCAAAGACCTCTGATATTCACATTCTCATCCAAGTCAATGGGAAACAGAGTCCTGGGTTGTCTTCCATTCTGTATACATGGGATGCCAATTAGTTTGAGCAGGAAACTATCTTAGCAGAATCACAAAGACAGAATCAAAATCAGCTTTGGATGGGTTCAGATTTTCTTTTTCAAGTTTTAAAAATACAGTGAGCCTCCAGTGTTCTCATTTAAGCCATGCCTGTGTACTTTTTAGTGAAAAAAACAAAAAAAGGGGGGGGGGTGTTGGAATCCTGTTTCCTTTGGAATATTGTTTTTTTATTATTGATTGGTCTGAACTTGAATACCGAATCTCCTCTCTCCCATTTATATCTCAGAATGACATTTCCTGTCTTGATTCAAGCTTTTATCTGATCATCTGTCTGTCCGATGTCTTTGATATGTTTTTATAACATTTTTAACAGAAAATGTAATTGCTATTTATGGAACGCAAACTGGTCCGCTCTGAAGGGTCTCTTGTGATTTCTCAAGTTGTTTTCACGTTCGACTGATACTGGCTTCTAGAACAGAAGTCTGGGAACTAGCAATGAATATTAGTCCACTGAATATAGGTTTCTTTCCTTTCCAAGTCAGTCTTCAGGGCCAGAGAGAAAAGATGAATAAGAATGGAAAAAAGATGTGTGTAGCTGAGCTGGAGGTTAATTATATTAATTTCAGACTCAACCCAGCTTGAAGACAATATAATAATCTATAAAAAATGGAATGCCATCAAGGAGCCAAATTACTATTACCTTTTTCTTTTTTGGAGCACAATATGTTATAGTAATCAGGAGCTCATAAATTGCCTTTACAAGCAGTTTAGAAAAAGACACTGAATGAAGCTCGCTACGAATTGGAAACTTCGGGGAGATACTTTTCCCTTTTGCACCTGAGGTATTTTTTCCATGTATCGAGTTTCATTTTGGTCACTCAGTGGAGGATGTGGGAATTCTGCTGTGCCTCTCCACCACATAATGGATGAAGAGTGTGAACATACAATTGAGTTATTTTATTTATTTTTTTTGAAAGATTTATGTATTTATTTATTTATTTATTTATACAAGCACTGGGTACAGTCAGAAGCTCCGGAGGGTGAGAGGATTCACCAGAGCCAGAGTGGGGAACAGAACAGGCAAACTGATGAAATACACTGCTGAGGGGAGCAGCGGTGGTGGCAGAAGAGGTCTGTGCCCCATGTGGGACCCTCACCGGTGGCCAGGGATTGAACCGGCGCTGCAGAGGCTGCGGGCAGCTTCACAGTCCAGCATTTAACTGCTGCACCACCAGGGGAGGCCCCAATTGAGTTATTTTAAATATGGAGAGGCGAAGTGTAAAAATACTCTGTACTTATTATATTTTTTTTATTGTATATGTGAACACAGAGCCACCATGTTTCCCCTTCACTTAAACAGAGTTTCCTGGTAAGAATTAAGTGGGTGATTAGAATGAAAACAAGTGGAAGGGGTGGTAAGGAAGCTTTCCAAAATAAACCTTTTTTGTGCCTTACCAAGAAAGCTTTGATGACTTTCCTTCACCAGGAAATACTAAGAATCATCAGGAAGAGACCAGTGTGCACTGATGACACCTTGAAGCAAAGGAATGTTTTTCAGAGTATTTACTGCAGCCTTAAAAATAATGTAGAAAGTTCATCTTAAAGTAGTCAGCTTTTGGGCCTCCCCTGGTGGCGCAGTGGAGCCTGGGCTGCGAAGCTGCCCACAGCCTCTGCAGCGCCAGTTTGATCCCCGACCGCCGACGAGGGTCCCATATGGCGCGTGGACCTCTCCTGCCGCCCGCTGCTCCCCTCAGCAGTGTACTTCGGTCCTTCTGCCTGCTCTGCTCCCCGCTCTGGCTCTGGTGAATTCTCTCACCCTCCCGCGCTTCCGACTGTACCCAGTGCTTGTATAAATAAATAAATCTTAAAAAAAAAAAAAGTAGTCAGCTTTGTTAAATTGTGTATCGTAGTCTCAATAGGTACTGTTACTTTGTCCTGCAAACATAGTCACTTCAGTGACCTCTTTTGTGAAATATGTGAACACATTTAATTATTTAAAAGAAGCACATGATCCTGCAATTACATGGAAATTTTAAAGTAGATTTCACTACCTCGTCACCTGTGTCTAGAAAATTTATTAGGCACTTGCTGAGGGTGAGGTATATGTTTATTAAGCTGATTTTCAAGCTGCTTACATGCGAGTTTTCATAAATTAGCTTTAGTACCTTAGAATTTACACTTAAGCAGTGATTAGACATTCATAAATTGAATCAAGTGTTCACGGACTAAGAGGAAGAAAATGTTGCTTGTTTTTCTTTTCTGCAGTAACGTGGATGGAGCTAGAAGGAATTATGCTCAGTGGAATAAGCCAGAAGGAAAAAGAAAAATATCGGATGGTTTCACTTACAGCAGGAATATAGGGGAACCTATATTATAGGAACCTGTAAAAAAATAATAACAGTACAAAACACAAGAAAGCAAAACCGGACAATTATAAATCAGAGACATCCTACATGGGGCAGGAGGGAGAGGGATCAGAGGGAGGGAGGGAGGAGCACAGGGGACTGAGGTGATGGTGCGCGGGTGCCTTGGGGAAGGAAACTCTGTGGGGACTACACCTGAGGGGGTGGGGGGAACAAATATTGTTTAAAAATGAAAAATGATGTAAAAAATTTAAAAATTTATATAAAAAATATATAAACCCAAATATGAAAAAAAAATGTTTTTTAATGCACTATGGGCTCACCACCCCCGCCCATCCTTTTACCCCCAAGAGCCTGCTTTATCATAAGGAAGGACTTACTTAAAGTTCGACTCCCTTTAATGCCAGCAATGTCTACTTTATGTCTTGCCTAACCAATAAGGATAATCAGCATCTTGTCTCTCTTAAAATTGACAGGTAGAATTTTTTTTAAGATTTATTTATTTATGCATACAAGAGCTGGGGTGTAGGCCAGAGGTGAAGAAGGTCGGCAGGTGAGAGGATTCACCAGAGACAGAGTGGAGAGCAGAACAGGCAGATCTACTGAAATACACTGCAGAGGGGAGCAGAGGGTGAGACAGGAGGTCTTTTGCACCATGTGGGTAGCCAGAGATTTTGCACCATGTGGGTAGCCAATCTCTCCCTGGCCAGAGATTAAACTCCTACTGCAGTGGCTGCAGATAGCTTCATAGTGCTGAGATTTAACCCCTTGAGTCACCAGGGAGGACCCAGGAAATACTTTAATGTGTTGAAAGGCAAGTATACAGAGCTTACAGGTTGAACAGTCTCAATTCGCTGGTCTCAGGAAAGGTTTTGAAACTTAAGTTGTTTTCTGTTGTTAGGGTAATGCATTGTGTTCTGTTAAATGAATCGGTGACATTAGTATTTTCTAGCTAAAACTTAAAAATCTGAGCTACCTTTACCAAAAGGAACAATATAATTCCCAGCTTGGTAAGCCTATCTACTGCTTAGGATATTAAAAAGGGAAGGCATACAAAAACTTGGATTTAGCCTTTTAGAAATTAATGCAGTCCCAGGCTTTAAATGATGTCTGCCTCAATTCAGACAAATGTAATAACCTTGTTTTATGCTTTTATTTGGGAATTGGTAAGATTGCCCATTCCTCTTATCACTGTTTAAAATGGTTTAATTGCTATATGTGAATAATAGCAAAAATTAAAACAAGCTGCAGTTCACATAACAGATAATTTTCACAGTGTTGTGTAAAAGAGAGCAGAAATAAAAGCATGAGTATGCTATGATAAATAGAAACATAAATAAACTAAACTGTTGAAAACCCTCAGTCCCTCCTCAGAAGAGCTTCTGTCTCTTGGGATTCGGTAGGAAACTACATTGTCTCTGGGCAGGCTCCGCCATTTGAAATCCACCCCTGATATCTTAGAAATGCTGAATAACAGGAGATACTTGGGGTGTGGTGGGTGTAACCAGCACTTAACAACAATACCCCATCCTGAATTTAGCTGCTTCCAAAATGCTTTATCGCTCATAAATTTGCTTCTTGATTATGTCATAGAACCAAAAGTTAAAGGATTGTAACGTGAACTTTAAGATAGTGTCTCTAGTAAGCTTAGATAACATAAGCTTTTTGTCTTCAAATCATCGCTCTAGGAGAGTGGAACTAACATTTCCGTGGATGGTGAACTTGGGGTGTTTTGGATTTTAGCTGTTTACCCATCAGCTGCCTGTTCTCACACTCAGCAGGCTCTCGATTGCCAGCCATCAATAGGAATACACCCAAAGTTCAAGGGTTTTCTTGGTTTCTTCTTTCCTCCTGTTCTCATCTGTGGTTGATCCACTACTGACTTAGGTGAAAGATTAATAGAGTTGGTTGGTGTCTTGAGGGACAGAAGAACAGAACCAGCTCTGCTCTGATGCTGGGAATTACTGTCCAGAGGGAATTACTGTCCCCTGCACCCGGGTCCTCTGGTGACACCCATGTGGGCAACAACTGAAGGCTTCCTGAAAACAAAGATCTGGCATCTACTTACTGTGAATAAGATCGTTGAATATGGATTGAACACTAAAGAAAAGGCAGGATTATTTCAATTCACATGCAATTACATCACTAAGAACTGTGTCACTCTTGAATCCTCATGACAGTGTTGAGGGGACTTGGATGACACATATCTGCAATTTACAGATGTAGCACGTGAAGTGAGGCTTATAGGATGGGTAAGGAACATTCCTGTGGTTATTCTCCAGGTAAGTTGTAGGAAAGGACTCAACCCCCACTCCAGAGTCCATGCCCTGACCACAGCCTGTGTCCTCCCAGATCCACGCACCAGAAGGTACGATGCATCCCCCAATGTCAGCTCCCCTTTTTGTCTCACTGGTTTTCGTGGTGACAGTGTGATGAGCAGGTGTTGAATGTTTTTCCAGTGGCAGAATGTTTAAGATACATTATTCTTCGAGATGATGCATAAGGGATTTTGGCAACTGACATGCGAAAGTCTTTCTCCAGTTGCCTTCAGTGTGGCAACTTGTTTCTTCCTTGCTTTTAAACTTGTGATTACACTTGTATTGGAAGAGATGCCATAGCAGATGACATCTTAAAATAGTTTTAGCACATATGTTCATGAGTTAAAATTATAGAAGTCCTTCATACCGACCAGATTTTCCAGTGACACAGTGAAAACTGGACGTTTTAATATTCAAACCTACTTAGAGGCTTAGCTCTCAAACTAAATCAACCAGTATTATTTTCTGCTTACTTCTTGGTTGTGCATGGCTAACTATTTATATATGGGGCAAAATTCTTTCTGGTCAAGTGGTTTTCTAGTGTTTTCTCTTCACCTCACTGCTCTCCCTATAATCCCTGCTGTCTGAAATCTTCCAAGTACAAACATCTCACCAAGAGTGGGAACCCATCTAAAAATTCATTAATTTGAACTGGAAACTGTTGAAATTAGTTCACAATTTAATAACAGTTTGTAGGAAAAATAGTAAGACTTATATTAAGCAGTTACTTTAAAGTAAATAAAATGAAGTATCAGTAATTATATCTTGCTTTAGGGAAGCTCTAAGAATATTTTGTTAATAAATTTTACTTATCCATTCTTGTTTCATTTTATTTTTTAATTGAGGTAACTTTGATTTGCAACACTGTATATGATTTAGGGGTGTAAGTTCACACCCTCTCAGATGTCTTATCAAGCCACACCCACCACCAAAGTACCCAAAGTCCTCACCACAGACCACTGGGCCACTTCCCCTGTCACTCCTCCTGCCCACCCCCCTCCCCTGTGGTGTCCTCAGCTCTGCAGTCAGATTTCTAGGGTTTGTTTGGCTCAATTTCGTCTGTTGCTTTGTTTTGTTTCTACAAGGGGAATCATCTGGTATTTATCTTTCCTTTTTCTGTCTTATTTTGTTTAACATGATCCCCTGTAGCTCCATGCATGTTGTTGCAAATGGCAAGAGTTCATCTTACCACTGAGTAGTATTTTGTGTGTGTATCTATTTATATGTATGTATGTGTATATATACACACACACACCCCACATCATCTTAATCCACTCCTCTGTCATCGGGCGCTCTGGTAGTTTCTGTAACTTGGCTATTATAAATGATGCAGCAATGAACACAGGAGGGCCTATAGCCCTTCAAATTACTGGTTTTGTTTTCTCTGGATAGATACTTAATTTGGAATTCCTGGATCAACTGGCAGATCTATTTTTAATCTTTTGAGAAACCTCCACACTATTTTCCGTAGGGCCTGGACCAGTTTTCCATGCCCTCACCAATACTTGTTTCTGGTCTTTTCTGTGTGACCTGTTCTCACAGGAGTGAGGTGGTCTTTCATTGTGGTTTTGCTTTCTGCATAGATATTCTTAAAGGATGCTCCATTGTTGCTTATTTTCTCTTAAGTAGTTATTGAAGGTTCTGGAGAGACCAGGCATGTCTCATCCCCTCTGGCAGGGATTCCTTACCTCAGTCTTAACAACACTTTCAAGGAGGTCATTGTGTTGTCGGGGGCTGTCTCTGTGCACTGACGGATATTTTAGCAGCATATCTGAGCTGTATCCATGGGATGTGAGCAGCAAGTACATTCTAGTTGTGACAATGAGAAATGTCCTCCATTGCCCAGAATCCCCTTGGGGCAAAACCACCCCAAGTTGTGAACCATTGCTCTGTGGTTCTCCAGACAAGAAACCATAATTACAGAGGGATCCAAATGTCAGCTCTGTCAATGGCCAAGCTAAAGTGGAGATTGTGGCTAAGACGAAGGCCAAGATGGATACTTTTTTCTTTTCTTTTTGAATACCTCTGCTCAAATGTCAGCCCACCGGGCCTTCTGTAACCACTCTCCTCAGACACAGCAGAACCCTGTGACTACCACCCTCACCTGCTCTATCCTCCCAGCCACCTTTGCAACCAAACGGTGTGTATTTAACTTTGTTTTTTTCTTCCCCGATCAAAATGTGAGCTACCTGAGAGCAAAAAATTTACATTTTATTCAATACCACAGCCCATTACATTGATCAATGCCTGGCACATCATCTGTAACCCATGAAAAATTTTTGAGGAAATGAGTTTGATAATGTAAACTCTTGCTACAAAAAGGTAAAGAATGAGGACATTGAAGATCACAAATATAGCTTAAATAAATTGAATAGTTAACAAAGAACAGCTTCCAGTAGGATAATTCTACCTAATGGTTTTATAATTAATTATTCCATAATTGAGATTTAGTTTTCCCCTCATTTGATGTAATTAGTTTTACTAGCGTCTATTTTTCATGTCAAGCGAATAATGACTTCAAATAAGAAACGGCTTTGAGCTATAAGGAAATGAGGAAAAAAAGTCCAGATGATGCATGAAGTGAGAAAACAATAAGAAAAAAAGAAGGCAGCATTTCTTTTTACAGGCTGTCCCTGAAAAATGTATCAATAAGCAAAAGGTTATCATGAGGTAGGTTTTCTAGAAGTTACAAAGGACAAGCATAAGCTTTGAGGGCTTGTTTTGTACTTTCAGAACTCACAACTGAAGTTTGGAATTTAAAGCAAATCATTTCACCATTAATAGTTTGACATTTTTATTCTATATTTTCATAACTTTTCTTGCTTTGTACTTCATTTTCTCAGCTCCCTAAGTTTATCCAATTGCAAGTATTTTGAAGTACATTCAACCTTTTGAATTGAAGAGTTACCTTTAATAAGAAATCAGAATTTCAGCTTAAAGATGAAACACAAAATCCTTGACTTATTTATAAGACCCAGAAATGAATGGGCTAAAACGTGTTTTGAAACATAGTTTTTCCAAATGTGTTTTGGAAAACGATGGACATGTGTACTGGCGAGGAGAGGAATGCAGCCCTTGCAGGCTGTGTCTTGAACACCACTGAAATTTTAAATGGCAAGAATAACCAATCTGGGCCTAGGAAGATGCCAGAATTCACTAGCATCTTACGTAAAAGGACTGTGACCACTTATCATTTAAAAATTTAGTGTCGGGTTCACTGTTGTTGGTTGATTAGAGCAAACTCCTATGTTTCTTTTATTTATTTCTTTATAACTTTTTTTTAGTGTATTGTAATATAGTTTTTTTAACCTAACTTTCTTTAATTAATTTTTTACCTCATTGTTCATTTTTAAACAATAATTGCTCCCCGCCACCCCCTTAGGTGTAGTCCCCATAGAATTTCCTTCCCCAAGGTACCCGTGCACCATCACCTCAGTCCCCAGTGCTCCTCCCTCCCGCCCTCTGATCCCTCTCCCTCCTCCCCTGCAGGATGTCTCTGGTTTATAATTGTCTGTTTTTGCATTGTTGTGTTTTGTGCTGTTATTATTTTTCACATTGATGTCTTATTTGGTTCCCCTGTATTCCTGCTATAAGTGAAACCATGTGATAATTTTCTTTTTCCTTCTGACTTTCCACTGAGCATAATCCCTTCTAGCTCCATCCATGTTGCTGCGAATGGCATGATTTTATCTTTTTTGATTGCTGAATAATATTCCATTGTGTCTATGAACCACATCTTCTTGATCCAGTCATCTATTTTGGGGCATTTGGGTTGTTTCCAGGTTTTACCTATTGTAAATAGTGCTGCAATAAACATAGGGGTACAGGTGTTCTTTTGAATCAATGTTTTTGTGTCCTTTGAGTAGATTCCTGGGAGTGGAATTGCCGGGTCGTATGATAGCTCCATTTTTAGTAGACTGAGGAACCTCCAGACAGCTCTCCATAGTGGCTGGACCAGTTTGCACTCCCACCAGCAATGTAGGAGAGTTCCTTTTTCACCACATCCTCGCCAACATCTGTTGCTGCTTGTTTTTTGTTTTGTTTTTTGTTTTTGATATGCGCCATTCTTACTGGTGTAAGGTGGTATCTCAATGTGGTTTTGATTTGCATTTCCCTGATGATAAGGGAGGTTGAACCTTTTTTCATATGCATGTTGGCCTTTTGCATTTCCTCTTTGGAAAAATGTCTTTTATGTTCTTCTGCCCATTTCTTGACTGGATTGTTTACTTTGTTTTTGTTGAGTCATGTGAGTTCTTTGTAGATCTTTGTGATCAGTCCTGTATCAGTTGAATGGAGTGCAAAGATTTTTTCCCAATCAGTGGGGTATCTCTTTGTTTTGGTGAACAGAACCTTTTCAGTTTGATGTAATCCCAGGTGTTTATCTTTTCCTTGACTTTCTTTGCTTTGGGTGATTAAGATCAGAAAGAAGACAAGGATGTCCTCTCTCACCACTGTACTTTATAACATTTTCAAAGATTGACCTAACGCTGAGATACAGCACAGTATACGAGTCACAGGAATAGGCTCAGACCTCTTTAGATACATATCACCACACCACACCCACCGCCTAGGCACCTATAGTCTTCCAGCATAGTCCACTGGTTCCCTCCACACTTTGCTCTGCACCCTCTTCTTCCCCCTCGATTGCCTCATTTCTACACTTACATGTCTAGGGTTTGTTACTGTCTTGGTCCTGTCTGACCCTTTGTTTTATTCCTCTATATTTCATACATCAGTGAAACCATCCAGTATATCTCTTTCTGCTCCTGACTTATTTCACTTAATGTTATCTGCTCTAGTTCCATCCATATTGTTGCAAATGTCAAGAGTTCATCTCTTTTTTTAATAACTGAGTAGTAATCCATTGTGTATATATGCCACATCTTAATCCACACATCTGCCCTTTACTTCAATTGATTCCAGAACTTGCTATTGTAAATAGTGCTGCCATGAACACAGAAATGCATGTATCCTTTCAAATTAGTGTTTTTGTATTCCTTGGATAGATACCTAGGAGTGGAGTTGCTGGATCATATGGTAGATCTATTTTTAATATTTTGAGAAACCCCCTTTGTCTTTGCCATAGGAGCTGAGCCAGTATATTCCCACCAGCAGTATAAAAGGGTTCCTTTTCCTTCACACCCTCATCAACACTTGTATCTGATCTTTTTTATATGGATCATTGTCATTGGTGAGAGATGGTATCTCATTGTGCTTTTTATCTGCACTTCACTGATGATAAATGATGCTACACATTTTTTTTTTTTCATGTACCTGCCGGACATCTGTATGTCTTCTTTGGAGAAGTGTATATTTAGCTCTTCTGTCCATTTTTTGATTGGGAAATCTCTTTGTTTTTTAATTATAATGCCTATTTAGCTCTTTCACAGAACCTAATGTTTCTTTTAAGCATACTACAGATGTCATTTAACGACTGCATTCTCCCCCTTTCGTCGTGTGCATCCTAAAATATATATAAAGTCAGGAAGAGTCCAGGACAGCCCAGTGCCTGTGGATCAGGCACCTGCTTATTACACATACTTCCAGGACTGGAAGAACCAAAGGAAATATTTTATCTTGATCCTTTACTTGCTGCAGCTTGGAGAAAAGTTTTTCACCAAATCTCACCGAGTGTGTTTGTGATAGATCCTTCCCTGAGACCTGGCTCCCATGATTTCCATCCAGTGAAATTCCCACCCTCCATTTATAGTATTAACATGACTGTTTCTCATCACTGCTGGATAATAACATGCTCAGCACCTGGAGTCAGGTTTATTTTTTTTAAATGGTTTTATAATGATAATGGTACGAGTAGAGATAACAGGGACCAAAGAGAGAGAGAGAAATAGGTGCAAAGGGCTGCCATTCCCTGAAATTCTGCCTGACAACATTTTAGGAGTATGCTCAATCAGTACATGTATTAAGTTTCTAAGGTGCAAAATGTCATAATTGGTGACAAGGGGGATACAAAGACGAATGTGATCCAACCCTACCCTCCAAGAAAGCATGTTCTCTCATTTTCTTCTTTGAGGTGTTCCAGTGATGCCCATACCCAAAGATCTTTCTGGAAATATTAGAGAGTCAGGGAAATCATGCTCCTTTGACTTTTGCACACCCAACAGAATGGCTTACATTGTGTGGTTTGGCTAGTAGCATTTTTGTAGTTCTTTAGAATTAACTCAAAAGTGTGTTTCATTTATCCCATGATTTCCTCCATGTGGTTTTATATTTTCTAAGTATATTTATTCACTAAATGAGGTTAAAAATAGGATTCCACTGTTAGAAATGAGGAAATAGACCTTGTCTCAAGTAGCCTATGATCTTTCCAGTGTCACAATAAAACTTTCTCTTTTCTTTTGTTCAAGTAGAATGCAATTTGATCAATAAATTCAACTACATTCTGTCTCCTCTGCAAAACTTAGCTGCATACACTAATTGAGGGTTAGAACTGTAAAATTATTGGTGCTAATCTCCTCGATATCTTGGTCAGTGGATACTGAGATACACATCTTCCCTTTAGCCATTGAATAATAAGACTTTCACATTCTTTTCTAACCCTTTATTGGAGTTTGTATAAATAAAAACAGGGTTGAAATGACTTATTTGCTTTTTTTAAAGTATGCCCATTTCATAGTATAAAACCAAAGTCAATTTTTAAAGCTCTTAGTAGCTACGTAAAAAGTAATAATTTTATTGACTACAAGGAATTTCAACTGTGGGGTCGGAAGAGATGCAAATGGTATGGGTATGATTATGGCCACAATGAAAGCAGTTTTCAATGGATTTTTTTCCCCAATCACATTAATTATATTACCAAATAATTAGAACAGCATTTGAGGCAAGCTTTCCAGGAATGATTCCAGATGTGAGTAAGCTAATTTTTATCATTAGAGATAATTCAATGTTTTCATGCATCAAAAGCAATATATATATATATATATATATATATATGTTCTTCAGTAGAAGCTGTAAGAAGCCAATGTTATTTAACTTTTTTCATTTACCCCAGAAATTATTTGAAAAGATAGACTATGAATTCTTTGTCATCCATAATATATTACAGCTTTCTGAAAGGTCTGGTGAGAAATGCTTTTCAAAGCTTGCTGGGATGAAGTGGTGGTCATAACATCTTTTCCACAGGGAACATCTGTTTACCAGCTCTGCTTTCTCTGACTGTTTATAGGAGTGCTTCAGAGAATGATTTCTGTCTCTTGATAGGCTTCTGTGCTTGAGGCCAGATTGCAAGGATAACAAGTGTGTGTGTGTGAGTGTGCGCGCACATGTGTTTGGGTGTAAGACTCTGCTAAAATCATGAGCATAGCTATGTAAGAATATGTTCTGTCTCTTCACATAAGTTGAAAGTCCCTTAGACTTTCACGTATGTGTAAATACCTTCAATTTGAAAAAAAATTAGCATTAATTTTCTTTTCTCTCCCTTCTAATAAAGTTCTGTCTAGAAATGTCTTACATTTTAATGTAAATGCATTTTTAGTAATGCATTTGATATGGCACCTTGAAATAATGAGCATCATATTCACTTAATTCTTATTTGTAGAATATTATGTAAAGATGAACTATTTTATGCATTTTCATCTAAACTAGAACTGTGAGATTCTTTGCGGGAAAGATAAGTTGATCTGGGATTCATCCTGATTTTTCTCCTGATACCAATTTTGATTAATAAAGGTAGTGTTTCCCTACCGATTTCTCCCTTTTTCTCAGCCTTCAAACACCCAGCATTACCAAGGTTATTATGAGCAAGCCAAATGACATGTTTTTGCCATTTAAATTAAAAGTGATTTGCAGTGCATAAATCACTGAATTTAAATGATTCAAATATTGATTATGGTCCCACTGTTCAGATTATGAGGGACATCCATGTATCTTTCTTTCAAAATATTTTAAAAAATGGAGAAATTTGAAAAGGTTTTAATTTCCAAGTTTTTGTATGTTCCTTCAAGAAATATGAAATATGGAAGCAATTATAAAGTGTCTCTCTTACTATTTGCTAGGATGCCTTTGTTCTTTAAAGGAAACAAGATAAACCTGACTTTCACTTTCTGGAACATAATGGTCTAGGGGATGACTTTTAGCCATAACTTTGATGTTCCTGAGTAAGTATAAGCTAACAAGAGCCCTCATCACTCAGGCCCTACAATTCAGTACAAAGTGAACTATCTTAAAAGGAAAATATTCACTAATGAAATGACTAGTTATAAAAGCAAACTTCTAAAATGCATCATATTAATATTTCTATTGGTTACTTTGGGGCTGACTTTAAAGTGCTTCCAGTAATTTAAGACCCAAAATATAATGATAAAAATATAGTGTGCACACAATCTATACAAGTAAGCAACTGGTTGCAGGAATTCTTTAATTCAAAGAAATTGTTGTGGGAAAACTGCCTGCATGCCATATAAATCCATTGAGAAATGAGGATCCAGCAAAGTTAGAACAGTGAACAATTTAAGTTGAGAGAACAAAAATAAGTGAGGATCTAAGTCGATGTTTCATGTAAGAGTATTTCAAAATCAAAGAATAAGAGAAACTCTTGGGAAAATCAATGATGTTTTTGATTTTTTTTGGCAATAATAGCTCTAATTTAGGCAGAATTGTTATAATTATGTCAGAAGACAAAGGTTATGTTCCCTATAATCAACCTTTGATACAGTCTTTGCTCTAATTCATAGCCACAATTTTAAAGCATTATTTTTATGCCTTATGATATGAATTCTAATGAACTTATTTGATGACCTGACCTGGTGTTTTTCACTATTTCTATGTAAAAGTGGGTTGGCCTTTTCCTGTGAACAGTTTTACTCTGGGTCCTCTCTGGTGGTAAAGGGTTTAAAGTCTCAGCACTGTCAAGCTATTGCTAGCGACTATAGCACAAGTTCGATCCCTGGCCAGGGAGCTAATCCACATGGCGTAGCAGACCTCTCCTGTCTCTCCCACTGCTCCCCTCAGCAGTGTTTTTGGTCCATCTGGCTGTTCTGCTCCCCACTCCAGCTCTGCTGAATCCTCTCGCCCCCTGAACCTCTGGCCTACACCTCAGTTCTTGTATGCATAAATAAGTAAAATAAATCTTTAAAGAAAATTTTACTTTGATAACAAGATTCTGAAAAGCCACCACTCAGAATTATTCACCACTAATGAAAAAAAGGTCTCCACTGATGTCTCTATTTAAAACCCAAATGATTTATGTGTTGCTTTTCAGAATAGTGATTTAAGCTCAATGATTCTTTTTTTAATATATATATATATATATATATTTAAGATTTATTTATTTATTTATACAAGCACTGGGTACACTCAGAAGCATGGGAGGGTGAGAGAATTCACCAGAGCCAGAGCAGGGAGCAGAGCAGACAGAAGGACCGAGGTACACTGCTGAGGGGAGCAGCGGGAGGCAGGAGAGGTCTGCGCGCCATGTGGGACCCTCCTCCGGTGGCCGGGGAGCAGCCGGGGATCGAACCGGCGCTGCAGAGGCTGCGGGCAGCTTTGCAACCCAGCGCTCAACCGCTGTGCCACTGGGGAGACCCAAGCTCAATGATTCTTAATTCTAGTCACTCTATATGACTTGAGGGGTCTTTTATTTTATTTATTTATTACTTTAATTATTTTTTTTCTCCTAAAATAGACAAATGGATCACAAAGTTATGGTATATTTATACAGAGGAGTCTTTTTTAAATGTGGATTCCCAGGATCCAAGCCTATACAATTAAATCAGAATCTCTGAGGAGTGGAGCTTGAGATGACCTTTTCAAAAATTAGGGTGTTTTTGTGTTTTTTTTTTTGACAAAAAGCTCCTCATGAGATTCTAGAGTGTAACAGTGGTACCATATCAGAAGGTCTGAGAACATCTACCAGTGAACTTCACAACCAAAGAAATGACTATACATATGATTTGCCAGAGTAGCTACACAGTAATAGAATATACATTGTAAACTTCCCTTGTCTAAATCAAATTTGAAAAGTGATGGCGTTGAGTCTTTACTGACAAGAAAGGGAATACTCTTAAGATAAAGCATTCTGTATTTTTGAGCTAGGTATTTCTTCAGTTTGTTTTTTCTACTGTTACTTTCTCTCTTTCAAGAAATCTTTACAGTATATTGCTGAGTTCCTGAGAGGTCGAGGACCTGGCACGCAGGACCTCTGCTGTCCCTTCCCACCACACTCCTAGTCTGGCTGCATAATGTGCTGTTTATTTCTCGAACCTGTGCTGCTTCATGGGACCATCTGCTTTTGATGGAGCTTTTCACTGCCAAGGCCAGACTACTCCTCTTTTTTTTTTTTAAAGATTTATTTATTTATGCATACAAGCACCGGGGTGCAGGCCAGATATGCGGGGGGTGGTTGTGGTGGTGGTGAGAAGATTCACCAGAGACAGAGCAGGGAACAGAACAGGCAGACTGACTGAAATACACTGCTGAGGGGAGCAGCGGGTGAGAGAGGAGAGGTCTGCTGCGCCATGTGGGTCACTTCCCTGGCTGGGATCAAACTCGTGCTGTAGTGGCTGCCAAAGGCTTCATAGTGCTGACACTTAACCCTGTGAGCTACCAGGTTGGGCTACCTCTCTATCTTTTACAGATTACACCACCCCTGACTTCCACTGTCCTTTGCTCCCCATCAGTTGAATGTTCTTTGGGAAGAACAGCTGCACTGTACTCTTTCCTGTCTGGATATCCTAATTGGCTCATCCCAGATAGACACTCCCTAAATTCTTATTGGACTAGGGCATAATAGTGGGGAGAATCTCAAAGTTTCACCCACCTAAAATAAAAGTGTTCTCTGTGCAGACATATTTTAAGAAGTACATTTTGTTGGTTATCCCCCATTTCTAGACTTGGGATAGGTTAAGCAGAACACTGTGTGAATTCAGGGGTCCATCCCAGGTGCAAAGACTCATAAGTAAATAAATTTGTTGATCTTTAGGTTTTAGAGGAAAGAAATATCAGAATTGTGTAAGTTTCTTTCTAGTACAGAAGATAATTTCTTCTTCTCAATTCAGTTTCCCAGAATTAGTTTCAACTAATGGAATTTTTTTAAATCTGTGTGCCATGATTTTTTAATATTATATTACTTCAGCAGAAATTAAGATATTCTTCTTTAGTTGTATGCCTTCCCTTGTGCACAAAAGAGAATGTCTCACAAAGGGCTTTATGAGGATTAAAGAAGTTTTGCTTGCATCTTTGTTGATTACTAGGAAACTTATAAATTGCCTTTTTGTATTATAGCTCAGACTCTTACTCACAGCTCAATGATCATTGGCCAACCTAACAAGAATTTGGAGGCAACAAACATATTATTTTAGTGCCTTTATGTTTATATGGTCAGTGAAGCTGCAAGGTCACAGAACATGTATGATGGGGCAGGAGTTCTCAGCACCACCCTCAGGTGGCTTCCTGGCAAAGCCTGGCAGAAAGGTGGGTCCCAGATGGGGGCATGGAAGGAAAAGAAGGTTGAGGGGTGGTTCACAGAGAAGGGCAGAGAATATGTTGGGATGATACTAAGGGATTTTTGAGACTTAACAGAAGTCAGATCCCCAGAGACCGCGTAATAGCTAGGAAAGGCAGTGTTTACTCTTGCTTACAGTCTCAAGTGCTGTTTGCTTTCTTTAATCCGAAAGAGTCTTGTTGGAAACATTAACTGTGTGTTTCAAGCATTAGATCTACTCTAACCCAGATCTTATTTTCTTTGTTCAACTTTTTTTTCGTCGATCCATCATATTTTGTGTTTTCTTGTTCTAAAAGTATTACCCTTTTCCATGCTTTTGTTACCTACACTCACTTTTGTGATAGCTCCCCTCCTCAGTTTATATCTTTTTGATTTCAGAAGAAAATTAAGGATGTGAACTGATTAAAGACATACTCTTTCTTCTGTAGTGGTTGTGTACTTAGCATAACCAGTAAGCAGCTTTCTTTTTTTTGTTTTGTGTTTAATGTCATTTGGGCCCAGACAGGCCTGAACAAAGCAGCCTAATCAGCAGCGTGCAGCACTGTCTGTGTTTGGGTCCAGCTATAATGCGATATTTGTGCTGACCTCATTGGGGAAGGCTGGCTGCTTAGCAAATTTGGCCAACCTTAGCCCGAACCGAGAGTTTGTAAACGGCTTGTCGGCTGCACACCAGAAGACCAGATGATGGCCTTGCTCAGGAGGGGTTTGCCCATAATGATGAAGGCTTGTTTCCCAAAAATCAAGTTCCTATGACCTCATCCCCAGAGTCTCTACGAGGCAGGCTGAGTCTGATCATCTAATGACTGTTGGAAGCAGCAGCTTAGAAGCCATGGACAAAGTGCAGTTTTCAAAATTTTGAAGGCTCTGTGTTCATTACTGATGTCTTCATAGACGTATTAAATTGGTACATGCAGTGTTTTCAGTGGAAGTCTCTTGGGATATTTTTGTCTCTGCTTCTATCATCAGATTTCACCCAAACCCACTGAGAAAAATGACTTCCTTGTGTACAAGGTCACATTGTCATCAAGGAAGATTATACCTCTGCTTGCATGCATATATCAAAGGTCCTTAGGAAATTTCCAGTGACTGTTATTAACGGTATGCTTTTATTAAGCCTTCTTTTTTTAAATGCCCATAGATTTAGTAGTTTCTATGAAATTATTGGGGTTTCTATTGGAATTTCATTAATATCTAAGTCATCATCTCTGATTACTGGGTTTTCTTCTTACTGAAGGACAAGTTGCAAATAGGGGATTCCCACTCTATTTTATTTGCAAGACCTGCTTTTATCATATTAGAAACTTTTCTTCAAGGTTGTACCTAGAGATGGCAAGAGTTCCCCGCTACAAAAGGTGTACACAGAAAACTTCTTAAAATGTTTTTTGCCTTTTTGAAATTTTAGATAGCTTCTTAAAATAGATATTTATTTGACATTGATGCACTGTGTTTTTAATATAAACAAAGCATACTATGATTTTGAAGTTAGATCTGACCTCCTGGGCCTCTTGAGTTCTATTCTCATGAAGGATGAAACCTGGAAAAAAAAAAGTAGTTTTTTGCCCTGATTTATAATCTCTGTGTCTATAAACAAGGTATGAGATTTGTTAAACCTTTAGAAAATTAACCTCAGCTTTGATGGTAATGATTCTTGGTTTACTAGTTAATGTTCTTATTTATAAAATCAAAGATTATTTTTTACCTTTTTTTATGATCTTCCTTGATAACAAAAGAAGTGCTTTCTTTATTTTTTTTTTCACCTGACTATGTCTTTGGTTATTTAATGGGGTTTCTCATTATGAAAGAGCTAAGTTTCTCTTTAACTTTATTTATCATGTTTGATTATTTAAAAATATTTTCTTATGACTTTGATTAAATAAGGAATCAAGTGTTACCTTAATAAAGTGTCCACACTGGACAGTTTTTAGACACATCTAAAATCTTTTTGAATTTTGCCTTTCCCAAATCGGAGCTAACATACAGAAAAAAATAAAAAGACATCTTTCACATCTAAAACTATTTCTGGGATTTCCCGGTCACTGAAAATATCAGAGATTTGGACTTTTCATCTTTCATAAAAAGAAGTGCTAGAAACAATTGGTTTTGTTTAATATGTTACTATTGTAAAAGTTCCTAGGAAGAGTTGTTTAATAAGTACAGACTTTCAGCCTTCCCTTTGTTATAACTGTTTAGAAAAATTATTAATAGAAATATCTCAGAAATTGTGTGCTCTATGGGGAGTACTTAGATATTTGACAACTCCCCCCTTTCTATAATAATTTAATAGATTTTGTTTTTATAGAAATTTTAGATTCACAGCAAAATTGAGAGGAAGAAGAAGTTTCCCACATACCCACAGCCCCACACATGCATACATTCCCCATTATCAACAGCCCCCCCGCCAGTGGTACATTTGCTCCAAATGCTGAACTTACATTTGCACATCATCGTCACCCAGAGTCCATAGTGTACCTAGGGTTCACAAATGGTGATGTGATGGTTTATGGGTTTGGATGAATGATGTGCATCACAGTATCAGACAGAGCAGTGTCACTGCCCTTTAAAACCTCTCTATTCTTCCTAGTCTTTCTGCCCCTTGGAGAGCTTTTCTTGCCCACTATGAATGTTGTGGAAAAAATTATTTTAATGCTCATGATTACAAACCAATAAATAATCAGTAATTGTGCAAATGACAGAACATAGGAAGACAACTAGTTTCATTATAAAAAGGTTAATCAGCCCATTCCTTTAAGTAATACTTGTGTTATCTTCATGCAGATGAGTTATAGGCCATCACCTTGCTTTATAGCTGCAGTTGTGGTTGTTCATAATAGGCACACCGTGACATAAACTGAACTATTAATACGATTGTTGGCTGTAGGTTTATCTAGAACATTTCTAGAATCAACACATGCTGGTAGTTAATCATCACCAGTGGATACAGAATGCCATCTAGACAATAAATTATATATATAGATAATACAGTACACAATGAAGTGTAATATATAGCAAAAATCCTTTATTACACATATAGGCAAAGATGATATTGCCAAGGCACTATCTATTTAAGGGTTTGTTTAATGACTGACAAATTACATTGCCTTTGATGTTCCTACAAGTATTTTTGCATGTATTTGGGATTAGTAACTAGCATCAGTGGAATTTCAGAAATGGAAAGAATCACACGCAACAGTATGTATGCTATATTATGTTGCACAAAAGAAGCTATACACTAGAGGTTATGCTTTATGATTTAATAATTTATAAGAAGTTAATGAGAGTGACCAATGTGTTGGAATTCAGGGTAGTGGTTACTAGGTTTGAGGAGAAGTCAGTGAGTGACTAAAATAGGCTTGAGTTTGTGAAAATTCATCAAGCTTTCCAAATAGCATTTGAGTACTTTTCAACCAAAGCCTAGCTAGAGTAATTGTAACGGTGACAAGATACTTGGTGAACCTGAAGCTATTGTGGTTACAGCAGGAATAGTGTGGAAACCCTGAAATGGAGCTTGGGGGAGAGGGAGCCAGTGAGCAAACCACTGGTACAACCCAACCACTTCTGAGGAATGGAGGATGCCTGGAGACTGTGGTGCCCACGTTACACAGCTACTTGATGACAGTTTATTAATAGGTTTGCAAACATGTACAGGGAGAGTGTGCATAAGTGCACGAACGCACTCACAGACCAAGTCCCAGATGTGGGCAAGATGCAGGGATATAGTTGGGAGTCAGAATGGCTCAACCAGTCCCTTTGCTCACAGCATTTGAAACTCAGGTTTTCCTGCTCAGTCATTTATAGGACCTGCCCCACCCCCACTAGAAGGGGTTCCACACCTCCTGATACACATTCATCATCCAATTTTCAGAGAACTGCATATTTCATTTCACGAAGATGCAGCATGAACTTCCCTTCCCACTTTTACTTGTTGAGCATTTCTCTGTGCTCAAGAAAGAATGTTTTCAGAATTGAGCACCATTTCATGTTCCTTACCAGACACAAGTCATCCAGAGGTTGTGATGAGAGCCTGGAGAATTGTCCCCTGGTCCTCTTCTGGACTTGCCGACTGGGGTCCCCTTCAGTTGGATTCCAGGAGACACATTCACATCATTTGGCTCCCAGGCTTGTCATTTGATCAGGCGCTCATCTGCATGTCAATGAGCCTTAAAGCCCATGGAAAGAATTAACTGGTCTGGGATGTTTATGCAACTTTTCAGCAAAGGCAATTGAGAGGCACATTGCCCACTGAGCTGATTGTCTTGGAGCAGATACACAGTGAAGTCATCATGTTAATATTGTGTGACTCGGGTTATATGATATTTTCAATGATCAGCCTAGTAGGAGTTTCAACATGAGCAAAAACACAAAGTAATCAAAAACAGTCAATGAAACATCATTTTTAAACAGATCTACTGGCCTTTTATTTATTTTTATGCTTTTTTTTTTAAGATTAAAGCATAAGACAAGTTCAGGATTCTTCGGCATTTATGAAGCATGTTTTTTCTCTTGCGTTTTTAGACCAACAACATTAATTTCCAGTTGTGTTTCTTTTCCTTTAGGACTAATTAAAGAAAATATGTTTGTTTTTCTAGGCATTACTCCTAAATCTGCAAGTGCCAGGATATAAAATCAGGTTTTATGTTCCAAAAGAATGTTTAGGTTTTGAGATCATATAATCTGTAGTAGAATAAAAGTTCACATGTAAGGAGGTGCATAAGTTCTTTGTTCAAGTTTAACCTCATCCCATAGATATTTCTTGAGAGGTGAGCAAATTCAATGCAAAACTGTCCCTGTGACTTCTCCATAGGTTTTATTAATAAACACACAACAAATTCCACCTGGTTATACCTCTGAAATATAGTTAAAATTATACACACATGTATTATACACACATGTTGCAAGGGGGTTATACACTATTAACCCCCCCCGCAACATATGTGTATAATACCCCACAACATGTGTATATTTTCTTTTGTTTGCATTAATGTCCTTAATTGACAGGGTGGCTGCCCCCCAAAAATCTTATGAGAGAACTTGATTGGCAGATTCTTTTAAACTGAAAGATAGTAATGTGAGGTCCTTCCTGGTGATCATGCTGAACAACACTGAAGCAACCCTGTGCCAGGAGGGGTGTGCAGTGAATCCCCATCCTATAAAGTATTTTGGTTCTAAACTCAGTGCATAAGGCAAAAAAAATTATGACTAGTCAAAATGACCCTTGAATGCCCATTAAATTACCCATAAAATCCACCTTCCTATAAACCCAGCACAGCCAGTTTTTCCTCCAGCATTGCAAGCAGGGCTTTCTCTTTGAGAGTCAAATGAGGTAGGACCTCATTACAGGAAAAGGTAACCCCAGAAGACCCCCTTATGCTAAAATCCCTGTGCCATGAAACAAATGGGAACCAAACCAGTGAACGGACAGACGTTTCCTGTCTCAAGCCCCACGTCCATTATCAGGATGTCCTCGAGGGGTACAGGGAATGGAATTTCCCCACACCATGTCAATTGGTTTCCTTTCTTCTTCCCTCATTCTGCAGAGTTGAATTTAGGTTGAATGTAGTGACAGCTCCCTGTGTGGGAAGCCCCCATGTGCTTCCCTGTATATAACACACCAGGGACAGGCAGTGGAAATACATGGTCAGCTCCAGGGTTAGACACTTGAAAACAATGCTTGTGATGAGGGATTTAAGTGGTGTGTACCCCAACTCTCCTCCTAGAGAGGATTCTAGTTGGTTTAGAATAACCAGTTTTGAAGGTGGGTGGCCTTTATGCATGCTCAAATATATGTAGGTTGTGCTTAAGACTCTATGAAGTGGAATTTGGCAAGAACAGCTTCATTTTAATAAGGTCATTATGTGGTTTATAAGCCTAATGTTAAAGAAGTTCTTTTTGATTAGACTGAAGTAATTGGGACATTTTTACTTAAAATTTTACACACACACACACATACGTTTCCTAACATATATTTTTTGAAAGGTTGATTTATTTATGCATACAAGAGCTGGGGTACAGGCCAGAGGTGTGGGGGTGAGAGGATTCACCAGAGACAGAGTGGGGAACAGAACAGGCAGACTGACTGAAATACACTGCTGAGGGGAGCAGCGGGCGAGGCAGGAGAGATCTGCTGAACCATGTGGGTAGCTCCCTGGTAGGGGATCGAATTCATGCTGCAGTGGCTGTGGACAGCTTCATAGGTTGTGTTTTAACCCCATGCACCACCAGGGGGACCAGCCCTCCTAACATATTGATAATGTCTTTTCCGGTTTGACAACATGTAAGAACTGGAGCACTTTTTTCTCTTGCTGGTCAAGGATTCAAAGTGAATCTGTCCCCAGAGTTCAGGAATGTTGGGATAAGCTCTCTAACTTTGTTTTTTGTGTTTGTTTATAAGAGTTATTTATTTATGCATATAAGTACTGGGGTACAGGCCAGAGGTGTGGGGTGGGTGAGAGGATTCACCAGAGACTGAGGAGGGAACAGAACAGGCAGATTGACTGAAATACACTGCTGAGGGGAGCAGTGGGTGAGATAGGAGAGGTCTGCTGCACCATGTGGGTTTCTCCCTTGCTGGCCGGGGGGATCGAACTTGTGCTGCAGTGGCTGCGGACAGCTTCATAGGTTGCGTCCTAACCCCTTGCGCCACCAGGGAGGCCCTACGCTTTCTAACTTTGGAACCGCCCTCCACATCGCTCCCCTTGCTTCCTCATGTACACATGAGTAAGTGCTTTCTCTATCACCGCATATCATCCATCACCGCAGCTCTTGGCTCTTCCCCCCATAGCACACCGGAGTCTGGCGCTGGTGTTCCCCTAGGGCAGCTGCTGGGCGGGAGCATCAGCCTGGCTCTGAAGTCCCTTCCTGACCGCAGGCTCTGTCTCCCTCTCGCAGTCTGGTCTCCAGCTAGCCTCTTGCCTGATCTTATTCAACATAAATCATCTCACAATACTCTCCCCTTTGAAACCATTCACTGGCTTCCCTCTGCATCAGAATCAATTCCCAACTCCTTTCCATCTGCCATGGGCCCTGTGTGTGCACACGGGACTCTTGTTCCCCTCCACACTGGCCTCTTCTTCTGTCTTTTTGCTAAGCTCTTGCTTCTCTCAGGACTTTGCACTAGCAGTTTGCTCCTGTGGAACCCTGTTCCCACTGTGTTCACGTGGCTCAATTCCTTTTGTTGTTCAGAAAAGAGACCTTTTTAATATACCATAATTAAAAAAGCCCAGTCTTCTAACCCCAGTCACCCTTGGCCCGTTATTTTGTTGTTGCTGCACATATCCAAAGATGAAAAGATAAATATCTATTTAATGACATGTTGATTGTCTGATTCATTCACTGGAACTGTCCAATATGGTAGCCGCAAACCATGTGTGGCTCTTTTAACTTAAATGTAATAAATTTAAAATAAATAAAAGTTAAAATCAAGTTCTCGGATTGCCCTGGCCACGTGACAGGTGCTCTTCAGCCACACATGTCTATTGGACAATGCAAATATTAGACACTTCGGGGTTTCCCCGATGGCACAGCAGTTGAGTGCTGGGCTGTGAAGCTGTCCGCAGCCTCTACAGTGCCAGATCCCACTGGCGAGGGTCCCACATGGCACATAGACTCCTCCTGCTGCACCC
The DNA here is from genome assembly GCF_014898055.3 of Talpa occidentalis. Classification (NCBI taxonomy): domain Eukaryota; kingdom Metazoa; phylum Chordata; class Mammalia; order Eulipotyphla; family Talpidae; genus Talpa; species Talpa occidentalis. Next base: position 82,350,998 of record NW_023601322.1, on the reverse strand, counting down.
GCTGCTCCCCTCAGCAGTGCACTTCGGTCCTTCTGCCTGTTCTGTTCCCCTCTCTGGCTCTGGTGAATTCTCTCACCCTCCCGCACTTCTGACTGTACCCAGTGCTTGTATAAATAAATAAATGAATCTTTAAAAAAACCAAGCCAATATTAGACACTTCCATCGTTCCAGAAAATTCTGTTGGATGATGCTGCATTAAAATAGGAGTTTCCTGGGAATAGAAAGTCTGTGTCGCTTGTTTACCACTGAATGTTCAGTGGCTGCATCTGACCCATGATGTTCAATAAATAGGAGTGGAAGGAAGAAAGGAAAGCAGGGAAGGAGGGAAGAGGAAGGAAGGTAGACAGGGGAGCCTTCTGTTTTCCAGGGAGAGACAACTTCACTTTAATATTGGAAATTTTCTATCTTTCCATGACCCTAAGAAGGCATAAACTTCAAGATTTCAAAAAAAAAATTGAGATGTTTCTTAATGCATAAGGGAAGACTTGGAGGGAATATTTAATCATCATAATGGAATCCCTTCTAATTCCCCTCTGTTTACCATCTTTCACCTCGTCTCCTTCGATCCTTCCTTTTGGGGAGTTCATCCTTCAAATTAAGAAATTATCTAATTCCAGAAGAAAAGCACATTTCTTCCTGGTCTCTGTTTAATAAGATAAACCTTTTCCCTCCCTCTATTTCCAGGATGTGTGCCTAGTGTGTTCCCCTAACACTCACATAGATACGGTTCTTCGGAACTGGATAAATAGAATGTCTGTGCCTACCAGCTGTCACTGGTGCAGTTTTCCTGATTTTACCTTGTGAAAAATCATACTTTTAAAAAGTATCTTGAGAGTGGATGAACTTGTAGGACTCTCTATCATACCAGATTGGCGAGATCTTGCAACGTAAGGATGGTCGCTGAGTGTTGATTAAAAGCAGCACTTTCTCTGGCTCGCTTCAGAGCTAGGACCCTTATAAATTGTTGCTATGAACTTTTGAACTCAGAGAAACTTCTGAATATATGTAATAAGAAGTAAGGTAATCCGGGGCTAAGAATTTGTGTCTTCCTCTTAACAGATCACATCTATTAAAAAATTAGTTTGCTTCTTGGCCTCTTAATGTTTTCTTGTAATTTAATGTTGGAAAACTTGTCTGAAACCTTTAAACATACTTTCTCTAAGTCTCTTAAAAACAGTTTTTCATTGACAGTTGTCTAGATAGGGAATCATTCCCTAATGTAGATATGAAAATCATTTCCAAGAAGGAATCATTTCAATAACAGTCATTTGTCATGTTTGTTTTGCTTAGAGACAGAAGTAAATCATGACAGTTCAGAATGACTTATTAAGTCATGTTCTGAAGCTTAGATTCTAGAAATGTACTGAGATCGAACTATCAAAAAAATCTCTCAGCCCATTTAAATCTTTGAGTAGCTTTCCTTTCGAATGTTCTGTTGCCCCGAATAACTGACATGAGATGTTTAGATCTTGAATAAAATAAAACAAATAGACTGAAGATCTACGATGCCGTTCTCCAGAAAGCTTAATGAATTAGTGAATAGTTTTATTTAATAAATTCTTATGAGAGAAATATAATAGCTGTTTGTGGAAAGTCGTATTAATTTTATTTTTACTGGAAACAGTAACGCATAATATGTCTTTAAAGGCTTGAGTAGTAAGCAGCCCATGAATCTGTAGGCTTAGAGATAAAGATCTTGGTCTCTAGCATGTGCTAACCACAAATAATAATGTCTTCAGCTTCTCCAGAGGAGGATCTGATGCTGCCTGGATGCCTGCATCTCTTAACATGCCACAGCTGGGACAGTCCACCAGCTTCTTGGGGCCTCTACGGCAGTTAGGGTTGATTATCTGCACTTGCAATGGTGCTCTCTTACAGAAGTGGGAAAACGTTGTTCCAGGGAGCACCTGTAACCACTTTCCCACAGTTCTTTTTGGCTTTTAACATTTCGATGTCAGAATTGCTTTTGGCTCACTGAGATTTAAATATTTCGAAACATAGACGGCCTCTCTACTCAAAAGCATGTCCCTCCACAAACAAGTGCAGAAAAACACTTGGAAGTGTTTCAGATGGCTGCAGCGGCACTGGCAGACAGCATGCCTGCAGCTGGGGGAGGAGCTGAGGAATGGGTGCAGGGGGTCAGTGAGGAACAGGGTGCCTCAAGTCCCCAAGCCCCGGTTTTGCAAAACCATTGATCAATCTGATTGAGAAACAACAGTTAGAGTCAGGGTGCCCCCACCCCAATTAAAGAGGGAATGTTCAGAACACCAACACAGTCACACAATGCTCAAGCAACAGACCAAAGCTTGTTTCTGGGAAGCAGGTCAGGTAACCTGGGAGACTCCATGGGCTTCAGTAACTAGGAGACCCTTGGGTTCCAACCAGTCAGAGACACAACATTGAGACACCCAACTGCCAAACTCCTCCTTGTCCACAATAAATCTGTAAATACCTGCTTCTTGTCCCCTAAGTAGCAACCCAGTTGAGACCCCTCTTTGCTCAGAGTACTTTCCTGACCTTCCTCATATCTGCCCATAAATCTCTTGCTTTTCCGTCTAACTCTAGTCTTGATGTTGAATTCTGTCCTTGCTGAGACAAGCACCGAGAGCTGGTTGGGGTTCTCAAATCCCTAGGACGGATTCAGATCCACATTGGAGCCTTTCTTCCTGGGTCTGCACCACTGGATCCAGAAACTCCCTTTCAGTCTCTCTCTCGTGGAGACTGGTAATATATAGGCTGTCGTGTTGTTGACAGAACTGATCTCTGCTGCCTCCCGCCCTCTGGTCTCCCTACCACTGCTGCTATCTCCTCCGCATATGCTGGAATGATCTTCTACTCTTAGTCAAGGTGCATTGTAATACTACTTCCACGAGGTCCTTGCTCTGTGAACTAGTAATGATTGCTCTCCAACCCATATCTCAGTTTTCCTGTCTCTGAAATGGGTATAGTTATATACACTTGGTAGAGTCAGTGTGAGTTGTAGAAATTTGGCATGTAAAGTGCCTGACATGTGTTTGTTGCTTGGAAAGCAGCCCTGTCTCTTCGGCTTCATGAAATTCATTAAATGGAATGCTGTCTGGAGAAGAGAACTCTCTTTTGGACTGCATTCCCTTAGCACTTATGTTTTATTTTGTAATGTCTCCATGAAATTTTTCCAGTGTGTTCCATGAATAAAAAGTATGATTATATGTACCAGAAGTCCTTATTATCTGCGAATAATCAGGAGAGAAATAAAAGACCGCTAAAAAGTGAAGTCACTAAAAACTGGAACAGTCTTTCATAGTAAATAGTCAAACAGAATTCTTCTAATTGGAACTGGTCTTGAAAAGTAAACTGAAATTATAAAATCAGTTCCTTTATGCCTGTCTTTGATGAGATTTAGGTTAGATCTTTAGAATGAATTGGCAGTTCATTCTTTCAACAAAATCAGGCATGCATATTATATGACATCGTTCATTTTGTGTTTGGCTTTGTAGTGCATAATGAGAGATGGTCATTGTTGCAGGAAGAAAAATGCCCTTGGGCTTCCACCTCACTCAAAGCCTTTTCTCCTTTGATAATCAAATCATTCTCTTGTGAAATGTCTCCTCCACCCCATCCTTCGATATGTTACTGAAATTATGAACTGCTCCAACTTTTCCAATCGCCTGATGTATACTTCAGGCACTTACTCAACATCACTTTTTTCTGACCTCATGAATCCTGCATCTTTTGCAAGCCTTCCAACTTCACTTCCAGTCCGCTTGCCTTGTATTTTTGTTGCATCAGCGGATTTGAAACCTTTCACAAGTAGTGAGGGAGGGACCTGCTTCCAAAGATGTTGATTTAATGGATACCGGGAGATAGTGCTTGTAAGCAGGCAGGGATGTTGGGGAGGGGGCAGGATTTCTTTAAACAGCCAGCTCATAAATATGTCCATGTTATGATGGCTTTTATTTCCCTGTGCAACCTTGAAATCGTGGAAAATTGGGTAACCAGGCCTCCCCTTGTAGAATCAGTGTCATCTCTGATGAAGAGCTCTATCACTAACCGAAAGGTCCAGCATGCTCTTTCTCAGCATGTCTGCTCATGCCCTCCCCTGGGATCTCCAGAACAACTTTTCCATCAGTATCATTGGATCTTCTGCTTCCACATCATCATTTCCTAGTGACAAGCCAGATATGAAAAGGGGGAAGGGGTAGGTCAAACTTCCTCAGCCCTGGATCAGCATGATCATCTTTTTACTATCTGTAAAACTGGCCATTAGTGATTATGAAAAATAACTCAGTGACTTTCTACTTCTGAGGATAGATGAAGTTTGGGGACAACAAATGTAAGGCAGCGCATGGGAATAGTCTAAATTCTGGCTATAGAGTCCTGATTTCCTAATCGCACCAATGACCTGAGTGCACTTAGCAAATTTTATTTATCAATAGGGGTATTTTAGTTCATCTATGACAAGAATAAAAATAACAACGAACAAGCGTTTACCTCTATTCTAAGGACTTTTCCTCCATGGTCTGATTTAATCTCTGTAGTGTCCTTGAAGGTCAGATGTTCCTATTTTATAGATGAGGACATTGAATCTCCTTTACTTTAGTGCCTGTGAATATTGCGAGGTAAAAACCTGATAAGAGTTGAAGTGAAAATAGATGTTGTCTGCTGAGGTATAAAGATGTAGTTCACCATCCAAGGGTGTGTTGGAAATTCAGGAATCTGAGTATTTTCTCACCCTGGGAATCGAGCAAATGGAAAGAATAACAGTGCAGAGCCAGTTTTGCCTCTGTTCAGCACAGAGATAAGCAGAGGAGCCACATTATTGACTCGAAGTGGATTGTAGTGGATTAGAACAGGGAAAGTTGAAGGCTTATCAGTAAAAATGGAATGTTCAAAGTCAGACAACTCCTAGGAATGTGTACTGGTTACCAAATGCAAAATCAGATTAAATGGGGGAGGAAGAAACTGCAGAATGTCTACATTTCACTAGATAACAGCAACGGAGCGCGCCAAGAACTGGATCGGAGTCTGGAGAGTGAAGCAGAGGTCCAAGTGAGGCTGACCTATGCATGAACCACACTCAGTGGCCTTGGCAGTGGCCTCCACCTCCATGGTAATATGCAAATGAATTAACCAGGGCAGCAACAGTTAGCTTCACCATGGGGGGATAGAGTTGGAAAGTTCAATAAGCGGTTGGGCCCTGGACAGATGTGGTCAAGAGGGAAGAAATCTATGTTTAAAACGTTCAGTTTCCAGGTACAATGGTGTCTGTTATCTTTCTCACTGATTTGGTTGTGTCGATGCCAACAGTTCAAATGGTAACACATCCATGTTTACTTGCTTAGTTCTGCCCACTGGCGTTGCTTCTGGAAGTGACCAGAGTAACATCTGATGTCCTAAAGTAGCCGAGGTAGACCAGGGCCCTGGTTGAGATCGGCTCCTTGTCATACATCCCCTGGCAGAGTTAGGTCTGAGAAAACGGGAAATAGGTGTAGGACTAGAAGTAAATACAGTGTTTAATTGGTGACTGTGACATGATTTACCAACCAACGGGCAAGAGAAAACAAAATCCACATTTTACACAGCATGTAGAATAGCACTCGAAACCGGGGAGGAATTACCTACTGATTTTAATGGATTTGAAGCTGAAGAAAATTCTCAAGGACATGCACCACATAAAGTGCATCTGAAAAAGTAAGCATTTATGTTCAGTTTCTTATGGTTCAGATATTTGATGTAGATGAGATTTTCAGTGCTTAGTCTAAAAAATTGTATTCAAGGCTGATGTGTTATGTCCTTCTGCATGTAAAGAAAATGGGACATTGTGTTTGTGAGAGTCTCACTATATTTGGGCGAGGTGCTTTGGTACAAATCTGCAGGCAGCCCCCAACTTGAGGTTCCTTTAATGTCAAAAAGTAATTTTTTTCTAATTTTATTTCATTTATTTTCATTCCTACTATTTTTCAATAAATTCGTGAAGTGTAAGTGGGCGGTGTTGCTGTAAGCAAGTCTCTGAATCCTTCTAGATCTCATTTTGTTCATTTGCAAACTGATGATATTGTGCTAGATAATATATTCATTAGAGTCTTAATTTTTTTAAAACAGTTTTATGTTCATGGCAAAATTAAGAGGGAAGAACAGGGTTTATATATTTTTGGCCCCCTGTACACACACATGCATAGCCTCCCTCATTATCAATTTCTCATTGTCACACATCTCCCTTCAAAGTGGAATATTTGTTGTAACCGATGAACCTACATGGACAAGTCATCATCACCCAAAGTTCACAGTTTACCTTACAGAATATTGTATAACCTCAAGAGTTAGACAAATGTTATAGATTTGGACAAATGTATAATGACATGTATCTAATACTATAATATCATACAAAAAATCCAAATATATAATGACATGCATTGAACATACTAATATCATACAGAATATTTTCACTCTCCTATAAATCCTCTCTGCTTTGCCTGTTCATCCCACAACACCCTCCCAACCCGTAGCAACCCCTGGTCTTTTATACTTACTACACAGGTAAGCCTTTTCCAGAATGTCAGTGTTAGATTCATGTGGCGTGTGACCTTTTCAGATTCACTATTTTTGTTTAATGATATGTAATTAATGTTCCTCCATGTCATTTCATGGCTTGATAGTTCAGTGCTTCGTAGTGCTAAATAATATTCCATTGCCTGGATGCACCCCAATCCATTTATCCACTCATCTACTGAAGAACATCATATTTACATCCAAGTTTTGGCAATTATGAATAAAGCTGCTGTAAACATTTATGGGCGAGTTTTTGTGTAGACATAAATATTCAACTCCTTTGGTTAAATACCAAGGAATTCTATTATGGATTGTATACTAAGAGTCTATATAGTTTTATAAGAAGTACCAAACTCTTTTCCAGTGTGGCTGTACCATTTTACATTCCCAGGAGCAATGAATATCACTTCTTCTTGTGCCACCTGCATACCAGCATTTGGTGGTGTTACTGTTTTTGATTTTGCCTATTCTAATAGGCGTGCAGTAATCTGTCATCATTTTAGTGCCCATTTTCCTGATAGTATATGATGTGGAACATATTTTATATGCTTATCTGTCATCTGTATATATTCTTTTATGAGGTATCTGTTAAGATCTTTGGTCCATTTTTTAACCAGTTCATTTTCTTATGTTGAGCTTTAAGAATTCTTCGTATACTTTGAATAATCGTCCTTTTTTATTATTTAATATTGCAAAAAGCATTTTTTCCCATTCTTTAGCTTGTCTTCTCAGTTCTTGAAATGGTCTTTAATGGAACAGAAGTCTTAAATTTTAGTGATGTCTAGTTTATTATTTCTTTCACGTATCGTGCCTTTGGTGTTATAGTAAAAACATCATGCCATTCCCCAATGTGATCTAGGCTTTCTCCTGTCTTCTAGGAGTTTTATTGGATTGTATTTTACATTTTGGTTTATGATTCCTTTGGCATTAATTTTTCTAAATAATGTAAGGTCTGCATCTAAAGTTTTTTGCCTGTGGATGTCCAGTTGTTACATCACCATTTGCTTTATTGTATATCAAATATCAGTTCACTCTGTTTATATGGGTCTATTTCAGGCTTCTATGTTCTGTTCCATTAACCTACTTGTCTTTTCTTTCACCAGTACCACACTGTCTTTATTATGGCTTTATCGAAATTCTTCAATTCAGATAGGGTCGGTCCTCCAACTTTCTTCTTTAAAATTGTGTTGATTGGGGTCAGAATGGGGGGTTTGCAATTGTATGGGGGAATATAAAAATAAAATTTATTATTAAAAAAAAATTGTGTTGACTCTTCTGAGTCTTTTGCCTTTTTATATACATTTCAGAATCAGTTTTTCAGTACCACAGAATACCTTGGAGTTTTGTTTGGAGTTGTATTGAATCAGTAGATCAAGTTGGGAATAAATATCATCTTGAAAACATTGAGTCTTTACATAAACATAAATATCTTTTTTAGTTCTATCTTTGATTTCATTTATCAGAGTATTAAGGTTTTCTCATATTGATCTCGTGCATTTTTTTTATATTCACAACTGTTTCATTGCTGGGGGATTAATGTAAATGATGTGTTTGTAATTGTAAATTCACTTGCTCATTGCTGGTATGTAGGAAAGGAACTGACTTATGGATATGAACCTTATATCTTAAAACCTTCCTGTAATTGTTTATTAGCTCCAGTAGGTTTTTATCAACACTTGTGGATTTTCTCCATAGACAGCCATGTTGCCTGCAAGCAAAGACAGTTTTATTCCTTTCTTTCTGATCTGTATCCCTCCAATTCCTTTTCTTGTCTGATTGCACTATACACCATTTCTGGTACAATGTTGAAAAGGAATGGTGTGAGAGGACTTTCTAACCTTGTTCCTCACCGCAATGACAAAGCTTTGACTTTCTTACCTTACAGTATGATGTTAGCTGCAGGGTTTTATATCGTTACTAAACTAAAGAAGTTTGATTCTATTTAGTAATTTTGAAAATAACAGTATTCAGTGGCTTTCTCCAACGGAGGAGGTGGGGGACACAGAAGAGGATAGTAGTAAAAAGAGGCACAGGTGAGGTGTTGGAGTAAGGCTAGCATTTAAACAATTTAAAATCAATCTCCAACAAACTTTCTGTTTGTATTGGTGACTTTTCTTCCTCTTTGAATTCCTGCAAGCTTTGTTGGGCCTCCTCTGACCCTTTGTCCGTCTTGTTTGGGGTGTTAATCATTTTTAAATGTCCTAATTTTTTTTTCAAGTCCCTGAACCCTAACAATGGACCCTTTATATTTGGGAGTTATGGCTGTGATTCTAAGCTACCTGCACTTCCCCAAAATGTGGTATGTCCTACATTTATTTTGAAATATGAAGCCGTGATGTGTTTTGCCATAAGACTTTCTATAGCACTGATACAGAAAATTGCAGGTACCTTCTCTGGCAAAGCCAAAATTACCGTCTTAAAAAAAGATCCGTCTTTAATTTCACTGTTTAATTTACTGAACCCTTTCATTCATTCAACACATTCTTTTTTTTTTTTTTTTTTTAAAGATTGATTTACTTATGCATAGGAGAGCTAGGGTATAGACCAGAGGTGCTGGGGGTGGGGAGCGGGTGTGTGTGACAGGATTCACCAGAGACAGAGTGGGGAGCAGAACAGGTGCATCTGCTGAAATATGCTGCTGAGGGGAGCAATGGGTGAGACAGGAGAGGTCTGCTGTGCCATGTGGGTAGCTCCCTGGCTGGGCATCGAACTCCTGCTGCCATAACTGATTGCTTGAACACATTCATGAGTGCCTCAGTCTCCTGGGCACAGGGCACCTTGCAGTCAATCTTCTTACTGAGACAGCTTCCCCCACCCCCTTCCACCATCAGCTGCCTGTCTTCTGACCTGGAGGCACCCACAGCCTTTGTCCAGAAAACGTCCCCATCCTGGGCTCTTCCCTCCATACAAAGCAAGAAAAGGCACTGCTTGGGCCTTCATACTTGCACAATTTTTCTTCGCAACCTGGTTCTCAAATTCTCTCCTCTTTCTCTGCTACCAGATTTCCTCCAGGTTTTGAATTCTGTGTTTCTTCCCATCCCCACCGAAGATCCCGTCACACCACTGCTCTTTGCAGCCACCCAGCCCTGCAGGGACTCCTGATTTTGTCACAAACCAACTGGAACCACATGAGCAAGTTGCTCAGCTGTAATGAAGCTAATCATACCTTGTCGGGCTTACCGGGAGGATTTCGGGAAATAACGTATGTGAAGAGTCCAGTTCATGCCAGGCTTAATCAATCTTAGCTCCCTTTCCCCACCAGAGTGGCCTGGAGCTCTTATCCACATTTCCCAGCACTTAGCACAGTAATATAATTAGCAGCATTAGTATATCTAAAAGGCAATTACCATTTAATTGCTCTGGCCCCAGCCAGCCTGAAGTTCCTCTCCATTCACTTCTAATTTGGAGTTGGGGGTTTTCGGTCCTACCCTAGCTGGTCACAAAATCACTGCCTTAGAAGAGAATTGAAAATAATCCCCCACCTCTGGCTTACACCCCAGTTCTTGTATGCATAAATAAATAAATCTTTAAAAAAAGAAAATAACTTCAAGCACCCCTGGATTCCAAGATGAAAGATCGAGTAATTCTCTCCATTTTGTTCTGCATAAAAATGCAAATGTCAGTTTGCTCCTGGCCAGTGAACTGATGAGACCACTTCAAGCAGCATCTTTCCAAGACTTGGTGAATTGCCTGCTGCCTGGTCCAACCAGCCTGCACTCTTAAGCGCTATACTGAGCACTGATCTTCATTAAAATAAGTGAGTGCCCTTGTACAGATTTAGACTTTGTGTCAAGTTTCAGGCATCTCTTCTTAAAAGGCATTTGTTTATATTACATACTCAATTTAAAGGAGGTAATGCCCTTCCCAAGCTAGCAGAGTTTGTTTATCTTAGCGCTACTGTGAGAATCTAATGCCCAAATGAAGCATGCGTTTGATTTCTCCTCCTCCAACCCAGATTGCACAAAGGGACATCAGTCTCTAATCAAAAGGAACCAAAGTTCTTCAGAATCCAAATCTTTAATATTAGGACTGCACAAGAGCCTTTGAGGAAACCTAGATTGCCTTAAGCCACACGGAAAGCATTTACATCTGAACCACTTTACATGTGAATGCAAGTTAAAGTAAATTCTAAATAACTTTAGCAGTTTGTGATTTGGAAAACAGCCTGGGCCCTATAAATTCTGCCTTGGTTCTCTTTCTGTTAAATCTTATGCCAAAGTAAATGGAAGCTGCAGAGAACCTTTGAACTCCCCAGTTCTCAAGTGACCTCAGTGAAGCTGGATTGGCAGAATGAATGTTTAGCTTCCCAAGGAAGATTTTTCTTTCCTTTCCCCCTCCAAGTGTCCCCATGGCGGTCACCTGCATAGGTCGGAGGGAGCAGGATCCCTTCCCGGGCCTTGCCAGGGAGCCCCTCTTTGTGCCTTAAATGGGTATCGTGGCCTCCCCTGTGGCACAGTGGGTTGAGCGCAGCTCTGTGAAGCTGTCCGCAACCTCTGCAACGCCGGTTCAGTCCTTGGTCAGGGAGCTACCCACATGGTGCGGCAGACCTCTCCTGTCTCTCCCGCTGCTCCCCTCAGCAGTGTGTTTCGGTCCGTCTGCCTGTTCTCCTCCCTACTCTGTCTTTGGTGAATCCTCTTATCCCCCATACCTCTGGCCTGTATCCCAGCTCTTGTATAAATAAATAAAATCTTAAAAAAAAAAAAAAAGAAATGGGTATCGTGCCTAAGGAGCACATTCCTGGGCTCTCAGGACCCCTGGAGTGGGCACCCAGATTCCTAAGCACCTCTTTGTCACAATTCTGTCTGTTGTGCTTTTCCCTTCCTTTTTCTTTTCAAAAGAAATTACTTATGACAGCAAGAGGCCTGGAGTTCAAAGCCACCTGTCCTGCTGGTAAGGCTAGGGCCTGGCCTCTCCGAATTCAGTTTCCATTTCTATGAACTAAAGACTGAAATAGTCCTGCCCACATGAGTTCCTTTCTTGGGCTCTTTTATTCTGGGATTCATCACCACATAGTTTAATCCATTGAATTATATTTATGGATGGTTAATGTTTATTAAAATGTCAATAATTATTATATATGGGCTATATGTGCATACTGTAGCATTTAACAGATATATGTGAGTGTGTTCTCGCAACCAGTCCACATGGGTCTTGAAGGCAGGGACAATGGCTTCAGTGCCTGCATTGTCACTCCCTTTCTGGGTCAAGGATGGGCTATTGTCAGTAGACAAGCCAGCGAGTGGTTGTCTCTGTCTACGTCCCATGGTTAGGAAAGGAGTGTATTATCCATCAGTCAAGCAAATAGTCACAAAGTTAATTGTGCTCACCTTACATTTTTTTTAAAGATTCATTTATTTATGCATACAATACCTGGGGTACAGGCCAGAGGTGTCGGGGGTGAGAAGATTCACCAGCGACAGAGTGGGGAACAGAACAGGCAGATTGACTGAAAACACTGCTGAGGGGAGCAGCGGGCAAAACAGGAGAGGTCTGCTGTGCCATGTGGGTAGCTCCCTGGCCAGGGATCGAACTCATGCTGCAGTGTCTGCGGACAGCTTCTTAGGTTGAGACTTAACCCTTCGCGCCACCAGGGAGGCCCACTCATCTTACATTTTAATGGGCAGTTTTTTCTCATCTAGAAATAACCTTGAAGGGAAAAGGGACACATTTATTTTCATATGTTTTACCCCCTACAAAGGTATGAAGTATTTTATGTTGGCTGATCCTTTTGAATCGCAAATGTGTCTAGAAGCCTTTTTGGGGAGAGAATGCAAGAATATCACAACTTTGTTTTACCATTGACCCTCAGCTCTGAGAAGTCAGCGTTCATTGCCATAAATTGTTGCCATGTGGGTTTATGTAAGAAATAGCACCGCAGAGCCAATCTCTTAACTCACTTTCCCAAATTCAATCTCATATGGAGGTGACTGTGTGGCCTCTTCCTTTCTTTCCCGGAGATTCACCCCATAGAGCCTTGTGCCTCTGCTTAAAGCCGGCTGGACGTGGCTCACTGTTGCGGGAAGCACTGCCTTCTCTTGGGAGTGACGCGTCCTGGACTTGTGTTGGGTGTTTACAGATCTCTCTGAGGTCAGACATGTAAGCAGCCACAGTGTTTGTAATCACCATCAGAGGAGAAGGGGAAGACGAATCTCTATCCAAAGATTGTCATGACTTGTATATAATAAACCTGAGGTTCCTCTTCTCAAAAGGCAGGTAATCCTAGGCTCTCTATAGTGGGCGCACCACTTGTAAATCATTAGGGGAAGGTAGGGAAGGGTCAACAGAAAAGCCACAATCTGACAGCATGCGTGGAGCGGCAGTGACAACTTGTCATTCTGGAGAGCTCCCTGGTGGCCTAGGGGTTAAGTCTCAGTGCTATTACCACTGAGGCCTGGGTTCAATCTCCGGCCAGGGAGATACCCACCTGGCACAGCAGACCTCTCCTGTCTCCCTGCTGCTCCCCACAGCAGTGCTTTCAGACCGTCTGCCTGTTCTGCTCCCGGCTTTGTCTCTGGTGAATCCTCTCACCCTCCCACACCTCTGGCCTGCACCCCAGCTCTTGTATGCATACATTAATAAATCTTTAAAAAAAAAAAAGTTTGTAAAGCAAAGCACCAACACAGTATCTGACTCAAGTTGATGTTAAATAAATAGTATCTAATGTGAACATTATTATTATGTTATTAGTATTGATGCTTGTTATTGCTATTATTATTATTATTAATAGAAAATCAGAGGTACTTGCTTGACTGACTGTAATTGGCTCTAAGGTAATGGATTTTTCTTAGGGAATAAAAATGTAGGAACTCTGAGTTGGCCACCTGTCTTAGTAGGAAGTGACAGGCCCCTCATTTCCATGTCTGCCCCCCACCCCGCCACAGTGGAATTGCAAGGCCCAGTTTCCCTTTCTGCTATAACTTCTATAAACCTCTTAAATTCACCGACACTGAAAGGGTGGTGGATGCCAACTGTTCCTTTTATCCTTAAATAGATAAAATACCAGCTAATTTCTAATCACTCTTATCTGTGTTTTTGCTAAATGTTGTGTTAGTAAAACAAACCCCCCCCCAAAAAAAAAATCCCTCATCTGTAGTATTTGCTAATTTCCATGATGTGAATGCTATCAGCATACTCAATTTCAAGCTTCCAACATGAAGTCACTGAACAGGGAGTTGGGAAGAGATAGACAAGTTTGTTCCATGGTAGATGACTCCAGTCCCAGAAGTTCAAGTTGAAATATGTTTGACTGTATGTGACAGGACGATTGAAAGCAAAGCTGACAGTTGAGAGAAAGTAGTTTGTCCCCAACATGAGTGACTGTGAAATGCTTGGCCACGGTTCATCCAAAAATTGAGTTAGTGGCCGATTTCTTGAGCAATGAATGTTTCAGGGCCTATTTTCTGTCCTTGCTATGTAACTGTCCTGTCCCTACTTTTGGCAGAAATCTTTCCCTAATCTTTTGTGCTGTGGGGTGGAAAGTCTCTGTAACCACATCCCACTTGTCAGAAAGTAACTTTAACCAGTAGTCTTAAAATTTGGTCATGGGGCCTCCCTGGTGGCACAGGGGTTAAAGACAGCGCTATCAAGCTATTACCAGCCACTGCAAGGTCGATCCCTGGCTGGCCAGGGAGCAGCCCACATGATGCAGCAGACTTCTCCTGCCTTGCCCGCTGCTCCCCTCAGGAAGGTATTTCAGTCAGTCTGTCTGTTCATTTTTTTTTTTTTTTTAAGATTTTATTTATTTATTTATTTATACAAGCACCAGGGTACAGGCCAGATATGCAGGAGGGTGAGAGGAGTCACCAGAGACAGGGCAGGGAACAGAACAGGCAGACTGACGAAATACACTGCTGAGGGGAGCAGCGGGCGAGACAGGAGAGGTCTGCTGCGCCATGTGGGACCCTCGCCGGCCGGCCGGTATCAAACCGGCACTTCAGAGGCTGCAGACAGCTTCATAGTGCTGTACTCACCCACCTGCGCCACCAGGGGAGGCCCAGTCTACCTGTTTGCTCCCCACTCTCTCTGGTGAATCCTCTCACCCCCCACACCTCTGGCTTACACCCCAGTTCTTGTATGCATAAATAAATAAATCTTAAAAAAAAAAGTTGTGGTCATGGACCTAATACTCATGTTCATAAAGGTGTCTGGCTCTCTCCCTCTCACTCTACTTTGCTCCCTCTCTATTCCCTCCCCTACAGCCTTTGCAAGGATTTTCTATGATCTCTTGTATTCCTAGCAACCCCATGAAATCTTTAGAACAGGAAATAGCATTCTGGCTTTACAAAAATGGTAGAGAAATTAGAAAGCTCGCTATGCTTCATAAAGCACTGTCATGTAATTACCATCATTCTTAATATACCATTTTGTTATTTGGAAATCTTCGTTGTTATTCAGACACCTCCATCCTTTTCCCATGAGCAGAGAGGGTCATTTTACCTCTGTTCCCCTGCTCTTTGCTGTCAGAAATGTAATTGTATTCTATCCCTTGTGCTTGCTGAAAACTATCACACTGTGTATTCAGGAAATTGCATTACAGTACTATAAATACTTTTCTGAGAACTTTTAATTAACTGATAACACCTAGAACTTTCTTGTCATAGTTAATGTCTCAAGAGATGATACAGTGGAATCCTCTTGGGAAGCCATCCTGTTTTCAGCAATTCATTACAGCAGGAAGCAGGTTTCTGTAACAGACCATCTCTTAACTGTTCAAGTGACACAGCTTGATGATTTTATCAACGTCTGAAAGTTCAAGTACCCAGGTCTTCTCAATGAATACCTCTTAGAAGTTTTCCAAATGCCTGATGCCTTAAACTGAAGAGAACTCCATGTCCGGACTAACTGATTTACCTTTCACCATGAAACTATCTGCAGACCTGCTTGACATCATTGCTTGTTCTGTCCTCATCACCGTGAGCTGTGTTGGAAACCTGTGTTTGTTTCACTCTACAAGGAAATGTATTGCCGGGCACTTGCAGACCTCCTTTCTTCTAATTTTCAGTCTTGTCTGTGTCCACCTCATTAAAAACTTGGTGGTGAATGTCTTGAAAATTGTTGATTCTTCTGGTTTCACGTTGGATTCGGCTGGCTGCAAGGTTCTCCACTTCACGGCGGCCCTGACGACATCCCTGGCCATCTGGTTCACATTATACTTCGTGCTGCTGTACCACCAGAAGCTGTCCCTAACAGTCCACCCCTTGAGTGAGGCTCCAAACCCAGACCGTCCGCAACGGTCCTTGAAGGTGGTCTCTGCGCTTTGGGTGGCTGCTGTGGTGGTTTACACTCCCATCTTACTTTATACCAGAAAATCAGATCACCTGAACTCGGGAAATGACACCACGTCTACGTACAAGCTCTACGCGGATTGCCCGATGGACTTTGGAAACCAGCAGGTAGCCTTTTACTATGGGAAGATATTTCTAGCTCTGGTTGATATTGTTCCTTTAGCCACCTTGGTCTTTGTCTGTTGCTGGATGTCTTATCTCCTTTTGGAAAGAAAAAAAATGACATATGGAGACATCTGGATTGGAGATGATGATTCAGAAGTTGAAATCCTGAGAGGGGCCAAGTTTAGTATTTTATTAATGTGGCTGATCACTCCACTTTGGATTTCTCACTTCATCTTAGTCTGTTTCTTGAAAGACTTGGCAGGCTGTGTCTTTTTTCCAGCTGTTCTCACAGCCCTCTCCTCAGGCTTTTCTGCTTTCAGTCCTTTCCTGCTTATGCTGGTGAATTACAAAATGAAGTTGGTAGCCTTCTGTGGTGCCAAAGAGGAAAAGGCCACACCACTGCCTGCAAATGATGTTCCGTCTCCGTATGCTTAATGGCAAAGAATTCGGTTTTAATTACCTGGAAACAAGTCCCCTCATCGGACGGTGCAGCTAAAGTTTTCATCGCCGATGTAAGCAGTTCCTGAAAAGGGAACTCGAAGATTGACTTCTCCCCCAAAATAGACTTCCGAGGGGTGAAGAGATGAAAATAGATAAACCTGGGCCTCCCTGGTGGCGCAGGGGTTAAGGCACAACCTATGAAGCAATCTGCAGCCACTGCAGCACAAGTTCAATTCCCGGCCAGGGAGCTACCCACATAGCACAGCAGACCTCTCCTGCCTCTCCCACTGCTCCCCTCAGCAGTGTACTTCAGTCCATCACTCTGCCTGTTCTGTTCCCTGCTCTGTCTCTGGTGAATCCTCTCACCCCCTGCATCTCTGGCCTGTACCCCAATTCTTTTATAAAAATAATAATTCTTAAAAAAAAAAAAAAAAAATAGATAAACCCAAGTTTTAATAGGTTGAAGAAAAGTAGTGATTGAAATGTTTGCTATAAAGTACAATACCAAGATTTTTAATGTGGAAATTCTAAAGTGATTCAACAATGATCAGTCTGGAAATGAACTCAGCATAACAAAAGATAAACGTGTTTACTCCGTGTGAGGTATTGTATTAAAAAACACCCTATCATTGAAAGTGACATAACACTTCCTAGCTGAATTCCTCACGACACTTAACTATAATCTTGCATTTTCATCTTAAGTTTTTCTTGAAATGCTTTGACACATACTGGAAGTGCATTATTTAGGTATGCAAAATCAGTTTTTGCACTTTTAATCATAGTACCTCATCTATGCTGGAAGCAAATTTTGTTCATTTTCCTTCTGCTAAGTGTCTTTAGTAAAGTAGGGTTAGATAAAAGCATTGAATTAAAGAATTAGTACTTGTTAAGTCATTCTCTGTGTAAGTATAGATGTGCAAATATTTGGTTACTGCAGAACCCACTGTGTTTTCTTAACCACCTAAAGATCAAAATCGACTCTTTCTAGAAAAAAGGGACACTTGTTTTATAGAAATTTGTATCTCTTCCTCTGATAAACTGATACATTTAAAATTGATACATTTATTATTAAACTGGTACATTTAAAATGGAAGAATAGATAAAATCCTCATAATAATTTGATTTTTGGACTTGGATGCAATAAAAAATAAGCACATTATGGTTAAAAATACATGGTCAGGTTTTTATTTTTCACAGTTACCCAGTGTAGCCATTTGGCCTGCTTCAGATTCAGTGAGTAATTATCTTAAATATTTTGTGATGCATAATATACATGTTGTATAAGCAGTGAATTTTAAGCTAATTTTATTACAGTTTTGCTTTTTTTTTTTCATTTTTGTCTTCATTCGTAGACCTGGGTTTGATTATTCTGCAGTTCTAATGAATGAATATCCCTAAATTGAGATTCTTGCTCTTAAAAAGTTGCATATGAAATGATCAACCTGGATCTCATTAACAGGGGAAACTTAGAACATCTTTGGTGTTATGGAGAAAAGACATTTTAAAGAAACCAAGGCCCAAATTTTGTAGGTTTTTTAGGCCAGAGTCTGTCCCTTTTATGGCACAGGGAATTTAAACACATTAACATACTAACATACACATGCGCGCACACACACAGATTTAAAACCTTCTTGATGTGTGTGTGGTCTTCATGGAAAATGCTTAGTTGAGTCCACTGAGGCAGTTTAATCAGAAGGGCACTAGGATGGATCCTGTCTAATGAAGTTAACATCTGGGGAGATGGAGGATGCAGAGGAGAGGTCACCTTCTTTTAATTAAGCACAGATGTAGTCAGAGCTGGGACGAGTCATTGATCTTAGGTCTTAGCTCTCGAGTATGATTCTGGAACCAGCATCACCTGGGGACTTGTTAGAACTGTAAATTCTCAGGCTCCAACCCACACCTATCAAGTCAAAAACCCTCAGAGTTGGACCTAGTATTGTTTTAATAAGCCTTCTGGGTGAGTCTCACAAACTAAACTTGGAGAACTTCTGGTCCAGAAGTTTCGTCCTCACAAATCCTGAGAGCGGAGCCAAGAGAACTGACTCGCACTGTAGTCCTTAGTGTTCCCCACACACATTGCTACTATGTCCACTTCTCTTTAAAACAGCCATTAGAATTGTCATTTGTGGGCCTCCCCGGTGGCGCAGCAGTTGAGCGCTGGGTTGCGAAGCTGCGCGCGGCCTCTGCGGCGCCGGTTCGATCCCCGGCTGCTCCCCGGCCACCGGAGGAGGGTCCCACATGGCGCGCAGACCTCTCCTGCCGCCCGCTGCTCCCCTCAGCAGTGTACTTCGGTCCTTCTGCCTGCTCTGCTCCCCGCTCTGGCTCTGGTGAATTCTCTCGCCCTCCCGCGCTTCTGACTGTACCCAGTGCATGTATAAACAAAACAAACAAACAAACCAGTAAACAAAATAAATAAAGCATGCCTCTATAAAAAATAAAAAAAAAAAATAAAAAAAAAAAAAAAAAAAAAAAAGAATTGTCATTTGTATTCCTGCCATACATCCTCAGCAGTACCCGCCAAACAAACCCACTGCAGAAATCAAGTAATCTTTGCAAAATCAAGAGTAATGCATGACTGCTTCAGGTGCGCCAAAAATTTGGAACTTGAGTTGGGATAGTTTCCTGTACTTACCCGAGTAAGGGATCCAGTTCCCAAATTATTCCATAGTTCCTTTCCAGAAGCCAGTGCAAGACAGAGTTGGCGTAAGCCCATGCTCAGATTTCCAGTGCTAGAAATGTTTCCTTTTTTCTTCCCAGATATTTTCTTGTAGTTCGGGCCTCATTAGGTCATAGTTTTGTCCTTGTGGAATTGATGTGCTTGCATCCATAACAGAGAGCAAATCGTATCCTCACTCAACAAACAACATTCCAATTCTTTAAAAAATTGTTTTTTATTAACTCTCTTGCTCTCTCTCTTTTCCTCTCTCTGACCTGCCATAGTTCATTCATTTTCCTGGTGGCATCAGAATGACCGAGAAAATAGGATAAAGGAAGCTCGGTAAACATAGCCAAGGGCACTCACTGAAGAGGAGTTTCCTTTTTTTTTTTTTTAAGAAGTGGGGTACAGGCCAGAGTCAAGGGCGGGTGAGAAGATTCACCAGAGAGAGTGGGGAGCAGAACAGGCAGATGTACCGAAATACACTACTGAGGGGAGCAGCGGGCGAGGCGGGAGAGGTCTGCAGCACCCTGTGGGTTGCTCCCCAGCCAACTGGGGATCAAATCTTGCCTCAAAGGTCACGGAAAGCCTCACAGAGCTCTGTGCAATCCCCTGCGCCACCAGGGAGGCCCTGAAGAGGAACTTTAAAAATTGGTAAAGGGCTGTCTTGAGGTCCTGGTTTGGTTTCAGGTGTTTCTGCTGCCACCTCACAGTCCACAGAATCTTTGAGTTAGAAGGTCCTCCCCTTGGAGGGATTCTCATCTTCCTTCCTCAGAGACCCCCTCCATGCTTCTTGGTGAACAATTTCTTGCCGGGGTGGTTGGGAGCTCATAAAAGCAGCCATTCCATCTACGCCCATTCCAGATGTTGTTATTAGAAAGTCTTTGCTGATGTTGGCCTCCTTGAAACTTCCTTCAAGATCTACCCTTTTACTGATGGGTAGAGAGAGAGGAGTTTTTCCCCTTCGCCACATAAGAAGTTTCCTAGCTGTGCCAGACGAGGAAGAGTTGCCAGCTCTCATGGCTTCCCTCCTCTGACTCTGAACTTTCGGGTTTGTCTGTGGCCTTCTTAAGAAACTGCACACAGATCTGAACACGACGTACTATTTCTTGTGTTTACCTGTGCATGTTTTTTGTATTGTACATGCCTTTATTTTCTCTTGTGCAGTGGCTGCGAACATGGATTCTTTCTCTCCTCCTTCCAGAAAGAAATTTAAATGCTAAATTCATTTTCAGTCGCACACACAAATACCAAGTGAAATACTTCTACCTCTTGGCTTTAAAGCTCGAGTCTTTTCATGCTCTAAAGTTCTAGTATCTGATAGTTCAAACTCAGTATTTCAATTTTAGAAAATGTGAAATGACCCCAAAAAGCATTTGCAGCAATTTGAAACTACAAATTAGGCTTCTCAACTACTTTGAAGATGAAGTATTAAACCAACTGGCTATAGAATTGAATGGCAGTTCAGGTGTATCTGGGTCTAAGGTATATGTTTGGTACATAAGAAGTCTATATACTTTGCTTTAATGGTGACGAGGATTCCTACTGTTCTATTTAGAGGAAAGAACATTCTGTTTGGAGTTACATTTTGTGAACACCCCAGGCGATACAATGGAGGGCTGGGCGTGTCTATGGAAATCTGACTCTCTGTTTCAAAGACAAGCTGGTGTTTCTGAGCAGTACAGTGGATCAGAAGTCCTCTGAACTTGTTAGCAGAAGCGCTTTGACTGAGTTTTGCCCCTACCTAGTAGTCCATAACCTTGGTTAAAGAATAACTGAGTTTTACTATCTGCGAAATAGGAAGTGGTTGTAAATCACGACCCATACCCTCCGCCTCCCTCACAGAATAGTGATGAAGTCAGATGAAAAAATAGTGAAGGTGATTTGAAAGAATGAAGTGCTCCATACATGGGGAGGTTTTTACTTTGCCAGGTCAGGTTCAACAAACTAAATTAAAGGAGAAGCACAGACTTAACATCAGAAGCCCTGGCTGTGTGTCTCTGAGGTGATTCTAGAACCTCTCTGAGTCTGGGTTTCCTTATTTCCACAATGGGGATTTAAGATATTTTGTCTCCCAGGATCTTTGTGAAACAAAGTAATAAATGAGAGCCTGTTTGTAAAAGCACCCAGACCTATACCCTGGTACCAAGTTTTGCTTCACGAAGGTTCTGGGCATTCCCCTCAGGCAGCAAATGCAGTGCTGCTCATGGGAACCACAGCAGGCTCCATCGACCTGTCCTGTTTGATAGCAAACATTTACTTGTGTTTTCTCCAAGCATAGCAGAAAACTTGGTATTCCAAGAAGACACGATCTATTTATAGTTGGACTTTGGAAGTACTCCCCTGGCCCCTCTGTGTAGTACCCCATTGTTGCCCTCACCACCAAGACCCCTTTTTGCAAGGAAAATATCAGTAGGTGCTAAATCCATATTGTCCATCCTTCCCTGCTTCAGAAGTCTAACCTTCCAGCCTTGATCCATGCTGCAGCATTACATGGAACACTTCTCCTGCCAGGACAACCTCCTCGCTGCCAGAACAACCTCCTCACCACCCCAATCCTCACCCTTCAGCTTTCTGCTGACGCCTTATCAGGACAACTTCCCCCCACTTCAAGGCCAGAGTTTGGTGTCTCAGGCTCCTGTGTACTTATTTGTCTTAGTAAGGACCACAGTACAGGGTAGTGGCTCTTATTCTAGCCTTATGTGCCACAGCAGGCCCAGGGCAGGGTGGGTCTCATCTGGCGCGGGCACACAGGTAGAGCCCACAAGTGAAGATGTGGGTGGAACCCACAGAGCTGTGCTCTCCCCCTTCCCTCCTCATGTGTTCTTCTTGGCTCTCTATCATTGCCTCTTTCCAGTAGAAATTTCTTGCCTCTATCATTTTTCTGCTTCAGAACTAGGCATTTAACGACTGCCATGCCGCTGGCCACTGTTGAATCAAAGAGTGAAAGAAACTGAATCCAACATTTGGAATGAGTTGCTTCCTTGCCAGCCGAGCTACTGAGCCAACTGGGGACAACATTTCATATATTCCATTTTTTTTTCCACCCAAGTTTTCCAGTGCTTAGTTTGTGATTTTTTTTTTAAGGTGGGGGGTGTGGTGAGAGCTCTTGTTCTTTTGTATTAAAGAAAGCAAATCCAGTATTGATGAGCAGGTTTTTAAATGGAAAATGTATATTAGTGCACATTTGGCTCTGTGTGTGTGTGTGTGTGTGTGTGTGTGAGTGTGTGTGGAGGTATAGGAAGCTGCAGTGTGTTTCCAAGTATTGGTATATCAAGGAGTAAAGAAAAAAGTTGTAATGCAAATCTATTGTGGTTACTTCATCAGCGAATGAAGAACTCTACTCATTTATTTTGACAAGCCCAGCTTATTTTTAATTACCAGGCCCCCTAGTATACTGGTAAAATGTAGCAATAGTGACTTTGGCAGAAAAGAAGAAATCTGTGTAACACGAGCCTTCAGAATGAGCCCACACTGACTCCTTGTAAAATGGAGTGAGGCAATTCATTTTAAGAAGAATTTCAGTAGAGCAATTTATGTGATATGTGACTGTAGTCACAAATCAGTGAGCCTTCTATGAGCCAAGCACACCAGAATGTGTACATTAACTGAGTATAGTTTCTCAGAGAAATGTGGACCACGCCAAGCATTTTCCAGCGATGGGGTCCTTCCCCAACAGATTTTTGGAAATCTTCATTTGGAATTGTTTACAGAGTCAGTTTTCGAGTCACAACAAAAAGCTAAAAATATCACCTGAAAATCACAACACTGGAGGGAGAAGCTCTTTTTAAATTACTTGCCGACTTTTCATTCTCCAACAGGATTCTTAGTTGCTTAAAGCTCTTTCCCCAAGCGAAACTTGCCTGGAGGGGTGTGCGTGGGCCATCACTGAGGTCCTCAGGGAAGGCGACATGGCGCTGATAGACCCAGTAGGGCAGTGAGCCCCTCCCACACACTTTTACAGGCTCTGGCAGAGCTTCTGTTCTTGGCAGTTCATCAAAACTCTTCATGAGTAGGAAAAACCTTGTGGACAGGGTGCATAGTCAGTGCTCATCATATCTCCTTTACCTCCTCATCCGGTATCAGTTTGGAGTTTGGGTAAAGTTTCTTTCAGTGCTTCGGGTAGATCAAAAGAGGCTCACACCAGCACAGCATACAGCTCCCCACTGCGTAGGACCCCATTTCTAATATTTTTGTCCTTCCCTCCCCTGTAATTTTCCTGCTCGATTTGGTAGAGCTAAAGCATCCGAAAATATCTCCTTTACACTTCTACTCCCTTACCCCTGGTCTGACCTCTGTCTTCAACTTCACCTCCTTTAGAAATCACATACGCAACACACTTGCCTGAGTGAATAAAAATTAAAAATGGCCAGTGTCAGTGAAGAGAAATTAGAAGCCCAATGGAGCTTGAAGTAGACCGATTTCAGTTGACAGCAATGAAGACAGACAGTTGTGGCCAGAGGTGTGTTGAAGAAGGGTGAAGAAGGTTGAAGAACCATCAATTAAAACTAAAAGAAAGCCCTGGGGACCCGGTGGCAAGTGACTGGCCCGTGTACATCAGGACTGATTGGGGGGAGGGGTGCACATTCACAAAGGACTAGGTCCTGAGATCTTGATGGGGCCCATGGACAACTATGATGCCCAGCAATAAAAATCTCATGTAAAGATTTTTTAGCTCTCTGCTCATTTGGGGGAGGTGTAAGGAAAATGGAGTAATTCAGGCTCTTTTTTGCCTCCCACTGCCAGCCTTTCCAGCCACCACCTGCAGCTTTGTTTTCCTCCTAGCTTTGATTACCCACTCATGCTATCATGTTATTGCAAAAAGCACTTGGGAGCATGAGCATGGGCACACCTCTCCGATTACAGACTCCCGGGCTGAGGTGTTGGAGAGTGTGGGGTGCATGGATATAATGCAGCCACCTTTGCCAAAAGGGGAGAAGAAAGAAGGCAGAGAGAGAGCCAGAGATCGTGGGAGAGTACATAGATCACAGGGGCTGGGAGGCTCACTTGCTGCCTGCTTCCCTGCCTGCTGGTCTGCCTGTGTACCCAGCCCTCTGCTTCAGCATTAAAGGCCATCAGATCTACCTAAGCTTCCAAGATTCCCTATCTGTGCCTGAATCAACCATGAACCTGCCCAGTCTGGGAGGTTTGCTCCTGTAGGCAGTTGAAAGATACTATTAATCTATGCGTTACCCACTTTCTTGGGCCCTGTATAGGGGTGACTATTGCCTCCACGTTTCTGCTCTGGCTGGGGGCTCAGGTCTGTTCTGGAGTTGCACTTGGCACCTGTAGGGCAAGATGAAAGGTATCAGGCTGTTCTGCCCTCCCGCCATTTGGATGGATGACCGCAGGAACCCTGCGGTCCTGAATGCATGCCTGATGGCGGGCACCTGGAGTAGGGTGTGGGCATAGGTAGATGGGATTCGACTGGGCTTTTAAGGACGGCGTCACGGGGATGCCAGCAGAAGCTGAAAGAGAAGCAAGAGCAGCAGAAGCCGAGAGAGAAACAGGAGAAGCAGAGCCGGAAGAAGGCCGAAGAGCCCAGAGTGAAGACCTGCTGGGGCCTGGGAGGCTTGCCAGCCTCCCGGCCCCCCAGCGCCTCTGCCTGCCATGTACCTGGTAATCTAAATAAAAAGCCCGCAAAACCACTGAGGACTCTGACTTCTCCTGTACCCTGCACCATGTCCATTCTGCTGGATCAGAAAACCTGCACCATGTCCATTCCTGCCCCTACAGGACCTCTCCCTCCTGTCCCGCGAGTCAGTCCAGTGGCACCATGTAAATCCACAAGGGCAGTCCCAATGCCTTCCTTTCTCCAGCTGTAAAGTGAAGGAAACACAGTCCCCCCACTAACCACCACACCACCCCCCACACCTTGGAACATTTTACTGTTTGTGAAAGTTTTCTTTTCCTGGTAAAATAAAATAAAATGGAGGCTCTGCAAAAACACACACTGTAACACGTGAGAAATTTTATGTTGTTGCTTTCGTGGTATGAGAATTTAAAACCATCTTGGAATACAGAGTCAATCCTAGAATACAAATGAAGTAAACATTGTTTGGCAGGAGGCACCAACTGAAAAAGGAGGTGAGGGAGAACAGGACTGGTTGTTTAGTGCTGAAGTCCTTTGAAAGGTCTCATACACGCAGGCCCCCACGGCCAGGTGAGGCATGTCAGTGAGGAGACTGGGAGGGGGGCTGCTGGAGTTGGGGGGACTGGCCTCATGGACTCTTGGAGCAGCCTCGGCTCAGCTGTAGCCAATTGTTGCCATGCGGAGCGTGGACCCGTCTGCCAGTGCTTCGGATATTTTTTAAGTGAAAGCAGAAATCCAAAATTTTATGTGAAATCACCCAAGGTCTACAAATTGGCAACCTATTCGATTTTTTTTTTAACACTGCTAGGGCCAAACACATCACATCTGTGGGCCAGACTCAGCTCATGGGCCTCTGCTGTGAGCACTCAAAAGCCATGTGTCCCCCCAGAGCTGGGTGTCATTGTTCCAGAATGGGGCGCGCTGATTTCTATTGTGGGCTGATGTGTGGGGTGGGGTGATACCAAACGAATAGTTTCCCATCTGTAGTCTCTAATCTGACCTCACCCATTCCTGTGGGGCCTCTCATGCCTGAGGGTACCATGCGGAAGGGCAAAAGAGGCAGAAACAGGCAATGCCATGGACTCTGAGACCACTGTGGATTCATGTTTGACTAAGAAGAAGCAATTAATGAGGGAATGTGGCTAGAATTGTGTAGGGTAAGGTAAAAAGTATCAGGCTTTCTGCCCTCCCGCCATTAGGAGAGATGACGGAACCCTGTGGTCCCGAATGCATCCCTGATGGCGGCACCTGGAGTAGGGTGTGGGCCTATGTAGATGGGATTCACCTGGGCTGAGACTGGGCTTATAAGGGTGGCATCACGGGGACGCCAGCAGAACCACAAGCAGAGTGAAAGAGAAGCAGAACCACGAGAGGAGCAGAGAACAAGGCCACCAGAGAAGGCCGGCGTAGGGTAAGGAAAAATGTCAGGCTTTTCTGTCCTCTCGCCATCAGGATAGATGATAGATCCTTGCGGTCCTGAATGCAGGCCTGATGGCGGGCACCTGGAGTAGGGTGTGGGCATGGGTAGATGGGATTCACCTGGGCTAAGACTGGGCTTTTTAAGGGCGGCGTCACGGGGACGCCAGCAGCAGCAGTAGCCGAAAGAGAAGCAGAGAAGCAGAGAGAAGGCCAGAGAGCCCAGATAGAGTGAGGATTTACTGGGGGCTGGGAGGCCTGCCAGCCTTCCAGCCCCCCAGCACCCCTGCCTGCTGTGTACCAGGTAAATCCCAATAAAAGATCTGCAGAAACCACTGAGGACTCTGACTTCTCCTTTACCCTGTCTGCATGGGATCAGAGAACCTGCACCGTGTCCAGTTCTGCCCTTACAATTGCATAAGTTGGCAAGATGATCCATGCAGACGGGTATGGAGCCCTCCGAAGACCTGGAGGGACTAAGGAGTAACAGACTTTGCCTGTGACTACGCTGGAGGCATCATGGCAGCACAGGAGAGGGACAAGGTCCAGGAGCTACAGGACAAGACCTGGCATGAAGGAGACGCCTGAGAGAACCAGCCAACGACACCCGAAAGGACCAGCCAGTGACCCCTGAGGCAGCAGAATTGTCGGGGAGGAGAGGACCACAATTTGGAGCTCGCCAGTGCTGATGCAGGGAGAGGCCAATGGACTTCGACTGATGGACATGGACTGATGAACTTGGACTGACAATCCCGCCAGAAGGCGGAGGACCTTGCAGGTTGATATGTTTTGGGACCCTGGGGGTGGAACAGTTTTGTTTGTAAACCCCAGGAGATGGGAATCTGGGGGTGGCCAGTAGGCCTTGGTGGCCAAAAGCAGCCTGTGTATGCCCAGCAGCCAGGCAGAGGAGAAAAGCCAACTGAGAAGGCAAAAGCTGGTGCTGATGCTAAGTTTGGAAAGCCCTGAGCGGCTGTTAAGCAGCCTGGGTATGCTGAAGCCCTGTGAGTCTCGTAAAATCACCTGTGGGTGATGCCCTGCTTGTTGATGTGTGAGGGTGAGGAGCTGAGGAGCCCATCCTTGGGGGACGGGTGGGGAATGTGTCTTGGGGTGGAGCCCAAGCTGCATGTAGAGTTTGGATCCCTGACTCATGAGCTTGTGCAGTGGGTTGGCCTGAGTGCAGGGGTCTGCGAGTCGCATGGGTGGCTATGAAGGCCGAGTGTTGGAGCGACTGCAGACAGAAACCCTGAGGGTTGGCGATTACCCCCAACAGAATAGAATCGCCAATCCCAGAGCTAGTGCATCCTGGGGGTGGATGCGGTGGTGTGGCTTGTAGCCGAGATGACAGCCAGAGAAGGCCAGGAAGCCTGACGGCTCCTGGCGTGTTACAGTAGATGCCGTGAGTGGTTCCCCTCCCTCGTATGAGCAGTGCCTTCGGCAGCAGATGTGGTGGCTCATCTGCTGGTACCAATAATTGTCTTTTGCACTAGGTTGGGGCCCTGCCTGGACTTATTTGTGTTCTGTTGTATTTTGTTATATTGTGATGTATTTGCTTTTGTGGGCCATGGCTGCATTGTTTGTGTTTGCTAAGAAACAAAGTTGTGTATGTGTGGATTATATGGCAGAAAACCCTGAGGGGGTGGACTGTAGGGTAAGGAAAAATGTCAGGCTTTTCTGCCCTCCCGCCATCAGGATAGATGATGGATCCTTGCGGTCCTGAATGCAGGCCTGATGGCGGGCACCTGGAGGAGGGTGTGGGCATAGGTAGATGGGATTCACCTGGGCTAAGACTGGGCTTTTAAGGGCGGCGTCATGGGGACACCAGCAGCAGCAGAAGCCGAAAGAGAAGCCGAGAGAGAAGCAGAGAAGCAGCTGCAGAAGCAGAGAACACCAGAGAGCCCAGATAGAGTGAGGATTTGCTGGGGGCTGGAGGCCTGCCAGCCTTCCAGCCCCCCAGCACCTCTGCCTGCCATATGCCTGGTGAACCCCAATAAAAGACCTGCAAAAACCCACTGAGGACTCTGACTCCTCCTTTACCCGGTCTGCTGGATCAGAAAACCTGCTCAGTGCTCCAGTCCTGCCTTTACAGCCGGAGAGCCCAGACAGAGTGAAGACTTGCCTGGGGCTGGGAGGCCTGCCAGCCTTCTGGCCTCCCAGCACCCTTGCCTGCCGTGTGCCTGGTAAATCCCAATAAAAGCCTGCAAAAGCCATTGAGGGCTCCAGGACTCCCTCCTCCTTCACCCCGTCTGTTGGATTAGAAAACCTGCTCAGTGTCATGCCAGCCTCTACAAATTGGAATCACAGGCATTTCTGCCCATTGCTCATGAGACTTTGAAGGTGCCACTTTGAAGTGGCACCTTGAAAAAGAAGCATTGAACCTGGGTGAAAGAAATTGGGTTGTAGAGAGAATGAGACATCGTGAAGGAGATGGCTGCATGTGGAGGCCATTGAGGAAGTCAAGACTCTTTTGAGTGCACTGGATCCCTCAGCCGGAGGGTGGATGGTCCAGCCCACTGAGATCTCTGTGAACAGAGGCCCAGGTCTCCCTATAAAGGCTTGGAAACTGTTGTATCACTCATGTTCTAACCTATAGCATGAAGGATCTCATTGCCATCCCCAAACCTGAATATAACTTCTGCCTTAATGTCATGGCTTATATTAGCCACTGGATATGTGTCCTTCGTATATTCATGTATTAAAGATCACTCCAATATTAATCCCTCGTTAATATGTGTGATGTGCAGATATCTGCTTCAATTCATTAGGGTGGTCTTTCATTTTGATGACAGTTTATTTTGCTGTGTAGCACCTTTTTGGTTTGATGTAGTCCTGTTTGTTTACTCCGTTACTCTTGGGGTTGAGTCCCCAAAGCCATCTCTAAGGTTAAAGTGGTGAAGTATCTCACCTGTTATCTCTTAATTTTATAGTTTCAGGTATTACATTCAAGTTTTTAATCCAGCTTTGAGTTCGTTTTTGTGTATGGTATGAGATATAGAGTGATCTGG
The DNA here is from genome assembly GCF_014898055.3 of Talpa occidentalis. Taxonomy (NCBI): domain Eukaryota; kingdom Metazoa; phylum Chordata; class Mammalia; order Eulipotyphla; family Talpidae; genus Talpa; species Talpa occidentalis. The sequence goes on along the minus strand of NW_023601322.1, from coordinate 82,321,970 downwards.
TTTCATTTCTGTAAGCATGTACCTGTCCAGTTTTCCCAACGCCATTTGTTGAAGAGACTGTCCTTCCTCCATTGTATGTTCTTGGCTCTTTTGTCACAATTAGATGTCCATATACACTTACACTGATTTGGAAACAGCTCATGCAAGTCAACAACAGCAATGAAAACAAAGTGATTGAAAAGTGAACACGGGATCTGAATAGACATTTCTGCAAAGAAGAAGTACAGATCAACGGTCAATGGGCACATGAAAAGATGTTCATCATCTCTTATACAGGGAAATGCAAATCAAAATAAGGAGCTATTATACCCTACTCATGTGATAATGGCTATTCATCCCACAAGACAAAACACAGCAAGTGATGGAGTGGGTATGGAGAGAAAGCAACCTTGTACACTATTAGAGGGAATGTAAATATCTATGTCATATGGAAAGCAGAAGGGAGATCCCATCAATAAATTAGAAATAGAAATCCCATATTATCTAGTAATCCCACTTCTGGATACTGAACCAAAGAATATGAAAATGCTAACCCTAAAAGATATATTCACCCCTTGTTCACTGCAGTATGATTTATAATAGCAAAGATTTTGAAAAAATTTCCATCCACAGAAGGCTGGATCAAGAAGAGGTGATATATATACAGTGGAATACTACTCAGCTATGAATAAAGATGACATACCACTGTTTGCAACAAGGATGAACCTAGAGGGTACTGTGCTTAGTTAAATAAGGCAGGTTGAGAAAGACAAACACCTTGTGATGGGTGGTACATAAAGAAATAAATGAATGATATAAATAAAATAATTTTTTTTGACTGTAAGATCAAATTACTGGTTACCAGAAGGGAAGCAGTTAGATAAATCAGGAGAAAAGGATTACTTGTATGGTAAATGAGGGAATTGGAATTTTCATGGTGAACTTACTGCATTATATACAGATGTTGGCTGTGCACCTGAAACCTATATAATGTTACAACCCAATGTTACCTCAATAAAATATTTTAAACAGATCCAGTTGATCCCCAGCGTTGATGCGTGTTTTTCTGCTTCGTCTCCCGATGTTCCATGTTTCTGGGGATAGCTCATCCTGACACCCTACATCATCTTTTTGTTCACCAAGACCATGGAGTAGAGTCTGCAAATCAATAGTTCATTGTGGCGTACAGATTTAGGGAAAGGAAATTGGATTGGAAGAAAGTCTGTTAACTGACAAGCTGGAATTCAGTCTGGATTGTCTCAGAATCCATCAGTATAAGAGAAAAAATCATGTTGAGTAATTTGCAAGTATGAGTGTACATGCTTTTTCTCTGAAAAACTTTGTGTGGATTAGAGAGAAAAGGATATCTTTGTACCAAGCAATTTTCTTAAGAACCCATTTCTAAAGTTGTATAAATTATAGATTTTCTGGCGATATATGCACATATATTTTAAAAATACAAATTGATTTTATTTTTAAACTTTACTGTGATTTCAGAACTTCTGGCATTCTAAGTAGGAACATCTCCCTTGAACATGGGGGTAACATCCCAACCCTTTCTTGGATCCAAAAAGATAGAAAAATGTAGATGGATTTGAGAATGGAAGAAGAGAAAACACTGACAGTTAAATCAGTGGGTTGAGATATGAGGTGGCAAATGATTTCCCCCCATTTTTGTAATTATACCATTTGTGTGGCTTTAAGATTTATTTATTTATGCATATAAGAGCTGGGGTGTAGGCCAGTGGTGTGTGTGGGGCGGGGGGTGAGAGGAATCACCAGAGACAGAATGGGGAGCAGAACAGGTTGGATCTACTGAAATACACTGCTGAGGGAAGCAGCAGGCAAGACAGGAGAGGTCTGCTGCACCATGTGAGTAGCTCCCTGGCCGGGGATCAAACTCGTGCTGCAGTGCCTGCTGATCGCTTCATAGTGCTGGGACTTAACCCCTTGTGCCACCAGGGAGGCCCCATTTGTGTAGCTTTAAAAAAAGAAATCTCAGAATAAGAAGGGAAGCCTTTGGAGTGTTTACTTCCTTAAAAGAAAGGTATTTTTTTAAGATTTATTTATTTATGCATACAAGAACAGGGGTACAGGCCAGAGGTGTTGGGGGGGGGCTGGTGAGAGGATTCACCAGAGACAGAGCAGGAAGCAAAACAGGCAGATCTACTGAAATACACTGCTGAGGGGAGCAGTGGGCAAGACAGGCGAGGTCTGCTGTGCCATGTGGGTAGCTCCCTGGCCGGGGATCGAATTCGTACTGCAGTGGCTGCGGACAGCTTCATAGGTTGCATCTTAACCCCTTGCACCACCAGGGAGGCCCCAAAAGAAAGGCATTTTTTAAACTCTGCTCTTCGATCCATCACTTCCCAGTGAAATATTCTTTGCTTGCCCCTTAACTAGAGAAACATGAATTATTTCAGGTTTTCCAGTTTGAAGTAGCTAAGAAAGGTTTTATAATCAGAAAGACAAGTTATGGGAAATGGAATCTTCTTTTGTTATCTGAGAGTTGGCTCCCTGCAGAGACGTGCCCAGCAAGGCAGTGCCAGGAGATCAGTATTTCTGTTCTTGAAGTCTGTAGGTGCCACTGCCACAGCCGATAGTGATGATGATAAGTGATGGGGAAATGGACTGGGAGGCAATGTTGCTTCCTTGACAGCTTGAAAGAATTGCCACTGGCAGCCCCAAGGCAAGGGCCGAGGGAGGAGATTCTGGCGCCTGCATAGGTCGCTCTGGCACGTTGGGGAAAGCTGTTAGAAAGAAGCAAGGGGCAGTGCAGTGACTGTGGTTTAAATCTGGCCTTGGAATTTGAGCCTCTTTTTTTCTCAAGGGGTGAACTGGAGGTGGTGCTACAGATTCTGAACTCTCCGCTACTGTTAGTGAGCTGGCATCTGTCTAGTACATGTGTTACTCTGCGGAGAGCCGGTAATCACTGCTCCAGGCACAGCATCCACCGAGGTGCCCACAGTAAACGTTTGAATCTGGTTTTCCTAAGATTTCCAGACTCACTCCCCATCCCCTTCTGCAAGCCATAGGGTGTGGTAAGCGCTAAGTGAGGGCTGTGTCCTGCCTTACATTGCTCAGTTTCCTGACCCCCAGCTCCTGCTTCAGCAATGACAAGCAGGCCTAAATGAGGTGAATCAAAGGTCTGTGGGGGCTCTTTGGGGAGCCCCTGGGGACCCTGGAGGAGCTGCTTCTTGGGTTTCTGGAAACCCAGGCTAGGGACATTCCCAGTGAGGACATGTGCTTGAAGGCGGCACTCACGCCAGTTACCTTCCTCATTTTGTTTGTTGAAATAGAGTTTTGGTTTTAAAACAGCTAACCATTTTTTTGTCTTCTTTTCTGCTTCTGTCTTATGCAGGAGTTTATTAAGTATTTGACGTGAATCAAAATGTGCAAAGGAGAATAATGGAAGCTCCTGAATACCTCGATTTGGATGAAATTGACTTCAGTGATGACATATCTGTGAGTATCACCTGCAGTCGATGCTTTGGGAAGCTGTGACTTTTCCTGCAGGGGCTACCTTCTCTCTGGTAGTCTGTATACTAAACCCTTGCAAACAAACTGAGAGCAGAGATCCCGTGAGGCAGATCAAAGGAATCTTAGGGTTTCCCGGACCCAGAAACAAATGTCCCTGAGTTATATGTGAGCTGAGCATCTTGTCAACAGCTTGTTTCATTGTTGTCAAAGTTATTCAGTGAACCAACTTCCAAAGGGCCTGTACACAATTAAGCACCCTCACAGTTACTTCTGCATGCAGTTAACTCTTCGATGTTAATTTCCTTTGATACAACTGGCTGTGCCACAGCCAGCGTTCTCTTGAGTTCACAAGGACACAGACTGAACGATGACCAGGTTATCACTGCTGAGCAGTGAGAGGAAGCGTTCCAGGCACTGCAGGTTTGAAAGCATAGGTCAGAGCTTGGAGGGAACACCGAAGAATAGTCATATCTTGATAAGGACTGACCCAGCTGCCCTCGGAAGTTCTGCTTAATCCTGTCACTGAGGAGCATCTGTATTTCCCACCACCGCCCCCATACACTGTCTGCCTGCAGGTGGTTAACTGAGCTGCTCTGAATGGACCTTCTCCATGCACCTGGCTCAGAGCCATTTGTGACTGAACCCAGGCCATGCATCAAGTGTCACCACAGAGGCCAACCAGCGAAGGTTAGACCTCTCATTCTCCCCAGCCACACCCAGGCTAACTCTCAGAGTCTGTGATGAGAAGCTTACTGCTTCTGCTCTTTTCCTAAAAATTCATAAACTTTTCTTCCCAGGACCTCCAAGATCCCAGTTTCCGACCTGGCTTTTTTTTTTTCCATAGATCTCTCAGAGCCTAGAGCTTTGAGTCACCCCTAGAAACTGTCTCAGAAAGATATGCTGATGAACCTGCCTCCAGCAAGGGTGCTTTGCTCCACTTCACTCCTTTGAAGTAAAATTTGCATACAGTATGCAAGACTTGGATTACTGGGATGAATTTGATGAATCGCCTATTCTGTATAAGTTTGGATGAATCCTTGTACCCAGAAAATGTGAATTCAGCCTTTTCCTATTTCCACTTCCAGATAATTTGTATTAATCCATGTTAAGAAGAATGGGAAATGAGTATTTTCCTTCCTGTCTCTCTTTTTAAATTGTTTTAAAAGGTTAGAGCATGATTCTTTTATACACCCGCCACTCAAGGTATATGGAGCTGGGGAGGGAGGGGAAGCAAAGATCTGTTAGAGGGCAGGAGGAAGGGTACCCCATGACTTGTCTGCTCTAAATGGGTTCTGCTGTCCTCCACATCAAGACAAAACATACTATAGTGCATAAGACCTTTAATGGACAGGAGCTTTAATATAATAGTGTGCAATAAAGAGAAGCGAATAGAAAGAATAGTTAAAATAGTTTCCGTATGAAACACCCAAAGTTACCCCTTGCGGGTAAATGCCCAGCCACACAGGTAGGGCCAAAGCAGAGCCACTGAGGCCTGAAAGCATGATAAAGTCCGAGGCACCATCTGGTGGGGACCCATAGGCACGGGGCAAGAAGGGGCCAGGTCAACCTCCCCTGGGTCTCTCACCCACGTCTGTTTCGAGTTTCCTCTTCCATGCTCTCCAAGTCCCTGGTGCAAGTCCAAGGTCAAGAAACAAGGGCAGCTTCTTCACATGTCCTTCTGCTCCATGTGCTTCCTCCAGGTCTCCTGGCTCCCTTTCATCCCTTCTCCCTGACTTCTCTGGCTTCTCTCTGCCCAGATCTACCCTCCCTTAGGGGAGCAGGGAACCTGGAAATTCCTCTTTCCCTAGGGATTACCCTGGTACAGAGCAAATAATATTACAGGGAGGTATGTGTAGGGTGTGTGGGGAAGTGTGTCTAGGATGGAAGGTGTTTTAGAAAGAAAAACGTTTTATGGTTATAAGTTCGTAAACAGTTTCCTGAGTTTTGATGGTAAAGTTGCATTTTTTTTAAACTATTTATTTATTTATACAAGCACTGGTACAGTCAGAAGCGCGGGAAGGTGAGAGAATTCACCAGAGCCAGAGTGGGGAGCAGAACAGGCAGACTGACAGAATACACTGCTGAGGGGAGCAGCGGGCAGCAGGAGAGGTCTGTCGCACCATGTGGGACTCTGGCCAGCGGCTGGGGATCGAACCAGTGCTGCAGAGGCTGCGGACAGCTTCACAGTGCAGTACTCAACCGCCGCACCACCAGGGGAGGCCTGGTAAAGTTGCATTTTCAGGGTGTAGACTGTGAAGGACAGCTTGGGCTCCTACTTATTCTAATGTTTGCTCACTGGTGCCCACTCACTTCATCTGTTTGAGATGACTTACTAACTTTTAATGTCGTTTTGAGGATTGAGTGAAATAATATATGTGAATCACTTAGCTTGGCACAGAGTAAGTTGCTCTTAAAAATGGTAGCCGTTGTTATTATTTCAATGAATAATGCAATAATATTTATATGACCGATGGTGAAGAAAAAACTCAAGGGAAAAGGCCAGGCATCATGTCAAGACTTTTTTTTTTTTAAGTACAATAGTGCGGTTGTATTTACAGAAGAATCATCTGGCGGCAGCCCATAATTTTGATGAATTAGGAGTCTCCACTTGAAAGATAATAAAATATCTTATGCAATAACTGAAATGGTTTAGCAAATTGGGATGCAAGATTTTGCAATAGTGAAGCTTCTATAACTTGACCATTCTGAAACATCAAGATATCCATCTGTAATTGTGAAACTATACTGTAACCTTACCCCCTGGAACTCTATTTCAATTATTTGGAGTTTTAACCTTCATTTAAACTTAAATCAGGGCTCCCTGGTGACACAAGGGGTTAAGACAGAATCTATGAAGCTATCTGCAGTCACTGTAGCACAAGTTCAATTCCCGGTCAGGGAGCTACCCACATGACACAGCAGACCTCTCCTGTCTTGCCCGCTGCTCCCCTCAGCAGTGTGTTTCAGTCAATCCACCTATTCTGTTACCCACTCTGTCTCTGGTGAATCCTCTCACCCCCCCATACACACCTCTGGCCTACACCCCAGTTCTACTATGCATAAATAAATAAACCTTTAAAAATAAATAAATAAACTTAAATCAGAAGGGAAAAAGTAAAATTGCATAGAATTGTTGAAACCATAATAACGGTTACCATTTATTGAGCACTTTATATGAAATTGGCATTATCCAGTTTATTCCTTGAGATAATCCCTATTAAGAAGGCACTATTAACATCTTCACTTTAAAGTTGAGGAAACTGAGGTACAGAGCAATGACCTCACTTGCCCACGGTGTCCACTTGTGCAGGGTCACCCAGCTGGATGGGAACACATTGTCTCCAGAAAATCCACCTGTTAGCTGCAATATGTGACTGCCTTCCAAGATGAATACATTCTGTGGGAGGGGTCCTCAGCAGGGCCAGCTGCACCCTTCCGATGAACATCTGTCAATACCTGGAGACACTTTTATTGTCCTAACCGGGAAGGTTCTTCTGGCATCTAGTGCGGCGAGACGAGGGATGCTTCTAATTATCCTACAATACACAGGAAATCCCCCCCACACACTGAATTAACTGGCTGAAAATTTTGGTAGTGCTGTGGATGAGCAGTCTGGTCTATTTTAACCCACTTGAAACTAAAGAAGCTGTCCTTTGACTAGCAACCTCTATAATATGGTAAATTATTTTGTAATAGTTCAATCTGATCTAAGTTCAGAACTTTAAACGTGCCAGAAACTGTATTGTTCTTACATAATGACTTCATGGGGAAAGCATGGAGATAACCTCTTAAATATTAAAATGACTGTTCTCAACTTATTTCAGTAAACTAGGAGTAATAAATGTTACAGCTGCTTTAAGGGCTAAGTGGAGACTGTGCAGATGCTAACCCTGGAAGGAAGATGTGTTCAATTTGCTAATTCACTGCAAGAAGAAGAAATGTAGTCTCCCATAAACATGCCTATAGCTTTAGGTTTCTGTAAACATCCAGCTCTGACAGCCCTTAAGCCTCTCTCCTGGGTAAGTGTTGGGGGAGGAGCAGGAAGAAAATGCACATTACATTTGAAAAAGATGTTTACAGAAATGATGCCTGAGTTTCAAACTCCTCTTCCTACTCTCTGGTCAGAGCCCTAACTTGGTAGTCTAGCTTTTCTGTTTCGTGATTGTCCCTGCTGGTCATGTGCCTACTTCTTGTTTTAATTAAAACACAAGCTGTATATTGGTACCAAAACACAACTTTGTCTTTTTTGCCTTTACCCTCTGAGACAAAACACAGAAGGCAATTCAATTATTTTGAAATTTCCCAGACTCCAAAATAATGCTCATCCTTTGCAAAATGCAGACTTGAAACTATACATTCTTGTCACCCTGCCATCCAGAAGGGCAGCAGATTGTGTAATCGCTGCAGATCTGCGAGGGAGAGATGACAGCACAGGACACAGAGGTGCAGGCTAGGGCTCATGCGTCCCCGAATTTGGGCTGACAGATCTCTCTATTCCTGTAGATGCCAGATTCCCCAGCTCAGAAAAGAAAAATGGCCTGGAATACTATTTTACCAAAGAGTAAAATAAATAAGCCAGGGTATGCTTATTTTACGAAAGGCCAATTTGCACGTCTCAAAAATAGCATTATACACAGGACTGCATGCAGTGGAGGCTGAACTACCAGTGTACTGAGCAGAGATCGTCTCTTGTAGCCATGCCCTTCCTGGAACCCAAACACCAATTCTCTGTTGAAGCCTCACCTCCAGTCTATGAAACAGGTCTTGCTTTAATCCTCTTTGGCAGATGGAAACATGGAGAGCGGGGTTGTATGGCTTTCACAAGGTTACAGATAAATAAATGGCTGGGTCAGAATTTGCATGCAGAACTGTTTGACCAGTTTATTCTTCCCCTTCTGAGCAACTTGGCTGAGTAAAGAAATCTGGTCCAGTCGCTCTTCCCAGTTGATAGGCACCGAAGCAATGCCAAATAGCTTTTTAGAATAAAAGACATTTCTTATATATGTATGCAACATAAACACATATAACGTATATGCATGTGTACACCACATATGCATGCACATATGCATGCATGTGCAAGCATACATGCACACACCTATACATACAACACATACACACAAATTATGTATGGTGCACATGCCACACACATGCATATAACATGTGCATAACACATGTGCATGCACATAACGTTAGCATGTATACACAGAGATAACATATAGGCACATATATACATAAAATAAAACAACTAGAGGGAACTTAGGCAAACCCTTTAAATTTACTGTAGTCAGTCAGCTTTCCCATATCTAAGATAAGGTGGTAATAATCCTCTTTACCTAGCATCCTGATTTTATGGAGAAAATATGAAAAATCATATGTGCATATATATAGGCATATTATGTAATCACATACCTACATGGTTGTGTACACACATGTGTATACATACACAGATGCACATATGCACATGTACACACACAAGCAGAGGTCAGTGAAACGATCTGTCCTGTACACAGGAATTGTTGCTGTATCATTCTGACTGCATTTTGGTGAACCTTGACAATTATTGGCAATTACACCACCTGTTTTTTCTGACATTTCAATGCGATCAAGATAAATCAGTGTGTTTCCATTTTACTGTCCCCTATGACCCAAGTCCTTGCAACCAGAGCAATGCCACAGAATTCCATGGATTCATTTTCCTAAGGTGCTTGTCTCGCTGGCAGAAAATAGATTCTTGCGGCGAACGGTCTCACTTTCATGTATGTTCGCATTTTCCATCCCTCTGATGGGGCATCACTGTCACTGAAACACAAAACACCCCTCTGCTTTGTGTCACCACTTCTCTCATTTCACGGACACATCACAGATTTCATTACATGCTGACCCAGGGCCCTGTCATAGCAGGGAGGCCCTTGAGCAAGGCCACGGAGAACATGTCTTGTGGACACAGCTGTGTGTTGAGGCGGGAAAGCATGCAGCTTTTGCCCCGATTGCAGGTTTGAAAATGCTTAGAAAGATATTTAAGGTACAAAGAGCCTGGATTTCCCCTGCCTCTCTAGCAAGGAAACTTCCAGAGTGAGATCCTTTCTGCTTTCTCTTGCACCGCCTTTCACGTGGCTTCTCCACAGTCCTGGTCTTTCCACCCTTCCCTTGTCAGCAGTCACCTGCTCCTGTATTAACTTTTCTTAGTGTTTCACAGTGTGCTCTAGCTTCATCAGCTGCTCAAAAACCTCCCATGATGTTCTGATATCCCCCGTCATATATGTTATCTTGTTTTCTTAACACCTGCCAGGACAGGAATGAGGACTAATCTGATCCAGATAGGATAAGTTATATGTTCACATCCCATACTGGTGTTCAAGTCCAGGGCTAGAACCCAGCTCTCTGGACTTCAAATCTTGGACTGGACACCTCTTCCTGAGATGGTAGAGTCAATTATGGAGAGAGTGATTTCCAAGAATGAGCAATTGCTCGATCTTTTATTTGTTCTTTGCTTATTCTGCAGATAGCCCTGGAAGTTCTCGCCTGATAGGCCATTTATTAGATTGCCTATGCAGGTTACTTACACGAACTATTAACCTTTTGTGCATAAGGAGATTTTATGCAATCTATTCAATAAGCATTTATTAAACGCTTACAGTGTGTGCCAGGCATGTTCCACTCTTGCAGTGAATAACATGGACTTAGTATCTGCTCCCACAGAGTTTATACTCTATAATAACAATCAAGCTTGGGTTAACTTCATGGTAGGTCATATTCAAGTACATATCAAACACCACTCTTGACGGTCAGCCTTTATATTTTTGTTGGTGATTGCTTATTGGCTCACAATTAAAATTAGACCATCATTGGAGATGAACAAGGTTTATGACCAGCCATTTGCCCTACTGCAAGACATTTCTCTTGTAATTTTTTTTACTTTTATATGGTATTTTTCTTGACATTGGATGTGCATTAAATTCTAGATTATAAGAGAAAGTTACGAAAGTGCTTACAATGTTGGATAAGTAAATTTTGGGGGTGGGGGTGTTGGGGTCTTACAGTAACTTTTATTTATGTATATATACATATGTATATTTTATATCATTGTTCATTTTTGTGCAATGGCTGCGTTCTCCACTCAGGTGTATTCCCAGTAAAATTCCCACTACCAGTTCATCCGTGCACCATCACCAGAGACTTTCTGCAAGGGTGGGGGAGGCAGAGGGATATGACACTTTGCAATTTTTACCTCCATAGTTATCATTTCTTTGGCTTCATTTTTTAATGCTCGTTTTTGATGTTCTTCAATGTAAATAATATTAATAATAGCCTTTATTGAACACATTTGTATCAGACACTATCCCCTGTGCTGCACATTATTAACTCATCGTTGTTGCAGCCACACTGCTGTAGATGCCAGGATCACCTGTTTTACAGATGAAGCACAGAGGTTAAGGAGCTAAGATTAATTAGCTACAAAGTGGTACAGCCAGGATGTGACATGGAGCGTTCTAGCTCGAGAATCTGTGTGTAACCACTGCGTTTAAACGACTTCTGGGCCTCCCCTGGTGGCGCAGCGGTTGAGTGCTGGGCTGAGAAGCTGCCCACAGCCTCTGTAGCGCGGGTTCGATCCTCGGCCGCTGGCAAGTGTCCCATATGGCATGCAGACTTCTCCTGCCACGCCCACTGCTCCCCTCAGCAGTGTATTTCGTCAGTCTGCCTGTTCTGTTCCCCGCTCTGTCTCTGGTGAATTCTCTCACCCTCCTGTGCTTCTGACTGTACCCAGTAATTGTATAAATAAATAAAACTTTAAAAAAAGAAAAAAAAAAGCACAACTTCTGCTAGGCTTTCCTGGTGACACATGGGTTTAAGTCTCAGCACTGTGACGCTATCTGCAGCCACTGCAGCACAAGTTCGATCCCAGCCAGGGAGCTACCCACATGGCACAGCGGACCTCTCCTGTCTTGCCCGCTGCTCCCCCTGCGGTTTATTTCAGTCAATCTGCCTGTTCTGCTCCCCACTCTGTCTCTGGTGAATCTGCTCACCCCCCACACCTCTGGCCTATACCCCAGCTCTTGTATGCATAAATAAATAAATCCTTTTTAAAAAATGACTTCTCCTGGTCCCCTTGAAAACCTCTGGCTGTCCCTGGGCACTGAGTCCTTACCTTTGTCACTTCTCCTAGTAGAAAGGACTCACTCAACACTGTGATCTCACCCCCTTCTCTTTACCAGTGGCCCTCCCCCTTTTGCCTGAGCACACATTAGCTAGAGAGAAGTCCCTGGTGTACTTTTAATGTGGTCCAAAGAGTAACTGAGCTTCCCCCAACAAATGCAATGCCTCTGGCGCAGCCGCAAGCAATCAATAGCATTTAATTAACTGTATGCATGTATAAAGGAAACCCTCTATTAAAAAAAAAATGCAATGTCTTAGCATCAAAGGAAACCTTTTGAGAGGTTAAAAAAAAGTGAACAAGAGCCGACATCTAATGCATTTGAAAACAGGGCTATTTATAATTTTCTTTACTGGAATCTAAATGGTGGAAAGAAATGTATTATTCAAGGCAGGCTGGGGTGGATATTTGCCAGCGCAGGTCACCAGGATGTGTCCTGTGTAGAGCTGGTGTTTGAAACGGTGGGAGACTTGGAAGACTTGGAATGTGGGAAGAGAAGAATATTCCAGGGAACTCTGCAGAGTTATGTCCACGTGGTAGGGTGACTAAGAGGCTCCTATGGACAAAACTAAAAAGATAAAGGGAGAAATGGTGGTGCTAAAAAAGGAGGAGGAGATGTAAAGAATTGAAATAATTTTAAGAGAGTGGGGCCTCCCTGGTGGTGCAGGGGGTTAAGCACAGGACTGTGAAGCTATCTGCAGCCTCTGCAGCATGAGTTCGATTCCTGGCCATCCATGGAGCTACCCACATGGCGCAGCAGACCTCTCCTGACTTGCCCACTGCTCCCCTCAGCAGTGTATTTCAGTAGATCTGCCTGTTCTGCTCCCCACTCTGTCTCTGGTGACTCCTCTCACCCCCCACACCTCTGGCCTGTACCCCAGATCTTGTATGCGTAAATAAATAAATCTTTAAAGAAGAGAGTGGTCAGTAGAGGGAACTAGATCATTCCAAAGAGAAGGGCGGGAAATACTCACTGAATTCTCTCAGAAAGATTCACTGGTGGCCTTAGTGATTGTGTTCCCTGTGGGGCTGGGGCAGGAGCTCTGTTTTTGTGGCTGGAGGAGTAAATACAGAAGTAAGGAAGCCGGGACAAAAAAAAAAAAAAGGCAATTCTTTAAAAAACATGAGGCAGGAAGTTCACGGTCAGCTGGGGAGGTGCCCTGTCTTGAGGTTGGGGCACAGGGGATGCCTGTTTATTTTTCTAAGGTAGAAAGAAGGGGCAGCCTTGAGAGTATGGCCGAGGAAGAGGGGCTAATGTCACAGCAGGAGTTGGGAGGAGATGGTAGAGGGGTTGGGAGCACAGGCAGGGGGAGCAAAAGGGGGCAGTGAGGTGCACTGTTAGTGCCGCACCCTCAGAAAAGGGGCAGCGGAGGTCAGTCTGGGGCATTTAGTTAGGACTCTCCTTCTTGAAAGGGAAAGACAGGCCCTTCCCAAGGAGGTCAAATTTTTGAAAAATACATTTCTGAGACTCTCACTCCAGTTGTGTATCTTTTCTTTCCACTACCAGCTTTCCTTGTACACACTGTTGTCATTTTATTGTGTGTCTGTTGAGATGCCAGCTCAACTTTTGGAAAGCTGTGTGAGAAATCGTGAATTTCAGGATCGTTGTTTGGATGACTGGCTTAATTGTTTCTCTTGGAAACTTAATGGGACCTCAGTTGTTTAAAAAATCTCTCGCTTGAAAAGGTGCTTGGGATTTTAGTTCTTTCGTTTTCTGTGGCTCATTACCGTTTGAGTAATGTCTGTTTGTTCACCCAATTGGCTCCGGTTTTCAGGAGCGAGGGCCAAAGCTTTTCAGTTCTGAACACTATCTAGAGTGGCCAGAGATCCCCACAGTCCATTGTGGAAACCCTGCGCTGTTGTTAAACCCCATGCATGTTCAGACTATTTTGCATGGCAGAGTGACAGGTCCACTGGCTTGGGCTGGGCTCTGTGCAACTGTCTTGTGTCCTGTCAACTCTGAAATTTGTGAATTCAGTGTGAGCCCTTGGCCACAGGCTGCAGGATGAGGAGTGGCCAAAGAGAAGCCAAATGGTGTGCCGGGAAGGGCTGAGTAGCCCTTCTTTTCTTTCCAGCTCCAGCTCAGCCCCCTCTTCCTTCCACACTAGTCCTCGCATCTTGAACTGCTGAGCTTATAATCAAGAGAGGATTGATGAGGAGGGAAGGGCCGTGGGACACGCGTGGGACACAGGTCAGAGAAAAAGACAAAATGCTTGACATCATTCTGAAGCTTGCAGATTGGCTTCACCTACATTATATGATTATCGCTGTTTCTAGATAAGAAAACTGTGCCCCAGAGATAAGAAGTGATTGATTCGTCCAGGATCATGGGGCTAATACATGTCAGGACAGGGACTTGAATCTAGATTTTCTTTATGCAAAAGACGAAGGCATAAGCCAGCACTCATATTGTTAATATATTAGAAGCATTTGTTCCTTTAAGTATACCGTGATTACGTTGCTAGACTTGTAATTATGGCTTTTTCTAGGAAGATTAGTGCTCTATAAATATTAACTCTCATTATTATTGTTATTACTACTTCTAAAGTTATAGGCTGCGTAGCTCAATAAGTACCTTGTCTCTTAAGTAAATAAAATATTTTCCACACCCTCTGGAAGCAGAGAAAACAATTACATAAACATACAGATGAAATGTCATAGTGTGGATTCTGCTTTGTCAAAGTACAGAAAGCTGTGCTCTGAAACTTGAGCATATATCACAGTCACCGGGGCAGCTTGTCAGTACGCAGATCCCTGAGCCCTGAACTTCAAGCATGTGAATGTGTAACAAGTTCCTGAAGAACTTTGATGTCACTGGCCTGACACCACCCTTCAGAAGCTGGAATTACTTCTATATGGGAGGGCCAGAGAAGATAAGGTAGACATGAGACTCAGACAAAGCTAGAAGAATTAAGAAGAGTTTGCCTATCAGGATGGCATTCCAGATAGACAGAATAGAGTGCTTAAACATATGGGTAGGTAAAAGAGTACATAGGGGGCCTCCTGGTGGCACCGGGATTAAAGTCTCAGTGCTACAAAGCTACCGCCAGCCACTGAGGCATGAGTTCGATCCCCGAGTAGGGAGCTACCCACATGGCGCAGCAGACCTCTCCTGTCTTGCCAGCTGCTCCCCTCAGCAGTGCATGTCAATCAGTCTTCCTGTTCTGCTCCCCACTCTGTCTCTGGCGAATCCTCTCACCTCCCATACCTCTAGCCTATACCTCAGTTCTTGTATGCATAAATAAAATAAATCTTTAAAAAAAAAAAAGAATACAAAGGGCAACCACAAGAAATTTGCTATTGCCACATTCCAAGAAGTAGTGGATGATGGTGAGAGTGAGTCTGAGCTCATGAAGGACTTCATATGCCATATTAAGTCACGTGGTATTTGCCCTCTGGTCTTTGCAGAGCCATTGAAAGATTTGAAACAAAGAAGCACCTTAGTCAAACTGGCATTTTAGAAAGCTAATTAATGCTAACATAACTAACTACCCCACTACCTACCTTAATATGAACGAACTCCTTTGAAAGTCTATAATCTGATGCCCAGGGATTGGTCAGATGTGTATCCATCTTGTTAGTTCAGTCAAGATGTATGGTCCACAAGTTACTGGGCTATGTAATTCCAGAGATGCTATCCTTTCCCTTAGGTACGTTTTGGAGCCAACACCAACACATAGGAACAGTAGAGCACAAGGCCAAGCTGTATTTTACCATGTGCAGAAAAGAGAGAGGTCAATAAGGGTTTGGCAGAGAAGGTAGAACACAAGCTGACCTTGAAGAACAGTGGCATTGGTTTAGCCCAAGGACATTACTGCAGGCAAGGAGGATCCTGGAGTAAAGGCAGAAGGGGAACTAAACTTTAAACGCGTAGGGAATGGAAGATGTGGGTAAACCTTTCGGCAGGTACTGTTCTGGAAACAGGAAGGCGGAGTAGAAAATCTTGGATCAAAAAGACTAAGTCTATAAGGAATAACTCCTGGAAAATGGTTAGAAAGAGATTAAGTTAGGACAACATAGAGATAGGAAATAGCATGCTTCTCAACCAACTGCAAGCCCCTCCTCCGAGTTCATCACCCAAGAAATAGGAATTTAGGGGATAGGGTACAAAGATTTGGGTTGGGGGTAAGAAATGGGGAAGATGCATTGGGCTTTGATTCTGGCACCAAAATGACAGTATTTGCCACCCCCAGGAGCTGGTCATTGTCCTGCGAATGAGGTGGGTTGGTGATCTGACAGTTCTTATAAAAGGCCATCTGTCCTGTGAGCTGGGATGAGAGCCTGGGAAGCTTTCCTTTTCAGCTCCCAGATGGTAACTCATTCACTCCTGCAAGAGGGGCTTTCTGGGTCATTTGCTTAGTCCCAAATTTGCAAATGTGAGAACATTTTGCACATTTCTTCTATGAATTGTGTTTCCTCTGCACCCCATTCACATCACATCCTCTTTACAGTATTCCCTTAAGTTTTATCTTCTATCCAAAGAGCACTGCTTATACTTATTGAAACAAACCCAGACATTGGTTTTTTTCTCATGTCTTTATAAAGAACAATGCATTTGACCACAGCGTAGATGAGAATCACTGCCTGTATTCTTATGATAATCCAAAACTTCCATTTTGGGCCAACACATCATCCTTTTTTATTGTTTCTTTTATTTCCACTACCAGGAGCAGCACTGACTTTTTCTTCAGGGCCTTTATTCCCAAGGAATTAAAATTAATCCCTTACAAAAGTGCTTTCCAATTTGATCTTGGGTAGAGAAGCAAAGTTGGTTGAGGCTGTGGACAGGGCTAGCCGAGCCCGTGACTCAGCCCCACACCATCCGGGCAGTCTGTGCTGTTCAAATGTAAACCTTATCAAAATAAAGCTTCCTGCTCACTGGGGACCTTTGAGGTCATGTAGAAAGAGATGGTGATTTGCACGCCTGGCTTTGGCGTGGGATGTGGCCTTTAGGATGCATGTGCCTGGAAACACATAACAGCTCCCAGTTTAATCAAATATTTATCACTAAGCCCCATAAGCAACCATACTGAATTTATCATTAACTCTGTTTAAACACAATCAATCTTAAATTTCCTCTTTCTAAAATTTTGCCTTGGAAGAAAACCAAAAAGGAGAGAGGGTAAGACTTTGCCAAGGGGTGCTTCATGGGGCACATGGCAGGCGAAACAAAAGGCCCAATTTTAATTGAATTAGAGACTGTGTAATTATTTAACCTGTACCAGCTGGTCTCAAGAAGCTACCAGATTCCTTAGAGAGCTTGTACTTGGCCAGAAACATAAGGTGCTTTATTAGTAACAAGAAAAATGCTTTCTGTACCTGTTACCCCTGACTCCTCCTAAAGAATATAATGCAGAAGGAAAAAAAAAATCCTTGAAGTTAATCTTTGGCATAAGAGGCAGTCTCCCCCACCCCACTGAGTATGTCAGGAGATTTGCTCCAGCACCTGTACTCTGAGGGACAGCCAACATAAACAGGATGTTATTGCATCAGACAGGTAAGAGTAATTTCTCTAATTAGTCATTTGAGATTTCATTTCTCACTTGGAAGGACTGGAAATTTAATTTGTTTGTGACGTGCAATTGGCAAACTGACAGTAGCTACAACTGCCCCTCTCTCTGTCTTGCTGTCCTGATCCTGTGTGGAAAGCGCTGTGGGATGGGGGTGCTTTCAATGCAGACATTTTGCTTCATCTATCAACATCAAGCTAAATAAAGCACCTTCTTATTGACAAATGGGTCCCAATTGCCCTGTCCTCGCCTGTAATGCTAGAATAATCCTAATGAGTTTCTTGGGATCATTCTTCTTTCAGATCAAATTCTTTTTTCCTCAAGCCCCCCAATTTTGAAACCGGGAAGCATTTCGTAATACATACTCACTGACGTCAAAATATTGTTCTTAAAGATACAGAGCAAAGTGTTTTTTGGGAGCTGCATTTTATGAATTAAAGTATGATTGAAGATAGTTCCTGACCTGGCCTTTGGTTAAAGAAAGAGTTCATCCTTTTTTTTTGGTTTAAAAGACGATGCTCTAGAGAAAGATTGATTGGCATCCAATGGAGTCCCCATAAATCACAGCTATTGATTTTACATTTGTTTTAGCGCTTCTGCTTTTATGCCCCCTATGTCATAATTTGTTATCCTGATAGCCAGCCCCTCAGTTGGTGCTGGGAATGCGCCTGCAAGGTGGTTTCCTTCAGTTCTAGCTAATCTATACATGAGACAGATGAGCTTTCAAACACGGGACCTTGCTTCTCTCACTTGTGTTACCTTGCCCTGGTATTTATCATGACAATTACAGACACCACACAGTACAATCAGTGGTAACCTTAGGACACAGGCATCATCCTACCAGCCTCGACCCAGCTCCTGCTGCCCTGGGTTCTGAGGGCAACTGAATGCTCCTCCCTTGGCTTTTCATATATAGATTCACTCTTGGAATTCAGAATGCAGGGCTTCCCTGGTGGCTCAAGGGGTTAAGACACAACCTATGAAGCTGTCCACAGCCACTGCAGCCCGAGTTCGATCCCCAACTGGGGAGCTACCCACATGGAGCAGCAGACCTCTCCTCACTTGCCCACTGCTCTCTTCACCAGTGTATTTCGGTCAATCCACCTGTTCTGTTCCCCACTCTGTCTCTGGTGAATCCTCTCACCCCCCACACCTCTGGCCTGTACCCCAGTTCTTGGATGAATAATAAATCTTTAAAAAAAATTCAGAACGCAGACATTTGGGCCATCTTCTGATAATTCTCAAGCTCAGAAAATTCTTCTATCTCCCCCAAACTAGCAGAAGTGATGGGAGTAGAAAGTCTCCTGGTCACACCCACCCTGTTGGCCCAGTTTTTACTCTGCACCTGCCTCACACTCATGAGCCAAACTTGGGAGGCTCCCAGGGTCCCTTGCAGCCCTTCAGGGTTGTATTTGATTGACTTTCTGGATAGACATGTTGTGCTCAAGCACCACTTCCTGTATTTTGATTTTCTAGCCAATGTGAATAAATGTATGCTCTTTTATTAAGCTGTTATTTTACACCCTTTCTCCTTTGGCTTCCCATTCAGTATTCAGTTACATCACTGAAGACCATCCCAGAACTGTGCCGAAGATGTGACACGCAAAATGAAGACAGATCAGGTAGGGTCCCTCCTCCCTTCCTATCCCCTCCCCTCCTGCTGAGAGTGGGGGGCTCCTGGAAGCAGCCCCCCTCACTTTGTGATTGCTCCTGTTTGCTGTTTTCTTTATCTCATATGACTTCTCCACTCACCCCACCCCAGTACGCTCTACAAACAGATGTCAGGTCACCCTCCAAAGGCTCACAGGACAGGGAGGCCCTAATGAGGACCGTGTACAAATAAAAGGATGATCATCACAGCAGCCCCAAACCGCAGTATACACAGCAATTTACTGAAAACCCGAGAAACCATTGGTGACAAAACATAATGATGCAGGCGCCAATGAAAAAATGTTGGATGCATTTGCTCCCCATATGGTGAGGACCAGCTTGGGGGATGGTGCTTTGCCAAAGCCTGAAACCCTATCGGGGATGCGACATGATAGAATCTGCAATAAGGCATACTGTAACAGTTAAGATGAAAGCGAAGCTTTGGAGTTTAATAGTGTAAACTAAACAGAGAATTATGGCATAGAGATGAAAACCAGCTGGTTGACCTTTTCTCCTGACACTCCACCCCCACTCTTGACAAAAAAAAAGTACATTCAGGGTTGTTTTTCCCTCTGCAAATCAAATTAAACCTCTCTCCTTTTCTCTCTGTGATGGGCAAAATGAAAATTAAAAAAAATAAAAGGGTATTGATGGGAATGATACCAGGGTATTAAACTATGAAATGATGTTTACTATTTTACTAAGTAATTACTCTAAGGCATCACCATTAACCTTGCCAAACCCCGAACCCCTCTGACAGTAACTGGAGTCTTGAGAACTATGGGTGATGGAAGGCTTAAGATAATCCTCCAATTATGTGTATCGCCTTTAAAAATAAATAGCTGTTCCTTACCTACGCAGCTACTAGAATGCTAGGCCTTTCTAACTCAGAGGACTCCTACAAAGCTAATTGACTTTTCTCCTGGACTGTTTGTTTTCTTTTGACATTTTGCTTAGATGAGACAGGGAAAATAATTAATCTCTCTAGGTTTATTTATCTCTGTGGTTTTCGTGTGAGTGAAAGTCATGGTTTGATTTGGGGTCCAAAATATCATAGAAAAGAGTTTTAAGTTCCAATGCAACTTTTCGTTTACCTGCAATTTTTGATTATTTAGTTTTTGGTTTCACACACATTCAAGCTTCTAGTAGGTTGAACAGAGACTTTGCCCACAGGGCTTATCAGGACCTGTCTTCAAGGGGCGCCTCTGGCTCAAAGCTGAACCCCTGCTTTCATCAGTGATAGGGCCTCCTGCCTCAGGCTCACAAAGACCTGCTTTAGGTTCAAGTTCAGCCATTTATCAGCTCTTCAACTTGGAACTTATGACTAGCTCTCTGTCAAATAAAAAGGAAACTTGTCCTACCTATGATATCAGTCTGTTGTTGGGATCAAAATTAGTGATGTGTCTGAAGGCATTTTGTAAAGGCAAGATTTTCTTTTTTCTTTCACTGAGTGGTGGTGGAGGGGCAGTGGTAACAATGAAGAAATAATAGTAAACACTTCAGACTAGAGGCTCTTGTTAGCACATTACTGATGTTAACTCAATGAATCTCAAAATCCCTGTGAGCAGAGTACTATTAGGAGGATTATATTATAGATGGGCAAACTGGGGGGCAAAGCAGAGAAGTTAAGTCACACAGCACGGCCTCTCTGGTGGTGCAAGGGGTTAAGCACAGCGCTGTGAAGCTATCTGCAGCCAGTGCAGCACAAGTTTCATCCCCAGCCAGGGAGCTACCCACAAGGTGCAGCAGACCTCTCCTGACTCGCCCACTGCTCCCTTCAGCAGTGTATTTCAGTCATTCTGCCTGTTCTGCTCCCCACTCTGTCTCTGGTGAATCCTCTCATCCTCCCAACCCACGCCTCTGGCCTGTACCCTAGTTCTTGTATGCATAATAAATAAATCTTAAAAAAAAAAAAAACAACAACAAAGTTGCACAGCAGTTAAGTTGTGGAGCTAGGATTCAAAGCTCAAGAAGTAGGTGTCTAAAATCTCTCCTCTTACCCATTATATCTACTTCTCTGATAGCTGGACTCAGTGGCAATAACATAAAATAGTATCCCTTTAAGCCACCATTTTCTTTCATTGACTAAGGCGAATTTCTTCTCTGCTAAATAGCTACTCTTGCTCACCAAGTTAAGTGAATTAACGGAAGCCTTTAAAAATAACTTTTTTCTGGGACTGGTTCCTTCCTTTTTCTCCAGATCTTGTGACTTCCACCCACTTTCACAATAATTGATGTTAGCATTTCTTCTGTGGCTAAGAAGACCAGTTTGAAATTCAGAAACTTCACCCAGAGCAAATACCTGGGGCTCAAGGTGATCAACAATAATTAGACGTGTATGACCACTCCCCCATTTGATGGCCCATTTGGAGACTGGCTCATAATGATCCTAGGGAAGGCAGCACATGGGAAAAGTCATATTTCCAGAGCATTGCTGTCCAGTTATCTGCAGGCTCTTTTGAAAGAAATCACAGCACAGTGGAGTTTTCACCCCCATTTTCTGAAAGAATTGATGGATTCTCCAAAGTTCCATGTTTTGCAGATGTAGAATACCCCGTATTTGCCAGTCTGTCTTGTGTCAGCCACCTGGAGTTCACTCCAGGAATGCTAAAAATTTCCATCTGTGTGGCTGATTTTCAAACAGGTGGCAACAAAAGACACACTGGTTTCTTTTTTTTTAATTTAATTTATTTTATTTATAAGTATTTTACCTCATTGTTTATTTCTGTACAATGTGTGCTCTCTCCTCTGAGGTATAGTCCCTGTAAAATTCCCACTACCAGTTCACCCGTGCGCCATCACCATAGTCCAAGACACTGGTTTCTGAGAAGAGGTTGTATCTTCTTTTGGAAGAAGATACCCCCTGGGGATATTTTTTCCCAAGACCACCTGCCACTTAGAATAGACTCTACCACATAGACCTTTCTCTTTACCTAAGCCTTGTCAAGCATTTAGTACCTTGTGTGGGTTGTCAAAAGTTAACATCTATCTTTGTACAAGTCTTTGACCAGATGTTCTTGGGACGATTTATGCATCTGTTCCTTCATGCAGCAACTATATGTTAAATGTTCTATATCCTAGGGCATAAGGACAGGACAAGGAGCAAGAGGTAGACATAGTCCCTTTTTCAGAGTGCTTACCTTCTGGGGACGACAGAAGTTACACATGTGAATCTTGAATAAATAAAGCAGATCATTTCAGACAGTGTTAAGAGGTGACATGAGGCACTGCGATAGAGTAAATTGTGGGAGTTAGGGAGGAAAAGGAGTTTGGGGGCTCAGGCAGTGTTAGAAGGACCCAGCCAAGTGAAAACCAACAGTGTTGAAGGCAGAGGAAGTAGCAAGTACCAAGGGTGAAGTTCCTGGGCCAGGAATGAGATGAACGTGTGAGAAAGTGAAAGAAAACCAACATAGCCGCAGCGTGGTCATCATGGAGGGGGTGCGGTCAGGGAGGTGGGCTCTGTAGAGCCCTGTTGACCACAGTCTTCAGAGTCATGACTTATGCTAAGTGCAGTGAAGGGCATTGCCTGCAGGAGTGCAGTTTTTCTAGCATCCTATTGCCTGGAAAGAAGCCTTGATATGTAGAATCATAACTCTCATTAGAAAAAGGGAGCGTAGGGCCTCCCTGGTGGCGCAAGGGGTTAAGTCAGCACTGTGAGGCTGTCCGCAGTCACTGCAGCACGAGTTCGATCCCCGGCCAGGGAGCTGACCCTCAAGGTTGCCTGCTGATCTCCTCAGCAGTGTATTTCAGTACATCTGCCTGATCTGTTCCCTACTCTGTCTCTGGTGAATCCTCTCATCCCCCACACCTCTGGCCTGTACCCCAGTTCTTGTATGCATAAATAAATCTTTAAAAAAAATTTTAAAAAAAGGCAAACAAGATAAATAAACGTATGCAGTCCTCAGTCCCTGTGACCCTGAGGGCCATCTCCATTATCCTGACCATGGACTCCCAGTCTGCTCTTGACCACTTCAGTGAGGGGACTCACGCGCTCATCGTCAGCCCATCCATAAAGGTTACTTTTTTAAATTCAGCCAATAGCAGTGACCCTTGAATTTCCTCCTTCAATCCTGGTTCTTCCTTAGGAGCCATAGAGAAGGACTGTCCCCTGTGGGTGAGTGTCTGGAGATGGCAGTCACCCTTGGTATTGTCTCCTGGTTGAGTGCCCCTTCCCCCACATCAGTGTATCCTGTTCGCTCTTGCTCTCTCGTGAATGGTGATGTAATGGCACCCCTCTGGCTGGAGCCCTCAGAACGAGACCAGACCCACAGGTCCACCGTCAGGACTGACCACATTCCCTTCCTGTCCTCCCACGGGCCTCCCAAGCCAAAACTCGTACCTTCCCTTTCTCCCAGTTTTTCAAGTGTTCTGAGAAGAGCAGGGCTTTCCTAGGAGTCCTGTTGGTGGGCCCTTAGAAGCTCCTCTGTGATGCACAGCCCTGGGTTCACCCCACTTCTTCCCTAGCCCCTTGGCCAGCTACACAGTGGACTCCCAGGAAGCAGAGCAGTGCTGGGTGTGAGACGGGTGCCTTACCAGTGCCCATGTGTTCCCAACATAGGCCAAGGCATTGGTTCCCACTGAAATCTCTGTTTTCCCCTGGCAGGGGTAATATTTTAAACTGATTAAACTACACTATGGCTGGGTGTCAACTTTTTGAAAGAAAGGTGTTGAAAGACAGGAAGTATTGGAGGGACTGATACCACAAGAAGGCAGGAGGGAGGTGAAGCCCTGGGAACTGGAAGGCTGAGAACAAACTTGGCTTGGTTAGGAGCTTCCCATGTGCGCTTGAGACTTCGAGTTACTTCTGAGGTGCTCCAGTGCCAAGCTCAATGCGGGTCCTCTGTAGACTTGTTTGTCCTCAAAAGAATTCTGAGTGAGGACCATTTTACGTCCATTTTCCTCATGACAAAAGTGAGGCTAACAGAGGGTAAAAGAGTTGCCCAAAGTTGTGGAGCTGCCCCATGCCCTTGAAACAGGCCTGTTGACACCAGCAGCTTATGACGTGTCTGAAGTCGATCCAACTGAGGAGAAATTTTAGTCCAAGAGCCACGTGTGGCTGATAGCAAGATCAAGGGGTAGCGGCAAGGAAGTTGTGTGAAAAATTTGTGCCAATGAAAGCAAGTTACTTGTGATACATCTTCACATATTCCTCCTTCATCCCTGTTGCTCATGTAGAAAAGAAGACAAAACAAGACAGGGAGAGTTCATTCTGCTCTATGGTTTTCTCCCAATGAGGAGGAATATGTTATGTCAACATATGGTCTTCAAATCAAACATATTCAATTTCATTGACTTTGAGATTTTAAAAATTAATTGGACATTCAGATACACATTTGTTTCAATTCATGGTGCTTTAAGTGTCTTGTGATTCCTTCGACTGTGGATCTGCTAAGCTCGTTGGATAATTTTCTTAGGAAAAAAGGCAGATAAGTATGAACGCAGCTTTGCATCTGAGAATGTCTGTACACTGAGGTTTGGAAACTCAGACATGTAACAGCAAGAAATGATGCTTGGATGTGCTTGAGACTAGATGTGAAAGAATTTTTATATCTAAATAATAGAGAATATGGCTGGTAGAACAAGTAAGGAAAAACATACTTTTTAAATATGTTATCTGGGAAAAGTCAGTTTGGACTCGTATTTAAAAGCCCTGAACATTTAATGTATTTTTAGTCTCTGCATGTGATTTTTGTGATAAACTCTGCCTCTTAGAAATACATAATTTTCTAAGATTTTCATGGATTTTAGCTAGCACCAAAAATAACAAATTGATAAGAAATTTGTCCCCTCAACCTTGTTGTGACATAGTTGATGATGTAAAGCATATAAACCTTCTGTTTCCACTTTTATTAAGGTTTAATGTTAAAAGCATGGAAGGATAGTTGGTATAGCAGTTCTGATTGAAAGGCCTATTGAGGTTAGCTCCAACCAGGTAGCTAACCCACATGATGCAGCAGACCTCACCTGTCTCTCCCTCTGCTCCCCTCAGCAGTGTACTTAGTTAATCTACCTGTTCTGCTCCCACTCTGTCTCTGGTGAATCCTTTCACCCCCCACACCTCTGGCTTACACCCCAGTTTTTCTATGCAAAAATGGGGGGCCTGCTGATTGATCCACTTCACATGATGTTGTATAAACTGGGCTCCAAAGAACAGAGAAACATCTCCTCAGATCTCCAAAACATGTATTCTTCCATCTGATGCAGCAAAAGACTAATATTTATGACCAGAACATCTTTAACTACCATAAAAATGCACATGCTATAAAATATCTAGATGAGGAGTTTACAAAATAAAGCAATTCTTTTAAAAAAAATTTGTTAAAAGTGAGTTTGTCTTATTAAAAAAATGGGAAGTGAAAAGCACAATTAGGGCCTCCCCGGTGGCGCAGCGGTTGAGTGCTGGGTTGCGAAGCTGCCCGCGGCCTCTGCGGCGCCGGTTCGATCCCCGGCTGCTCCCCGGCCACCACAGGAGGGTCCCACATGGCGCGCAGACCTCTCCTGCCGCCCGCTGCTCCCCTCAGCAGTGTACTTGGGTCCTTCTGCCTGCTCTGCTCCCTGCTCCGGCTCTGGTGAATTCTCTCACCCTCTGCGCTTCTGACTGTACCCAGTGCATGTATAAACAAAACAAACAAACAAACAAATAAATAAATAAATAAAGCACTCCTCTATAAAAAAAAAAAAAAAAAAAAAAAAAAGAAAAGCACAATTACCCCACCACCAAAACACAAGTGCTGTATTTCTTTCTAGTGTTTTTTCCCTGAGGCCTATGTTTTGTGTGACCATAATCAGAACGGAAGAACGGTTTCTAGCCACTGCCTTTTTCTCCAGCTGTACCGTATAGATTGCCACCATTTGGAATGGACCACACAACTTAACCCATGAAAGCAGAACTGCCCTCTGTCTACAAAGAGGCTAGCTCTGCCTTTAACTCATTAACCCTTCGCTGCTGCTTCTGAGAGTACAAGTCAATGTTATGTAAGATGGGAGCAGAGGTGAGAAAATAGTTAAAAACTCGAATGTGTCAGAAATAACGTGAGGCCTGGAACATAATGGAGCTTCAATACAATACATCTTTGCCCCTTCTCATTCCTGGAATGCTTCTTTATTTAGTCATAACTCTGATGGCTTCCTGACTTTCTAAAAGGTTAATAGCATGTGGATGGAATTGAGGAAGTCAGGAATGGGTCAGTTTTAGAGGGAGCGGAAACTTGGGGGGAGGGGCTCATAGACTCCCCACCCAGGTTTTGGTTTATTTTTATTGGATTCTAAGAAATATATCTTATTTGGATAACATATGGATAGTCAGAGAAATCTCTTCTTGATAGAAACGAGGTGAAGGAAATCTGCAGCATGGAAGGATGAGAAACCGGAAGTCATGAGATAGGCTCTTGGGGGGAGGGGGGTGGCGGGAGAACTGGAACACAGGGACAAGGAAAAACTGAGACAGACAGACTGCCTCGTACCTAGTGTGGCCTCACACGGATGTCCTCCTCAGATGTCTCCATCCTGTCATGCGGAGAAGTAGTTTCCAGGCCCATCACCCTAATCTGAGGCAGAAGTAGGAGTGTATATTAGGAAGTGGGTGTTGTTACTAGTTTCAGACCATCAGTGCCTGTCCCAGAGCCCCCCCCACTTCTCACTGAAAGCAAGTCTCTTTTCTTTAGTCTTCCAGTGTTTAATGAGCTCTGTCTTATCATTCAAAATTGACCTCTCTTTGTCATCATTTCATAAAAGAAACTCAAGTAATAGAATCAGAATCCTAGTATCTCGTAGTTGAAGATTCCTCAGAGTCCGGGGTCATCTACAAAAGTCCAGGTGCTTGGATGGCAGTGATGCTGGGGCCCTCGCTTCCCAGAGCGTGGTCTGGGAGTAGAAGCAGCACCCTCGGATCACAGGGGAGCTTGATAGAAAGGCTTGCCCCAGACTCCATGACTAAATAGCAGATCTGGCCCTAGAACCTGCCCTTTAATAAGCTCTCCAGGTGCTTCATTTAGGCATATTCAACTTTGAGAAGTACTGACCTCTCATGGTCAAAACCAAGCAGTGGTTTCCTGAGATGGTTCTCAAGGTTTGCCATGGGAAATGCTCATCTGCGGGCCTCAAGACTGAGGGAACTTCATCTGAATAGCCGCTTCCCAGAGCTCCTCTCCTGCGGCTTTCTGCCTGCCAGTCACACAAGAGAGCCTCCGCCGGTTCTTCAGATGTGGTGTTTTTTCACATGGGATGACTTTCCTTTTCTCCTCTCACCTCCCACATCACTTCCTCAGGGAGGTGATGTTTTCCTGTCTCCCTAGGCCAGTGCTGGCCTATATGTAACTTAAAATATAAAGCAAGCCATTTATATAACAAAGTTTTTCTGGTGGCCACATTAAAAGATATGAAGAAACGAACGAGATTAATTTTATGAAAACAGTTATTTCCACATGGACCACCAGGCACATTTTAATCCCTTAGTAGCTACAGGTATCTGGTGTCCATTTTAGACGGTGCCTACATTATGTCAACACCCCACCTCCAGCCCGCTAGATTATTTCCCAGCTCTCTGTATTTTTCCCCCTTTTTAAGTATCTGTGCTTTGAAAATTGTTAGATCTGATGTGGACTTAATATCAGTTTTGTCTCATAGACTAAAATCTCTTTGGGGTAATTTTTTTCCTTCTGATACATGCCCTGCCTGGCACAGGTACTGAGCGTGGACGGACAAGTGACTGTGAAGAGGGGAAAGGAAGTTTTACTTCTTTGGGGTTTTATTTATTTATTTATTTTTTTAGATTTTCAAAATTATTTATTTATTTATTTATTTATTTATTTATTTATACAAGCACTGGGTACAGTCAGAAGCGCAGAGGGTGAGAGAATTCACCAGAGCCAGAGCGGGGAGCAGAGCAGGCAGAAGGACCGAAGTACACTGCTGAGGGGAGCAGCGGGCGGCAGGAGAGGTCTGCGCACCATGTGGGACCCTCCTCTGGTGGCCGGGGAGCAGCCAGGGATCGAACCGGCGCCGCAGAGGCTGTGGGCAGCTTCGCAACCCAGCACTCAACCGCTGTGCCACCGGGGAGGCCCACTTCTTTGGGTTTTATATTGTGGTTGAGGGATGGGACATCTGGAATTGTGCTTCCCTTCAGTGGATTGACACCTTGGTCCTTCAGTCATCTGCTCTTTTATCTACTTCATCCATCTCTTTCTCTTTATGGGGTCATTACCCTTTTCATGTGAACAAGCTTAAGAGGGACTGAGGGAAAATTCAAGCACTCTATCTCCTGTCTTAAAAACAAGCAAACAGAATCTACACCCCAGCAGCTGCCACCCAGCTTCTGTCCCCCCTACTCACATTTCGGCCCAGCCTGATTCAAAGAGTTAAGGAAGCTCCCATCTCTAGGCCCCCACCTCTCATTCACCTGTGAGTATCCCTAGTGTGATGTCACCTCTCAAGGGCAGGCCATGACTGCCACGCTCACAAGTCCACAGACACTTTGACATACTCAACTCCGTCAGCCTCCTCTTATTATTTGAGATTAGCAGCCACTCCTTTCTGAAAAGTTCTCCCGTCTGGGCCTTGCGACACCAGCTCTCTCCTCATTTCTCTCCTAAGACTCTGACATCTTGGTCTCTGATGCAACCCTTCTCCTCTGCTTGACCTTGAAATAACCAGGTGGGACTTGAGTATTCATTTGAACACTCTCTCCTTTCAGTCTCTCTGGGTTGACATCTATCCATTCTTATGCCCTCACTGTCCCCCTTTTGTGCCCCCCGCTTGCAGCCACTGCTCCCTCAGCACACCAGCCTCTGCGTCACGGCCCACTCAATGTCTATATCTCAGGGGATTCTGAAGAGGAATCCTCACCCCAACATGTTCCTCCTCAGACTCTCCTTGGCCCTCAGTTTACTGAAACATCTACTGAGCGACTGAAGCTGGGATTCTCTCTCTCCCTTGTGCTCCACATCAGTCTGAGTCTTCTGTGCTCACGGCCCATCCCCAGCGGTCCCCTTCTCTCCAGTCTCAGCAGCCACCAGCTAGGCCGGGTGGCCTTCGTGTCATCTGAGTACTAGCCATGAATTTGCCTCACTTCCTTCCTCAGCTCTAGCCTTGCTCGGCTATATTTCCACCAGAGTCTGTAGGAGGATGTATTTTATTTTTACTTTTATTATTTTATTTCATATATTTTTACATCATTTTCATTTTTGCACAATGTACGCATTTTCATCTTGGTTATATTCCCCATACAATTCCCACCCCCCTTATTTTGACCCTAATCCCTCTTCCCCTCCCGCCTTCCCATAGTGTGTTTCTGGGGTATGGGCCAGAGTTGCGGGAGGGTGAAGAGGATTCACCAGAAACAGAGCGGGGAGCAGAACAGGCTGACGGACCAAAAGCACTGCTGAGGGGAGCAGCGGGCAAGGCAGGAGAGGTCTGCGCGCCATGTGGGAATCTCCGTGGCCGGCCAGGAATCGAACCACGCTGCAGAGGCTGCGGACAGCTTCACAGTGCTGCGCTCAACCAACTGTGGCACCGGGAGGTCCAAGGAGGATGTATTTTTTTTTTTAAGATTTATTTATTTATTTATGCATACCAGAGCTATGGTACAGGCCAGAGATGCGGGGGGTGAGAGGATTCACCAGAGACAGAGCGGGGACCAGAACAGGCAGACTGACTGAAACACACTGCTGAGGAGAGCAGCGGGAGAGCCAGGAGAGGTCTGCTGTACCATGTGGGTTGCTCCCTGGCCGGCCAGGGATCAAACTCGTATTGCAGAGGCTGCTGATTTGTTTCATAGTGTGGTGCTTAACCCCTTGCACCACTAGGGAGGCCCCGAGGATGTATTTTAAATGAAAAATCAGATCGTTGCATTTCTCTGCAAAATGCTCCCCCTCCCCTCCCCACCCACCCACACACTATTTCAATTAAAATATAAACAAAACTGTTGTGGCCATAAAACCCTCAAATGGTTGAGCCCTGACAAGCTCCCCAACTTCCTCTTTGATCCCTTTAGCCCTACTTCTCTCTGCCCTAGAATAGGCCAGATTCTCTCCTGCTGGAGGCATGGAGAATGCACTTCCCACAAAATCTTCTTTTCTCTTTCCCCCCAGATCCTCACATACTGGCTTTATTCCCCAGATCCTAGCTTCCTGTCACCTTCATGATGTGAGTTTTCGACTGTTCTCTAACCGCATCTCATTGTTCCCTGCAAAGCCCTGTGTGTTCTGTAATTTCGTATCATCCTAGACTTGCTCTCCTGTGTGGTCCCTCTTCTCTCCCCACCTCTCCCCAAACCCCTCGCAGGGATTTTGCTAATTTCACCCACCTCCGCACACCTAGAACCATGTGCACAGAAAACATTACAACAAATGTCTGTTGAATGAATGTACCTATACAGTGTTTTAGCTTTCAGCCCATTACCTTAATATGTCTGAATAAGCTTTATATTTTTCCTACACCTCTTGCTTACATTCAAAAGAGGTTGCATCTTTAATCCATGGGAGGAATTAACAATCGAAACAACAAATTCTTAGTGATAAGATGATGCCATGTTTTGGCTAATGCCACTAAAGATAAACAAAGTCAGAAAGTTCTTCCTCTCTCCTGCTTCTAAGAAAATGTGTTATTAA
Organism: Talpa occidentalis; assembly: GCF_014898055.3. NCBI lineage: Eukaryota > Metazoa > Chordata > Mammalia > Eulipotyphla > Talpidae > Talpa > Talpa occidentalis. Next base: position 82,291,593 of record NW_023601322.1, on the reverse strand, counting down.
ATCCCATTTTCCAGGACTCCCTGGTGATGCAAGGGATAAAGTCACAGCACTATGGAGCTATCCGCAGCCACTGCAGCATGAGTTTGATCCCGGGCCAGGGTGCAGCAGACCTCTCCTGACTCACCTGCTGCTCCCCTCAGCAGTGTCTGTGGTCTGTCTGCCTGTTCTGCTCCCCACTGTGTCTCTAGTGAATCCTCTCACCCCATGCACCTCTGGCCTGCACTCCAGCTCTTGTGTGGATAAATAAATAAATCTTTATGAAAAAATCAAAACATTTTCCTAACTTTGTGGTCACACAATAGCATCCAAATCAGTGATTACCCAAACCAAGCAGAGAGCATAGTTTGGGATTTAGGTTAAAAGGAATTTGAAATGAAATGGGCCTCCCTGGTGGCACAGCGGTTGAGCGCTGGGTTGCGAAGCTGCCCGCAGCCTCTGCAGCGCAGGTTCGATCCCCGGCTGATCCCTGGCCACCAGAGGAGGGTCCCACATGGCGCGCAGACCTCTCCTGCCGCCCGCTGCTCCCCTCAGCAGTGTACTTCGGTCCTTCTGCCTGCTCTGCTCTCCGCTCTGGCTCTGGTGAATTCTCTCACCCTCCCGCGCTTCTGACTGTACCCACTGCTTGCACAAATAAATAAATAAATAAATAAATAAATAAATAAATAAATAAAAGGAATCTGAAATGAGTACAGCCAGGTCTTGCCACTGGTTTCTGGAATCCCATTGATTCCATGTGGTCCAAATGGAGAAATAGCGAATTATTTAGGGAAATAAGTTTAGGGAATATGTTTTATTTTGTAATGTGGTCCTGTGATGTTTTGTATAAAAAAAAAAAAAAAAAGCTGGAATAGCGGAACTGGGTTCCTGGTTGAGCAGTCAGTAGCTGTTTAATTTTCAACCCAACACTTAAAACTCCCAGGTTCTTATTATTCTCAGGGAGGCTGAATAAGAGCTGCTCAGCCATCCTGCAGAGTTGTTGTGAAAACCTCCAACGAAATCATCTTACACAAACGTGATGTACTAGCAACTTTATTTTTTATTGTATTATTTTTATTGAAGTATCATTGGTTCACCACACTCTACAGGATGCAGAACTATGGTTCACACCTCTTCAGATGCCTGTTATCAACACACCACACCCACCACCAAGGCCCCCAGATCTCCCCACAGCCCGTTGGGCCCCCTTCTATTTGCTCCTCATCCTCCCCCTTTGTAATAGCAATTTTAAAATGATAAATGAGGGAATTTTAGGACGTTTCCAGTGAGGAAATATCACTTTGAGGCAATCTTAGACTGCATGCAAGTCTTTTCCTCACTGTTTCTAATAGTGCCGGTGACGTATGCACTGAGCTGAGCCAGGGAGGAGAGAGGGTGAGCTCCTCCTTTACCCCGGGAGGAACTTGTCTGCACTTTGCTGTTTTCAGCTGCACCTGCCCTGGTCTCTCTCATCCTTGTAACTGAGAACGCATGTAGGCGGACCCCCTGAGCCCGCCAAGAGGAAGAGAAAGCTGCAATCCAGCTCCAATTCTTCCTTCCATTTCTCCCTCGAGGCCTTCAAATGCGTCCCTCTCAAACCAAGACCAGGTTTCTCAGACTCATCACTTTGTTTCTCATGGAAAACAGAATTCATTCAACTTTTTGCCAAAAAAACCAGTAGGGAAACACATTTTCAAACTTTTTTGTATTACTTTTTGTTGAAGTCGTGTCAGTTGGTAACACTGTGTGTGATTTAGGGGTATAGGATCACACCCCTTTAGATGCACACTGGAGCCAGCACCTCCCATATATGCAGTCAGGGCACTTTCTTGTACCCTAAAGAAATACCCCTTTCATTTCTCTTCTGGATGTCTAAAGACAGATTTCTAATGTGGATACATAGCTGTCTACTTTGGTATTTTCTGAAACAATGGATTGTGATGAACAGCAGAGAGTGGAGGGTAGGGGTTTTCTAGTCCAACCCCATCTGCCTTGTGTCTCTTAGGAAGGAGCAGTAACTTGGTGCTCTTTGTCCCCGACAAGTAGATCGCTACTGTAAAACATCGCCACCTTCAGTTCAAACGGGTGATTGTTTTTCTGCACTTTTCCAGAAACCACACAGAGCTAGCTCTCCCCTTTTCTGCCCTTCTCTGCTTGACAACATTCTCACTGTCCCTTGATGTGTATCTCTCTCTTTCTCTCTGCATTTCTGCACAGAGAGGGAGAGAAAGGAAACCGGGTAATGGGTCTGGAGTGTATACAAGACTTAATCCACTTAGGGGGCTTTGCTAATGTCACCGTGAAGGTCAGCATACTTTTTAGATGACAGAATAAGTCTGAAACCATGTACTTCCTTCAGATCTACCAATTGCTGTTCTGTGTGACCTGTGCTTTTGAAGCCCAAAGGTTTAAAGTTGTCAAAATATTGAGTCTGATTTCATGATCGAACGTGCTTCTTTGGTGAAGAGGTGTCTTTTCTCTCCAAGGGAGTAAGGTGGTGAGTATTTCTAGGGGTTTTTGCAGAACAAAACAGTGGCCCAGCTAGAGTGCAGAGTTATATGCACAGGACTCATCCATTCTGGGCAGAGCTGGTGGTAATGAGACATGATTCTGATACTTGCAACAGCTGCTTGGTATCAGTAGCCACTTAAAGTCAAAGTTTAGGAGCAGATCAATGAATCTTTTCACAAGAATTTTATTGTGTAAATGCCAATAAATCATGGTTCAATTTTTTATAATAATAATGTCCTCTGTACTGCTTCAACCTCACAATCCTCTTAATAGAGGGTCTGTGGCATTAGTGAAAGGGTTGAGCAAGCAACCACATGGGAATGTTCCAGAAATATGCATTTCCTGCACAGGTTCACTCTTTCAAACAGAATGGTCCAACATAGTTTCTCCTATTCCAGGATTTACGCAACCCTTTGTGGATCAGGTTGTAGTCTAGCACCCAGTAAATAGTCCTCACTCAGATGCCATACCTTTCTTCCTATTGTCAAAGACCGTATAAGCCACCTGTCACCACTTCTTCAGAACCTGAGGTGTTGTCATTACAAGTTTCGTCTTTTTTTTTTTAAAGAATTATTTATTTATGTGTACAAGAACAGGGGTACAGGCCAGAGGTGCGGGTGATGAGAAGATTCACCAGAGACAGTGGGGAAGAGAACAGGCAGACTGCTGAGGGGAACACACTGTTAAGGGGACTAGCAGGCAAGACAGGAGAGGTCTGCTGAACCATGTAGGTAACTCCCTGACCAGGGATCGAACTCGTGCTGCAGTGGCTGCGGTCAGCTTCATAGGTTGCATCTTAACCCCTTACGCCACCAGGGAGGCCCCACAAGTTACATTTTGTATGAGATTAAAGAAACTTGTGACTCTAGCATAGATGCTCCTAATCTTTCTTAGTCTTCCTCCCGTAGGAAGTGGAAGGAAATGAATTTTTGGAGAACAGAAAGTGTATCTTTGAAGTTGCAAGAGCAACAGCTACATGGGTTGTATTGTTATGAACATTTAAAATATTATAACTAAAGTTGACCATTTAGTTTCTCATAAAAAATAGAATACATTGACCTTTTCAAAGTAAACATTAGAGAACACTATTCTATCATAAAGACATACCCCTTATCTTTCTCTTCATAAAGTCTAATTTTCCAATTTGGATATGTAACTCCATATTTGGAAGTAAAATAAATAGGCAATTTGGGAGTCAGCACTGACGTTCAGCCTTGAAAACTGGATCCACCGTTGCAACTGCAAACTCTCATTATCTTCCTAAGAAAATACTAATTTATCAGTCTAAGAGCCAAAGAGTTGTTCTGTGTCAGCAATCAGCGTAGCCTCATAATTATGAATTTGTGAGGATCTGTTGAAAGACGTGGATCCAGAAGTATTCTAGTGTTTCAAAGTGAGTCACTCAGAATAAAGAGCCCTGTTATTTGTAGACTTTCCATAGAGTCATAAAAATTTAGAGGTGGATCAGGTCTTAGCAATCATGTTGTCTAACCCCTTTATTTTGCACATGAAGAAATCGAGTCTTTTCTTGGGGAATGTATGAAAATATTCCAATACCCAGCACATCTTCTAAATGTCAAAACACATTCCAGAGCTTACTAACACTATCTTTGAAATACTTAACACAGCGCGCCCAAAATATGGCTAGAATGACTGATTGTGATCAGGCTCATCTTGTTAACTGTACTGTGCATCTTTGGGCTGCATATTCCCTCCTTCTTGCCTTCCTTATTCCCTTTTTTCTTCCTGTTTCCCTCCCTCCTTCATTTTCATTCATTCATTTAAAGATTTAACCCCTGAGTCCCAATAGTGTGTAATGCTGTGCTAGAGAGAGTGCTGGTTATACATGCAAGTAGGTTCAAGAGCAATCTTTGCTCTGCAAGATGAGGGGGAAACAGATGCATGAGCCACTACTTGCAACAGAACTTTGTAGTTGCTGCAGTCATTGTACTGACAAGGAAAAGCTTTTTCCTGGGGAGAATCAAGCAACAGCTATTTCCTGGGAGACACAGAGCAAGTACCCCAATCAAGTTACACATGAGGGGAATCTTGCTGATGAGTCTGTATCTGAGACAGAGAAGGCAGCAGGAAGATGTTCCAGAAGGGGAACTCCCCCAAAGGTGGCATCAGTGAATGCAGCACATGGTGTGTACAGAAAGGGTGCATTTAGCAGTGGAGGTGCTGGGAAAAATTAGTGATGTAGGGATGATGGGTGCTGAGATGAGAAGATGAATTAGCTAATGAGTAAAAAGAACAACTATGTAGTGTCCTAAAGAATGTACCTGCTCTCCTGAAAGCCAGGGTTTACCAGACCTTAATGATTCAAGTATTGTTTCCACAATATGACTATATCTGAGGTGAAGCTTCTTCTGTTGGCTTTCCTCTCTGTTACTTTTGTTTTTCCTTTATACCACATGTACTCTTTATTTAACAGAGTTTTCTAAAATTGGTCACTTTTTTGGGGGTACAGGCCAGAGGTACGGGGTGATGAGAGGATCCACCAGAGACAGAGTGGGGAACAGAACAGGTAGACTGACTGAAATACACTGCTGCGGGGAGCAGCGGGCAAGACAAGAGAGGTCTGCTGTGCCATGTGGTCAGCTCCCTTGCAGGCCAGGGATCAAACTTGGGCTGCAGAGGCTGTGGATAGCTTCACAGTGCTGTGCTTAACACCTTGCGCCTCCAGGGAGGCCCAAAGCTGGTCCCTTTTAATCATATTTGCTTTTAAGAGTAACATTATGTCAGTGCTGTAAATACAAAACCAGTGCCACTGGCAATAAATTGAAGATCACTTTAAAATGAATGTAATGGGAACAGAGCATTCCTATTGACTCTTTCTGCTTCTGAAAATCTCTGTGCCTACTGCCTGCAGTTTCTGTATTTTCAAGGAAGACTACATTCTGGGAATGAGTTAAATTCATCATAGAACCAAACCTGACACCCTTAAATTAATCAGAAGGATGGGGGAGAGTTGTAAGATGTGCAAGTGCCTGTCACCCCCCAGTCAGGGTGTTCAGCGCAGTTCTCAGATTCTGCAGGGATATGCATTCGACTGGGGGTGGGTGGGATGTGAGGGACATTATTTCAGACAAGCGTGGGTTTTGAGGTTTTGAGGTTTCAGGTTTTGAGCTAAGAAGTGACAAAATTAGCCCTATATGAAGAGGAGTCATACAGGACTGGAAAGAGAGACCCAAAGGAAGCAGGAAGAACTTTACAGAGACTTTGGGAGGGTCCCCGGGTGGTGCAGTCAGTGTAGTAGGATGAACAGAAAAAAACAGATTAGAAAGGGCTTTAGGATGTGATCACAGCAGGACTTGGTCCCTGAGGGATGAGAGGCAGCGGGGTTGGGGGTCAAGGAAAGAGAAAGGTCAACAGTGGATTGCTCGGGAGACTGCATCAGTGGTCATATGCTTCAGGTCGGGTGCACAAGGTCTACATTTAGGGGAGACAGAGGAGAGAGAGAATTTGTGTTGTGCATGTGTGTACATGTGTGTGCTGGATAAGGAATGAGAATGCAGAAGTGGAAGAACTAGGCCCGGGGTGAGCAATAAGCCCCTGGATTGGAACATGCTGCCTGTCACAAATAGATGAACATCCCAGGCTCCCATAAATGCTTGTTGTATAAATAGCTAAGTGTGGATAGTCAGCTGGCAATTGAAAATACCTTGCTGGAGATCAGAGGCATTCCAAATGTCAGCTACACGAGAAGAGATAATTGTGGCCTATAAATCAGCCTCAAATCAATTTCCATTTATGTGTGACCATTTTAGAAAATTTGTGACATAGTCAGATAGACAGGTTTAAGGTGTATTAGACATGTTTACTTACGTAAGATGTTAAAAATGAATCCAATCAACTCGAAGGTCATTAACAACCTACGTATGGAAAGCAATTTGCTGGGTGCTTTGAAGACTACAGAGATCAATTAGACACAGACCCTATTCTCACAAAGCTTTAAAGATCTAAAAATAAGATAAAATTTTCAGGGATTTGAAGTTTAACGTGGGAAGTGTTTATTCATGATTTTGTGAAAATAAATTTAACCTATTCCTAGTCATGATAGTCTGAACATTGTTTCCACATATTAGAAGAAATGTATTGGGGCGTTCGGGTAGAAAAATACTACAGGTGAAATTTTTGCTAGACTTTTACAATAAGAAATGAAAATCTTACTAGTCCTTCCCTAAAAACCCCATTTGCCCAGCTTAAGAGAAATAAACTAAGTTATATCTTTTATCTTATGCATAAAATTGCCCTTCTTCTGAGGTAGGTATATGATATATAGTAACATATATTGAAATATACTGCGGTAGTATATTGGAGCACTCTCATGAAAACCTATTCAATAATCCATTTTTCATGACTAGGATTTTTTCCCTAGCAGTCAACACACAGATTTCGCTCGCAGCCTAAAAAAGAGTCGTAGGTTTGATAAGGGGAAGGACACCACGCCTACTGTTGACGCCCCTTCTTCAATTTCTAGAACCTTCTGTGAAAAAAAAAATGAAAGTGTTTTCGTAAGACTCAGACAGAATTCATTTCCATAGAGCGTTTTTAACAGCTCCTGTCAGAACAAAACAGCTGGGACACATATGGTATCCATTTCCCTGTATCACTTGGAAAAAATTTCACATGTAAATAAAGCCAACATAAAAGAGTAGCCCTTTGAACCTTCAACCTTATACAATACATAAATATATGGCCACAATGCACTCATTGTGTAGGCCTACTAGGTTATGTGGCTTTAAATTTTTTATTACATCCTGAGATGCACATTTTCAAGAAATTGCAAAGAAATGAAGGTACTTAGCAAAATAAGAGCAAATCAACACCTAATAATAAGTAGATATCTCAAAAATGACAATGACAAGGGGTATTTTATATATATTTTTCCCACTAGTTAAAGCTTTTCAGAAAATGAATGAATAAAATTAAAGGTGTATTTATTTACCTTTTCAAATTTTATGTCCATGATCTCTGGTATTTTAAATAAGTAACCATGTGTTCTTGAAAGGGAGCGAGAAAGGCTTGGCAGAAATTTCTGGCAGTCATTACTTTTTCATAACTTTACATTTTTAGGGGAAAAAAGGACATATATAGAGTAGGAAAACTATCAAATGCATAATAGACCAACTGGAATTAGCCTTTGCCTTTACATATTTACATTTCATAAATAATTTTAGAAACTCTACTTCTTATTGGTGATTATCACTCCTCTGAGTTTATTAACAAAACTTTGTCCCTGTGAAATTAAACTGTAAATCCCTCGGAAGGATGCACATTGGACATTTACAAAGAGGTTTAATGAGTTGTGCAAAATGAGATTCCAAGTCAAATACTAGAATTTGTTAATTGTCTGCTCTGTGCCAAGAACTGTGTACAATCAAGAATCAGAGCCAGTGACAGGGAACAGATGCAGCAACTTAAAAGCACCTAGACACTTCCCTTCTGGAACATTCCCTGATAATACCTGTTCCCTACTTCACAGAATCCATGCTTCCCTCCATAGCTCATACTGTTTTCTTAGATTCCAAAATGCCAGACAGTCCATTGCCACAATTGTCCATTGTGGGGAATGAACTCACTACCAGTTGTATGGATTTGAACTCATGACATTCGCTTTTAGTCCTTGCCTTGGTTCCAGAACTTCTTGGAATCCTTTGAGGACACACCCTCACTGAAGAAAAAATGACCAGGGATCTACATTTGGGGAACTTCTCATAACTCATAACTCCTTTGCCACTTTAACCCCAAGAACTAGTGGAGGCTAGGGACTATGGAGGAAGTCAGACCTGGGGGCACCCCATCTCAAGTTCTTTCATTATTTGTGCCCGGTAGTGGCAAGGAACAGGCACATGCCTATGCTTTGGGGTTAAATACTCCCACTTGCTGTCATTTCAGAAGAGGGGAGCCAGGCAGGAGTCCCTACTTGGAAGGCATGTCCTGAAACCTTACCTCTTTGAGGGGGACTGTGGAAACCAAGTCGAAGGGAAGTAGGAACCCATAAATCAGTGTTCTGCCACCTCCTTAAGGTGCTGGGTCACTTGTGGACTGATCCCGGGAGTGTCTAGAGAGGAAGCAGAGTCGTCATGGCGGAGGGGACTTGTGCCCTCACTAAGAGGAGGCTGGGCAACCTTTCATGGGCAGCTCACAGGCGGGGCACCTCAGATGTGTCCTCCAGATCTGTTAGCTCTAGATGTTTCTTGCCGGTTCACTTACCAGACACTTACTCAGATGTCCACCTCACAGCCTTTATCCAGGCCCAGGTGGAGGAAAAGAGTCAGCCGAGCTCACCCACCCTTTGCAACTTCCTTTGCTCCTGAATTTCCAGCCCAGGAGGGCAGCTTTGAATTTGAAAGAGCATGTTCGCAAAGGACGCATCAGTGCAGTTTGTGGCAGCATTGCAGGCCAGAGCTCTGTGAGGTGCCCCTCAACAGTGACTGAAAACATGTTCAGTCTGGGCTGGAATGCACTCAGCCCTGCTTCTCTCCCATGTCTCATCTGCCTCTCACACACTTTCCCTCCTGTTCTTTCCCTGATCCATCTGATGAATCACCTAGCAAACCCCCCACTAGATCCTGTTTGCCCAATATTAAATAATGTGCTCCCCCCTTTGTATGGGAATGCTTAAGCTTTTTTTTTGGGGGGGTCATGCATGCATGCATGTACACATGTGTACCTGTGTGCTCACACATCATGTATTTTCCCTGAATTAGTCTGGATGTTCGTTTAACACAGAAGGTCCTACCCTCCAGTTCTGTTTTTCAGGGCAGTGACAAGTGTCAAAATACTGCCAGGTACTGTGAGGTATAACACACTGGAGGTGTGAAGTTGTACTCTGCAAGGCATACAGTTATGAAATGATGACAAATTAAAAAAATATTAGTACTGTCAGGGAGATGTAACTCTCCAGGGAATAGACCCAATTGTCTGTCTGGGTTTGTTCCTTGAACTCTGTGCTTTTTAGTGGTAGTACCACTTCAATCCATTTGGAGCCAGTCTTCCATAACTTTGATGTATCCATTGGTGTTTTCCAATGGTAAGTTTGAACTATGTGTTTTATGATTGATATTCTCTTGAAGTCATCCATCGCACCCAGGTTAACTTTGAGCGTAACTTCAGTGGACAGTGTTGCCTGTGTGGCCAAGATGTGTTCAGTGATTCAGTAATCTCCTCGTCTTTTAATTTTTTTAAAAACAGTTTCTGGCTCTAGCTGGAATTGTGGCGTCTCCACACTCATTGCAAATGCTCAGAAGCCCACGGGGATCGCCGATGTGTACAGTAAGTTCCGCCCCGTCAAGCGAGTTTCCCCACTGAAGCATCAGCCCGAGACTCTGGAAAGCAATGAAAGCGATAATCCAAAGAACCAGAAGGTGGACTACCAGAAAGGGGATGATTCTGACCCAGGCCCCCAACCTGAGGAGCTCAGCTCCGGGGAGGGAGAGGGCGGCCCCCAAAGTCAGAGCAGCGAACCCAGCACGTTGTTGGGCGAGCTGGAACACTATGATCTGGACATGGATGAGATTCTGGATGTGCCTTACATTAAATCCAGCCAACAACTTGCCTCCCTTACCAAGGTGACTTCAGAAAAAAGAATTTTGGGTTTATGCACAACCATCAATGGCCTTTCAGGCAAAACCTGCTCTACAGGAAGCGCTGAAAACTCGCCGTCCAACACGACACCATTTTGTGTTCTCTCTCCCGTGAAAAGCCCTCACTTGAGAAAAGCATCCTCTGTCTTCCGAGACCAGCCAAAGCTCTCCACTGAGGAATGCGAGAGCTCGACTCCGGTGGTTAAGTGTTGCTCTGCCTATGAGTCTGAAAGCCAGAGTAAGGACTTCCTCAGCAAGACCCTCAGTGAGGCTCACAGTCGAAGAGGCGAGAAGGGGCTGCCAGATTGCCAGCTCAGGGCCTTCCAGCTGCCACCCGCGGCAACAGAACCCAAAGTGGAAGAGCAGATGGGGGCCATGAACTGGACCAACTCCCAAGGCCCAGAAGAAAGGAGTGAGTATCTAAAAAAGGCGAAAAGCATCTTGAACATCGTCAAAGAAGGACAAATCTCTCTCCTGGTAAGTAGGATCGAATTTGAGATACCTTGTCCTCGTGTGAAGACTCTGGTTATCTGAGCTCTGCTGGTTAGTGACAGAATGCTGTAGACTCGTGTCTCTTCTCACTTAATCTTTACTTATGGCTTTAGCTGGGAGATGTGACTTTGAGTTTTAAAATCAAAAGTTAGGTTAGTACAGGGAAAACCAAATAGCTATGGAGGGAGTATTATTTCACTTTAACTTTGCATAAATTCAACCAGAATAAGGACCCTGTATTTAAAACAAAATCAAACAAAGCAAGCCCAGCACTTTCTACAACTTGAATCTTAATGTCTTTCCTTTTTGCTTTTCAAATGGTTCCCAAACCTCTCACTAGTTATTTGTGGGAATGTCAGCTACTTGCTGATGGTGGACCTGCCAGATACATGAACAGAGGGTCTTCTGTTTTATCCTGATCATTATTCAGAAGCCTTGGATTAGGGTGTTTGAATGCATTTGCAGAGAAAAGCTTACTCTAGAGCTTGATTGCCCTCAGGCCCTCATGGGGTTTTTAGTTCCAGCTTGCATGTCTAGGGAGTGTGAAGAAGCTTTTCCAAAGACTCTAGACGCAGAGTAAGATGATGTAAGAAAAGTCTGTTCTGCTTAGGCTCAGAAATCACACTCCATCTGCCTGCATTGTTCTTTTCTGGCTTCCAGACTTGGATGAAACAGTAGCACGGCTGGGTTGATACGATGATGTTAATTAAAGTCTCATTCAAGAAAATCATCACATCTTGACAGTGTGAATCTACTTAGAGTAAAATCAGGCATAGATAAGTACAATGTGCTTGGCTTACAATCACAAAGTGTATTGTTTTAATAGGATGATATGATTGAACAATTTTACTGAATATTTGCTTTCTCTTGAAAGTGTCTTTTCTACTTCTCCCATTTCTCTTTGGCTCATTCCTTTCTTTTGTCCACCCCAGGTTTTTCTATTTCCAAAATGATAGCCCCTCTCAATTCATCCAACAGTCTCATCAGCCATTCATACTCAGGGGACTATACTTCAATAGCAGTGAGAAAGCCAAAGGCCACGTTGCCTCCAGATGTCCCAGGAGTATGTCTGGCCTGAAAGGGTCTAGAGGTCCCCATGGAAGCAACTAGCACCGACAGTTACCATGTCGTTTGCAATCAAAGCTAGTTGTTCACAATTCAAGGCGAAGCAGACAGTGGAAACAAGTAGTTCATTCATTCAGCAAACCTACAGCAGGGAATAAAAGATCTGGCCCTCTGGACTGAGCGGTTGAGTGGAGGAAAGACAGGGGTGTAGTGTGTAGAAAGCCAGCTCGCAGACCTAGCCCTGTTGCTGTGTCTCACATGAAGATAAGACTCTTGAGTACTCTTGTTCTAAAGTGCGGTATAACAAAAAAATTGTCATGGGAAAACATTAGAATTAATAGCAAGGAATTCAGCCTTATTAGATCCCCACAGCTGCCACCAGAGCTTCTGGAAGCTCATCTCTTCTGCCCAGTGTCCACAGCAAAGCCCCCAAAGCATCTCATTCTGGTTGATGAATGTCACTTTTCTAATCTCACTATTTTGTACAGCCACACCTAGCTGCCGACAATCTGGACAAAATTCATGATGAAAACAGAAACAATCTCTTGCACATCGCTGCATCGCAGGGACACGCAGAGTGTCTGCAGCACCTCACCTCTTTGATGGGAGAAGACTGCCTCAGTGAGCGAAATGCAGAGAAGTTGACTCCAGCGGGCCTGGCCATCAAGGTGACTGGTTGGGGGTGGGGCCCTGCACAGTTAGATGCTGTGTATCTTTTTTTTTAAGATTCATAGTGAGCTAAAGTGTTGGAACAGAGAGAGTGGCATACCATGCAAATAGCAAATGAACATATTATGTTGAAGATGCTAATCTTTGTAGTCACTCACTGCTTTGGGATTTGAGACTGCATTCAGTTTATTGTGCAGTGAGGGTAAACTTCAAATCAGCTAATAAAGAGGACAGAACCTGATATATTACAGTTTTGAGAACTGTTCCTATTCGTGGTGACTGTGAGTTAGATTCTTAACCACAACTGGATCTACCCCAGACTTTCCTTTTTTCCTAATGTGAGTATAATGAGCAAGCCAAATGAGGAAAAGGTATATTTTAAGGGAGGATAGCACTCAGGAGTATTTCAGATAATAAAGTGGGCTTTTAGGGAATCTCATCTGAAGTTTAAATGTCTTTAGGAGCAGAAGTTGTCTGGAGTGTGACTGAGTGTGAGTTTACCTCTTGCATCACGTTGACTGAGACTGAGTTAAAAACCTACACGCTGTGATACAGGAAAGCATGGCCTGTTACAGCACCAGTGTGAGTGCCTCTGTAAAATCACTAGAAGTTTCATGGTTAAACTAAATTTAAGTTTAAGCTCCTTGGCAATTAAATGTGTAATTCAGTTATATTTATTAAGAAGCCAGAAATGAGGCTCAAGCCAGTATATGTACTATCACATCTATACTTGGTTTACATAATAGTGATGTCTTCTAAAAGCTGAATAATAGTAATTTTATAAATAAAATTACATTGAAATTGACTTGGGGAACTCACTAACTAAACCTGCTTGTGCCTGAATGTGCTGAAGGACACATGACATTTGAAAAGCCAGCAATTGTTGTCCTGCCCCTAAGATATCTTTGATGCAAATGTGAATTTTTGTATCTTTCATCTATTTACCATTAAGTAGTTTTACACATTAAAAACATGTTTTCTATTTATTTAATTGTACTCAAGGGCAAGGCATTGTTTCAAAGATAGCGTAGAAAATATCCTTTGCTGGTATGAGAAATCTGTGGCCCCGGTGGGGTATGTATCATTTCCCTTCAGTCATGAATGATGCAATGTCAAAGGAAAGGCTAAACTGCAGGCAGCCATTGTGAGTAGAGAGAAGTCAAAGTTAGCACAGTTGAGTTCAGCAGTTCACCCCAAGTCCACCAAGTACTGTGTTAGGTGCTGACAATACAAATTTGAATGAGACACAGTCCCTTTTCTTAAGGAGCACATAGCCTGATGGATAAGACAGGTAAGTTACCAGGTGCATGACGGCCAGTTGAACATCTTATCCTGTGTCAGATCCTGTGGGAAGTCAGGAGTCCAGTCTCGTCATCAGTGTACACATGTCAGTGATGAGCAAAATATTCCCCCAGTGCCAGTAAATGCTGTTGACCCTTGACTAGACATTGCAACATTTGTAAAGTATTTGAAAAGTACAGTTCTCATTCCTTTTCTTAACTAAGGATAGATTTCGAATATATCCTAACTACAGAGTTGGGGAAATTTTTTTCTAAATTTATGTGCCCTTTTCTTGATAGATTAATAAGAATTTTTCGGGTAGGGAGGTCCATTGTCCTCCCTGTTGCCACTGATCTTACCCTGGTATAAACTCCTTCTGCGGTATCCACAGTAAGTGCTAACTCTTAAACTCGCCAGTCGGCGCACTATTGCCATCACATAATCGGCATACAGACTTATGTGTAAGTCTTATACATAAGTGCACATCTTTGTTTTAATGAACAGCACATATCAAATCCCTAAGACTCATGGGTGCTTATAATTTGAGTTCTTAGGCTTTTTGTGTTTCACTTCTGGGCAATGATTTGAGAAACGGAAGTGTTTTTCTATTCCTGATTTTAGTCTAGAATTTACAAGCAGTAGATAGAAGCATTTATAGCAAGTGCCACCTCTTTGGAAGTTTATCTTGATCCATGGCCTACCTTGTCCACACAGTGTATTTCCATGGGCTGTGTTGAAGTGGGGAGATTCTGAAGAACTAATCATTCTTTCTTTTTTAGACCTTGTTCTGAGCAACAGTAACTGACTGAGAGTGTTTCATCTCATTAAACACAGTTCCCAGAGCCCTGTTGTCATTAAAGATAAACAAACTTAACACAAATTTGCAGAAGTTGCTCAGATAATATGACTTGGCTGACAAGAAGCAGAGTCAGAGATAAGGTATCAAATGAAAAGATTACCTGTGAAAAGGACTTGAAGTCCTTCTATCACTTAAGAACATCTCTGCCCCACTCTGAAATTCCTTAAATGGAACATCATAAATTCTGGCCAGTTGCATGCAGAATTTATTGAGTGTTTTCAGGAGGCCCCAACACTAGATACTGTGGGAGTTGTGGCCATGACTGAGTGCCCTTTGGGAATGGTTGAGCAAAATAACTGGAAAGAAATGTGTTCCCATTCCTTCTTCATTCAGAGCAAATGAAGCACATTTTATTGTTTCTGTTGTTTGTTTTTTTCAATAGTGGTAGGAAACACTTGGCACCCTCAAATTGTGTAATTTCAGGAAAGTCTATGGTGGATGAAGGGATCACCTAAAGCGGGGGTGGTAGGGAGGGAGTCCCAAAGGAGAGCACAGTATCCTGGGGTCTTTGACAGCTAGAGCCAGAGGGAGCAGGGGAAATACCAGAGAAAGAGAGGACTGAATGGATGGACTGGCTGACTTTTGACCTGTGACTGGAGGAGGGACTCAGCCAGTGGCAGGAATCAAGAACTGAGGAAATCTTGACACTCTCCCCTTTCCTGGTCTCCAACCACAAGCCAGGAGCCAATAGAACCAGCCCACACAGATCAGCCTCCACAACCAGGAGGGCTGGGAAGGAAGGCAATAGATCATAAGGGGCCGTGGAAGATATTCACAACATAGCTGACCCTACTAGATGCCCCAAATGCAGAGAATGGGCTGTGCGTGTGACTACTTAGCAGTCAACTCCTTGAAACTCCATTATCCAAGTCACAGTGAATGAAGGAGGAGCAGATTCCCTCCTCTGTCTTATTTTCAGAAAAGGCTTCCCAGATTCTATCACCAAGGAGCTCTTTTCTCCTATGCAAAGGTCCCACCTCTGCAAAGCTAAAGATCTCATTTACCTTTGAGTTAGTGTGAGGACCTGAGAGAACATTCTAGTCATGTCAGGTAACATGTCTATATACTTAGCATGCTTCCGTGCCCTCTCACTTAATCTTCACATTTTATCTTTAGGAAGTAGTTATTGCTGTTCCTGTATTTCACATATGAAAATGTCAAGTCTCAGAGGAGTGAAGTAACTTGTTTGGGTCGTATAACTAAGTGGTGAAATTAGGACTTAAATCTGTTCTGAAGTCTGGGCCTGTTGTGTTGCTGTGACACCCGACACAACTTCCTTCCTGCTTGCACAGCATGGGATCTCAAGAGAAAGATGCTGGGGCCATCATCAGGGAAGGCTTCAGGGGCTTACCTTTTAAGCCAGGGCCAGAACTTTAATTTTTGTCTTTTTTTTTTTTTTTGAAAGATTGATTTATTTATGCATATGAGAACTGGGGTGTAAGCCAGAGGTGCAGGGGGTGAGAGGATACACCAGAGACAGAGTGGGAACAGATTAGGCAGATTGACTGAAATACACTGCTGAGGGGAGCAGCAGGCGAGATAGGAGAGGTCTGCTGCGCCATGTGGGTAGCTCTCTGGCCTGCCGAGGATCCTAACCGGTACTGTACTGGCTGGCAGTAGCTTGATATCGCTGACTTTAACCTCTGCGCCACCAGGGAGGTCCTAGTTTCTCTTTCTTTAGTTTAGAATCCTAACCTTTTTAACTTGTCAAGGGCAGGAGAATATTCCAAGAATTAGTGGATAAACAGTGGTATATTTGAAGAAAGGAGTATTTGTCTGCAATTAAAAAGGAACAAACTACTCAAACTAGCAGTAGCTTGAATGTAACTCAGAGGCTTATGCTGAGTGAAAGAAACCAGATCAAAAAGAGTGTACACTCTGTTCTATTGTGATAGACATTCTATCCATGGTTGCCTGAGGCAGAGGTGAGAGGGATGTGCTAAAGGGGTGTGACTATTTTTTTGCTGGGTGTTGATGGAAATGTCCTATAGCTTCACTGAGTTGTAGTTACCAGAGTGTGCATGTTCACCAAAACGAATCTAACTGTACACAAGTAAAAGGGGATATTTTTAGTAAGTAAATTATACCTCAATGAAGTGATTTTGAAATCACTGATTTAAATAATGACAATGTGTTTAAGTAAAAATTATCCAAGTGCTTTAGTGCCAGAACCACAGATCAAAAATATAATAGGTGATGTATTTGCATTATAAATAAATTAAGTCTGATATAAAAGCTAATATTCTTGTTATCTCTTC
Organism: Talpa occidentalis; assembly: GCF_014898055.3. Taxonomy (NCBI): domain Eukaryota; kingdom Metazoa; phylum Chordata; class Mammalia; order Eulipotyphla; family Talpidae; genus Talpa; species Talpa occidentalis. The sequence continues at coordinate 82,274,890 of NW_023601322.1, read as the reverse complement.
TCTTGGTAAAATTACCACCCATGAGGTATTTTTCAAACTTGAATTACCTTGAATTTTTTCCTTCTTTTTTTAAAATCTAGAATGGTCAATTGGAGTGCGTACGCTGGATGGTTAGTGAAACCGAGGCCATAGCAGAACTGAGTTGCTCCAAGGATTTTCCAAGCCTTATTCATTATGCAGGTTGCTTTGGCCAGGTATGAAGAAATTTTAGTTACCTTCCCTTTGTGTGCTATATACAGTATCTTTTAATGAAAGTTTAGCCCATCCAAATGCAAACCCAAGGAATCATCAAAACTATATTCAAAGATTTATAAGCAATGCTATCTATAACAGCATTTCTAAGTGAAAACGCTTCTAAACAACCTAAATACTCGATGATAAGATGTTGGGTAAGTAATGAAGCTACATCAGTATGATGTCATTTCACAGGAAAATGTTCATATAGAATATTAAATTAAAATGTATTATATGTAAGTGTTTTGTAATTTGGTACTGATTTTGGTGAAAGAGTAGAAAAAACTTTTAAAACATGCTTTAGTAATTACAACTCAGGGTGCAATGAGAAGTTTTTATTTTATTTTTTGCATCTTGCATTATTTTCAGATTTTTTGCAATAAACGCATTTAACTTGTCAAAAGGAAAAATGATCCATTTTCTTGAAGTCAAAATCAAAAAGAAAATCTTTAGTAAGATATGTCAAGGAAATCTCTCTGTTAAAGATGGGTCAGTACACTAAAGATGAATCACAGTTACAGATAATTTCTACCTTAGGAAATCCCAGAATGAGTGAGATACAAACTGATCTCAGTCCCTTGTACAGAGCAAAAAAAAAAAAAAATCACTAACTCCCTGTGATGAGGATGAGTGTAAATTACCCTTTAAAAATCTTAGAACCACCAGCTGCCAATACAATCTTAAAAAAATAAACTCAGCACTAAATTAAAATAGATTTTATATATTTGTTTGTGGCAAAGAAAATTGCTTCTCATGCATATAACTGTATCCCCTTGGCTTCATAAACTTCCCCAGTGGCAATAAATTGTGGTATTGTCAACAAGAGATTATGTTTTTTCAAGCATGACAATCTCAAGTTCAAAAAGCAGAGGTGAGAATTGTTACCAAGGCTTTTTTTGTGTGGGAGTCATGTTAGGTGATACTTTATGTTGTGTGTTGGCAACTTCAGTTAACATATGCACTAATATGTAAGGTTTCCTATGGGAGCTGAGTACCATGCCATGTGATTTTACATTTATTATCTGGCTTCTTCTTTAAAAAAAAAAACCCGTTACATACTGTTGTTTTTATCCTCCTCATATAAATGAGGAGACTGTAAAAAACAAGTGACTTGTACCACGTTTCACGGCTAGTAAAAGCACAGATTGCAGGTTCTGTGACTTCAAAGGCTGGATCTGTCGGTGCATAATTTTTTTATGCATACAAGAACTGGGGTACAGGCCAGAGGTGTGGGGGGAGTAAGAGGATTCACCAGAGACAGAGTGGGGAGCAGAACAGGCAGACTGACTGAAATATACTGCTGAGGGGAGCAGCGGGCGAGATAGGAGAGGTCTGTAGCGCCATGTGGTTATCTCCCTGGCCAGGATCAAACTCATGCTGCAGCGGCTGCAGATAGCTTCGCAGATTGTGTCTTAACCCCTTGCGCCACCAGGGAGGCCTATCTGTGCATAATTTTGAACTCTAATACATATAGTTTGTTCTCAGTGCCACTGAAACAGCTGAAGAGTTTTTTACAATTTTATCTAACAACCGTGATGTGTACACTAAAGCACCTTCTACAGCTCATTACAGAACAGAAAATATATCTGTACAAAATTTAGGAAATGAAGCAAGAAGGAAGGAGAACATTCAATGTTTGTAAAAGCCGCGTACACGAATTAGCATCTTCTCTGTATATTGTCTTCCGAGCCCCAGCCCTACAAACAACCTTAATAGTTAACCAATAGTTAATAGTAAACATCTGCTAAGGATGCCCCTCCTTTTTTGATGGCTTATATTACTGGCCAAGGGGAAAACAGAATTTTTAAATGGCCAAAAAATTTGACCACCGCTAATCTTCATAAAGCAAAGTCAGTTTAAAAGGGAATTTTAATTTATTCTCAAATTGTCTGAAGAATTGTTCCATGTCCCCGCTTTCATTTGCTTGTCTACAGCCTGATGAGGAATTTTAGCTGCCAGTGGAAAGGCGGCCTGCACTTTTGGTCGAGCTTGCCAAAGAAAAGGAGAAAAGGTTCGCATTGCTGTTCTGAGACGCTAAGTAAATAATTGGGAATCCGGCATTCTTTGTCTTGGACATGTTGCTTATATATGCCAGTTTCTTTATTCAACTCTCACAGCGGGCTTCTCATAATATTGAAGCTATGGGGACAGAACAAAGGGAAAGTGCCCTTTGTAGGACGCCTTGGGTGATACTGAGGCTGCTTTGGCTGAACTAGAAGAAAATATGGAAATCCATGACCTGTTTGGAGAGCCGTGTCAAACATTCACTGCATGCTAGTATCAATCTTCACGTTGTTATTTCTAGCTGATAAGCATTTTTAATGACCTGACGTGCAGCTCTGAGCAGGGCCGTCCAACAGCGCCCTTAGCAGAGCTATCCTACCCAAGTGGAAAATGCAGCACCCCATTAGGACCTGGAGTTCTGTCCAGCCACCCTCCATCCACCACCACTTATGTAAGAGATAACCTGCGGAGATGCTGAACTTGGAAATGTTACAAAGCTAATATTTTCACAAGGAAGGCTGTTATTGAACACTTTTCTAATGGATTCAGCACATGCAAGTTTTTCGACATCAAGCAGGCACTTGAGCGTGTTCTGGTTTTGTTTCTTCAGTAAATACCCCGGGAAAGCACAGTACAGAGGAAAATTCCTCTCTTGGTTTATTTTAGTTGCCCTCTGCCCCCCTATAGATTCTTAAAGAATGGACTCCTCATTTGTGTCCTTTTTCTTGTAAAAATTTCCCTTAAAGATTCGAGTACCACAGGGTAGCCAGCAGTTTTTAGCGGTCTCCTGGAGTGATAGATCTTTGGGTGATAGAAATTGATTTTCCTCATCTTGACACATGAAGTCTCAGAGGGGGCAATTATTTCATTGCCTGATTGGACCTGGAAGAACTCACCACGGGAGCTCGAAGGCACAGACCTCGGGGAGACTCAAGGCAGGAGCAGGAGATGGCTTCCTGATGGCCTGCTCTACCGTCCTGCCAGAGAGACGATGCTGGTGAGAGATCTGAGGCGGAGTTGTCTCCATTCAGACTCCTGTCTGTGTGACTTGGGCTGTTTTATTTGAACATGAAGGTCTGGACGGTCTCGTACAGGCTCTTCCTGCCAAGCTGTCGGCCTCAGCGGCTGGGGGCTTCAGCCTGTGTCGCCTCGGTCACTAGCTCAGTGGGCACTGTGGTACATTCAGCATCAGGCCTGTGACATTTTGTTCCTGACTCCTTCTGTGCTTTTGGGTCAAGAGAGTCTGCTAAAGAAACAAACAAAATAAGCCTCATCGCATTGAACGTACATCAAGAGCTTTTTTGCCTACAATGTGTTCGAGCACCATTTTAAAGGTTTGCCCTGTTGCAGATAAAACCAAAAAAGGGGGGTGCTGTTTGCAAAAAGCAAGGGCTCAGCCATGCCCACAAATGGTCATGAGTGATGGGTTTGCTGGAGAGGGAGCTGCCGCCACAGACTGTGTATGATTGTTTTTCCACAATTTACTTTAAAAGGGGGAAATATTCCGTTGACTTTGTTGTTTCACCATCATGGGGTAGAAATAAGTAAACAGCACTGAAAGTGATGCAATTGCAGAGAAAAGCAAAATAGAAAAATCTTTGATTAGCGTGAGTAACCATGGGTTCTCTGAGAACTGATCTTTGAAAAATACAACCCCCAGCACGCCACACACCTGCAGGCCGCATGGCAACTGACTGTGATTTCTGTGACTTGAGAGGTGCAAAGGGGGTCAGAGGTCACAGGGAGATGAGCTTCAGTGGGTACTCAGACTTAGAAGCCAGAATCATGGAGAATGTTGACTCCTGCGCCGTGTTTAAATCCTGACTCTTCCCCTGGCCCCCAGCTCAGTGGCCTTGGATACATTTATTAAAAAAAAAAAATAATAATAATAAAAAAAGATTTCCATTTCTTCTTGTTTAAGATGGAGAGAGCAGAGATCATAGAATCTTCCTCAAAGGATTAATCTCACCACCTTTTGCCAGCTGTACTAAAAAAACACAGGCTAAATGTCAGCCCTTATGATTATTGTTTATTATTATCTTTCTTGCTATTAACATTCAGTTTATTTATTTTCCATATATCTAAGAATAAATTGCCAAAGAATTATTTAGGCCTTAGCCCATTTACTCAAATGCTAGAAGTACTTTTTTCACATTTTACTCTCTCTGAAGTCTACATTTTTCTTACTATAAATGCCATAACATTTTGACTGCTTTTTTTTTTTAACATCTCAAAAACTGGAGTGAATCTGATAACTAACAGGGCATCTTAGAATTGATGATCTACAATCACAGACAAATCTTCCTTGAGAACTTGTGATGGCCCCACACACTGTGGAGACTTTATGGATGGCAGTTAATAAACCTATGAAATACCTTTTAATTACATTTTCATCAGACTCTGTCCAGTGCATCTCATAAATTACATGCATTAATTGTCTCTTTAAACAATTTGTGTTACCTTAAAGGGCATACAAAGTACAACACTGAAACAGGTTAGGGAAGAGCAAGACAATCCCCAGACTGTATAGTTTTCAGTGCTCTATCCACTGAGCATGGGTGGCTGGATGGATGAAATGGATGTAGGCCAGAGGGACTTCTCCATCCATCAAACTGCATTGACTGTTCTCTGAAAGCAATGCTTTGGGAGAATAGAGATCTGAAATTAACCTGTTCCATTGACACCTCCTATCAGAGCAAAGAGAAGAGAAGGAGGCCTGGGAGGGAAGGTGGACACCACTGTTTGAATATCTAATAGATGTTCGCATTCATCAGGGCCTTCCTAGAGGGAGAAAATAACTGTATTTGTTCTGTTCTCCTTACTATATATACTTGTCTAGTAAGTGACTGTTTAAATTTTAGGACCGGGCCTCCCTGGTGGCACAGCGGTTGAGCGCTGGGTTGCAAAGCTGCCCGCGGCCTTTGCAACACCAGTTCGATTCCCGGCTGCTCCCTGGCCACTGGAGGAGGGTCCCACATGGCACGCAGACCTCTCCTGCTGCCCGCTGCTCCCCTCAGCAGTGTGCTTCGGTCCTTCTGCCTGCTCTGCTCCCCACTCCGGCTCTGGTGAATTCTCTCACCCTCCCGCGCTTCTGACTGTACCCAGTGCTTGTATAAATAAAAACAAAAAAATAAATAAATCTTTAAAAAAAATAAATAAAAAATAAATAAATTTTAGGACCATGAATCTCTAAACCACATTCTCCAGAATCAGAGCTGAAAACAGAATTTCTCTGTTTTCACTTTCACCAAAATCAGTGACTTATAGTCATTTCCATGTCCATTCAGAAATCCTAAATGTTGCTGGTAGACCAGGTGCAGAGTCAGCAGTTCCAGGGGAGGCTTTTGTTTCCGTGTAGTATCTTAGTGGACAGGACTCTGCCTATGTAACTTAGCCACTGCAGGACATAAACTGAATTTGAAGTGTTGGGCAAAGACCTGTCTTGCTCTGAAGAACAGAACAATGGTTCTTTGGTAATATAAAGAGTCTTGCATATTGAATTAGGAAAGACCTTTCATTATAAGTAGAGTTATCCGTGCCATCATAAGCAAGGAAATCAGCTTATGATAACAGCATGGACTGAAACTGACTGGAGAGTCTTCAAGAGTCAAAGTAACTCTGCCCAGACAGATCTTCTCCCAGAACTCTGCCCAGACAGATCTTCTCCCAGATTATCAAGGCCGTGCAAAGTCCAGGTCTCTAACCTCTTCCCCAGATTGCTAGGAGGGGAGATTTCCGAGGCTTCTGAAATGTAATATTCCATTTCTTACCACTCCTTTATTGAAAGTCAGGTTACTGTGAATTAGTTGAAGGGCATTTTGTATGCAAATGGACATACAGATCTATAATAATCTTTACATGGGTCTGTAAAAGTAGGAAAACATGCCTGACAAGAAGACACATATTAAACATTTCTTAGTGACTCGAATGTCTCTAAACTTTACTTGCTAAAGAAAGAAGTTTCAAGAATATGCAATTGTTTTTGTTCAGTTTTCTGACTGGTAAAATAAGGAGATTTGAATTGGATGGTTCCCTAAAATCACTCCCATTCTGCACTTTTTAATATATAAAAATTTTTATTTAACATCATAGAACAAGCCTAAGTTCCCAAAGGCTTACGAATGACCCACTGAAGGTGACAGGGCCATGTTTGTCACCAGAAGAGGCAGAGCCACCTGCTCTCTTTCTGGTTCCTTGCCTTAGAGATTGACTTCAAACCAGCAGGCTATACCATCTATCCTGAGACAGGTTCACTTCACCAGATATTTTAAGGAATTTAAGAACACTCTGCAATCTTCTGCCTCCAAGTAAAGGTACATCTTTCCTCCACTCTCCAAACATATAATGTTCCTATTTGGCATGATTTGGTAGGTTATTTGGGGTGGGGGTTAAAGGGTTTGAGCCTGGGGATGCTATTAATTCATGTGGGAAAGTCCCATGCCATTAATTTATATTGGGGAAAAAGCCTGCATATCCCCAGACCTCCAGAACAACAGGCCAGAACATGCCAAGTAGGAATGTTCTATGTTTAGATACTGGGAGAAACCCATAACCCAATTTCCTTTTCCTACCTATTTAGGCAAAATAAAGCAAGTCGTTATATGTTATGTATGGAAAACATCATCTGCTCTGAGCCAAATATCGCCTCTAACTCTCTCCAAGTCTGCCTCTGAAGAAGAACGTTAAGTTTATAGCCTCTCTCTCTCTTTTTTTTTTCAAGGTTTGATTATTTATGCATACAAGAACTGGGGTACAGGCCAGAGGTGTGGGGGAATGAGAGGATTCACCAGAGACAGAGTGGGGAACAGATCAGTCAGCTTGACAGAAATACACTGCTGAGGGGAGCAGTGGGTGAGACAGGAGAGGTCTGCTGTGCCATGTGGGTAGCTCTCTGCCTGGGGATCGAGCTCGTGCTGCAGTGGCTGTGGATAGCTTCATAGGTTGCATCTTAACCCCTTGCGCCACCAGGGAGGCCCTCAGTCTCTATCCAAATTCAACTCCTAGGCCTGTCCTGCAGGCTGTGCTCAGCCCCATTCTCCCAGCTTGTTGAGTTTCGTTTTCTACAAGGTCTGTGTTCTTTTACAGCTGACACTTTTCCCTGGGTGCATTTGTGGTGGGTTGTAGGCACTGATTACATTTGTCTGCCTGCTCTTTAAGGGATCTAATACCCCGCTTGCCCCGGGTGGAGAAAGTGTGGTCAAATGCTCCGTCTGTCCCTGATGTCACAAAGGCCCTTTTCCCCACATGAAGGGTGAGACATTAAAGGAGTTGGCTGCTTTTATCCAACATTCCTTAAGCAGATTAGTTGGCATGTTCAGAAGGTGAAGGCAAATTTAATCCAGAAAAGTATAAAAGTTCATGACCAGTCCGAGCAAATAACTGGGGGAAAAAAAAAGTGCTTTTAAAGGGTAAGAAGAGGTTCAAGGCTATTTCAAACCCATGATCATCCTTTTAAATGTCAAATTCCACCCACTAAACTCCATGCTGTTGTTTTTACCACTGTCATATTTTTTTAACATTATATTTAATTCTTCTATTTTAAAACAGTGAAATCCCATCCCCCTGCTTTCCCCTGAGGCCAAACATAACATGAAAACACCACAAAAGACTCAGTGGGCAAAATGCAAACGGAATGTGACAAAACATGCTGACCACTCTGTGTCTTTGCTTTTGAAAGTTTGTGTGCAGAGATTTGAGGGTGCTCCCTTTAACATGGAAAAAAGAGAACACTTTACTTAAAACATCACTGACATTTGGTCAGAAAGATCACGAGGATCCTGGTTGTCTTTTATACTTGGCAACCTAAGGCGTTGCCTTTTTTTTGTAAGTCTGGTGGTTGCAGGGGTTATGGGATTAAGAAGGCAAGATTGAAGCATTATAAACTTCAAAGCAGAAGTTAGTTTATCTCAAGAGTCTAAGGTTTTATAATAACATCCTTGAAGCCTGCAGTCTAACATAGTAGCAAAAAACCTTGTCTAGGAATCAAAAGATCAGGATTCTAGTTCCAACTTTGGATCTGTCTAGCAGAGTGACGTGGCATCCTTGAACTGGCTGTGCCTCCATTTCCCCAGCTATAAAATAAGTGAAATAAGGCCATTTCTTGTGTGTGTGTGTAATCATTTGATCACTTTTTTATGACATCATTTTTCATATTTGTACAATGTATGATTTCCCCATGAAATTCCCACCACCATTTCACCCGAGCACCATCACCTTAGTTCCGTGTGCTCTTCCCATCCCATCCCAATCCTTCTCCCTCCTCCCCTTCAGAATGTCTCTGATGTGGTATATATACATGGTGGAATATTATTCAGCAATCAAAAAGGTTAAACTCATGCCATTCGCAGCAACATGGATGGAGCTGGAAGGGATGATGCTCATTGAATTAAGCAAGCAAGAAAGAGAAAAATAGTGGATGGTTTCACTTATAGGAGGAATGTACAAGAACCAAATAAGGGATCAGGAAATCAGGCCATTCCAATGATTATCTCTTGCTCTTAAAATTCTCTGAATGTTCTTCTTCCTTTGACTTCAGTCAGAAATTCATGGATTGGCAGTTCATACTGAATGGGAATTTTTATTTTGATATGGTAATATCCTCCCTGGGTTATAGCCTACCTTCACTAATATAAATTTTGTTTTTCCCTGTCTTTATATTATATTCCCTTCTCTCCGTGATATTTCGTTAATTCCCACCGTCTTTGTGTTTATAGGAAAAGATCCTTCTGTGGCTTCTTCAGTTTATGCAAGAACAGGGCATCTCGTTAGATGAAGTGGACCAGGATGGCAACAGCGCTGTCCACGTGGCCTCCCAGCATGGCTACCTGGGCTGCGTTCAGGTACACAGGCGCTGCTGTTTGAGGACAGTGATGTGCTTATTAAGTAATAAGACAAAAGACATGGTTTTATTCACTGGGAGAATATCTAGATTAAATCATCCTTTTCTATTACAGCAGACAGTAAGGAATTACCATAATCCATGAACAGCATGGGAGTTATAATCACTGACCCCCTCACACATTTGAAAATTGTACATAATTTTTAACCCCCTCAAAATTTAACCGCTGTTCACTGGAAATCTTCCTGACATGAACAGTTGATTAAGGTTATTTGTATTATGTGCTATATTCTGACAATGAAATAAGCTAGATAGAGAAAAACATTATTAAGAAAATCCTAAATTGATCACCCCATGGATTTTAATCCTCTTCCTCTTCATATGGAGGAAGAAGAGGTAGAGATGAAATAAATCCGTGTTTAAGTAGACCCATGCAGTTCACACCCACATCATTCAAGATTAAATGTATATTGATGTATTTATATTTCCAGAAATCCAAACACAGAGCGAAATACAGATTCTGTGAGCTTCTGCTTGAGAACCATAGGGTATTGAAAGGAGGTTTTCCTACTTTCCCAAGATTACCCTAAGACCTCTGTGCTGAGAACCACAGACATTATCCTCATGTTCTCAAGACAGCAGGAAACCACTATTGATCTGATATCTCTCCCTCTTGCAGATACCAACATTCTTGCTGTCTTTAGCACGCTCTCCCTCCCAAGTGTAAGGAAAAGATATTTAAGAATGGCTTAGGAGAATTCCTTGGAGTAGGGAGAGTAGGCCAGAGAGAGTGTGTGTGTTTCCCCCCCTTTTTGGTTCTACAGCTGTATTTCTCGAATGAGCTCATAAAAAATGATCTACAGTCATGACAAGAGGCCCTGAGCTGTTGGTTCCTCCCTTAGCTCCTGGTTGGCCACCCACTCCACTCCCCAGTCTCAGGGAGAGGCAGCCCCCACCCCTTCCTGTGGAGCTGCGCGAGGCTGAGCCACACTGTGTGCTGCATCATAGCTGTGTGTGCTGGGATCCCGGCAGGGGTCTCAGAAGTTTGGGGCACAGGTGAATGCAAAAACTAAATAGGCCTTTGCACCCTGTCACCCCAGGGACAGAGCAGAGGGAAGAGCCAAAGAGAAGGAGAAAGAGTGGGTAAGAGTGACAGTGTAAGGAGAAAAAAGACTGATTTGGAAACCAAATTAAAATTTAGATTTGGCCTGGAATTCATTAGTTGAACACAAATCATAACTAACAGAATCAAACCAGTCACATCATTGTTATCATGGAAAGTGACCCACTGTCTATGGATTTGTTCCCATGTCTGCTAGAAATGTAGGAAAGGGTTACTGTCAAGCTATGGATAAAGGACAAAATTACAGAAAATACGTTTACTTCACCAAATTTATATCATTTGAAATGTTGTATGTATATAACGTCTTTAAGAAAGCAACACTTTTTGTTGTTGTTGTTGCTTTGTGTATGTGCTGCCAATTTTATTGCAAGTTCAACATGCTCATTTAACAGGTCCTATTGAGGTCCTACTGTGTGCAAGAGAAAACTGGGCAGTGAGGATAGTTGCTCAGAAAAGGAGAGAGGATGACAGGAGATTACATGGGGAAATGAAACTGTAAATGCAAAAATCTAGAGATTAATAAAGTTAATCTCCTCACATGCAACTGCTCTCTGGAGAAAGAAGTAAGTCGATAGGAACTATTCCAAGCGTCTGGAATTTTCCCCACTATTGTTGGCAAAGCATGCATTTTCTAATTTAAGGCACCAAGTTTAAAAGAGTGCAGAGAAATTGCAGAGTTTTGAAAAGAGAGAGATTTCAATTATACCAGCATTTGCACCTGCAAAACAGGATCAGCATTTTTTTTTTTTTTTTTTTGTGGAGAGAAAAGAACAAAATAAAAGCTGAAAACCTCATTTTTCCATTGAATAAAATACTCTCCTACCAAACAGTGTCAAAATAAACTTTTCATCGGCTAATAAATAAGTGAAGGCCAAAGAAAACCAGCTGATATCCCTAATTCTGTTTGAGATTTAAATACCTCTTTTTTGTAGCATGTGAAGAGAGGCGTCTGGCCTTTCGGAGCGCTTGTCACCCCGCTTCACACAGGTGATATTGTGGCAACACGGATCACCTTGGAAGTAGGAGTCTGTGGGTGTTAGATTAAAAGGAAAAGCAAGATTACGGAGAGACTACAAGTGAAATAGGAGGTGAGCAGGGTCCCTCAGAGCTGAGCAGGGGAGATTTCGACGTCTCTCTGAGTTTCTGGCCTTAATGGCCCGGCGTCTCTGTGATGTTCCTGTGAGGTTGGAGGCAGTGACGTTCGGGAAGGTGGCCCTTCCATGGTGAGTGGTCATGAACCCAAAGGAAGATGAGTCTAAGGAATTTAAAAATTATAAGTAATGTCTGTGTGGAAATCTATTACCTATTATCTGTGTGGAAATCTATTACCTAAAATAAATCCAGGAGTCCATGCTCTCCTGAGCGTGTCAAATGGCGTGTCAGATGGTGGCGGTGATTATGATCCATGTAGCAGCCTTTTGTGGAATCTAATGTCATCACAGAATAGGTACAAAAAAGTCTGATTTTTTTTAATATTGAATGATGTTACCCAGTGCTCCGTGAAATCTCTCTTCTGTGCTAATGATTCTTTGACTCTTGACATTAACTCCAAATCAGTTTGAAATCTCAGTCTAATATCTGATTCAGGGTATCTTCCTCCTCACCCAGATTAGACTCTAGGTTCCTGAACTGGGCATGGGGAACAGGCTGTGAGCAGCTTTTTACACATGTTAGCTCCTGTCCCCCTCTTTCTTGTGGGCTCCTGCGTTGGTGACCAAGAGGAGGCAGGGAGAAAGGTCAACTCTCTTGTCTTCACTCGGAAAACTCATGACATTTCCTGAGAGTCATCACTGCTTCTTTGGCTCACACTGGTTTGCCCTGATGTCCTCTGGGTCACCTTCAGATGCTGACTCCGCCGGGCGCAGTGAATGGGGTCTTCAGAGGGCCTCCCCACTGATGCCTGCCAAGGGAGATATGCCCCCAATCTCACACTCTCCTCTCCCTGCGTTGTCCCCCACCACCTCTGGCTGTTGGAGAAACATGTCCTTTTTAGTGGGGTGATTCCAGGCTCAACCAAGACTCCTTCTGCAGCGTCTCCTCAATCCAGGGGACGTGCCGTTGCCATGGCATGTGATGGGACAGCCTAGGCCCTGTCCTTTCTCTCCAGTTCTTCTCAGCAGGTAGTCTGGTAGGCTGAACAATAGATTGAGTGAGCTGCCAAGCCCACAGTAGCAGATAAGCAAAACTCCATTCTCTCCTGCTTAGACGTATCCCCAACTTTCTGAGCAACCCTTTGAAAGGGACAAAGCCCTTGCCCACATTCTCAGTGGCGGCACCCCACCCCTTTCTGGCAGCTTTTCTCCAGGCTGGGCTGGGATCTGCAGCGGTGAGATTGAGCCGCTGCTTCTCTGCAGGCTCTGAGTGATGCAGGTTCCCCAGGCCCTTCTGTGTGGAGCAGATGCCCCCACCTGCCCACTGGCTTTGGAATAGCAGGGAAGATGCCCTTCATCCCTCTGTTACAATCACTAAAAAAGAACATTTGAAGGGAGGTTTTGATATGATCTCCTGTCTCTGCGTTTTCTGACAGACCTTGGTGGAATATGGAGCAAACGTCACCATGCAGAACCATGCCGGGGAGAAGCCGTCCCAGAGCGCCGAGCGCCACGGGCACACGCTGTGCTCCCGGTACCTGGTGGTGGTGGAGACCTGCATGTCACTGGCCTCGCAGGTGGTGAAGCTCACCAAACAGCTCAAGGAGTAAGTGCCTCATTGGTCAATGACAGCGAAGTCCACGCAGCTCCAGGGCTGGGGTTCAGCGAGGTACTTTAGTGGGTTCCCCGCAGCTTGTACAAGCAAGTCCCAGCATCCCCCTTGTTGCTGCCTGCCTTTTCTTCCTCTGTCCTAAGTCCTCACAGCCAGCGTTCATGCTGAAGAGGCCATCACTGTGGAGGCAATGTGATATTTAAACAAAAAAGTGCAGAGAAAACTCCCGGGGGGGGGGGACGGTTGGGGGGAGCTGAAGCCACAGGGACACAGAGAGAGCCCCTCTCTGTGTGCATGTCTTCTGCAGCGGGGCCAGGGGATGCACCTAGATGCGTCTAGATCCACCTCTGTCCTTAATAATCTAGGAAAGGGAAGCTGATGTCATGTGATAATGCAATCTTCCATTTCAAAAATGTCTCAATGCATTAAAAAAAAAAAAAACAGCATGAGAGAGAGGACAAGACTAACAATGGGCCAATGTCTCAGTTTTCATAAATAGAAAAATATATTTTTGGAAAATGACAGAGAGAACCTGGTATCCATCACCAGCAAATTTCTAATAATAATCAAGCAGGGCGCTCATAAATCCTCAGTCTATAAAATTGTTCAATCAGTATGAAATTGCTTAACACAGTTGAAAATGATTCAATAGGATGTTTTTTCTAAAGGGTCATACACAAGGGAAAAGATCACAGAACATTTCTCTCCAGTCTCTGCACCAGAGTCGGGAGGCGCTCATGCGCTGTGGTGCCTGTTTCATTGGTGAACTGCACAAGGTCTGGGTCCTGGCTGCTTCTCTTATCTCTTATCTCTTATCCCCTGGGATAAGATGCACGTGTACACTGAGAGACAACAGTTCTTGTGCTGTCTGCAAAGCTGAGTGCTGTACATGGTTGTAGTTAGGCCAATGTCAAAATAAAATATGAGAGGTATGGGTGTAGTCGCTCGTGTTTTACTTTCTTTGTACCTCTGTGACGCTGGCAAGACCGAAAATGAACAGAGAAATCCACGTAGCTCGTCACAGTGCACTGTGACCATCAGGTTCCAGGGCACGGATTTCTCAGGAAGGTACAGCAGGGAGGATAGCACACGTTGCTTTTCCCACTTTGTGCTTTTGAGTGGGATATAGTTGTGAGTACCTTTGCCTACTCGAATACTCATTCTAGGTCACGAACATAGCACTACTGAACAGTGGTGTCCTTCAGCTCTGTTGAAGTCCAATCTGCCTAACGCTGATCAGGAATTATGAGCTAAATGGTGCCCCCGCCTCCCCAAAAAGAGATGTTGGCATTTCAACTCCTAGTATTTTAAAATGGGATCCTATTTGGTGATAGGAGCTTTTTTGTTTTTTTAATGCTTTGGAAACTTTTTTATTTTATTTGTTTCTTTACTTAGCACCATTGTTTTGTTTTGTTTGTTTTGTTTTTGTTTTTGTTTTTGAGGTGACAATGGTTTACAAAAGTGCATATGATTTAAAGGTACAAGTTCACACCTCTTCAGATGGATGTTGCATAACACACCCACCACTGAAGTTTCCATAATCCTTTAACACAGTACATTAGGCCCCTCCTGCCTTTGTCCCCCACCCACACAAACTCTTCCCCACACAGTAGCCTCAGCTCTGCAGTCAGATTTTCAGGGTTTAGGGATGGGGTCTCTGCAGAAGAATGAGGTCACTACAGCGAGCCCTATTCCCACTGTGATTGTGTTCCTATAAAAAAGGGAAACTTGGGCACAGCCTGACACACACCGGGAAAACATTATGTGAACATGAAGGCAGAGACCAGGGTGATAGCTGTGAGATGAAGAAGGCCAGAGATCACCAGCAAACCCCAAAAAGCTCAAGGAGAAGCAGGGAGCAGAGTCTCCCTCCCAGACCTCAGAAGGAACCACCCCAATCTCAGACTTGTGCTTCCAGAACTCTGGGAAAATTACTGTCATGTAAGCACCCACTCTGTGACTGTTGCAGAAGCCCTAGCAAACTCATGTACTAGGCATATGCTCAGATATTTTGTATATTTCATACACACAGTTCACTTGCTAATATGTATTAATTAAAATTGATTAGTCCTTTCTAAATACTTCTTTAGAATCTCGAGAACGACGTTTTTTTCTCCACATTCATACCTGGGACTCCACACAGTCAACCCAGTTGCCCCCCCCCAAATAGTTCTCTTGATTGTGTCATTATTCACTTTGACACCTAATAAACTCTTCAAAGCAAACCCTAATCTTTCTTCACCTATTTTCTATCCACCAAAGGTTTTCCTTAAACATGTGACATGCAGGACTAACTAGCACAGTGGGAAAAGCAGAATGCTTTAATGCATTTTTGTTTTTCACTCTTTCTTTAGACCAGGGCCAGCAAACTATAGACAGTGGGCCAAATCCAGCCCACCGCCTGTTTCTGTAAATAGTTGGCTGGACCACAGCCACACATTCATTTGCCTATTTAAGGCTGATTTCAAGCTGAGTAATTGAGACAGGTAAACCTAAAATATGACT
Organism: Talpa occidentalis; assembly: GCF_014898055.3. Classification (NCBI taxonomy): domain Eukaryota; kingdom Metazoa; phylum Chordata; class Mammalia; order Eulipotyphla; family Talpidae; genus Talpa; species Talpa occidentalis. The sequence goes on along the minus strand of NW_023601322.1, from coordinate 82,259,483 downwards.
GGTTGACCCTTTATGACACAACTTGCTTTAAATCATTTTAAATCATTAAGTTTTCAGTAGATGAGTCTGACAGAGTGAGTAAAATTAAATGAGACCCCAGATTTCTCTGGGCTTCGGGATGGAGTGTTAGGACTAAAAGTGATCACTTCTGAGAAACTGAGATAGTATTTGGGGCATAGAAGGGCATTATAAGGGCCTGATCTCACATAATGAGATATAAGGGGTCAGCAGTGAATTGCTAAGGACCATACTGGCCTTCCTTAGACAAGTGTCTACAATATAGCAGTCATTTTAAGAACACCTGTAACTCACTGATTTATTTCTGTGTCCTGGCTCATGAAAGCTGCTAGCATTTTTAATGCCAGTTGTGTTCATATTTTATTGTTCCTGTAACAAAAAACCACAATTTAGTGGATAGTTCTATAAGTCAAAGGCCAGAACAGTCCTCTCCAAACTAAAATCAAGCTGAGGACAGTTTGCATTCATTTTAAGAGGTTCTACAATAAGAGTCTGTGCCCTGCTTATTCAAACAGTTTGCAGAATCCTTGCTGGTGTAGGACCGAGGTGAGGCCCCTATGTCCTTGCTCTCAGCTGAGGGATATTCCCAGCGACTTGAGGACACTGCCTCATGTCAAAGCCAATGACCACAGATCAGTCCTTGTCACCCCAAAGAGTCATTCTGACTTCCATTTCTTCCTCTTCACTGTCAACGTCTCGTGTGATTAGATTAAACCCACTGAAGCCATTCAGGGTAACCTCCCTGTCTAACAGCTGTGATACACAACCTTAATGATTGTCCCCAGCAACCTGAATTCCCTTTTGCCATAAGGTAATACAGTCACACCTTCCAGAGAGTTGGATGAGGATGGGCAACTTTGGGGAAACCCCATTAAAGAAATACTAGAGTTCAGTAAATACTACTTATTTCTATAAAGTCAGAACCCACTTGATTTACTTATTTTAAGCTCTATAATAAAATGTTTTCTAAACAGATTGGACTCTTGGTAACCAGTGACTTTTAACTTTCTTTTATTTTTTGAGAAGATTTATTTAATTATGCATACAAGATCTGGGGTACAGGCCAGAGGTGGGGGGGGGGCAGTGAGAAGATCCACCAGAGACAGAGTGGAGAGCAGAACAGGTGGATGGACTGAAATACACTGCTGAGGGGAGCAGCGGGAGAGTCAGGAGAGGTCTGCCGGGCCATGTGGGTAGCTCCCTGGTTGGCTGGGGATCAAACTCATCCTGCAGAGGCTGTGGACAGCTTCATAGTCTGTGTCTTAACCCCTTGCACCACCAGGAAGGCCCTAACTTTCTTTACTTTAAAGTATGTTTTGATCTACATGCTTTTATGCACAGAGAAAATTGAGTGTTGCCATACATTCTTTTCCTTTTACCTACAAAGATAATAAGTTATTTCATTATTTTTAGCCAAGGTGGAAATTGGTTGTTTTGTTTCTGATAACTCAATTAAAACAATTACTTTAAAAATACAAATAATTTAGAAAGCGTAAGTAACATTTGGAAGTATATCCTTCCAGATTTTTTTCCACTGAGGGGTGTGTCTGTGTGTGTGTGTGTGTGCGCGCACATGCATCTATCTGCACTTAAATATAGAGGACAGAGGTTTCTTAAAAGTGAGATTATACTATATACAGTATTTAGTAAGTTCCCTTTTAACTTAAGGAAAGATATTTTAATATGTATGCATATGCTTTATATATATTAGGGAAACTTTTATTTCCATATTCAACTTCTTATCATTTTTACTAACTGCCATTATAAAAATAATAACAGATTTACTCATTTTTATTGATTAGTATTTATAGATTTTCACTAAAATGAATAATAAACATATTGTGGGGTTCTTTCATGTATTTTTAGGAAATTTTCTGCAGTGTACAATATGTACATCTATAAGGCTTTTAAATGCATGTAACATATTGCAAATTATCATGAAAAAATATGTATAATATGTATATACTTGTTTAAAGTAGTATCCATGAATGAGAGCTGTTTTGGTTTATTTTTCCCAGACAGACAGTGGAACGTGTCACACTGCAGAATCAGCTCCAACAACTTCTAGAAGCTCAGAAATCAGAGGGAAAATCAGTCCTTTCTTCACCCAGGTAATACTGGGGACATTGGTGCTTAGAGTTCTCACATGTCTCAAATTTTTCTGAACCTTTTCGGACTTCCTTTTATTAGCTCCTAAGAAAATGACAACAAAGGTCATTTTCTTCTTCTAAAGAGGAATAAAAATGAGTTGTCACAGCAAAAGAAGTTCTGGACCTAGGGCCAGAAGACCTGGGCTTCCGTCTCTGCCATTTCTTTTTCCTTGTCTATAAACAAATCGCTTTATCTGAGTCATTTTTCCATCTATGAAATGGGAAAAGGCTATGCAGATTTATAAGGTTGTTGGAGGTGGGATTAATTGAGAAAATTTGTGAAATGCTTTTGCAAAGCTTTTGCAAAACTGATACAGAAAGAGTAAAACAGGGCCTCCCTGGTGGCACAGCGGGTTGAGCGCAGCGCTGTGAAGCTGTCTGCAGTCTCTGCAGTGCGGGTTCGATTCCTGACCGGCCAGGGAGATTCCACATGGCACACATGGCGCAGCAGACCTCTCCTGCCTCACCCACTGCTCCTCTCAGCAGCGTACTTCGTCAGTCTGCCTGTTCTGTTCCACGCTCTGTCTCTGGTGAATCCTCTCACCCTCCCACAACTCTGGCCTGTACCCCAGCTCTGGCATAAATAAATAAATCTTTTAAAAAAAGAAAAGCAATAGTAAAACAGTTTTACTAGGCAGTAACCCAAGCATCAAGTACAATCCATGCTGTAGTCTGGTTCTGCTTGGCACGCTGGAGCCTTTGCAGAATGGCTTGAAAAGAAACTAAGGAACTATTCTTATTCCGGTCTTATTGACTTGTAAGTTCTTACTGATGCTGGAGGCCATGGGGTGACATGTGGCTGAGTGCTTTGAGCCCAGAGGGAAATCATGTCTTGTGTCCTTCATCCTCTTTTCAGCTCTCCATCCTCCCCAGCTTCCAGAAAGTCCCAGTGGAAATCCCCAGATGCAGATGATGAATCTGTAGCCAAAAGCAAACCAGGAGTCCAAGAGGGGATTCAGGTTCTTGGAAGCCTGTCAGCAGCCAGCCGGGCTAGGGCCAAAGCAAAAGAAGAAGATGCGGACAAAATCCTACGTCAGTTACTGGGGAAAGATATCTCCGAAAATGTCTGCACCCAGGAAAAGCTGTCCTTGGAATTCCAAGATGCTCAGGCTTCTTCGAGAAATTCAAAAAAGATTCCTCTGGAGAAGAGGGAACTGAAGTTAGCCAGGTTGAGGCAGCTGATGCAGCGGTCACTGAGTGAGTTGGACACGGACTGCAGCTACTCTGAGGACCCCAAGAGCACACCGGTGCGGAAGGCTGACAGGCCCCGGCCGCAGCCCATCGTGGAAGGTGTGGAGAGTATGGACAGCACAGAAAGCCTGCACCTGATGATCAAGAAGCACACCCTGGCCTCAGGACGCAGGTTTCCTTTCAGTATCAAGGCCTCCAAATCCATGGATGGCCATAGCCCATCCCCCACCTCAGAAAGCAGCGAACCAGACCTGGAATCCCAGTGTCCAGGCTCAGGAAATGCTCCTCTAAGCCAGCCCTCCGGAGAACCCACTCAGACCAGCCCTGACGGTGCCACAGCCCAGAAAGTGGCCACGAGTCCCAAGAGTGCCCTCAAGTCTCCCTCTTCCAAGCGCCGGACAGCTCAGAACTTGAAACTCAGAGTTACTTTTGAGGAGCCGGTGGTGCAGATGGAGCAAACTAGCCTTGAACTCAATGGAGAAAAGGACAGAGATAAGGCCAGGACCCCCCAGCGGACCTCCACCAGCAGTGAATCAGGGGATCAACTGAAAAGGCCTTTTGGAACCTTCCGATCTATCATGGAGACACTAAGTGGCAATCAGAACAATAATAATAACTATCAGGCAGCCAGCCAGCTGAAGACTTCCACGCTGCCTTTGACCTCACTTGGAAGGAAGACAGCAGACAGCAAGGGACATCCCGTGAGCTCTGCTAGCAAAGGAAAGAACAAGGCTGTAAGTACTATGTGATGGATATCCCATTTTCCTTTTGATTTCATTATGTTGTTCCTAATATGAATTGGTGACCCATGCCACCTTGAGCAAATCCCCAGAAAAATGTTCAAGCGATGCATGAAAAGCCAGATGCATGTGTTTCTAATGAGACAAGTCATGTTAGAGACCATGCTCTTCACGCTTCCTTTGGAAAACAATCTAAGCGAAAGATGAAATCACATGCGATTATATATTCTCATCCCCGATTTTCCCTAAATAATTTGATCCTTGCATATTAGGAGCCTTAGACTGGGAGGCATTTCTTCAAGAGCAGATCACCCATCAATGTGAATCAGGCCCTTCTTTGGCTCTGATTCTGCCTCAGGAAGAGTTTGTTTTCCTCATGTGACTGCATAGTTTATTCTCAAGCCCAATTAAAAAGCACGTAGTTACTCTATTTCCAAAGAATTAGCTATGCAACTTGGGAATGACTTTTGAAATGAACACACCACAGGGACCTCCACATTGTCATTTTATGATGCAAGCCCCTAAGTGTTGCTCAGGAAGTTGTGGCCATTAGAAGTGCTCGCCAGTCCTTAGGGGATGGCTGTGGATGCCATGAGCTACACTGTGTCATTGAATTTATTGGAAAACCATGCACTATAATCTGTGGTTTACATCCAGTGAATAAGCGATACAAACATCTTTTTAGGCGATGTTTCATGCTTGCTCTGTGCATGCCATGCCATAAAAAAATGATACAGCAGCCAAAATGCACAACTCGCAGGAATAGCAGGATTAAGAATACCCATCATACAGTCGATATATTATTTGCTAGAAGGTAAAGTCCTATTTCCTTGAGGTGTGAGAATGGCCTAAGTTCTTTTTGCAACACAAAAATCAACTTTTAGTCAATTTCTAGTGGGCACCAGTTTCAATTATTCTTTGATTTTCCCCATGAGTTGTCTTTGGCATAAAGGACTTGAAGACTTGTCCTGGTGTCATAAGTAGGAGTTATTTATTTCAGCTAGAAATGTCACACCTGTGCCCTAAATACCACACCTTGCAGCTACATATGCCCACGCTTGCATGGCTTGATAAAACTTTTCCAAGCAATTAAATGGTTTCTCTTACTAGGGAGTCAAAGAATGATCTCTGTGGTTCCCCAGGTTTCTGAAAATGTGTATGAAGCTTTTGTCCTAGGTCTCACCTACCTCTTGCATGCCTCTTGTTTACTGAAACGTGTGCATGTGCTGAGCTCTTTGCATGTCTTCAGTGATTTTTAATTGCACCTCTTTAGGAGATGTACAGCAGCTGCATCAGTCTCTCTAACACGCTGATGGAGGAGCATCTGAGTCACTACGCACGGTATGTGGTGCCAGGGATGCTTCATGCATGCACAGCAGTTCCATGCCCTTTGAATTGCATGCCTTTTGCAATTAGGGAGAGGCTTGCCAAGAGCCTTTAGCAGGGGCTGACACTGAAGAAGGAAATAGCAACTGTTCCCCCCAAAAGAATCAGGCAGACTTGTCATGGAGCCTTAGAAGGGTAGCCAGTACCCTACTGGAGGGGTTTTCTTCCAGCATCAGAGGGCAGAGGAATTCAATTTCCCAAATGTGCAGTGTTTCCCAGTTGACTTTGGCTGTCAGTCTTTGTTTTAATGGCATCAAGTACCCAGTTAATATAGAACGTCAGTTTCCTGGCAGGGGTGGAATGACTCAACCTCTGATCAGAATCAGAACTTTGAAACAGAGCTGAGGGTTTTTTTCATTGCTGACCATAGACTGAAAACACTTTTCGTCACCCTTCTGCCACCCTGGGGAGAAGCTGGGCGCTGCCACTCTGAGATAGCTCCTGCTTAACATTTGCAAGCACAAAGCGAGTCAGTCAGCCCATCAGTGAGTGGCCACAAATACAAGGGTCATTCTCAAACAAGATGTTTATGTCTCAAAACACATGTATATAAAAAAAATCATCTCTGGTGCCTCCTTGGGCAAAAACCTTCTGTAGCACAACTTTCACACCTTGAGAACATGCCCTGACCAACTGTGAAGACAGAGGAGCAGAATGAGAGCTGAGAGCAGCTTAGTTAATGCAGTCAGTGTCTCTTGACTGGTTTATTTCAGAAAAGATAAACCCCCAAACACATTTTATTTTTTAAGATATTTTTATTGAGGTAATGTTGGTTTACAATGCAATATGATTTAGGGATATAGGTTCACCCCTCTTCAGCTGCATATCCTCCACCACAGTTCACTGGGCTCCCTTTCTGCTTTGCAAAGACCCCACACCCTCCCCCTCTGGTAGCCTCAGTTATGCAGTTAGAGATCTCGGATTTGCTACTGGTTTGGTTCTGTCTGACCCTTTGTTTTGTTTCTCTGTATTCCACATATAAGTGAAACCAATCAGGATTTGTCCTCTTTTTCACCAATTTGGCTTAGCATAATCTCCTCCAGCACCATCTTTGGTGTTGCAAATGTCAAAAGATGAAAAAGAATTCATCTTTTTCATAGCCAAGTAGCATTCCGTTATGCATATACACACCACATGTTCTTTTTCCACTTGCCTGTTGTTGGGCATTTAGGCCATTTCTATAACTTGGGTATTGGAAACTGTGCTGCCGTGGACATAGGATCCCCCAGATGCTTTTTTAAAAGAGATTAGTGCCTTTAAGTCCATTAATGTAATTAATCCTTTAAATTAAAAGAAAAAATTTTGACGTGCATTTCAGCACTCCTCCAAAATGTTTCTGTGTGTGTATGTGTAAGTGTAAATAATTTACATACACTCAAATATGAATGCATATGTTGTGGGTATGAAGGTTAGCTCAGGATGCTAACCTGAGCTAACCTAAACCAAATATAATCTGCCCCTCTAAACCAAATGTAATCTGTTCAGGTTTCTATTCAGGCTAGAGGAAAGGTAAATCTTGGTCATTTAAGGAAGTACTCTGAGGGGTCTCATTAACTCAGCAAGTTGGGATCTGCTTGGGTCATGTTCATGTGTCACCTGAGTCTGGGCTACCTGTGGTCACACTAGGGCAGGGAAGAGCTGAGCAGTGCTGAGAGTGCTGACAGCCCAATGCCTGGAGTGGGGAGGAAGTAGAAAAAAAACACTCATTCCCTTCCTAGACATCGATATGGACCCACCACTATTTCCCCCAACCTATCTTCCCCAGGCCATTCCCTTCTCTGCCCTGTCACAGTTTGAGTGTGTCCTCTGGGACCTCTGAGTTCTGTCATTGTCCTTAAACAGAAGTCCCCAACACCCAGAAACAAGGAAGCTCAAAGACTTAGCAAACCTTTGGGGAGGGAGCACTTGGAAAAGATAGTTCATATCATAGTAGATTGTCTATGAGCAGGGGAACTAAACTGAACAATCTAATAGGATTACAAAAATCAGAGCATAAAATGAGGTTTTGAGGGCTGCTCGGATATCCGACACAAGGGGGTAGTCACACTCAGTTTAGTCCTTACTAAAGACTTTTTGGACCTGTTAGATTCACTGGCTTTAGTATTAACAGTTGGATGCAATGAAAATGAAATTATTCAATATATTTAAATAAGCATCCTGACCCCTTCTCCCCCATGCCTTATAAATCAGCCTCTACTTTATCATTCACAGAAAGTGCAAACTCTGGTTCATTGATGCCAGAGAGGAAATTTTTCTGCTTCACTTATCACATAAAGGCAGAGAGAACTGGCCCACTTCACTCCTTAGATGAAACAAGAATAGATATCTCAAAATGAAATAAGATTCCTTAGAGAAATTAAAACAAGCATGGGAATGTGGACATGAAAAAGAGTCTAGTCCTGCTTCCTTTTGCCTGTGGCACCTTGCTACAAGACAGAAAGGGACCCAAGTGTTCATCTGTCAGTGATGTCCCAAATTTGGCCTGAAAATTTGATTGAAGGTCATATGGCTCCTTTTGAGGAGCAGGAATTGCCTTGGAAATATATCACTTTGGAAACCAACGACTTTCATTGGATGAGAATTGGCTCCGAACATCAACGCTTCTGGATGACCATCTCCATGACACCTTGGGAGCAAGTGAGGTGCAGTGCACTCCAAATCCAGGCGTATACTGGAATCACATTTGAGATCCTAAGGAAATTTCATTTTTCCCAGACAAGGAAAAATAGAGCCAATAAATACATTTTAAAGAATGTCATATCTCTGAGAGAGTTCTGTTTGCTATTTATTTCTCCAATTTGGTCACAGTTTGATAGCAAAGAATCTGAATTTCTTTTCAATGCCCTTTAAAATTAGATTCAATTCTGGGGCCCAAACCACTTTTCTCGTTTATTTCAACTGCAGAGGATGACTGGGTTTATAACAAGCAGATTTATCTTTACTTTTTCTTATAGGGAACAAGTTAGTTTTGAGTCATCACAAGGCTAAGGGAATGTTTGCAGTGACTTGTCTTAAATGCCAATAAGACATTCGTTTCCCAGAGTTTAAGTCTAGCCGGGATCTGGAAGGCATGCAGTGAGCACTGATAGCAGATAGCGATCAGCACTGGCCTCAGCAGCTACACCCTCGCTTGTCTGTCATCGTGATCTTTGGGGGTTAGCCTGAGGAAACCCCGAACCCTAATACCAACATGGGAGTCAACCTTTAAAAAGACATTGAGCAATACACTCCATTATGTGGATGTTACTGCCAAGGAATTAGCCACACTGGGAATGATACTCCTAGAGCCAAAAGCCAGTGTCAAATGTTTTGCATGAATTTCAAGGTTGTTCCGAGCTACTTCAATGAGAGGGGGTGTTTGGCACAAGATGGCATGAGGGTGTGGCCATGGGCATCTGCTGTGTCCACTGGGAGGTCAGAGTTCGGGGTACCCTTCCCACCCCCACATCCCCCAGCACACACACATACTTGTGTTCTTATGGTCAGATCTTCACATTGAACAGGAAAATGAGCAAAGATGTGAAAGATAATGGGAAAACAGAGGTGAGGCCCTGGCTGAAAGCTGCCCCCAGGCAGAGAGGTCCTCAGCCCCCGTCAACAGTGATTCCAAAATCATCATGGGAAAATGTAGTCAGCACAAAATGAATCCAAATGCACCCTTGGCACGATTTCTCTGGATGTGATAGAATCACTACATCTTATAATTGTCTTTATATTTTGACTTTAGTCACTTTTTTAACCTAGTATGGTTTTTAAGGCACCCCAATGAAGGAGCGCAGCCACAGCCAACTGAATCTCACCAATGTAACAATTCAGAAAAGTTTGTTCAAGTGTGAATACTGAAAAAGTATTTAGAAACACTATAGACATTACAGTTTCTCAAGAACTCTAGTTTCAAGTTAGAAGTCCCGATGGGAAGTTATTTTTTCTGCCTTCCTTTTTGAGGGATCCAGATCCAACTGGGAGGTGAGGGCGATGACCTCTGATCCAGCAATACCTAGAGCCTCAGTGGTGCCCCACCCCTCCATACCTGGTTCTGTGGCACAATTCTCTGCCCCACCTCTGGCTCCCTAGGGCTCAAATTCATTTCAGAGACAAAACCCTCATTTTATACTGCAGCTTTATCCTTATGACTTGGAGGAGGAAGAAGAAGCCATCTTGAACCGTTTCTCCAAATTATATTAATAAATGGCAGGTTTGCCTTTGAAACAGGCTATGGTTTTCAGTGTCTCTATTGTAGAGTTATGTACAGAGAAAAGGCTTATGGGATGGGGAATATTTAAAAGGATCAGATATTTGGGGGATCTAAGCACAACTTAGCAAACTCTTTATAAAAGCTGTCAGAGTCCCCAAAGTTTATGAGAGCATGATTGACACATGAAGTTTCTTCTCATAAGCTCCTCTACCCTCTGGAGAAAGAAGGAAGCATATTCTGCCACAGGAAGACAATGAAACCAAATAAGTAGCAAGGTATAATGAGTCGAGACATACTTAGAATAAGCTATTGCATAATTTAATTTTTTTAATGTAAATTGAAAATTTGCTGTACCTAAGTTCCCGTGTCGTTTGTGAAAGCAGTGCCTAGAAAGGCAGGGGATCCCTAGAAAGGCACAAAATGAAAAGGTGCAACTCATAAACACTCTTGAACTGAGGGTAGGAAGGTACAGAAGGGAAACCTGCCTTGGGAACCAAAATCATCCTAAAAAGACACTCTGGGTACTTGGGTGCACGAATTTTTATACTTTGAACCAGAACCTTTTTTTAGTAGATGGAATTTATAGAAAAGCTCTTAGAGCTCTGAAGGCAATCCCAGAGTAACCAAAATAAAACAAATGCGCGGACATGGACCCTTGGACTAAGCCTCCGGGTGAGCTTAGGGGCTGTGGAAACACACAGGCGATGCCTCGATGAGTCAGCAAGTTCGATGACTTAAAAAACTGAGATTTAAATGGAAGCCTTTTCTGTTTTCCAATTTTGGTCACTCAGAATGTGATTTCATATCCAAAAATGAAAGCAAGGAGCAGCAAATTATCTGAGTAACTCCTGCCAGAATTACCCAAACACTTTTCTTCCTTTGAATACTGGTAATTCAGGACTAGGTAATTGAAGGGTGGAGGGAGGCTTAAATTATCCTGATAGCCATCAGATAAATGTCTGAAATTAACATTTTACTGCATAGATTCAGCTCTAATCATGCTGCAGAAAGTTCTTTTTAGTGTTTTTGACCACAGCATCCTTTAAAGCGAATATACTCCATCCAAGTCCTAACAATGATATCATCCTTAAACTAGAATGTAAGTCTTCACTTAAGCTTATTTATTATTTCAATTTCATTTTTTTGCCAAAGTGCTGTGGGTATATATAATAATAATAATGTCCCCTGTGCCCAGCCTACCCCGCCCGCCCCCCCCCCCGCCGCTTCCCACTCCCTGCTTCTCATTTCAATGTTTTCCTTGGTTATTCTTTATTTCTAGGTCACATGTTCAGGCAGGACTTTAATTTTATCTTTACTATCTACTGACACCCTGCTGTATATAGAAAGACAAAAATTCTAACCCTTGTAAAGCATGAATACAACGTGTACCAGGAAATATCTAGCTACTTGCTCCATTTAAACTATTTAAATCTTCATACGGACAGTGTGGTAAATATTATTAGTATCTAAAGTTTGACAACTGGAAATTGAAGCCCAGAGAGATGATGTGTCTTGTCTAAGGTTGCACAGTAATAATGGTAATAAATGGTGGAACCAGGATTTGAACACATTCAGTCTAGTTCCAAAATCCACGTTCACCACCACGAGCCACATGTGTCTACCTCTATGCTGGCACCCAACACTGCCCCTCACCCCAACACTGCCCCTCACCCCAGCACACACACTTCCTCTTTCAGCCATGAATATGGTTGCTTCCTTCTTTGGAGTTAAATCCATATGTGGTGTTCATTTTTATTATAATGGCTATCTATTAATCACAGGACTGCTGTGATTTCTTTTCTCATAGAACATTTTGTTTTCCCTAGAAATAATTTTCATTTCTCAATTTATAATCATCTGAAAACACTCTACCAGAGGCAAAACCCCCTCAGTGCATTCAGACAGATCAGGTCTGTCTCTGTGTTGATCTCTTCCTGCCAGCTCTTCTGGCCAGTGACCCTGCTGCTGTTGGTGCTGCTCCACTCTCAGACTGGGTGGGGGTCCCCTCTATGACATCCTGGGTGGGCCGTTTGCTTCTCTCTTGTGTAGAACTCTACTTCTGGAATCTCTCTTTTCCTTTTTCTGGTTTATTCTCTTGCAGGTAAGCACAGTTTTCCTTCCTAGGGAAGTGAAGACAGACCTTGCCTGTCTGAAAATATCCTCAGTTTGCCCACAGTGGATTAGGAATGCTTGACTGAGTAGAAAATTATAAGAAGGAAATATTTTCCCTGGGAATCTTGAACACATTGTTTCATTTTCTGCTGCTTCTAATGTGCCTATTGAGGAACTTCATTTCTGTCTAATAGCTAATCCCTTGGAAACCTTTCTGATTTTCTCTTATCCCGAATATTTTGATTTCTTGATACTATGCCTATTCTATGATGTCATTATCATTTTTGGGATGTGGATACTCAGCAGACTCTTTCAACTGGAAGTCTATGTACTTCAATTCTGTGAAATGATTTTGTAACATTTCTTTGAAAATTGTCTCCCAATTCCTCTTTTAGTTTTTCTGGAAATCCTATTATTCTAATGTTGGACATACTGGACCAATCCTCAGATTTTCTAAATATCCTTTAGAATATTTATCTAAACCTTTGCATTTTCCAGTTCTACTTTTTAGGATATTGTTGAACTTTACCTTCCAGTTTTTCTATTCACTTTTAGTTCTGCTCTAATAGTCTTAATTTCCAATAACATTTTGATGAGTTCCCCATGTTCCTTTTTATAGCAGTATGTATGCAGATCTCATTTAAACTTTTATGATCAAATACAAATTATATATTTTTATCTTTCCTTCATTTTTACAGTAAGCATGACACACTATACAGTTTTGCTTCTTCCTTTGTTATTTTTTACCTAACATGTTGGAGTTATTTACGTAGTAGTAGAGAAAGAACATTTTCATAGCTATATATTATTTCATTGGATGGATGCATTATCGTTAATCCTTCATTTTTTTATTGAGATTCTGATCTTCATGTTGGTTTCTAACAGCTTTTTACATATTACATATCATGAAGATTAACCCCATGTGAAATTATTGCAGTTTTCCCGGTTTTTCTTTTAAATTGCTTTTTGACATTTCACCACTTTCCTATATTATGTCTATTCACTTTGACTTTTGTTTCTCTATTTCTTCTGGTCTTTTTTTTTCCCCAGTAGTACTTTCTTCAAGTGTCTGGTGATTCCTAACTCATTCACTTTTAACAAGACACTAAAGCGTTTAGGATGAAATTTGTTGATATACTATACATTACTTCACACAGACTAGTGACATCTGGGCTTTTATGTTGGGAAACCGATTGTCAGTATGTGTAGGTCTTTTCTCTTGGCCAGTAATTTCTCAGGATGAAGAAGCTCCATTCTCCTGTTCGGGCCCATAATTCTCCCTGCCAGGAATCTGTGAATCAAACTAATGGGAGATGGAATGAGAATTGTGTTCTGTAAGACACACTTTCACTTAATCCTGTAGTCTCCATGCCCTTTAGCTAAACTGAAAGTCTCTTTGATTCATGCCTTTCAGAAAGTAACCTCCTCTCTTCTGTCACACTGAGAGCAGGTCACCAGGCTACTGTGAGACAAAGAGGTACAAAAAGCTACTCCAAATTTTTTCAAATCATCTTCCAATGGTCAGCAGTAACTGTCACCTTTAGGAGTTCACAGCACTTCTGCATCTTGCAGTACAAACCAGTCTGTTAACTCCCTTTACTGTGGGCTTAGGATTCTGCTTTTTCTACTCTGCTAAATCATTCCACAAATCTGTTTAATTTCCCATTCCTGAAATTTTATTTGCAGCTTGTCTATCATCCCCTCTCCTGTTGCCTTATTCATATATTTTTATAACTTTTATTCATTTATTTTCATGTTTAGTAGCATCTTATCAGAAAAGGGTGGTGATATGTGTATTCAGCCCACCATGTTTAATTAAAGGTCCATAGAACTTTGTTTTTTTCACCAACCAGGTTTTTCTTTCACACTCTTCCCTTTTTTTTTAAGATTTATGTATGTATGTATGTATGTATGTATGTATGTATGTATGTATGTATGTAAGCACTGGGTACAGTCAGAAGCGCAGGAGGGTAAGAGAATTCACCAGAGCCAGAGCAGGGAGCAGAACAGGCAGACTGACGAAATACACTGCTGTGGGGAGCAATAGGGGAGACAGGAGAGGTCTGTCGTGCCATGTGGGACACCCGCCGGCGGCCGGGGATCGAACCGGCACTGCAGAGGCTGCGGGCAGCTTCGCAGCCCAATGCTCAACTACTGCACCACCAGGGGAGGCCCCACACTCTTCCCTTTCATGCCCCTGGGCAGCTCTCTCAAGTCCTATTGAAAGGAAAAAAATAAAAATAGAATTATAACTTTCAGATGGTGATAATGATCCATATTTGCTAGAACACTGAGAACAGACCACATGGTCTTGGTAAGTCAGCATGATTTGGAGGCCATGAAACCACTCTTCCCTTGTCCTCAGGTTAGTGAGTACCATCACCAGAATCACTGTGTTTTTGTGCAGAGTAACAACAGGAAAGAATTTAGTAACACGAAGACTTACCCACTCTCAGGAGATAGCTCGTTCTGGAAGGCTTTATACCCAGAATGGGACTAATAACTTATGAAGATGGATGCAGGTACCCAGAGGGAAATTCACTTAAAAAGCAAAAACTGTTCTAACATGAGCTCATACTTCTTCATATCAAGTGTTAAGTGAAAAAAACACTATTGTTCCCTAGTTTCTTATTTTTACTATAGATTTACCTATTTGTGGTCTTCCATCTACTTCATGCTACTACTCAGTAATCACACATCCAGTGAAAAAACATTCTCTAAAGTTTTAAGACTCCAGCTTCCTGGAAAACAAGAGGTATCTCCACTGAACCCAAATGCGTGAAATAGAAATATCTCTTGTTCCCACTTAGCCAAGTGTACTGTGCTTCCTTTCTTGCTTGATTCTGATAAAATTTACTTGACTATAGAATGCTGCCTTGATTACAGTCAGCATGGTTGAGAAATTATTTCCAGAGTCAAATTAAAAAGTGTTCAGTCAGTGTACATTAGTACAGGACTACTGCTTATATGTTTAGAGAGTGGTTTATAGGAAAAAAAAAAGAATAATTTGCCTACTGGAATGAAGTGTTCTTCAGTGTGGTTCGTGTGAGGATAATTTCCATTTTTGGTGAGCTGTTTAGCAGTGTTGTCTTGTAACTTGACCATAGTTTTATCTAATTTTGGCCTTATGGTTTTTCTTCTACTTAGGCATAATGTCATCAATAGAAAAATGAAGAAACCCTACAGTGTAAAGCACACTGCTGAGCCAGAGTCAAAAGAACTCTTCCTGTAAATCACTTTTTTATTATTTTTCATTGCTGCCCGTTGGACATCATTGAAATTTCTGGACTATTCTCTGTGGAAATAGAACCATGAGAACTATGCCTCACCAGCAGACAGAATATCAGGATGCCTTAAATTTACAGTAGTAGACTCTATAAGACACATTTTTTTGAAGATTTGTATATATAACTTGTTTTTAAAGAAATGTTGTTTAAAAGCATGATTGGGCAAATGTTTGTTTTTAAGGTTGGATTCATCCAGCTTCCCCCAGGACATTCACCAACCACTGATACCATTTTGTATTTCATCAATTGCATGAATGTTTGCTAATGTTTGTCTGAACTTCCTCTCCCCCATAACTTGGGCAGTATTGGCTCAGTATTGTTTCTGTCAAGAGTGTTTTTTCTGTCATTTCTACTTTTTTGTATAAAGGAAATAAAACAATGTTAACAGCCACCTATAAGCTTGGGGCACCTACTTTCTAATAAATCTGCAATGTTCAGATTTCTACGGGACTTTGAGAGTATTTTGATTGCTGTTATTTTATTTCAGGAACAAACTGCCCGGTTTAGCTTTTTTCCCATAGGGGTCAAATAAAACATTCTAGTTTTCATTATGTACTAAAGGATCAGACAAGTATATAAAGTAAGTCAATTCCTTCTGTCTTCTCAAATGGCAGTGTTGACATGAGAAAACAGTAATGACGACTAAGGATTTAGTCTTTTCTTGGGTCACCTTTTTCTGCCTCTAACACATTATGAGGCCTGTGTAATTCCTTTAGGAGACAGTATGGAGCCTGAGTTCATAATAGCCTATTGTTGATGCAGCTCTTTCAATCCTTGTAAGTAGTAAGTTCCAGAAGGTTTCATCCTATCATGTAAAAATATATTTCTGTTGAAACTTCAAGAGTTTTATTTTCAAAGTGTTGGCAAGGCCTGTAAGAGGCCTGTCAAATTTTCGTTTGAAAGTAGAATGTATTCTTACCAGTAGGAGGGGGTATGTTCACTTACTTACAGTGTTACAGCAGGAAAATATGGGCCAGGCTGTCTCCTGGTAGAAAAAGTAGGCCAAGGGAAGTGAATTAGCAGGTAATCATGCATATGTGGGTCATCTATTGAACTTGAGCTTGAGGAGATGTAATGAGGTATAGAAGAAGCAGCCAGCACTTAAGTGCCTTTCATGTGCCAGCCACACTTAAATGGAAATATTATTACTCCCATTTTATAGATAAGAAAATTAAACTTTGGGAAGTAACACTTATGGTGAATAGCAGCATCGGCTGGTACAAGTTGGTTCAATATGTGGTGTGCCTCAGCACACTGCAGTGTGCCATTCCCTACATAATTCTTTGGTTTAGGGCAAAGGACATTACTTCTTTAAAAGCTCTGGAAAAGTGTGAGACTGGCCCACACACCCAGCTGGAGAGTAGGTTCTTTCTGGCCAATTTATAGAGCAACATATCTCTGAATTTTAACCAGTTTGTTTTGTCCTTGTTCGGATCCTCTGAGTTTCTGTTGTTGGAACCTGGTGCCATGTGTGTGGTTGTGCAGTTCCCACTTGGTCTTTTCTTCACATGAGATTCCCTATTCTGATTTTGAGCCCTGGGTCTTTGATTATGTCCTCAAAATTTCAGTGCTGTGTCCTAGTACTTGAGATTCTAGAAGAGGATAGATAGCAAGCACATGAGAAGTGTAGATGCTTCCTGCCTGGTACTGACGGTAACACTGAAATCACAAGTGAGTCAACATTCAGGACTTCGTTCTAGAATAGGGCCTGCAAAGAAAAGAGAAGCAAAGCATGCTTTCCATCCCAGAGAGCCCTGAGTTTTGTTCTTAGACAGACTGGCTTTAATCTTGAAAGTGGACGGGGCTGTGTATTCAGTAGAGATTTTATGAGCCAGACACAGAGTTCCCTAAGAAACAGAGCAAGGAAGAATTCAAGAGTTCAAAAGAAAGAGATGCTACCTGCACCTAGCCTTCTCCAGCAATTTGCTAGTTTATTGCCACTGGCATTTAAGATAACATAGTACTAACAAAGAATAAAAAAGAAGTTAAGATAGGAAAGTTGAGCAAATTGAAATGAATCCAGCTGCAATACAAAGCATTCTATGGTTAAGTGATGGCCTAGGACACTAAAAAGGCTGCTCCTTAAATTCCACATGGACAATATTGTTACCACCTAAGTTCTTTAAGAAACAGTTATGCCTGCTTGACATTAATAGAATAAGGTTTTCTTTACAAGAAATTTTTCTGTGCAAAATTTTTTAAATGAAAGCACAAATTCTTACTTGTTTATAAGCATGGAGACACATTTACATGTTAAAGAAAGAGTGTGTTTCCTTTTAGTAAGGAGAGCTTTGGGGTTCCTGCCCCAACTTCCTCCCATTGGGCTAGTAAAATGAGTTAGCTTGATCTGCATGCCTAATTACATGCACCAGAGCCGGAAACTCAACTCCACTGTAAAAAACAAAAATCACAACATCTGTCAGCATCTTTTAAAGCCTGGCTTCTTTTATGTCACTAAAGGGACTTGCAATGCCAAAATTGAACACTTCAAATTAAAAATGTTTCTTAGAAAAGATAATAAGACACCGAACCTTTACCACCTCTCAGCCTTCTAAACCTTTTATACAGGATCTTCCTTAGAAGAAGCCTGGCAAAGTAAGTGGTTAAGTAGGAGTGTGCTAGATCCATGTTTATGTGGAAAGAAAACTCAAAAAAAAAAAAAAAATGAAGAAGGAATCTTCCTTCTTGCCAAAATAGGTATGGAGAACATGCATCTTTCTACACCCTTTCTACACCATGAAATGTGCTTGAGGTCATATCAAGAAAGAGGTCCTGCTGTGCTAGGCACTTGAATAAAAAGATGCAGAGTCTGGCATCCACCCGAGTGGGGATATTAGAAGACACTGGTGGAAAAGGGGAGTCTTAACTGGTTAGCAGCAACAGTTCTCAAACTATGGTGCCCATTAGAATTCCCCAGGGCACCCAAGCTGAGCTTCAATTCGAATAAATCCAGCCTTCTCATGCAGGACCCAGTGACTCATATTTATAGAAACTGCCCCAGGACCCCAATGTGCAACTTAGTTTTAAAACGAGCACCTTCTTCCTCAAATTGTGCCTAGGCCATGGCATCGCTGCATCAGCTGAGCTCGGAAAGGCAGTGCCTTCTGCGCTCGCCATGTGCTCTGCTTTTAAGATCGTGATGCTGTGAACACCATATGGAGACAGTATTTGAGGAGACAGTGGAGGGTAAGTGAAAAAGTATCAGGCTTTTCTGCCCTCCCACCATTAGGATTGATGGTGGATCCCTGCGGTCCTGAATGCATGCCTGATGACGGGCACCTGGAGTGGGGTGTGGGCATATGTAGATGGGATTCACCTGGGCTGAGAGACTGGGCTTATAAGGGCAGCATCATGGGGACACCAGTAGAACCACAGAACCATGAGAAGAGCCATGAAGAGCACAGAGCAGAGAAGCAGAGACCACCAGAGAAAGCCGGAGAGCCCAGACAGCGTGAAGACTTGCTAGGGGCTGGGAGGCCTGCCAGCACCCCCAGCACCCCTGCCTGCCATGTGCCTGGTAAATCTACCCCTAAACCTGGGGCACGGTGTGGGGAAGAGACAGGTGTTTTAGGGAGTGCTGTTGGGACATCCCACTCTTAGGACTCATAGCTCTAGAGACTGAATATTGCATTCCATACTATTAATTCCATCTGTGGGAAATTTAATCATCATATAATGGTAGAAGGTGAGGCCTGCTTCCTGGACGGGATTGGTAGAAGACAACAATAGCTTTTCAATAAAGGATACGCTCCTTCCACTTTGATGTTTAATCACAACAGGGCAAGCTTTTCCATGGCTACGTCTCTAATTCTCCCAACTCTCTGTGGATAGAAGTCAAATAGTCAGAAAGCTACGAGTCTGGCAGTGGCACAGCAACGCAGAGGGTACAACCCACTGCCAAAACTGCTCCGCAACCACTGCAGGGACACCCCAAAACATGCCAGCAAGATCCAGGATGTAGCTTATAACCTCATTACACAGCACAGTGCTCAATTCATGCCAAACACGCCAGTTCATTTACACCACATGCACACGCGTGCACACGCCTGCACGGCGAAAGCGAAGGCTGACCAGGTGCACAGCGTCGTCCCTGGTGCTGCAGGCAGCATGGACCTCTACCGTGTGGCCACAATCATTTCTGCGCATGCGCAAGGAGGACTCGCTCCAGTTCCCCGTAAACCGCGTGCAGGCACGTGCCAGGCGCCAGCCAATCAACGCTCTCCCCGCCCCTTTGCTCCTGGTTCGTCACCCTCTTCTGGGCGGCCGAGAATAACGTCACTCACGAAGGCGGAACAGAGGACGGGGGACCTGGGCTCGCCCGCGTGCTGCTTGGTAAGTGAGTAAAATAAGCTCTTTTTTTCTTGACAAGTCCCTAATATCTGGCTTCTGGGAGGCGGAGCCCCTTCCCAGGCCAGCCTGTATCCTATGAACGCTTGTTTTGGGGGGCTGGGGTGCGGTGTACAGGGGGCACCCCTCACCCAACTGGTGACAGCTCCGAAATCCACCCCAGTTCCAGAACTCCCCAGGGGCTTGGCCACACTTACTAGGCTTTATCCCGCTTCCTCCCCTGCCCCTCCACGTTTCCCTTCGTCTCCCCTCCCCCTGGTTCTACTGCCCCCCCACTTCCATAGGTGTTGATCCCAGCAGTCATGTGTAATAAAATCCCCACACACTAATCTCGAGATCAGCATCTCCTTGCAGAGGAACTCCATCCGTGAGGACATATTAGCATGGTCAAGTCTTGCAGGAACTCACTTCTCAAAAAAACTTAATTGCTTTCGGTGCTTAAACTGATTCATAAACCAGAGGCCTTTTCTTTTAAATCACTTTTCACCTCCCGGAAAGTGGTTTCTCTTAAAATGAGTGTGGAACCTACTGGAATCAATTTAAGATCATTGTGCATACATGGAATTCAGACTATTTGATTGTGATGAAGGCCCAGGGACAAATCAAAATGTATGGAGCCGGGCAGAACTTCTTTGCTAAATTTCAAAGGAATGCAGTCAGAGTTATATAGTATTTGGATACAACTCCTTTGGTTCGCTAATAATGTCACACTGATAATGTGGAAGCCTGGGATGTTGTTCTATGAGGTCTGCTCCCAGGGCTCGGGCTCGGTGTCATCCATCAACCTGAACTACATCCTCAGCCTCCAGAGAAATATCATCTGTGAACTATGGCATTTATCAAAAATCAATATAAGAAATTGCCATATAGAAAAGTTTCTATTTTTTTGGTATGAAACTGTTACTGAAACCATCGTATGTTTAAAAAACCAATGACTCTATCAGGGACCATAAAATAAATTCTTTTTAGAGTTAGTGCTAGATGAAATATGCTTCTATAGAAAAACTGGCATGCTTCTTTTTATTAGCTAATAAGAACCTTATATAACACGTATTTTCCTTTTGTCTTGCCTGCCAGGAAAAGGTCAAAAGTTAAGTTTGGATTCAATCTCAGTAGCCAACCTTAGCTTAGTTTTTACTGGTTTACCAACCACTTTGCAACTCACCGTCACTCTTTTGCTCTATTCCTTTATTCCTTCTTCTTCGGCCTCTTATAAGGGTGTAACACATTGGTGTCTTCTAACCCTCCTGAGACCTGAACATAAATAAGTTGGGTGAAATAGGTATAAATGTTCCTACCATTCCCCCCCCCACCTTATTATCCTTCCTACCTGCCCAATCCTCCCATTCATTTTTATTTAACTAATACTGAAACACATACCAATTGTGTGTGCAAGGCAGTGCTGATTCATAGTGTAACACACCAGTTACCCTTCAGTTGCTTATTGTCTGTCAAGGATGGGAGAAATAATATATACATAAGTGAAGTCCAAGACAATAATCGGTATATGTGCAGGCGCCCTGGAAGCATTGTGTCGGGTAGAGGCAGACAATACTCAGGTGCACTGGTCGTCTAGCCACGTCCCTGTGTAAAGTAATCAAGTGTCAAAATGAGAATCACAGATGAACACAGCTCTGCATGTCCACGGCCTTACTGGGAGTTCATCCAACTCAGAAAATCTTGGAAAATATTCATTCTTCCCTTATTGTGATCAAATCGTATTTTCTTTTCTTTTTCTTTTTTAAAGATTTATTTATTTATTTATTTATGCAAGAACCGGGTTATAGGCCAGACTGGAGGGTGAGAGGATCCACCAGAGACAGAGCGGGGAACAGAACAGGCAGACTGACGATATATACTGCTGAGGGGAGCAGCAGGTGAGACAGTAGAGGTCTGCTGCACCATGTGGGACCCTCATCAGCTGGCCCGCCGGGATCAACCAGCACTGCAGAGGCTGCGGACAGCTTTACAGCGCTGCGCTCATCCGCCTGCGCCACCAGGGGATGCGCCAACTCATATTTTCTAACCCACAGACAGGTAGGTGGAGATTCAGAAGTGAGTTCTGTATGTTACTGAACTTGTCTTCTTGGAATCCAGATCCAGAGCCCTGGAGCCTTCATTGGGATTGCACCATGGGGGGCCTTGCATTCCTCCTCAGGGTCACCATGAGGTTAACCCAGCCAAGAGCTCTCTTTCAAGGCCACCTGCCATGGGGAGCACCTTCAGCTCAGTTGTCACACCCACCCCCAGGCCACCCTTCCTCTGGATTTTTTTTCAGCAGGGACTGAACATAGCAGAGGTGTTAGCGCCAGTGCCTGTCTTCTGGCTGTGCAACTCAGGTGTGGGACAACCACGGCCCCAGGCTCCTCATAGCCTGGCAAAACTTTCTCGAAAGGGGACTGCAGTCTGTGGCTCTTCCCAAGCCCTCTTGCTTTCTCTTTCCACAGACGTCAGTCCTGCATCACAGTCTTTCCCTGCCTGCTCCCACCCCCTCCCACTTTATTCTTCATAGATGTGTCCACCGGTAAACCTCTTGCACTCCTTGTCCCATTCCAGTGGCTGCTTCTCAGAGCATAGCTGATACAGTCCCTGACCTTCCTTCTTGGGCTTCCTTCGGCACGCCCACCTTCACGGTTTAGCCTCTGCTTGGGTTAAGCATTGAGCCTAGGCTACCTACCCCTCTCTCTCCACTTCCTCTCTCCTTTCCCTGCTAGGTGGGGTAGGGCTAGAGCTTGGGATCCTAGGGGTGGAGGTAGGTAGAGGTTTTGGCCTTCGCTTCTCATAGTGAAGATGAACAGGGTGCTAGTATTTGTCACCTATAACTTATGCCGAAAGAATCTTGATTTCCTTCTCCATCTTGAGCTGTGTTCCAGAAAGCCATATTCTGTGCCCTTATAAGTTCTAGACTTAATGACCAGGTTGACTTAGTGGGAGAACCACACGGTTGACAGGTCAGAGAGAGGTTGCCAGTGTGTGACCGAGGAAAACTTACCTTGTAGCACAAATAAAATTTGCTCTCTGCTTTCAGAGAAAAGAATGGCCAATGAGAGATGGATGGGCACTCCCATTTTTATGAAACACCCACTCCTCCAGCACACACACCTTTTTTCTTTTTGTATCTGTTTCCCAAACTCAGAAATGTTTTACTGGTCACAGGTGAATGACTCATTCCCCTTCTCTCACTTCAGCTTATTCTTTACATCTCCATTCTCCATATTTGCATTAATTTAGCCCAAAGAACACATAAGGCAATTGCTAATGCCCAGTTCTACCTGCAACATTTGTTGCCCTCCTATTCATCCATGTTGAAAGAGAAGTGCTTTTTAAAATAAAGACTGAAAAATTCCATAACCTTGTTATAGGCCACAAATAGCCACCACAGTGGGGTAAATATTAAGTTATATTGGGACATGCTGGTCATTGTATTATCACTGCCAATTCCTCCCTTGAATGACCTCAGGGAGGAAGGGGCTGTTCTGTCAGTGACTTGTCCGAATGGATTCCTGCCATCCTGGTCACAAATCTCTAGGTTTGCCTAGAAAGACACGTGTCTGTGAGAAAATCCCATGAAATCACATTTCCATCAATGGTTGAACATTGTCCTGATGGAGGCAATTCGTCCTTTAGCTTCAGTATGATCTTAAGGGGCAGGACAGTCCTTATTATGCTGGTCCATGCAGAGCAGCATTCCATGTGACAACAGCATTCCTAGCTGTTGTTCCTTCCCAGAACTGGAATCCCACAACCAAGAAAAAATAGACCTTTGGTTTCAGGACAGTTTTCTCTGGAATTTACCTGGGCCCAGACTCTTCAAAATGGTTACCATTTTTTAATAGTCTTCAGTCTCCTAGAAGGAGGAGCTGCTTCTCACGTACCCTTTTGGTTTTCCAGACACACCAGCATCCATTAGGAGCACACGGTGTGGACATACAAAATGTTCAGGAACAGGGTTTCTTTTTTTATTTTTAAGATTTTTTTATTTATATAAGAACTAGGGTACAGGCCAGCAGTGTGGGAGGGTGAGAGGATTCACCAGAGACAGAATGGGGAACAGAACAGGCAGAGGGACTGAAGACACTGCTGAGGGTAGCAGCCGGTGGGGGTAGGAGAGGTCTGCCGTGCCATGTGGGTATCTCCCTGGCTGGCCGGGAATCGAACCTGCACTGCAGAAGCTGCGGACAGCTTTACAGTGCTGCGCTCAACCGCTGCACCACCAGCGAGTCCTAGGAACAGGGTTTCTTGATTGGCTACCTAATTAAGTAGATCTCCTTGTCTGAAGGAGGCTAAGTTAGAATAATGCTGAGGTCCATCCCAAAACCCACAAAAGAGAAGAAAAGTAAAACCCAGGCCTGACAGTGTCCTCTGTTGTGCAATGAGTATTGCAGAATGGCCATCAGATGAAGTTTCAAATCCCTATTCGCATTTCCCTACACTCAAGTCCAGACCCCACAGTCTCCTAAATGTTGCAGGTTTGGTTGATGTGGGATTTCTGGAGGATTACCCTGTTGGAAGCCATCAGCAATGAAGTAACTCTACCAACACTCCCTGCTGCAGTATCTTCTACTTTAAGGTACGAGAGCCCTTTCTTCATGAATCAACATGTGGCAAAGAAAAGCTGGGCAGAGACCTGAGCCATCAGTTGCCTCCCTACACTTTCTGGAAGTAGCACAGCATACCATTTCAGACAAAGGAGAGCATATACTTTTTTTTTTTTCAAACCACCAAAGCATGAGATTCCACCATTCCTCTCAGTGACTTTTTTAAAAAGATTTATTTATACATACAAGGACTGGGGTACAGGCCAGAGGTGTGGAGGGTGAGAGGATTCACCAGAGACAGAGTGGGGAAGAGAATAGGCAGACTGACTGAAA
This sequence comes from Talpa occidentalis, assembly GCF_014898055.3. Classification (NCBI taxonomy): domain Eukaryota; kingdom Metazoa; phylum Chordata; class Mammalia; order Eulipotyphla; family Talpidae; genus Talpa; species Talpa occidentalis. Next base: position 82,235,186 of record NW_023601322.1, on the reverse strand, counting down.
TACACTGCTCAGTCTGACCCAGTTGACAATTCCTAGTATTCGATCCAGTGTACAAATACAGAAAGAGGCAGGAAGAATCAACTCTGGATGCAAATCATTGTACAAGTGGAATTAGCTAACACTTTGTGTGTGAGAATTGACACTTCATTTTTTTAACCGTAAAAATACTTAAATATATACCCTCATAAAGCCATCTTTGATTGGTGTGTATGTGGTTCAATGAGATGAGAATCACTTTAAAGCTAATAAATTGCTCATATTCCCCTTGACCTATGGAATAAATAATCACAAAGAACCTACTTCTTGGTGTTATACATCATCTTGTTGGTGTATTTGTAGTAATTCATCACACCAGCCCAGCCCATACTTGAGGATAAATTCATAGCCAACAGCCAGCACTATTAGGCCAAGAGTGGTGAATAACTACAAATGAATTTAGTTTCCTACATCTAAAATCCATTTTTGATACATCTCTCCTCCCTCCAGCCCCCACAAAAATCTATTACATTGGAATTATTGAGTTTATTTCCACATTGGTGTGGAATATCTTATATGGCTTGTTAACATGGCTTACTGTATTTTCTAGGCATAAGTGTTTATGGGAAAAACTTCAGATTTATACAAGGTTTTGGACATGTGACTCATATAAACTGAAATAAGAGCATTGTTGCTCAAACCTGGGGCTTGCTTTGAAGCCTCATCATACTGTTCTTGGGAAACCATTAAGCGAAATGCCCTGAAGGGTAGGAAAAATTGCAATGAGCAATAAAATGTCAACAAACTGCAGAATTGAACATCAAGCACTTTCATCTAAAAGTGCCCTTCTCTCCTTTCACTTGGCAGGGGTTTGGCTTTTAAAAAGTAATAAACTCGAGCACTCCAGTTGACCTGGGATGTGTTTAAGAAATCAAACCCTAGAGCCAGAAGCATTATGACCTTTCATGTGAACTCCCCACCTCAGAAAAACCATAGAATGCAAAATATAAACAAAGAAAGGGAACAGATATATATGTCTCCATTGTCTAGGTCATGGATTTTTTTTTAAAGGGGGCACACAACAAAACTTTACCCCTCTTGGCCACAATGAATAATCTTAAATCTAAACTGGTATCCACTACTATCTCATGAGAAGCAAATGAATATAATCATAGCACAGTACAAGGATATTAACAAGGAAAACCTATTCATAAGCCTATAGAAACTTTATCAACCTGGGGCAGATACAGTTTGGTCTCAAAGCAGGTTGGCTGTCAAGAAACAGTTCCCCACAGCCAAAGGCAATTTTTAAAATAATTCAAACCCTGGACTTAGTTTCTCAAGAACCATAAAGGGCATCCAGATTCAAAGACCATAACTATATTTATTAAAACACCCCTCATACTTGCTGCCAATCCAGAGCATTTCAATTCACAACTCTTCATAACTTCTCTCAACACATCATTCTCTTTCCTTTGCCTTTCCTCACCATCTCTTTTCTGTACATTTTATTATGTAGACAGACCTCAGCCCTGTGCTAGCAGAAAGGAACCCCTATTTGTAGGAGGAAAAAGAATCAGGAAATTGATCCGGTAATTAAAGAATGCCCCTTGACTGGACAGGGTAGGGAAATTGACAGTGAACACCCCATGCTAGTCATTTGAGCCCAACATAACTGTTATGAATCAAAAACTACTGGTGGCGGAGACCTCTGTCTTTGATATACCCTTAAATACCAAGACCTGAAAAAATCTGAGAGCCTTGCTATAAATGTATTATATGTACATTGTTCTAATAAGTTTGACGAAAGATCTCATGCTTCTCTGTCTCTAAAGAGGGAAGTTTCCTTTTGGAAGCATAAATCCCATAGGTGACCAAATGGAGGTCTAGAATCTGTTGGAGAAGGAAGAAGAAGGAGGTAAAACAGAACACACCCATCATGGAGAGTGGTGGGGAATTTTCCCATCTGCGTTTAGAGACCGCGCCTTGTCATCACATGGTTTGGAGTGGTAGATCAGGGTTTGCTGCACATGGCTAGCATTCATTTTCTGTAGTTTCTGTCCTACCACATCAGAGGGTGGGTACAGAGATACCTATGATTTAAGCTGTATCCTGATTGACTCTGGCTGAAGTGAGAAGTATGGCAAAATGGAGAACATTCTTTCTCTAATGTAATTACTCCTTTTCCACTAAATTTTATCGTGTGGAAATGCTGGCCCAGTTTTGTTGAATTCCCAGTTTTCCAAGTGAGTCTGAAAATCCATGTTATCAATAACCCCCCCCCATTTTAAATGTTGACAATTTAATATTTTTCATTGCTATGAATGTCAAATGCCACACCTGTAGGCTGATACAAAACACATCAACCTTTAAAAAAAAAATTTAACCAAGTAGCAACATATATACCAACATTTGGTCTCCTCTTCTGAATCATTATGAATATTCAGTTGAATGTTCTGCCATAACCATCTACCAACAAATAACCATCTACCAACAAATAAGAAGTCTTTTTTTAAAGATTTATTTATTATACAAGACGGGGGTACAGGCCAGATGCGGGATGGTGAGAGGAGTCACCAGAGACAGAGTGGGGAACAGAACAGGCAGACCGACGAAATACAGTGCTGTGGGGAGTAGCGGGTGCAACAGGAGAGGTCTGCAGCACCATGTGGGACCCTCATCGGGATCGAACCTATGCTGCAGAGGCTGTGGACAGCCTCACAGCATGGTGCTCAACCACCTGTGCCACCAGGGGAGGCCCCAAATAAGAAGTCTTAAAGGAAACCAAAGTGGCCGTTTTGCCACAGAAGTTAATTCAGCAGTGTGAACGCTGTGGACTTGGGCCCAAGAGGAAGTTAGGAAAATGAGAAACTGCCTTAAAAGAGGACACCCTCACCCAAAGGCTCCACTTACAGAAAATTATACAGAGAATTAAATTCCTAGTTGCACAAAGGTTAGTATGCAAAGTGATGTCATTCTTATTAATTTGTGGATCAAATTATGAGGCCTTGGGGACAAATTAACAGCCTAGTCTTTTTGTAGGGTTCTGTCCCCTTGGTAGTCCCAAGGCTCCAGGGAAGGTTACATAGACCCAGGGACCTGTGCTCCTCATCGTCTCTGCCTATCAGGGCAGTTGCAGCTCCAACTTCCCCTGGGATTCAGAATTAAGGGTTAAGTCCTCAATGGCAGAGTCAGCATAAGCATCTCTGTTCTGGCTCCCCTTTAGGAAATCCCTAGGGCATTCATACTATTTAACTCTTTTGTGTTATTTCTTTTCTATTACATCTCTGTAATCTGTGCCATAAGACCATAAAAATTGGACCTCCCCTGGTGGCGCAGGCGTTTGAGCGCAGCGCTGTGAAGCTGTCCGCAGCCTCTGCAGTGTGGGTTCGATCCCAGCCGGCTGGCAAGAATCCCATATGGTGCAGCAGACCTCTCCTGTCTCGTCTGCTGCTCCCCTCAGCAGTGTATTTCACTCAATCTGCCTGTTCTGTTCCCCACTCTGTCTCTGGTGAATTCTCTCACCCTCCCATGCGTCTGACCTGTATCCCCGTTCTTGTATGTATGAATAAATAAATCTTTAAAAAAAAAAACCATAAAAATTGTAATGGTTAGGAAATTACTTTGTCTGAAAATCATTACTTGCTAGTTTGATCTGATTAGAAAAATGTCAAAGACTGTATCTGCAGATTGTAAGTCCTGAATACCAGGATATGTGTGAAGCTCTCAGCCTAGAGTGTATGTGCATGTGTCCATGCATGTTGGGATGTACTCCTAATTCCATATATTTCAGACCCTTACAGACCAGGTAAGATAAAGCATTGCATCAATTTTTTTCAAATTGCAAATTTTCTTTAGGTTTCATTCACTCTTCAATATCAAAGTTTTTAATGGACTACTAGAGCAGTGGAGAGCTCAGTGGATTGAAACTCTAGCTGAGAGAGAAAGAAACAAGAGAAATCACTGTGCAGAGCAGGAGAGCAGTCAGGAAGAGGAAGGGATTTAAAGGCAATGGCAGCATAAGGAAATTCAGTGCAATAAATGGGGTGAAAAGTGGGCTCACAGAGGGGGTGGTTTGAAACACAGAATGTAAACTTGACTTGCTCTGCAACTTTACCTGGTTCACTGGTGGCAGATGATAACTCTCTGACTTCTTGACATGCTTGCCAGCAAAGCTGCTTCGGACAGTATAATGTACTTTCCATGGTCTGCCTCCAGTTTCCATTATTGAAATACTGGTTTTTCTTATGTCTTCCTGATTCTCTCCAGGAGGAAAAGAAGCAGAGAGAAAAACTCATTACTTGGGAACATTCCCTGTTGTCAACTTGATATTTTATCATGTTGTCCAAGATCTCATAGGAATAGCAAAAGCATCCTATTTTATTGAATTGATGATACTGCTTGGATTGTTTACTCATCAGATTTTAGAACTAGAACACTTGAAAATTGTCTAGGAATTGTCTAAGACCATCTCTTAATTCAAGGTATTTAATCATTTACAGGAAAATTTAATCATTTACATTATTAAGGTCCTACTACGAACCAGGCCTCAGGCAGAGCTAGGGACTTACCTCAGATATCACAGTCTCCCTCAAATGTCTACTTGGAGCTGTGACCTTGAATATTTCTTAATGTGGGGTTGTAAGTTATTTAGGCAACTACTTGTATATTCCTTATATTGTTCTTAAGTTTGACTCTTTGGGGCACTAGAGATGTAATACTAGAGATAGTCATTTATAAAACACACAAAAATCATCCCTGAGGTAAACATGAGGAAACAATCAACAAAAATAAATACTGAACCATCAGATAGTGATAATAAAAGAGGAGAAAGTTAAGGACCTAGAGCATGATGATAGTGAGGCCTCATTTTTCTGGGTCCAAACTTGCTGTCATCTCACTTTCTCAGACATTCTGAGGTTCAGGAATGTCTTCCCTCTTGCCCTAAAGGGAAATGAAGACTGGATCCCAGTTGATCGTAAATACACATTTGAATAAGAACCAACAGTGCTGGCCAATAGGGAAATTAAAGGCTTGGTTACGGTTTTGTGCTTAAAAGGACTTGGAATACCTGTGGATTCAGATACACTTGAAAGAAATTCATGGCCACCAGGTTAGGATAAACAGGACATGTCTCTAGCTTTTCTGTTTGCCTTCAAGGGGGACAGCGGGGCCCCATTCCTAGCTGTGCCTTGGGCTTTACACCAGTCATGGAATAGCTATGACATAGGCAAAACTTTTGCTTGGTTCTAAATATGTATTTTTTAGGATGCTAAGGTTTGATTGTCCTACAGTGTCTTGGTATCTTGTGTTACAAAGAGAATTCTAGCAATTCAAAAGAATTCTTGTTTAGGAGACCGTTGCCTAACGAGTGTTTATCTCGTAGAAATGTTTGTTACTTGCTGAACCGAGGCTTCTGTTTCTACTCAGCTGCTTGACATGCCATTTATCTCTGTGTGTTTACCTCAAGGAGTTTTCTCCGACTAACCCTTGCCCTGGAACCTCCTCTGAATTCCTGCAGAATTATCTCTGCCCTTCTTCATTTGTCATTTAATTCATACTATTATATAGGATTCTTCCCTCTCTTCTGCCCTTCCTTCTCTCTTAAAACTTCCTGGGTGCTTACTCTGTGTGAACACTGTCCTACTCTCTTGTTAGTTTTCTAATTTAATCTTCTCTCTCTTGTTTTCTCTTCCAATGAGATAAATATCTACTTCTTAAGTATAGAAATCATCTTTCTGCATTTTCTATCCTACTTTACGAACACTTATTCTCATGAAAGAATAAATTGGACTAAAATCTGTGTATAACTGAAGAATACACTGACATTTGACATATGACTTCAGTATAATCAAAAAAATAATTATATCTTCATATTCAGTTGTTATATCTTAGTTCGGTGGCTCTCATTGTGCATGTCAGGTCCCAGAATAAACCAATATTTTGAGAGACACAGAGAGTGAGAGAGGCGGGGAGGGGAGAACTGACATGTTACTTCATACTTTTGACAAACTGCAAAATTTATCTCCTCCTTTCTATGCCCCTTCCCCTTCTCTATTCCTATACATCAGTCAAGAGAAGAACATTCATTTCTTAAAGAATGCTTTTCAATGTAATTGTATTAAAAATGTTCATATACTCAGAATGAGAGAGAAAGAGAGAAATAGATGAGGTGGGCTGGTAGAAGTAGAATGAGAACATTCCTCAGACCCTCATAAGCAACCCTCAAAATTATGACTTACTCCAAGAAATGGTTCCCTCGTTACAAATCATCTGAAAGCTATACTACTGAATCAGTTTGCATCTGTTCTGAGCCCTGACTCTCAAAGCTTGGGGATTCAAATCAGAGCTCATTAGAGACCTTCACATCATGATGAGATGTGAAGAGGCTGGTCAGCCCTGGAACCAGCAGTGACAAGGTCTGAGACTGCTCACAGGGCTGCTGATCCCATTCCCCAGGAGTGCTGGAAACAGCAGCTTTCCTGGAGAGAGACCCCAAACTACATTGTTAGGTGATGCAACCCAGCCTGAGTTTCCTTGAGGTGCCAGCAGCAGAGCCCCCAAGGTCAGCAGTGCCTGCGACCGCTATCTGTCTGATTCTGAGGCTTACTGTGTTGCCCTGCAAAGCAGCCAACATCTAGATATAAGGCAGGAGACAGAAAGGAGACTGAAGATGTGGCTGGAGGCAAAAGAAGGCTGAAGGCATGTTACTGGCTTGGGGTGGACATTTCCATTCATTTATAATGAGTGAGCAAGGACAGAATTGCAGCCAATCAATTTCTGGCCATTCAAATGATCCTCTGTCGACTGACATATACCGCCCAGCAGGACAGAAGATAACAGAAGACCCCTGCCATTGGGCCTGGACAAAACCAACTCTTCCAGTACCTGGGCACAGTCCACCGGCCACTTCTGACCATGGCCTGCCTGATTTTTGAGCGATAGAGTAACCAAGGCAGCGAGTTAGGGAGCTTATCTCAGCACCCCTTGGTGGGCTGGGGATGAGCCGCCAGTGTCCACTTCATCACAGGCCCGGCCGCTGGCTGTTAGCACCTGGAGCTGGGCCGGGGGGGGGGCGCCAGGCGGGGCGGCTGGTACCAGTCTCCCTGGCCTGTTCTTTGTCCTCCCTCTACTAATAAATAGCTTTCCTGACGCTACCAACACATGGATCATGGACTCCCTGTTGGCAAGAGAGCCATTTTTCTCTGCCTGATTGGAGCATGAAAAACAGAAGCTTTCTTGAATTGTAGTTGAGTGTAGAGGCGCTCTCTCACACATTTTCTCCATCATTAACTAGACATCAATCAATCTACAAGGCAACTTCTGTGCCCCTGGGTGAAGGTATCTTCAACCGCTTCTGAACTGGACTGTGCTGGAGGAATTGCACAGGGAATTGAGCGGGAGCCTCCATGAGTCCCCAGCACACTTCACCCCCCCACACACACTCCCTTGCTCTCAAGGTAAAGATGGGGCTTTGTCCTCCCACACTTCTGTGCCCTCCCCAGCACAGCACTCACCTCTCCGCACTGTGTACAGGTGCAGATTACTCCCCAAGTATTTCACATTTCATTTGTCTCCGTCTTTACCTCAAGGAGTTTGCATTAACCCTTGCCATGGAATCTTCTGTACATTCCTCACGAATTACAGAGCCAGCTGGCCTGGAACCTTGCTCGGGGCTCTCTTGCCCACAGTTGTGCACTCGACACTGAGCCATGCGCCTGGGACAGATGGGTGGATTGGATTCTTTTCCATGGCTAAGTGGGTGTGATACCTGCACAATTACCCATCACAGCAGCTGCCTCGCTGCCTTGCCTGTCACTCCTCCATAAAACAGAAAGCTCCTTGAAGCCAGGGGTTGTGTCTTTGCTCCCTTTTATTCCCGATGCCTGGCTCCTAACAGGAATTGAGATGATTGAATGAGTGAAGATTGAATGAAAGCAGTCCACGAGTCTAGGTTTGAGATTGTCTTTATGTTTGACTTCCAGCATCAAAATTGGTCACCAGACACTGCACAGTTGTGTGTGTGAGTCAAAACTCATAGCTCTGTGCATGAAACAAGGTGAATTTAACTGTATGTAACTTTCTTAACAGTAAAGTTAATATGACATTAACTGTGTACATTTACAGTATATAAATTAAATTAATTTTTAAAAGTGACAAAGAATATAAAAAATGTGCCAGGAAAATTAAGTCCCTTTTTGTCTGATATGTAATTAAGATCATTATGAAATTTAAAAGCAGTTTTCTTCCTTAAAATATTATACCAACAAAAGGCACATGTTAATACAGAACCATCACTTCACTGTCAAACAAAAAGGAATATTTCATAACTATCTTTGGAATGTCAATGTAATCTTTCTTCCTGTATGAGCTCTTGGTAAAAATAAGGCACTTGTATTTCCTTATGGCTGCAGAACGTCTTCAGCAAATGAATGTTCTTTTAAAAGAATGTCACTCTATTAAATTTCTTCAATGACATGTGTTAAATTTCCTGAGTTTTAAGAATTGCGCTTTACTTGAGGGATTTATTTACCTCTATCCCAACATATTACCTCATAAAGTAGCATGAATGAACCACTACAAATAGCTTTCTGGGGACACAGAGACTTTTATGTAGGGACATAAAGGGACTAAATTAATAGACTATTTTCAAAATTTAAAATATACATGATTTTCCAAAAAAATCTTCCATTTTAGAATAGTAAAACTGGAAACCAAACATGGCACCAGTGATCATGTCTTTGGTACAAAGCAAAAGAATTCTCATGATCCTTTTTACTGTCTTCACTGACTTCCAGTTCACGCCAGAACCCCCCAGTTCTGAATTCTGTTCCTGTCTGTTGAGACCAGATCATTACCGAAGGCAGAGGCCATCTAGGTCACATAAACAGTGAGTGTAGTGTGAGTTTTTTGTGTGTTGTTTTGTCTAACTTGCAGGTTTTAAAGTTTTGAATTGGTTGTTAACATTTCCATAATTGGAAAATTCCCTGTACGTATCAAGTGTTCATTTCTCATGAGAAATCAGAAGGCTCTGGATTCTCGGTCCACATTCCCATGAGGCTGGAGCCAAACAGCAGCTGCTTTCTGTAGAAGTAGCCTGTGTCCTCTGGGTTACTGGTGTCTCCACAATCATCTGAGTGATCTCTCTGGCCTTTGTGGGTTTTGTATATGCAGCTCCAGGGCAAAAGCCACTCACTGTGGGTAAATAGGTCAAGGTTGTATTGGAGAACCTTCTGACCAGAGTTAGACCAAAGAACTTGGTAGTGTGTCTGGCTAAAGCCACAAAGCTGGAGGGAAGACTCACAGGCTTAGAGAATTAGGGTGTGTCTGTGGAGGATGCCCATTGCTGTAGGGTGGTCTGGATGACAGTGGATCAAGATTTTCCAAGAGAATGTGGTGGCAAATGTATTAATAGTATACTGGTGTCATCCGGGACTCACAGGTCATACTTTCTGCCAGGCTGTGGCATTTTTCTTCTACAGAGGGACCAGAACCACATGGAAGTAGGGATTCTATAGAAGTGCTAATATGGAATCCATCTCCATAAAAGGGGGCATCACAGCACAGTGAACTGGCACCGTTTTCCCTGCCCCCACTTGCAGCCACCTTGTATTACAAGTCCCAGTATGCTGTGAACCTGCCTTCCTGACTTGGGGGAGCTGTGGGAATTAGGGGTGGAGTTAAGCAGCCATGCTGGCTTGTAACTGAACACATGTGGACTCAGGAGCTCTTGCTTCTGTGACCTTGATTTGCATTCTGTGCTGCTTATTAACCTGATGGGTGATATTTGAACACGTCAGCCAGTTCTCTCTCTCCTTCCTCTGGCTACCTTTGCAAATTTTTTTTTTTTTTCATTTCTCTCTGCATGTACAACATTCTTAAGCATGTGGGTGAGGATTCACCCCAGGTCACTGTGTTTCTCCTAGGACTGCCCTGAAACAGTACTACGTGGCTTCAAGGGCTGCAGGTTCTCATCCGGGCCACGGCTTTTCTGGGGCTGAGGTGGGGCTTCTAGCTTCAGAAACCTCGTTTTGACAACTACTCATCTCCCTTCCTGGATTGCCTTTCAGTGTATGTTTTGTTTCTTTAATAACAGAGTTGCTTTCTGTGGACAGATCACACACCTTACATTTCACTGGTTACCTTCTATGATCAACTACCGTGTGCTGGTCACACCGCTTATGCTCCTTACTTGTTCTGAACTGAATCATCAGGCTGTCTTCAGGGTCTAAGACCATAAAGACACGATGGCTGAGCAGTAATGGTGGGAACTGCACTGGGGCATGTAACAGCAGCTGCACCACTACTTTACCCCCCATGAGAAGCCAGAGCTTTCACAAAGAGACCCTTTAAGATGCCTATGTAGAGCACTCCAAAGTAACCATCAGGTAGTCACGAAAGTGGGAGGATTATAACAGAGAACAGTACTGCATGGCTAAATTTTCTTAATGGAATTTTGAGGCTAGAAGCCCTTAGAGGACAAGTCTTCTCTGAGGAATGTATTGCTACCAACTCCTCGCAGCCAACTATCCAAAGTGATTCATAGCTATATTCACATATGACTAACAGAATGACCTCAAAGAACCATAAGAAGGAACACCCTTGCACTGGTGTCAGTGCTGGTTTATCATACTTGCTACTCATTGGCATACACCCTGCCTTCCAATTATGCCTTAATTTGTGCTGTGCAAACATCTAACAATTCCTCCACCAACAGCTTTTCTAATTAGTAGGAAAATCAGTGGCAGATGTGAAATTCGTGGGATGGTGAATGCAAAATGTTAATTAATTTGAAAAACTTTGAAACCTCTCGAAGAACCTTGTCTAAGAAAACTTCATGTGATGTCTTCATTAACAGAGACCGTGAAATAGCTTTTTCTTTGATCATGCTACACTTTGAATCAGATTCTTACCATTTTTGAACTATATTCTTTGGACTGAAGCCATTCTGGGAAGTTATTAATGCAAATTGTGGACCCAGAATTGGTAACTCTAAAACCTTTGATCATATTTATCTAACTGTCCTGTCTGACTCTGGTGATCAGCAGGCGCCCAGCCCCCTCAGCCCAGAACAGCGTGGAAAAGCTTTGAGGCTGTCGTTTTGTCTCAGCAAATGACTCAAACTTGGTCATTCCTTAGCGGCTTCATCTTATCTCACATTCCAGAGGTCCCCAAGACTCTGGAGTTGTTCTTGAGAATTTGTGCACACCCCTTTGTGTAGAAATACTGCCCTCAAAGAAGGTATAATGGGAGCAGTGACCTTCCCTCCAGGTTTAATTGAATTCATGCTTTGGGAGATGCCAGAGACCAGTTGGCTTCCAACCTCGGTCCACTCCAGTGGAAAAAGGGGCTAAAAGACCTAACAATGGACATTGTCACTTTTATTTACTCCTGTAGCAAAATTGCTAGAAACGAATTCCTATCCCTAGAGCCCAGGGTAACTGGAACATTCTCCTTGTGGTGCATAAATTCTCCACTGAAGCAAAAAATTTGCGGCTCTGCTGGTATTTTCCTGCAGCATCCCCTGCTGTCACTTTGCAGGACACCAGCTGGCTTTGGCCTGACATCGGCATTCTTTTCCTAGGGTGATCCGCAGCCACCGAATCCTTCCAGCACTTCCACTGCCTGGGAATAAGAATTCACCCGAACCAAAGCTCACGCTCTTCATGTTTTTTATAGTCACTTTGGGTTTAATACAATTTTGGTTTTTAAGTAAAATGTTTCATCAGAGCTAGATCTGCAGTTACACAGATAGTCACCCTGACCGTGTTCCCCGGCATGCCCTCAACACGATTCAAAGCACTTGGTGTTGATTCCTTTATTGAAGCCTCTCAGCTACTCTGTGAGCTGCGGTAGCTCCTGCTTTTAGCATTATAAGCTCCTGTGATGCTGACTGATGATGCACACACATGTGTGTACAACTGAACCAGGGGTTTGAAACCCCACGGGAAGGCAGAGGACCCTGAGTTTTCTGTAAGTGAAGGAATTTCATTGTGAATGGGGACAGGTTCAGGGTCATGAAAACCATCAGCTCTGACAAAAGCAGTTGGTGGAACTTAGAATTCCTTTCCTGTTATCTTCCTGAAACAGACAAGCTGCTCTGATTGCAAAGGTATTCTGCCCTTAAACTGCTTTTTAGCTTAGACACTTTAGCAAATTTTGCATAAAATGCAAAAAAAAAAAAAAATCCAGTGTCATGCAAATGCATAGAAAGGTGCTCTTTGGCAGGGATTCCGGCCTGTGCTGTACATTGCCAGCACCTCGGAGAGGCTTTTATACATCTCCCTGTCCGGGCCACGTCCCAGACCAATTGCAGCAGAATGTTGGAAGACTGGAAGGCAATTCTAATTTGCACCTGATTCTGAAAACCTCTTGTGGAAGAAAGCAGGCTTCCTTCCTGCTGACCCTGCTGCTTCAGAACTGAGTTGGTCATTAGCAAACCTTCTCCATGACCACTCGACCTTCAGGGAGCTGGAGGCGCTAGGCTGTGTAGCATGCAGGAGGGCTCTGCTCGGTGCTTGGTGTGAGTGGCCTCATTTAAGGATGCTGAGAACATTGTGGGATTGGGAACCATCTTACTAGCATCTTAAAGCTGAGGCTAAGGCTCAGAAAAACCAAATAATTTACCTAAGCAGTTGAAAAGTGGTGGAATCAGGATTGGAGCTAAAGAATCTTTCTGAGCTAGAAGTTGGTAAATTCTTCTGGTAACTAGGGCATGGGGTGTGTGTGTGTGTGTGTGTGTGTGTGTGTGTTGTACAGTTTGCACCTTCCAAGATCTTGTTTTAAAATAGAGACTGTATATTTCTACATGAAACCATCTCCTCATCTATACCTGCCCCCTCCCCCATGCTTTCATTGCTAGCATGCCTTTGCACATGCCTTTGGCCGATGGGGAAAGCGTGCTCTCCAAGGACAAGTGTGTCTCCAGCCATCCTCGTACCCCTGTGACCTTGTGCTCTCTGCCAGGCATCATGTAAGAGCTGATGGCAAGTGTCTTATTCACATGTCACAGCCCCCTGGGGCTCACGCCGTTAGCACCCTCATTTCACAGAGGAGGGTGCAGGGCCTGAGTTTGAAAAAGGCTCAGAGCTGGCATCCACCTCCAGGCTGTGGGCTCATGGGGACTGTGTACCATTCATTGTTGTCACTTGTTAATGGTGTCACAGTGTCACACCCTCACCCAGTGTAAGCTGCCTTCCAATCTTCTCAAGAATGAGCATTTTAACCAGTAGAGCCTTCAGCTTCTCCAAACAACAGGGGTGTGAAGGATGAAATTGACTTTCAGTGGTGAACTTCATGGAGTACATACACCACGATGACTCTGCACATAATGTAACAATGCAGTGTTACTTCAATTTAAAAATGACAAAAAATAAACGCCATTGGTTGGGGAAAAACAAAAAAGAAAGAAAGAAGGGAAAAGGAATTGGCCACAGCCTGTGCTGGAGTGGGAGGTAGTGAGTGTGGTCACCAGAGGGAGACAGAGCTTGAGACATCAGGCTCTCCTGTTTCAGCTGCTCCTTTAGTCGAGCACAGAGCCCAGAGGGAAACAGATGGGGCTGGAACCCTTTGTTGGGCTCAGTGTTTGCTGCTGCTGCTTACTCTTGCCTTCCCCCTGCTCATCCTCTCATCCTCTCTCTCCTTTTCCTTGCTTGTTTCTAAGGCATAATACAGGGTACAAGGAGGATAGCTTGAGGCCAGCGTCTGAACTTGAGGAGACGCACCACTTTCTGTATCAAGAGGCACCTGTGCATTTGCCACGGCTCTTCTGTCACATCCTGGGGTGCTTCAAGGAAACACAAAAACAACACCCGATAGATAATTTTGTGGCAAGAAACTGAACTCTGGCAAGGCAAAGGGGAGCTCATCACTACGATTTTTTGCCACAAAATTTTCAGTTAGATTTTTAAATATCAGAGCATTCTGTTTCAATGCCAGCACGTGAAACTATACCCACACCATCAGAAATCTTTTTCTAAAACAACTGATTGTCTAATTTCAGCATTTTAAACCTCTTTAGGGCTTCTCAGAATAGTAGCCACTCGGGAAAGAGCAAAACAATTTTTAAAAATTAATGGAATTAAAGTCCTCTCTTGATTCAGAGATTTGTCAATATTAAGCCTATTGACACTGATCGACCAGAGAGGACAGACTCGATTTTATTAATCCAGACATCTCCAGTGCCTGCCGGCGTGACTTAGCATGAGAAAGTCCTCCTAAATACTTATCAGTTGACTACTGAATCACAGGTCTGTGATTGCCTGGTGTCCGCAGCACAGAACCCACAGCCTCAAGGAAACGCTGGTCCCCAATGCACCACCAGCTCGCCCCTCTGAGGCGTTGGCTTGTGGGAGCAAGCGCTCAGTCAAACAAAGAAATGCAGTCAAGAGCCAGGGTGTCATTAGTTTCCCTCGCTGTGTTCCCTGCCTCTTATACCAGTTAGGGGTTATTTGGTTAAAAATTTAAAAAATTATTTTTTTTTTAAATAGACGAAAGGAGAGAGAGGAGATTATAATGGCTCTTTCGCAGAACTCAAGGGCAAGTTTCATCAGCTTTCTAGGAAGCCTGGAACCAGGACAACAAGGCAGTTGGGGACTAGACTATCCTACTCTTCCACCTGCTTCTCTCCCTTCAGAGGTGCCTCTCACTTTTCCATAGATGAGCTCTATCTGCTTTGCAGGGCGTGCAGGGAAATGACTGCCCCAGATGGTCCCATGTGAACTCAGGGTTCTGGTTGTCACTCTTGTCCGAATTCGTTTCTGCAAACAGGCCCAAGTTGAGTCAAATATTTACCTTTGACCTAAACATCTTTGACCTGAGAACTATGATCACTTTCCCTACATGTCATTCAGCAGGCACCACCCCACCCTCTTAAAGACAGGCCATCATGAAAATAAGCCTCTCACTTGTAGATCTGGTTGGTGGATGGCCCATAATATACCCACAGGGAACCACAGTTTGCTCTGTTCTTTGGTCAAAATCTAAGGATCAGTCAGTGTAGGGATCAAAATGCTAAGAAAAAGAAATTTAATAATTCAAAGTTGAAACCCCTGTGTTTAAAATAGCAATGTTGACTTGAAAAGTCTTTACTATAAACAGATGGTTTTGACTGATGCTAGTATTGCAGCAAAGGTGTGAAACTGTACTCCTGGAATAATGTAGTTATGTAAACAAATGGTAAGGCAATTTGAATTAAAAAAAATCATAATTTTGTAGTGTGAAACTCCAGTAGCACGAATATGGTTGGCATCACTTTGAAGCATGTTTCCAGTTACCTATGACTATCTTTTGTGCGAATTTCATACCTGCAGCATCCAGAATGTGTGATAAGAACATTGCAATTGCAGAATGTGCATATTTCTGGGGGTCGGGGGTGAGAGTGGGGAGAAGAATGCCTTACCGGAGAAAGCAGCATTTGTAATATAGGTAAAAGCTGAAGACCAGGGTGTGATTGGATCCGAGGTGAACAGTCCTTTGTCAGTGATTCAGTAAGAGAGTTTCAGGCCCAAGGTGATGCTGTATGGTTGACTGATGGGGTTCTGAATGCCAATCCTCCTCTGTATGATTGTGCCATAAAGGTCACAGTGGACCCCAAAGGATGAGAACCAACAGGAGTCCTAAGGCATTGTCATCCAATGTGATGAACATCCAAGTCCAGTGACAGTGGTCCAGATCACTTTGCCCAGATGAACACAAGGAAGAGAGAAAAGGCCACATTTCTACTGCACATCTCAGCGCCCAGACCCTATGCCTGGGAAGTGATATCTGTGGCCACGTTTCTGTGTGGATAGTGTTTCAAGATAGGCTTTTACAAGTCTCATCACAAATCCCAGGGCAGAATACTGTCCCAAGATTGAAGGCCTTCTGCAAAGTGGCAATAATCATCAGAAACAGTGAACTCTAATTTGTGTAAAAACTGGTTTCAGTATCATTTTATTTATCACAGAATAAGCCATAATTTTATGAGAAACAACTTTTGAGACATTAATTTTTATTTTGTTCAACCACCTATTTTTAAAGCATTTTTAGAGACACTAACTTAATCCTCACCACAGCCCTGTTCAGTATGATTATTAACTGAGAACCAGACAGGTTAAGTAATAGCTAATAGCTAAGTGAGTGGTTTAATAAACAATGAAATTAAAATATACTTTGTCGATATCATTTGAAGTTTCCCCTCCCCAAGTGGTCCTCTCTAATATCATATTATAAATGCTAATGTTCTTTCCTCTTGTCCTACTTGCTTCTCAGCACTCCATGAGCTTAGCCTTAGGTAACCTCAGCTCCTCTTATGGATGAAGAAATGGGATCCTAGAAGTTAAATGACCTCCCTGGGCTCAGTGCACTTGTCAGGAGCACAGTGAGAAGACCAGCGAGGGCTCTTGCTGGCTCAGTGTTCTTGCTACCACCCACAAATCCAACTGGATCTGCTGGTTGTCAGTATGCTAAACTGGCAGAGTCCTCTTTAGCTTGAAGCAAAACCTTCGTCCTAGTGTGAATAAATGCAGTTCCCCTGATATGGAAAACACTCTCTTCTCGTCTTAAGCATTTCCTGTTGGGCACAGGAAGCTCTCTTGATGGCAATTTTATTTATTTTAGTTCTGTTCCTGTTTTTGCTTGTTTGCTTATTTGTTTGGGTCTCTTCCCCAGTTCGATATCAGAAATTTCCTAGTCTTGTGGAACGAAATGGGAAACTTTCTGTTTTTCTTTTGTTCTGGAATATGTGTTTGGCAAAATCTCTCCTAGAAAACACTCTTCGCTCTCTTTCGAAAGAGAGAAAAGTTTTAGTGCATTTTCTCTAACTTGCTCCTCTTGCAGAAGAGCAAACTCTTGGTAAATGCAGGTAGATTGAAAGGGTGGATATTTACAGTAACAAGCTTGTGTTGATGCCAGGACAAAGCTGGAAGGTGGGTAACTGGAACGGAGGAAATGCCCAGCCATCAGTCTCCTGCCACAGCTTGCCAACGTCCCTTCTATAGAAGGAAGCTGGAAAGCTTGTACTTGTGTTGGTCTTGGGAAGAGCTGGGTTTTGATATTTATTCTACTAGCTTATCACTAACTGTTTTCTGAGGTGCAGGTAGCATACATTGAACATTCTATGTGACATCTGAAACTTAAGTGAAAGCAGGGATTTGACCATGGACAACATCACCTGGGAATACCATAGTCTTAGTAACTGAGTAGGTGGTAGTCATTGAACATCTTTCTGACCTTTGCAGTTGGATGCCAAGCAGTCTTCCCCTTACAGAATACCTTTCTGGACAGCGGATTAGCTGGGGGGGGTGGGATGTGGAAGCACAGAGCCTCCAGTTGTTGTAAGGCAGGGTGAGGGGCACTCTGGGGCCCCCAAACCTGCCTGCTCTAAGTGGATTCTGCCATCCACTGCATCAAAACAAAACATACTCTCGTGCATTAGATCTTTAATGGAAAGGAACTTTAATACAATTAGTGTGCAATAAACAGAAGAGAAGGGAGAGAATAGATAAAATAGTTTCTACATGAAACACCCAAAGTTACTAGTTCCTAGTAGGTAAATGCCCAGGCAAATAAGATTGACCCAAAGCAGGACCCCCTGAGGCCAGAAAGCTTGCCACAGTCTAAGGCATCTTCTGTTAGGGACCCACAGGAAAGGGGCAGAAGGGGCCAAGCACATATGGAAGGAAAAGAGCAAAATCAAAACTCAAGACAAGATAAGGCTCCCAGTATCAGCCTCCCCACGTGTCTCTCACCTATGTTTCTGTTTCTTTTCTCTTTTTTAAATTTTTTTAAAGATTTATATATTTTTATACAAGAACTGGCATACAGGCCAGAGGTGCGGGAGGGTGAGAGGATTCACCAGAGACAGAGCTGGGAACAGAACAGGCAGACTGATGAAATATACTGCTGAGGGGAGCAGCGGGCGCGGCAGGATAGGTCTGCCACACCGTGTGGGTATCTCCCTGACTGGCGGGGAATCAAACCTGCACTGCAGAGGCTGCGGATAGCTTTACAGCACTGTGCTCAACCCGCTGCACCACCAGGGAGGCCCTGTTTCTGTTTCTTTCAAGTGTCTCCTTCGATGTCCTCAAAGTCCCTGGTACAAGTCCAAGGCTGAGAAGCAAGCACGACTTCTTCACATCTCTCTGCTCCCTGTGCCTCCTCCAGGTCTTCTGGATCTCCTTCCTTTCTGCTCCCTCTCTTCTCTCCCTTCTCCTCTCTGCCCAACTCTCCCCTTCCTTGGGTGGAGCAGGGAACCTGGAACTTACCCTTTCCCTGGGGATTACCCTTTTTCAGTGTGGGGTCCAGAGAAGTAGGCTATGCTCAGCCTGCCTCTTCCACATGACTTGGGCAAAGCTGAGACAGTAAGGACTTCCTCCCAAGGCTTGTGGCTTCAGTTTCAGCACTCAGTGAGGTAGTGATTCTTGGTGTGAAGAAGCATCTTAGAAACTCCTGGAGGATCATAGAAAACACCACAAGACTGGGTCCACCTTCCCCCTCCTCCCGCCCCACCATGGACAACCACAAGATTTCAAAGACCATGGATGACTTTACCATAAAATGTAATTAAAAGAGGGTGCTCACTTAAAAATAAAAAGAAAGGAGGGGTAATCAAGGGGTGCTGAGATAGAAAGGTTAGGAGTAAACTGCCAGCAGGCCACATTCAGTTCTCCTGAAAGCCAGCAGAGGGCGCTGTTGTCATGCACATGTGGGATTCAGGACCAGCCTAGCTAAGTTTCCAGTTAGTCTTCCTAAAAAGGGTTTGATACAGTTAGGTTAAGGGGAAAAGTCCTAGGCTCAGAGTCAAGAGATTTAAGTTTCAACCCCCATCCTGCCCTTGGCAAGCCACTTTCTGAGTCAGTTTGAGGTCTATCAAATGAAGGTGGGCAAGAGATTGGATGAGTAAAAAATAATATTTTTCATTTACGGAGTACTTCCTGCATGCCAGACCCCCAACTTAGCCCTTCCATCAGCAGGGGTTCAAACCCTGCCACTGCAGCACATTTAGCATCTGTGTGATGTGGGGCAAGTTACTTAATCTCTTCAAACCTCAGTTTCTTTATCTACTACAGATTAGAGGTAAATCCTCATAGGGTCACCCTGAGGCTTTGATTAAATAAATATATATTGATTTTGTGTGGCATCTGGCACATACATGTCAGTAAATGGCAGCGGTCATCATTTGCTGATTTTTTGGAAAGATTGATTTATGCATACAAGAACTGGGGTACAGGGGCCTCCCTGGTGGCGCAGGCGGTTGAGCGCCGCCCTGTGAAGCTGCCCGCAGCCTCTGCAACGCAGGTTAGATCCCGGCCGGCCGGGGAGAATCCCACATGGCAAAGCAGACCTCTCCTGCCTTGCCCCCTGCTCCCCTCAGCAGTGTGTTTCTTCAGTCTGCCTGTTCTGTTCCCCGTTCTCTCTGGTGAATCCTCTCACCCTCCCACACATCTAACCTGTACCCCGGTTCTTGTATAAAAAATAAAAAAAAATCTTTAAAAAAAAAAAGAACTGGGGTATAGGCCAGAGGTGTATGTATGGGAGGGGTGTGTGAGAGGATTCACCAGAGACAGAGTGGGGAACAGAACAGGCAGACTGACTAAAATACGCTACTGAGGGGAACAGCGGGCGAGTCAGGAGAGGTCTGCTGTGCCATGTGGGTTGCTCCCTGCTGTGGTGGCTGCGGTTAACTTCATAGGTTGTGTCTTAACCCCTTGTGCTACCAGGGAGGCACTCATTTTCTGATTTTATTTCATCTCTGCAGTTACCATGCAGTAACACATACTGTCTATAGATAAGTGAGCAAACTGAGTCTCAGATTCAGAATGTTGCTTTGGTGACCTGGATCAAGAGTAGCATCACCTGCATCTTAAGACCAACTGTGATCTTTTGTCCACACAAGGCTAAGCATTTTTAGAAATTATAGTATTTTTCTGTTCCACCTTTTAGATTGCAACTTAGCACTGGAAATAGCTGGGTGGAAGAGGGGACAGACTGGCATCCCAGCATGCTTGAAGCTACACAGCCTTCCCCAGGCTCAGAACAAGTTTACTGGAAGAAGGAATGCAGGCATTTCAGACTTACATTTGGTACCAGTCACGGTCACTGTAAACTCATTTCTTGGCAATTTTTTCTTATTTTGACTCACTTTCTTCCACACTTCAGATTCTGTTGAAACTAAGAGGATATACAACACCTTTCCTCTAAATATCTCTAACAGAGCAATGTGAAGTCTACCTACTGCTGTTGAGTCAAGTCTAACAAAATGCCCATCAGAAAGCTGCTGCTCTACCAAAGCCCCTGTTAGACCGGGGACTTCTCACTGGTGAGTGGAGGCACATCGTACATTCCATAGGACGAGGAATAAGGAAAGCCAGCGTTTTTGTCTGACTTTGTGTTCCCGTCTCTATACAAAGCCCCCAGCACATATTTTCAATCATCCTGGATTGATAGTAGAGAAAAACCCCTTGAAGAAGTGACTGAATTAGAGATTTGAGCTCAGGATTGTGGGACTCCAAAATCCAGTGCCCTCCCACCCCTCACAGCCACCTCTGGGCTTGACCTTAGGGGCGGGCTCTTCTGCACCTCACTTTACTCCCCCTGTTTGGAAAGTCAGCGGGTCATGTTTTGCTGGTTTGTTTTTCTTTACTCAACACTCATCCTTGCCTTGCTTGCATGCTTTCTGCTAGGAGAAGCCAGGGATGCGCTTCCTTACAATTCCTTATTCCACTGTTCTGGATAAAAATTTGCATTCAGGATGCAACAAGATGTGTTCCCTTGGATTTAAAAAGTGCTTCCAAGTTGTTCTTCCCGGTGAAGTGGCCACAGAGGCTTGGGTCACAGAGGAGTTATCGCAGCATCCTCCATGCCTGCGTCCCCATCACCTCAGTGCTGGGGTCGAGGTGGGAGGTTGCAGGCAGGCCCCTACCCTCTGGGTGGTGACAGTGGCTGTTTGTCTCAGACCACAGTGGCAGCCATGAATCCAGAAGCTAGGAACAGATGCCTAGTCTTGCCAGTGATTTTCAAGGACCTAAATTTCTGCCTAAAACTCTTAAAATTATTTATAGTACACTATCTGCAAGCTTCTTTTATTCTAAAAACTCCTTAAACATCAGTATACTCTTGGAATCCAGGTTCACCCTTCTTGTCCTCTTGCTGCAGACATTTCCTGGTATAGAACCTGTATTTATGGCTTCAGTTGTAATCTATATGCCAGTGATGCCCAGCTCAGTATTCTCAGCCCAGACGCTACTGTGAGCTGCAGTACAGGCAGCCCAGTCTGCACTGGACATGGTCCCATCACTCTGTCATGTACATCCTGTTCTGGGTACTGTTGCTGCATATCAAACCTCCCTAAACTCTGGTGGTACAAAAGATCCATTTTATTATGCTCATGGATTCTAGGGGTCAGAATTTTAAGGTGGGCACACAACAGGATGACTGACACGCATGTGATGCACTATGTCAGGAACCTCAACTGGGAAGACTCAGAGTTGGGACCATGACAGTTTGAACCTGGAATCATCCAAATATACCTTCATTACATTCTGATGGTGGTTTTTCCTCTGGCTGGGACCTCAGTTGGGCTGCTGGTCAGAAAACCTGTACAGGACCTCTCCATGTGCCTTCTCCATGTGTCCTATCTGAGTGGTGCTCCTTGGGCTTCCTCACAATATGGCGGCTTTGTTGAGAGTAAGCCTCCCAAGAGAGTGAGGCAGACATGCATGGGATTCTTATCTTTCAGACTTGGCAGTCCCACAGCATCAATTCCATTATATTAGTCAAGGTAGTCACACAGGCCCACCTGGGTTCAGGGGAAAGGGACATAGATGCCCCCCCATCTCTCAGTGGCAAACATACTAAATCATATTGTAATAAGAGGACATGATATACAAGTCTGCAGATTGATTAATTTAACTCTGTTGTCAGCATTACTACAGAAATAGAGAATTTCCTCTTTTCTTATTGATACACGTTGCCTATTAAACAATAAATCCAATAGACAAAAGCATGAAGTCATGAACTGTGAAGTGGGGGCTGACTGTTTACATTACAATAGGATTCTTTGTTCAAATCACTCCCTCTGAAAAATCTTCCAAATGTCCCTCGTTGTGTACATAGCTCCTTAGTATGAATTAGGGCCTTTACAATTAGGGTTTTTTTTCTATCCACTCCCATCTTCCAGTGCCCAGCACCTGGATTCAAACTGTAATTGTCTATTAATTTTTCTTTAGAAAAGTCACAAGCATTATGCCCTGTTCATGCTCTTTCTTCCTCTTTTTTTTTTTTTTTTTCACTTCAATAGGAACAATCCCACTTACCCTTTAAACCCAAGTTGGTGTGTCTGTTGTTAAGAATTTAGCCTTGTTGGCGCCTCCCTCGTGGCGCAAGGGATTAAGCACCACACTGTGAAGCAATCCTCAGCCTTTGCAGCACAAGTTTGTTCCCCAGCCGGCCAGGGAGAAACCCACATGGTGCAGAAGACCTCTCCTGTCTTGCCTGCTGCTCCCTCAGCAATGTATTTTAGTCAGTCTGCCTGTTCTGTTCCCCATTCTGTCTCTGGTGAATCCTCTTACCCCCCAAACCTCTGGCCTATACCCCAGCTCTTATATGCACAAATAAATAAATCTAAAGAAAATAAAAAAATAATAATTTAGCCTTGTGGAAAGAAGCAGCCTGGCCTTGGCCCTTGACTTCTGGGAGGCAAACTGGCCCTTGTACATATCATGCCTGGTAGGAGATTCTTCGTTTGTCTGGGCTCCTCGGGTGGTGCCAGATAGTCTTAACACTGCACTGTAAAGTAGGGTGAGGGTGGGGACAGGACATACCAGGTGGTGATTAGAGTGGAGATGTCCCGAAAGACCATTAATGTAGTGTGCACTGGAGGCTTTGAGTAACACAGTATCGGTTGACTTGTAAACTTGTGAACAATCAATTAATTGGTCATATCTATGTGAAGCGCCATTAGCACCTGCCAGGGCTCTGGTGAGCTGCTCCACTTGGCAGTACTCCATATACCTCACTTTCATCACACTGGATGCCAGAAAAGGGAGGATCTCACCAGGGAGGAAACAACAGACTCTCAAACTTTACTACTTCCCCAGATTCTACCGTTACTTCCTGGGCTGATTTTGACCTGGATCCTTCCCCTGTAATGAAATGTAACTGTGAGCATAACAGCTCTCAGTGAATTCTGTAAATCCTCCCTAAAAATGATCTGATCTGAAGGTAGGCTGTTTGCAGGTTTTGGGAATTAAGATGTGAACATCTGTGGGGGTCAGTAGGTATTATCCTGCCTACAACATATGCTTGATTTGTTTTATCCAAGATTCATCTCAACTTTATTTGCACATCATAAGCCCCTATTTGCATTCAAGTAACCAACAAGAGTTATAATGATTTACTAAGCAATTATTGCTGGAATCCCTTTACCTAATGATAATGGCAAATGTATTTATCGGTGACAATAATAACAGCTACAGTTAACCCTTGAACACCAGGGTTTAGGATCAGTGACTCCCACACAGACAAAATCCACATTTTTCATTTTCCCCGTAAGTTAACTAGTATTGACTGGAAGTCTTAAAATAACATAAACAGTTGATTAAAGCATATTTGCATGTTATATGTATTATACTATATTCTTAAAGTAAGATGGAGAAAAGACAATGTTAAAAACCATAAGACAAAATAACATTTGTAGTACTTATTGATAACAAATTTACATCATCTGTTTACAAGAAAATCCATATATAAGTGGATCCAGGAAGTTGTTCAAGGATCAGCTGCATTGGGTCATGCTGAAGGTCAGTTGAGACAGTTCCTGTAAATTGCTCAGAGCAGTGCCTGGTACATAGAAACTGCACAAATGATATTAGTTTATTGTTCCTGTTTATTTATTTATTTATTTTTAAAGATTTATTTATTCATGCATACAAGAGCTTGGGTACAGGCCAGAGATGCAGAGGGGTGAGAGGATTCACCAGAGACAGAGAGTAGGGAACTGAACAGACAGACTGGAGCCTACCCGGTGGTGCAGTGGATTGAGTGCCGCACTGGGAAGCTGTCTGCAGCCTCTGCAGTGCGGGTTCGATCCCAGCCGGCCAGCGAGAATCCCACATGGTGCGGCAGACCTCTCCTGTCTCGCCCACTGCTCCCCTCAGCGGTGTTTTCGGTCAGTCTTCCTGTTCTATTCCCTGCTCTGTCTCTGGTGAATCCTCTCACCCTCCCGTGCCTCTGACTGTGCCCCAGTTCTTGTATAAAGAAATAAATCTTTAAAAAAAAAAAAAAGAACAGGCAGACTGACTGAAATATACGGCTGAGGGGAGCAGCAGGCGAGACAGGAGAGGTCTGCTGCGCCATGTGGGCTGCTCCCTGGTGGGCCGGGGATCGAACTTATGTTGTAGATGCTGTGGATTGCTTCATGGTGTGGTGCTTAAGCCCTTGTGCCACCAGGAAGGCCCCTGTTTCTGTTGTTTTATTATTACTGTTATTCATATATCTGCATGTAATGATGGGGCAGCCTATGGTATAGGCTAAATGTCTTCCAGAAGGAGAAAATATATCAAATATTTATCATAGACTTTAAGGGGATACAAGAAGCAAGAAGGACTTGAGATTGGAAGAGTGACAATAAGTTGGGAGCATTTGAATCTGTTAAAGACTCTTGTGTTTGCTTGTTTATCCGTATCCAGAGTGGATGGATTATTCAGAGCGCTT
Organism: Talpa occidentalis; assembly: GCF_014898055.3. Lineage (NCBI taxonomy): Eukaryota > Metazoa > Chordata > Mammalia > Eulipotyphla > Talpidae > Talpa > Talpa occidentalis. Next base: position 82,210,517 of record NW_023601322.1, on the reverse strand, counting down.
TGGAACTGAAGGGAGCAGAGGGTAGAGTGGTAGTAACCAGCTTTCTCTGGCCCAGAGTGGATCTGACTGCTGAACAGAGGAGCCTGCCCCTCTGTGTGAGTGAATAACAGATACATCTCCATAGCTTCTCAGAAGCTCACACAGGGCCCTGCTAACTGCCTGCCTCGCAGCCCATTCAAGAGGAGGTGGATAATGATGCAAAAGTAAATACAACTTGCTGGTAATTACTTCTAGGTTCTGCCCTTTCATAAAATCTAATAAAATTAGATTTTAAATGTCTGTCTTCATAATGCAGCTGTGATATGTTTGTTCTGGTATTACTTTTTTGTCTGTCTTGAATAGAAAAAAAGGTACATTTCATTGGAAAACAGTACATTTTTTATTTTAAGTGGAATAGAAAAAAATTGATTTTTTTCTAAGCCCTAATTGCAAACATGTCAAATAACATGTCACATTTAAAGGCTGTCATGGGAGCCCAACAGTGTAATTGTCTATGGACAGTGCTGTCTAATTTAGCTGGCTTGGTATGATTTACTGGGATGTTTTGCTATGGGTTGCATTATTTAGATCTTTGATAATCTCCTTTTTTTTCCCCTAGTAATCTAAATCTGGGAATTTTACTTCTTTTTTATCAGGAAGTCTTTTTTTTTTTTTTTTTTTTGGTCAATCAAATTATCTGGATGCAACAGGAGCTGAGTCCAAAAAAGAAGTGTCCCAGCAGATTAGTAGGTTACGAAGCAGGAAGTGGTGGTACCAGCAGGGTAAATGGTCCAGGCAAGGCTTCCAAGGGGAGGTTTGCATGCTCTGTGGAGCTCCATAATTGCTGGAAAAAGTCATGGCCAAATTCTCTTTCTTCACAAAGCCCTATTATGTCCTAATATTTATGGAATACGAATGCAGGGTAAAACACTTCTTTCCTAAATTTAGATTGGGAGTGGGTTCTGGCCTTTTTGACACAACTTGTGCTCAGTAAAATTTGAGAGAGAGCCCTTTCCAAGTCATTTCTGTGCAGTACATTAGAGGAGTTTTCAAGTCTTTGAACTTGCTTGGTGTGAATGAGTCACTGTGTTTACAGGCCTACTGCCTTGTTAAGAAACCTCTAGGCTTATAAAAAGAAAAGATCCTAGGCCATAGGTGAGGTGGTCATCAAGTCTAGTAATGCTGATGGCTGTGGCTCAGGACTCTTCTCGAGAGGCCATCCCTTCATGTGCTCCAGGTGTCAAGCCCCATGCAGGGTAGGTGGGAACTTCAGTATCACCTCCCTAAGGGAAAAGCAACAGCTTAGTTAACAACACCTGCAGTTTCATGAAAAACTCTGGGAAAACATTACAGATATCATTTCATTATGAGCTGTACTATAGCTGCTAAGACCCTTTCTTTCCTCTTAATTTGTAGTAAACTTTCTTTCTGGAAATGGTGATGATGCCAACAAAAGTCTTTTCATGAGTGATTCATAAACTGGAAATCAGCTCTTAAAGTAATTAAGTTTATCATTACCTGAAGCAAGTGGAAAAAGGCTTTTTTTCCCTGAGAGGGAAATTGGTTTCTGAAAGCAAATCCCCTAGAAAATTGGATGATGTGGCTCTGGACATTACGTAACCTTTATACTCTTAGCCGAGATATACTTTGGAATACATGGAGAGAGAGTGCTTCTGTGCCTTTAGTGGGGTTACCAATGGGTATCACTTGATGATCAATAGCTCTGAAATAGGAAGAAAGTAGAATCGTTGGAGCTACGGTGAATTAAAAAAAAACGTGGGTTAAAGCACAGAGACATTAGAAACACTTATCCACACCTTCTTTAAATATAGCTTTGAATTAAGACATATAAATGCATATTCATTTGCCAGCCTTTCCATTTAATGCATTACTTTTATTGTGTCTGCACAAATCACAATTCTTTGTTGACTATTTCACACGTCACAATGCACCATCTGTCATTTCTACTTCCAGTTTCTTTGAAATGTGGTGAGAATATGAAGAATGGTGATGAAGTTCCAGTGCAAGGTGCATCTAAATTTATAAAGCCTGTACCAACATTTCATTATTATCTTGACATACTGTAATCGAGGGTTGTTTTTTTTAAAAATCCAACTTTGCGTAGTAGCAGGACTGCAAGACCTTGACTGCTCTCCACTTCTCAGGGGTATCGTAGCAGCAACTTCGCTTGAGGAAGTAAGATCTCTCTCTGGATAAACAGGAGGCTTGCTTACTTTTTGCTGTAAAAGGGGCAGTTTACCCAAGTCCCTTGTTTCTCAGGTGCAGTGCAGGTTGGCTACATAGTTAACAGCCTTCAGGGTCTATTACTTTGCCCTCTTGAGACTTGGAAGCAAGAGGCCTGAATGCAAATATGCCAGGCTCCTGTTCCTGGTCCTGCTACAAATAAAAAAGTCCTTGCTCTCTGGCCCAGGAGGCTTGTGTCTTCCGCTAGCATCTATGAAATAACAACAGGCTAATTTAATAACCTGGAAGTAGGGTAAGAATCAAATACAGTCCAAACAATGCTCAACTGGTAGTTCTAGAAATATACAAAGGTGGGCCTCCCCTGGTGGCGCAGCGGTTGAGCTCTGGGCTGCGAAGCTGCCCGCAGCCTCTGAAGTGCCGGTTCGATCTCCGGCCACCAGCGAGGGTCCCACATGGCGCACAGACCTTTCCTGCAGCGCCCACTGCTCCCCTCAGCAGTGTATTTCGTCAGTCTGCCTGTTCTGTTCCCTGCTCTGGCTCTGGTGAATCCTCTCACCCTCCGGCGCTTCTGACTGTACCCAGTGCTTGTATAAATAAATAAATAAATCTTTAAAAGAAAAAAAGAAATATACAAAGGTATCTGAACACCCTCTGTTAAGCACATGGAGTCAGTGTGCTGAGGGTTTCAATCAGAATGATGTTTTTTTAGTGGAAAGAAGGACATAGTCATTCTGGTTAAAGTGTCATGCATAAGTCAACTAAACCAGAACATATTATGTGAACTAAGGACAATATTTATTTGACTTTAATAAAAAATGAATGAGTTGACACTGATCACCTCATGTGAGTAATGACCATCATGAATAGGAGTAATAACTGCATTATTAGTACCTAAAATAGAAGATACTAAATATAGAAGAAAATTGGGTTTGTTCTTCTAGCCTTAGGTTAATGAATAACAAAAATTGAATCTTGATTTTCTAGGGAAATTGGCCATTCATAAAAATAAGATTTTCGACTTAAGAACTTGGTCGAGTTCTTAATTTGATTCCTGTTAGATAACACACACACACACACACACACACAAACACTTACACATACTCAAAAGACTTTCAAAAATGCATGTGCCAGAGCCAACCAATAACATTCTCTCCACTTAACACCACCAATTTGCCATCGAATTAAATCAAATTAAACTTTGAAGAAAATAAGGGATTTTTTTCTTCTTCTTAACTACTTAACATTTTATGAGCATACATTTTTTTCTCCATTTAAAAGTATCCCTTCTGGATGCCATCAACACTATACACCAATAAGTGATACATATTTAATTTGATTTGATAATATCAAAATTATACATTTTTATGCACTCATTGCAAATGTTGTATGCTTAGATTGTAGAAAATGAACACTGTTCAGAACAATTCAAGGAAGGAAATGAAAAGAATTTGTCACTGTCACTTTGTTAGATAAATTGCAGTTGTTTCCAATTTTTTGGTATTATAAAAAAATGTTTGTATTAGGTGACACTGGCAGATAAACTAAGATCTCCCCAGATTTTACAAGTGAACTTATTTATTATTCAGGTAGAGGCCAAACCAATTTTCTGATCATCAGGTAGCTTCTTTCAAGCGGGAGCTTCCCGGGATCCAAGATCCTTCCTTGGTATATCTTCAGCTGCCTTAACATGCAGTTTCCAAGTTCACCATGGAAAAGGAAAGGTCATAAACCGTTGTCACTGAGATTGGAAGTGACATACATCACACTTCACTTCTGATCACTGTGATCACATTCATCAGCTAAATTTTGCTGTGCTCACATTGCAGAACTTAATCTGACAGCCACCTCCAGTGCAGGGGAGCCTGGAAAATCTATGTCAGCCAGTGTGTCCTAGAGAATGAGTAAATGAGTTTGGTGATTAGTTAATAGTTCCTGCTACACGTGGATTTACCTTGTGGGTAAATCTTTTTATATTCATGATTATTTCTTTGAGAGAAATTGCCAGAAATGGAGAATAATTTTGTTGTTTTGTATTTTGAGCATGATAGACCTCAAAATGTTCGTCACTGCCCTCAGAGGTAGATTGAATATGGTTTACTTGATCTTGTTGGACAAAAATCATGAATCTGTAGACTCTCTGCTTGTGATCATTTCCCTAATGATAGGCCATTTGTGAAAAGCTAGATTTGGTCAGATAAATGTGTATCTGTATGTGTATATGCGAGAGCATATAGGTTTCAATTATTTTTAGAGACATATTCATTTATATACATCACAAAGAGCAATATATAAAACTTTGGATGTTAGAGAATCTTTTCCTTAAACATAAATTTCTTTTGGAAACTATCCAAATGCTTAATCTGTCCAGGATAGCATAACATTTCTAATAATATACTTTTAAATTTTGTAGTTTTTCACTCATATGAGCCAAAAGTTATTGCAAACTTATTTTCTACTCACTACCTATTTCTCTACCATTAATAATCAACAAAAATAACCAATAAGGAGAATTCTAACAAGAGTGAATATAATTCGTTAGAACCTAAAATGAAAGTTGATAATAGCGGGGCCTCCCCAGTGGCGCAGCGGTTGAGCGCTGGGTTGCGAAGCTGCCCGCAACCTTTGCGGCACCGGTTCGATCCCCGGCTGCTCCCCGGTCACCGGAGGAGGGTCCCACATGGCGCGCAGACCTCTCCTGCCGCCCGCTGCTCCCCTCAGCAGTGTACTTCGGTCCTTCTGCCTGCTCTGCTCCCCGCTCTGGCTCTGGTGAATTCTCTCACCCTCCCGCGCTTCTGACTGTACCCAGTGCATGTATAAACAAAAAACAAACAAACAAGCAGACAAATAAATAAATGGAACATGCCTCTATTTAAAAAAAAAAAAAAAGAAAGAAAGTTGATAATAGCGGTGCTTAATATATATTTGCTTGCTTGATTTCTCTACCATACCATGGGACCTATTCACTCTCCATGAGATTTACCACTTCCTAAAGGTGTACCGATTCATTATTCACAATTAATCATTGCATTTGATTTTTTTAATTGTATTTTTATTGAGGTCACAATAGTTTATAACACCATATGATTTAAGGATATAGGTTCTTATCTCTTCAGATGTATATTATCACACCGACCATACTACTGCCAAAGCCTCTATATTCCTACATCACACCCACTGCTTCCCTCTCCACCCTGCCCCCCACTTTCCCTCTGTGGTAGCTTCAATTCTACAGTCAGTTTTCTAGGGTTGAATTTGGTTTAATTTTGTCTGTTCTTTTGTTTTGTTTCTTTTTATTCCACATATGAGTGAAATCATCTGGCATTTGTCTTTCTCCTTCTGACTTCTCTTTGAATGATTGTGTGTTTGTTTAAGTTTTTTATAAAAGGGGTCAATTTCACACATTTACTGAATACTTTTTTCTCCGTACTAACTAGGGCACGAACGTCCCTTCTGTATTTCCTCTTTAAGTGCTGGTTAAAACTTAACAATAATCCTGTCTTGAAATAGAAAATATGGTTCAGAGACTTGAACCAAATGAAATATCGATTCAGGGTGGAGAATATTTTGATGTTTTAGTTTTGTTACAGTTCAGTTGTTTTAGAAAATATGTAGGTTTGGATATAGTTCAGTCTGGTTCACTGGGTTTTTGGTCTTTAATGGATTTGATTTATAGTTCTGTAAAAACTTTAATATTGGGTTTAGGTCAGAGAGGACACATTGCAGCAAAATAGTTGTTTGTTTCCAATTTGGGTTCATGGGTCATTATAATGCCTTGGTCTCATGGCTGTTTCCAGAACCACAGCATGAAATGTGTACCTCACTGTAGGCTTTTCCTGCAGGAGGTAACAGATGCTACTCACTGCCTGTGGAATTGTGACCCTGACCATGGCCCTGGAATTATTCCACACACCTTATGTGGGTGAGCTACAGTGATAACAAAGTCACATTTTGGGGGCTTATTTTAGTTTTAAACTGTGATAGAATTTCTTTCATGTTTGTACATATGGATATTTTCTTTTATTTTTCAACATGGATAGGTGTCCTGTAATCTCAAATTTTAAACCTTAACAGCTACAGTTTTAATTTACTTCTTTTTTATTTATGCAGCCTTACTCTTTAGTGAACTTTGCTTTCAGAATTAGTGCTGATTTTTAGGAGACTTAACTCAAAGACTGGTGCTCTTATCCATTCCATACTTCTATGCTTATTTTAATGGCAAACTGTGGTGAAGGCGTATCAGATCTCTGAGCAAAGTTGCCACAGTCTTTTTCCATCCTAGGAATGTTTTATTGAAACCCCACTTTAAAACATTGGTGGGGTTGTCATTGTGTATAATAATACTTGAGGTGAAGAAATGGGGCAAAATCCTTTCGCTAGAAAAACTCTTTAAAGACTGGATAAATAGTAAGGAGTGTGTTTAATACAACTAATTTATAGATAAATGTGGTGCCAAGCGAGAATACATTAGCAAGGTAAGGCTTCAGGGTCTCTAGGTAAGGTAATATATTGCTTTCATTAAAAAGCAATCTACATGGGCGATATCCACCACCAGTGAAAACTCCGCAGCTGTCACCTTTATCAGAGCAACAAGAGCAAGCCACTACATTTTAATCACTGGAGTTTGTCAGGAACGAAAAACAGCCAGCTTCCCACAAATCAACAGACATGTATCCTGATAAGGGAAGTGCACGGGAAAAGGACAGCTAGACACCACCTATTCTAGGGTGATCAAAGCCCAGTAATTGTTGAGGATAAATCTACTGAATTGGCTTCAGGATGAAACAGTTGTCTTTGAACAAAGCAGACACATACTTCTACAAATTATCCACGACTTAGAACATGTTCAGATGCCAGTATATGTTGCAGCTGGGAAAAAATGGACAATGGAATGGCCAAGTATGAGGCAGCCTCTCACTCTTCTGTTCTGATACCTTTGCTACTGGTTATATTCTGCTTTCATTACATGAGGAACCATCAGGAAAAAAATCCCTGGGAGTCAGTCAGGACAAGCACACTTGAGCAGAAACAAGAAGCCTGGACACATGGGGAGTGTTTGTTGACATGCTCCTGGCTCTCCCACTAGCACTTAGGGAAATAGACACTAGCCTGGCCCAGGAGCTGCCATTCCAGCCCTGTTCCAGTTTAGCTGGCTGTAGGGTGCTCACCACTGGTCTTGTGCAAGGGGTCTTGAGAGAGTTATTGTGCTTTCCGTGTAAGAACTTAATTTTTTTTTTTTACAAAGAGGTTACAAGAAAGCAAAATGAAACCAGGGTTTACATACGTAAGTACTATAGTTTGTTTAAAAGACGAGGCATAATGATTTAAACAGCTAACTATGACATAGTAATGTAGAACAAACTAGCCATACAACTGCTGCAGAATTGAAGCCATCTTAAAGATCACTAAGTATAGGAAAAAGAACTACAGAGGATAAAACATGATTACAGTAAAGGGACAGTTTACCCCCAGAATGGGCCAGGGATGGTGGGATGGCAGAGAAACTGAACTCCAGCTCTGGACGTCATCAGTGATCACAGCCAAGGGGTTTGTGATCTATTTTCAAAATATAAATAGGACTTTGGTCTCTGGTGTTAATTACAGCTGGTGAATGCTGGATCTCCAGATACCAGTAACCTGTTAATAATACAAAATAAAATTTATTTTTTATCAAGGTAAGAAAACACATCAATTCCAGACTTTAAAAAAAAGATTTTTTTTTTAATGGAGATGAAATTCACTTAAGGTCCACCATGTAAAAGTGCATAATTCAACAGCTTTTAGTGAATTCACAGTGTTGTACTATCATCTCTATCCAGTTCAGAAGTATTTTTCTCTCTCCCAAAAGAACTCCTGTAACTATTAAGCAGTTACGCTCTATGTCCACATTGTCACCCAAATCCCTGGAAACCACTCATATGTATCTATGGTATTCAGATATTTCATGTAAATGGAACAATAGAGTATGTGACCTTTTGTGGTTGACTTCTTTCACTTAGCATGTTTTGAGTCTCAACCACATTGTAACATGTATCTGTACATTGATCTGTTTATGACTGAATAATATTTCATTGTAAGGATAGATCACATTTTGTTTGTACATTCTTCCATTGTTTGACATTTAGCTTCTTCTTGTTTTTGGTTTTTTGGTTTTTTGGGTTTTTTTTTTTCCACCTTTTGGAAAACCACAGACTTGAGGGAAAGGCAAGTTCTCAGTTACTGGATTTTTGTATTCTCGGTTCAGGATGGTCTTTCAAAGCCAGAACTTGAGCAGGACTGCATGAGGATAATTATAAAATAGTTTATGATTATATAAATGACAGGTATTTAGAGGAAGGGGCACAAAAGAGTTTTCAGATATTAACTATTTATATGGGTGCTTTCAATTCAAAAGTTGATGGCTTTTTGGGGAAACTTTTGCAATAAAACCCTAATTATATTTACTTGCCAGGGGATTCTTGAAATTGTAGTCTTATACTATTGACAGCACTGGAATAGCAGAGTCATGTTAACATAGACAGAAAGCTGTGTGATAGTTTTCCCACCGCAAGAAATGGAGATTCATAAAAAGGATGCATGTTCTCGTTTTACTGAAGGCAGATCTGCTGCTGAACCATTTCTATTGCCAATGACTGTAAAGTTAACCAAGACCTATTTCTACAGTGCCCGTAATAAATGGTAAGAATTTCTGGGACAAGGACACTATCTGTCAGCCTCCTGTGTCCGAGCAGCAGAAATAAGTGATGTAGCAGCTTCCTAAAATTCTGAGAATGATAATATCTTATTCTTGCCATGGTGACTAAGCAAAATATTCATCTCAAGATACTATAATTTTGCCAATAAAAGAGCAATCCTTTAAAATATCTGAAATTAGTTGTTTGCTCATTTACATCATTTACAAAATAATGACACTTTGCATTTTGGCTATTACTCTGTGTCTAAAAAGATATGGGAGAAGTTAGAATGTCCTTGCAAGGTAGGAGCTATAAAGACTAAAATAAACTTGGCAGCCAGACTAAGTATCCAATAGTTGACACTGCCTGATAACACAGAGCATATTTATAATGAGAGTTTCCTGTAATTAAAGAAAAACTAACTGTAAAGGAATAGAAAACAGCAAATATCTCATTCCTGCTGCCTTTGGATCGATCAGAAAAAGTATTGCAAAAATAAAAATGTGGCTATTTATTTTCAAATAGAGATAATCAAAGCAAATATTGTACTGTATTAGGTAAAAAACATTCAGTATCTAATTCTAAAATCCACAATACCTTTCAAAATCTAGGAAGGGTGAACTAATTTACCTGCCTCTAAATACAGTCTGTGAAAGAAAGCAGAATTGCCCTTGCCTACTTGTCTTTGAGAATCAGTATGTTGCACTAGAAATAAAAAGAATTTCCTTTCCTGAGATAATCAACATTCAGAGAATTTTTTTAGTGATACTCACTGTAAGAGTCATTTACATTTTTATATTTTATAGATTTTCCCGGAATTGTTTTTCTTCAGTTATAGTAAAATTCATATAACATGAAGTTTACCTTTTTAACTATTTTCAGTGTCGAGGTCTGTGTCATCAAATACATGTGTTTATTACTGCATCCGTGCATGGTGCTTGTCCAGCCCTCACCACCATTCATCTCCAGAATTTTCATCTTTCTCAGGGGAAACTCTGTACCCATTAAACAACACCCCCCCAACCCTGACAACCACTGTTTTACTTTCACCTCTGTAATTTGACATCCTAAGTACCTCGTAAAAATGGAATCACGTGGCACTTGTCTTTTGTAGCTTATTTCATTCAGCATGATGTATTTAAGGTTCATCTTCATTGTGACATGTGTCAGAATTTCCTTCCTTTTTAAGGCTGAATAATACTTCATTGTGTTTGTTTATTACATTTGTTTTATCCATTCATTTGTCAGTGGATTCTTGGCTTACCTCGATGCTTTGACCATTGTGAATAATGCTGCTGTGAACACAGGTGCAAAAATATCTACATAAGTCTCTGCTTTCACCTCCTCTGGAGATGTACCTGTTGCCCAACTTGGACATGCTGCCTGATGGCACTGAATCCAGTAACTATGCCACCGGCTTTTAAGAAAAGGTGACAAGACTCTCAAGTCAGTGTCCCCAAAGATGAGGCTTTGGGAAGTATGTATGGGGTTATGGAGCAAAGGAAGGATAGAAAATGCAAATTATCTGATTGGTTACTTTCCACTGGCTCATGGTATAACTCAAATTTAGGGTCAGAACTGCAACAAATATGAGTCCCCCTCATTTCTGAATGTTATCCATTTAACCATGACCCATGCATCTTATTTCCATCTTCCATGGCTTATTTTATGTTTGGGCAATGAGAGGTCACCTGAGGGACAGCAGACACCCTTTTGGGACTGTGCTCCGAAGCCCTACTCGCCAACTTATGAAAAATGTTTTTTCCTTACTTTAAAGGGGTGTGGATATTTATGTTCCCTGGTTTCACTCTCACAAGACTGCCCTGTTGTGCTTGTAAGGTCAGCAGAAAGGGAAATATCCTCATGACCACCTCAGTTTCATGCCCACAAGTAGAACTGCAGGATCATATCATAATTCTGGTGCCTTTTTTTTTTTTAAGAATCACTATACAGTTTTATGCAAATGATGTACCTCTTTTATATTTCCAGCAGCAGTGCACAAGGGTTCCAATTTCCCCACATCTTTGCCAACACTTGTTATTTTCTGTTTGTTGTTGTTGTTTAATAATAGCCAACCTGATGGGTGTGAAGTGATACCGTAGTACTCTCAAGTTAAACATCTTCCTCTTTTCTTCTCTCCTCTTTCCACACTTCATCCCCTTTCCCCCTCTCATTTAATTTTCTTTCTTTTTTTTTTTAAGATTTATTTATTTATTTATACAAGCACTGAGTACAGTCAGAAGCACGGGAGGGTGAGAGAATTCACCAGAGCCAGAGCGGAGAACAGAACAGGCAGACTGACAAAGTACACTGCTGAGGGGAGCAGCAGGCAGCAGGAGAGGTCTGCGCGCCATGTGGGACCCTCGCCCAGCAGCTGGGGATCAAACCGGTGCTGCTGAGGCTGCGCACAGCTTCGCAGCCCAGCGCTCAACCAGGGGAGGCCACCACCAGGGGAGGCCTTCATTTAATTTTCTTAATACTCTTCCAATTTCTCCTACTTTCTCTAATCAAGTAAGAACATAAGCTTTTCAAATATGGTGAGTAAGTTTTATTTTATAAGGGGCAAAAAGGTACATGGGAGTTAATAGGACTCTCCGACTCTACTAAGGCGAATGCTGATGACTGCTATCACTTTTCACAATATTTCTCCATATACTTGGGAAATAATTTTTAGTTTCATCTTGATCTTTGCACATGAGGTTTATTTGGGGTCAACTTTAGAGGAGAAGGCAAAGAAATAGTCCAGTGTCTAAAAGGCTCACAGTGTGTTTTAAGGAACACAGTGGAATAAACTATTTCTTCTTCACCCATAAGTTTTACTAGATCACTAGGGTTCTCTCCTGACCTTGCCACAAACGTTCTCAGTGGTCTTGGGCAAGTGTCTCAAAGCATCAATTTCTAGATTTTTAAGATGAGGATATTAGAGTTTATTATCTTTGAGATACTATCCATTTCTAGGACCTACTTTATTGAACAGTGATCCTCAGTAGTAATCTATAAGAATACTATTTTGGGAAGTGAAGAGTTAGGCAGCAGTCTTATAAGTAAAAGCAATATCAAAAGTAAAACTAAAAAATTAGGTGGGCCTTCCTGGTGGCGCAAGGGGTTAAGCACCACACTATGAAGCAATCCACAGCCTCTGCAGCACGAGTTCAATCCCTGGCCACCAGGGAGCAACCCACATGGCGCGGCAGACCTCTCCTGCCTCTCCCACTGCTCCCCTCAGCAGTGTATTTCAGTTAGTCTGCCTGTTCTGTTTCCCACTCTGTCTCTGGTGAATCCTCTCACCCCTACCCCGCATCTCTGGCCTGTACCCCAGCTCTTGTATGCATAAATAAATAAAGCTTTAAAAAAAATTAGGTAACCTATCATACTTCCCTAATATTCATCAATTAAACTTTTTCTTTTATCATACGTTTATCATACTAATAACTATATTAACTGATCAATAAAATGAATAGCTTAAAAAAATCAAACTGGACAAGTGCATCCCTTTAAAAAAATATATTTATGGGACCCAAGGTGCATGCACGGCATCACCACAACTGGGTGGTTCCACCGCCAAGTTACGTGCCTCTCTTTCTCCTCGTGCTTCCAAACCGCATTCTCATTGGGCCTTCAGGTTTCTGCAGTCCTTGTGGCAGGTCTGCCTTTCCTGTTCTTTCCACACCGGGAGGAGACTCAGCTTGCCACCTTTGGATTTGAGCATTGTGAACTTAGTGGCATTGGTTATTAAGGATTAGACTTCTGCTAGAACCATGGAGCCAAGTTCCAATTCAGTTCCAATAGTGACTCAGACTGTGTGACTTACACATCGCAAAAGATGTGGCTGCAGGTAAGCCAAACAATGTACCTGAGCTGCAAAAGCAAGACCGTGCAGCTTGGGCAGTCAGCATCAGTGAGAAGGAATTATTCAATGTGTTCTAGACCCTTGAGCATCATGAAGTGGAACCAGCACTGGAGCCTCCAACACTACCATCTCTGAGGGAAGTGAACCAAATATACTCACCATGTGCAATAACCAGGTGTACAGCCCAGTGGGAAGTGTGGACATAAGAGAAACTTTTATCCATTTCTGTATGTTTGGATACAGCTCATGCATTTTCGTTGTGGATTCTATTCTAAGCCTATACCATCATTTGTATTGCTACAACAAGGCTGCTGGTGCACAGCCCACGTTAAATGTGTATGTCCCAGGGCACGCATATAAGTGCTCTCTTACACCAAAGTTTTCTAAAACTGCCTAACAACTGAGAATTATGTCAATCTATATCATTGAACTCTCAGAAATAGCAGAATTTGTAATCACATAAGAACAAGAATTTAGCACATCACTATTTGGACCAAAATAGATATTTCTGGAAAGAATGAATGTTTTGTCCTTCCTAGACACTGTATATCCTCTCTTGGTCAGTGATAAGTGGTTCTGGGTAGCCACAGTCTCCCTGGCACCATTTTTGCTTTGCAGGATGTCACTTACATATACGCTGTGTATGTGCAAGGTCTGTTTTCCATTCAAAATATCTTTCTAAATAGTAACAACCTAAAGGTCCGGAACCTTGTGCTTATCAGCACAACACTAGGCAGACTCACTATCTTAGGCTGTGGGCTTATTTTGTAATGACTCGGCCAATTTTTGACTGGAGCTTTTATGGTTAAAAGAAAGAGAAGTTGCATCCAAAACTTGCAAATCAACGATTCTTTTCCCATGATCATGCCCACCAAAAACATATGTGAATTCTTGTGTGGTCCTATTGGTTCTGTTTAAATCCTTTCATTGATATTACAAACTCAGGATATTTTCTAGGATTGGAAGAAATATTTTCTGTTGGAGTTTAAGAAAGTCAATTAAGGAAAATTGTGTATTACAAACTCACATTTAAGGATAGCGCTATGCTATGCTGTCCTGAATAGGACAAGCATTAAATGGGTTTTTTGACTATCATTTTCTCTTGGAATAAAAATCTCTGTAATCTATCATCTAGAAAACTACTTAAATAACATCACCAGTGTCTGTTGGCCCACGAAAGAAGCCACATTGTCTTTTTCTTCTCCTTTTCAAGAGAGAATCTGAGTATTTCATGTTGATTGCTTGATTGGCTGCAGAGGGACTCTTTAAAAATACTAAAAAAAATCAGGAATCCAGTACAAATCAAACGTAAGCTGCTATCAATCATGTGCTCAGGGCATTATGTGAGGTTTTTACTCAGAAAGATGTCATTAAAAGTTGCAGAAATTAATTGGTGCCATTGAATGTAATGGCCTTTCCTGCCATAGTTTCTCAAATGTAAAGAAAAATTATGGATAACGTAAATTCCTGGTGGGATTCTTATAGATGTCTGCTTTGTTCTGTTATTGTTTATTGCAAATGTTATTACTGTGATCTATGGCCCTCTCATGCTTTGTCTGTACTGCACTGCTGTTCTGCAGCCCACAACAACGGAGGCCTTTACTCATAGGCTGAGACCGTGTTTATTTGGAAATTCTTTGCTTTATATATTCCAAAAGTGTCTCAAGGTGTTCATTTTGTGTGTTTAAATTTTTATACAAAACCGGATTTGTTCTGATTGATTAAATATTGACTTATGCCATTTTCAGAACAACTCTGAATCTTATTTAAGTTCGGGGTTTGTGTCCGCTTTCCCAGAAGGTTTGAATTCAGTGTAATAATGGCTATTACTTTGTGTAAATCGATGGATCAGGATCTGCAATCTTTCTCAATAACAGCATTGGTTTAATTAGCAGTGGTTTAAAAATTTGACTCTTAATTAAGAAGCATTTTTTTTATCTTTGAGAAAAGTTTAAGGAAAGGAACTTCTTCCTTGCATATTAAATGCTGTCACCTTGCATAATCCATAACTCCCTAAGTTATATTAAATTTTTATCTAACACTACTGAAAGGTAACCTTGTGCCTCCAGATATTTTTAAGGAATTTGCCAATCCCTTATTATTGGGATTTGTGTGTGTGTGTGTGTGTGTGTGTGCGCGCGCGTGTGTGTGTGTGAATGAAACTGACTGTTCTCACTTTCTTGTCATCCTTTGGTGCATTTTATGAAATTTTAAGATATTTCTGAACTATTTAATACATATCTTGAGAATTTTATTTAGCTGAGATGATGTCAAATGTTGAAATAATGTATTATAAAGAGTTAAATTCTAGTTCAAAATAGTTCCTTAGATTCACATATTCTTGGATATAATTTAGAGAAATAGTGGGGGAAAGAATGAACTGTTTACAATAAAATTAAGTCAAAACAAATTTCAGCATATATAGAAGTAGTAAAACTAAGGTTCTAGAAGAAAACAACTATATTTTGTTTGGGGTTATTGGTGATGTTTAAAACCTGGCAAGTTACGGGCCTCCCTGGTGGTGCAGGCGGTTGAGTGCAGCATTGTGAAGCTGTCCGCAGCCTCTGCAGTGCAGGTTCGATCCCGGCCGGCCAGGGAGATACCCACATGGCGCAGCAGACCACTCCTGTCTCGCCTGCTGCTCCTCTCAGCAGTGCTTTCGGTCAGTCTGCCTGTTTTGCGCTCTGTCTCTGGTGAATTCTCTCACCCTCCTGAACCTCTGACCTGTACCCCAGTTCTTGTATAAATAAATAAATTTTTTAAAAAAGTGAGGGAAAGCAAATAAAAAAATGTGAACAAAGCACAAAAGTTGATGGTGTAAATAAGGTACAAATCTATCGCTAATTACAAAAATTCTTAAGTATTGACTATTAAAAGCAACTTATTATAATTACTTAAATTTTTAAATGCAGCTGTATGTTGCTTTAAACAACCATCTTAAAACTAACTTGTCTTCAAAATTTGTTTTCACAGAAGGTTAGACAGTGAGGAGCGTAAAAGCCAAAGTCTAAACATAGAAGCATAAAAGTAGAGAAACAAATTAAGAGATTGCTGCAGGGTGTCAGTTTACACAACTGTATTGACTGGCTAAGCCTTTACGAAGAGTAATTCTTGGATATTGGCTATCCTTGGAGGATTTCTTCTGGTTTGGAAAGCTGCAGCTTCGTTTTTGAAACCGGTCAATTGATTGACAGGCCCTCTTGGATTAACTAGGACCCAATGTTCCTCACAGTCAACTGATTATGCAATTTAATCACATCGACAAGGTATCTTTAGAGCAACATCTTGAATAATGTTTGATTGACCGACTAGGACTAACTAACTCAATTCATTAAAAAAAAAAAGGGTAATGATGAAGATATGAGGTCGCAACAGGGTCTCCTTCCTTTTCTTGCTGGGAAGCACCTCTTTCATCATAGCCCTGAATTGGATTTATCCTCATGCTCAGATACCAATGCAATAATCAAATTCTACTAAAAGCTCTTTGGGTAACAACTACATACTCTAAAATTACAAAGATTGGATTTGCTAGGTTATTTATTTTTTTTTTCAAATAGTACATCATTGCTGTCAGTGGCTTGTTACCAGGCAACCCTCAGCCATTCTTCAGGAACATACTGTGTTTTCCATTTCTCTTGAGACAGCCCTGCGACCACAGAGTGCCTATTCTTCCTGCAGACCATGGGCCGGTGAGGAGATTTATTTATTTATTTTTAAAGATTTATTTATTTATGCATGCAAGAACTGGGGTACAGGCCAGAGGTGTGGGGGGGTGAGAGGATTCACCAGAGACAGAGTGGGGAACAGAACAGGTAGATTGACTGAAACACACTGATGAGGGGAGCAGCGGGTGAGGCAGAAGAGGTCTACTGTGTCATGTGAGTATCTCCCTGGCCGGGGATTGAACATACGCTGCAGTGGCTGCAGATAGCTTCATAGGTTGTGTCTTAATCCCTTGGGCCACCAGGGAGGCCAGGGTGTGGAGATTTAATACCCCTGTTGGAATGAAATATATTTGAACAACCATTTCACCAAGGAAGACACAAAGATAGCAAATAAAGTCATAAAAAGTTGCTCAACAACTTGTAATAACAACAAAATGTAATTGGAACCACAAAGAGATATCACCACAGATTTAACAAGATAGTAAATGATTAAAATAAGAACCCTTACTAGGTGCTAGATAATTTTCCTGGTCAGAGTGAATGTGGGTGTGTGTGTTGTACCCTGGGGTGGAAGGGCCTCCTGTCTAGAGGTGGTTTCCACCTTGAGCCCTGAGCTGCAAGAAGAGGTTCCAACCACCCACAACCCTGATTGGAATAAGTAGGTTGAAGAATAAATGAGTGAATTAATTAATGCTGTTATTAAACTTCAGAATTTTATAAAACTCTCTGTTTAGAAGTTTGATGATATTTTTGTGATCAGAAATATGCCAGAGGAATTTCATTCTTATTTACTTATATTAACCAGCCTATGATAAAATTTTTATTTCATGTCAGTTTGTTTAAAGTCACTGTTTCCAAGAACCTATCTGTGACACTAAGGACTTATTGTATATCTTACTAGTGCTTTTTCTGGGATATTCTTAATATTACAGGAACATTTTTGTTTTTGGATCTTCTTGGAAATCTGGAAGATCTGCTGACATTTGACACACTCTCAGTCATGCTAACCGTCCACTGAAGCTGAGTGTTGGCTGCCTCCTAGCCTGTGCTCCACAGTTCTGCACAGTCTCCCAAGAGAAAGGTGGGTTTTGGTGCATTTTATCATCTTAGAATTTGACTCTCATAAGCTTCCTGGCCTCTATAGGCAGATGTTGTAATTATTACACAGCTTGGTAAAACCATGTAGGATGTGTCTACACTCACAAAGAAAGCACTGGTACAGTATCTACCCTATTAACATTAGGCAGCATCTTCCCTGTTTCATATAGCAATGGAGAAAAATTGTAGACAAGTCTTTGAATTCAAGACTATGAGAATTAAGACCAAAAAAATGTGTTAAGAATGGCTTACTGAGTTCTGACTCACCCATCCTGCATAAGAGCAATGTGTTTCTCTCTATAAACTATAAGTATGTTAAAGCAACAGTCAACTTTTAGGGGGTTCTGGATACATTTGAGAATTCTTTTCTCAGAAAAAACTTTTTATTCAACAATATCACAAATATGTCAAACAATTTGAAAAGATGCCTGGTCCTATTCATGTCACAGAAAGCATTCCTGTGACGTGGGGAAAAGAATCTCAGCACAGTGCATGAACACCATTTTCCATGCCGCTGCTTACATGCAGGCTCCTGGATTGTAATGTCCAGCATGCCGTGAACTTGACTTCTTGAATGGGGTGGCAGCTGTGAAGGCACAGGTGGATATATAAATTGAGGTGAAACAAAGGAGGAGGAGACACTATAGGGAGAGACATGGGAAGGCTGCTCCTGATTCTTAGCAGACAGTGGCAGCTGTTACCTTGACCTCTGGTAGATTATATTGTGCACATTGAATTTCAGGTCTCTCCTCCTGTCCCAGCTCTTTGCCTAACCCCTTTCTTGTGGTAGCCTGCTGGAAAGTGCCTTAGGCTTGCGGCAAGCTTTTGGGACTCAATGTTCCTGCTTTGGGCTGACCCTGTTACCGTGCATTTGTCCATGAGGGGTAGGGTAGTTTTCAGACTCTCTTTCTTCCACCATTATCCCTGCCCCCCCCACACACACATCCATTGGATTCATGTACAGATAGCTTTGGTTACATGTTCTCAGCGATATCAGATAAGAATGACAACTGCTTAACCTGTCAGTTTCTGTGAAATGCCTGAACTCTAGAATGGGTTGGAGACATTGACATTTTTTCTAATGCATCCAGCGATGCCATATTGAATCCTATATCCATGCCTTTCCCACCAATCACTTTCCCCATCGCTTCTCATTCTGGTGTCACTGAATTTCAGCATTGTAGCTAGGCAGCTAGACTACAGGATCCCAGATAAAATACAAATAATTCTTTAAATTTTTGACGGCATCTTCCTTCAAAAAACTGTTGCTAAGAAGTTCTATTTAAAGTGAGTTACAGAGAACAATCAGGAAAAAATCTCAAAATAAAAAAAAGGAAATTCACCTCTTTTTTAACAAATGTTTCTCCTGTTTTCCATGTAAGATCAGATCTTTAATCTTCAGCGTTACAACCTCTTACATGTGAGGGAGTTGACATAGCTTCTGTTTGATGATGATGCCTTTCAGAGGGTCATGCCCAAGACCGTGGTTTCTTTAAGATTGCTTGTGTTTTTGATGTTTTCTCTCCCACTGGCCTGATAAGCACAGATGACCATGATAAATGGGTATCATGGGAAAGTGATAAGAATTCAGAGGTTTGGCATGAATTATGTCCTCACTATGTCTCTTATCTTTACACTTTAATTTCTTAATTACAAAAAAAATTTTCCTGGTTGGACAGATTTCATGAAAAGTGTTGTGATTCTTGTCAATACCAACATCCTTTGCTCTAAGATAGTTTCCTAGGTCAAGTATTTTTGGTGCTTTTGCTCATCTTGCTGTTGTTGATAGGGTTTTTAATAAAAGATAACATGCTCTATTAAATATTGAAGTTGCTTTCCTTGAATAGAAACTCTCTGTTACTGAAATAGCAAACTAGCAAAAATTGTGATCTAACCTGGACGTCCATGACAGATGTCACCTGTATCAAGATCCCGGCTCCTTCCCTCCTTTCTCCCTCTAATCCACCCTGATTATGTTCCCTGCCTCTGGCCTGGCAGACAGAATCCTCAGCTTGCACACAAATGTGAGTTCTCACTCAAACCTACCCCCAAATGCTTTCCTCCTCCTTCTCTCCAACTTGCAAAAGGAAAGGGCTCAGATCCACCTGTACTCACCATTATTCTCAGGCAGCAAACGCTCCTCTGGCAGAGAGACTGAGAAGATAGGAGCATGGTCAGCCGTGGTGTCTGCACCCCTGAGAATCACGCTGTGCCCTTGTCCCTCCTTCCTGTTCACTAGCTGCCCAAATCGTGTTCTCTGCTGTCCCTCTCCTGTGAAAGATCTTCCCTTGTCTTTGGTAGAAAACACTCCTTTCCCTCTGTTCTGCAGAGCATCATGCTTGAGCAGTGGAATGAAGGAGAAGAGCATGGATTCTGGGATCTTTGGCTCTGGTTAAAATTCTGACTCTGCCATTTATTAGCTATGTGATTTTGAGCACATTACTTAACCTTTCTAAAATCCAATTTTCTCATCTATAAAATGGAGAGAGTAGTGATTATTTATAGGCCTGCTGTGATCAGTACATGAGATAAAATGCATCAGTGTGCCATGACAACGCCTGGCACATAGTGGTATTTAATCAATGTTAGCTCCCCCATAAACATTGCACCAGCTACAAAGCCCTACAAATGGAAAATATGGTAATGCTCTTATATGTCTATTAGATTGGCCCCTTAAACTGTAAACTGTAAGAAAACAGAGGGTTGTTTTTTTTTTTATTTCTGTGTACAAATTGCATATGCTATTTTCTTTTGGGTTAGAAAGACAGAGAAAGGCAAGCATTTATATAACTCAACTGGTGGTATGACTTAGATTGTATCTCTTCAACTGAATGTGTTATTCACCCATATATAAGCCATTAATTTTTTTCCTGCACAGTTAAGATCCCCTTAATGAAGATAAATTTTACATCCAAGTCACCTATTTTCTCACAATACTTCTTTAGCTACAAATAACCTGTGCTTGTCCCTTTGCTTTATTTGACTAAACAGTGACTAATCACTCACAACTCTCATCTCATCCACTAGATGCTGAGCTTCCTGAGGTCATGCCATGGCTTTCTCTGTTTTCCCTAGAGTTTCTGGCAGTGATTTGTACATAGTGATGAATTTATATGCAGAGTGATGTGTCAATCTCTCCTCCAAAGGAGAAGACTCAAAGGAAATGTCTTAATTGCCCAAATCCAAGTCAACTGGTGTAGACACGACTAACCAGGAAGAAGTGAAGTTGGCTTTACTATTTCAAACCTTTTCTTTCTTTTCTCTGGTTTATTGCCTTCTTTGCCCATTCTAAGGATGTCTCCAGAGAGTCTGGAGTCAGTCCTCCTGGTGTGGTAAGACCCATGCCCCCACCCCAGCTTTCTACATCATGTTCCAGATGAGCCGAAGACAGTCCCTTATCTTTTGGAGACCACAGAGTCTCAATGATAGCCAAGTCTTTCATTTTAGAAATGGTTTCCATGATCCCCTAGCTCTAAGGCTTCATGGCAAGCATAAAAATGCATCATGTGGCTTTGAGGGGTGCTGCTGAGGTTTTCCTGGCAAGGGGCCCTCACCTGAATGGTGTTCCAATGGCGTCAACATCAGACATCTGTGGTGGGCAGCCACAGAACACGGCGACGGCCACAGACCACCAAGGGCTGTAGACACTTCCTCGCTCTTCTGCCAGCAAGAGTGAGGGAGGCTGCTGCAGGCTGCCTGCTCATTTTTACCGCCCTGTGGTTGACCAGGCCACCCAGCCTGTCTTTGGCACCCTTCAACAGCTCAGATTCAGAATCTTCCCTGTGATAGATCTGGAGAGATATCCAAGAAGTCAGGCCTATACTCTGTGTTCAGAGAAAAAATAAAATAAAGATTTTAATTATAATCACCCTCGTTTGATAGGTCTTCTGACGTGTAGAAGATATTCTTGACTCATCCATGAAAACACAGAGAGGATATAATAATACAAGCCAGTTTCTGTGCATTCCCTAGTCCCTTTAAACAAAATGTAACTGAGCCCAGTTTGGAGCCCATCGAAAGCCCATCATAAAATTTTGGTCTTGGAACAAAGAACACACAGCTAACATTCTTCTCACCACCTCAAAGTTTATATGCTTCAAAGTCTTCGTGTGCCTAAAGGGTTTATCTCCATTGTAAACTGGAATCTCTTTATTATCCCTATAAAAGTCACTTCTCAACGTATCGTTTTTCAGTGGAGAATACTGCTGAATTTTTCCTTTAGAAAGTCTCTATCTTTCACTTTTCTGTTGAGCTGGTTCTGAACTATGTGAGTAAAAATATTGCATGCAATGCTTGTTTCTAATTTAGAAATAGGACATGTTTTCAAAGGCAATAAGTAAAAGAAGTGTAAGAGGTAGGAGCAGAAAAATGAGAACGCTGTATATAAATGGTATCTTTGGAAACGCAAAAAGAGAGCATTTTGTACCATAATTATTCAGATTTCTTTAGTCTCGTTTCAAACCAAGATTTGTTTACTAGAGCCCTTACAATTTAGTGAGACAAATTAGACTAAACTTTTTTATCTCGAGTGGTTTGCACATGCACTGATTGAACTAGTATTTCTTCCAAAGATTGCCTGGGAAGATAAATGAACAGGAGGAGCAATTAGGGTAAGGAAAAACTAAAGATTGGCTGACATGATTTAAGTTTACCACTAAGGCAGTTTGTCATTTTGTCTCTATAATCTCTATCAGAATTGACTAAAACAGTAAACATAAATCATTATACTAATTTATTTCACTACACTGTGGTCTGGGAAAAGAGGATTTCATTTTTTTCTGAGAGACTTTGGGGATTAAGGCAGCCACTTCGAACTTATTTTCATTTATATATTGGGGGAGAAAATGAGAGAATCAAAGATGAACACTTTAGGTTGCTCAAAACAATATTTTTTGGTGACAGGCCAAGTTATTTTTATTACACTATGTTAAAGTAACTATAGGCTGTGCATTAAAAGCAGCTCAACATTGATTGTATTTTTTTTAAAAAAGGGAAAACTTAATTCTTAAGGTAGAGATGTAATCAAATGTACTGCTGAAAGTGATTTTTCAAATAGTAGTTAATAAACCTTTAAGTTTTTGCTGTGAAGAAGCCTCTGTAATAGTCTGAGTGCCTTCAGCTGCCTGGCATCCTAATGAAACAATCCACCCTCTGGTTAATTAGGAGTGTGACTGTGCCTGCTGAAGGCAGAACCAACACGATTGAGTCACAAAGGAGTAGTGCCATCACCAGGCCCTTGGACATATGCCCCAGCTGACTGCGTGAGCAAAAAATGGAGCCACCGATTCACCTAGGAAGGTAAGGTATTACAAGAAGTTTTTCTTTTTTCAGCTAAAATTTTTCTTTGAGAGATAAGTGTAATTGTGACCCTATCATAGATTGGTAATTACTTCTTCTGAGATTGTCATATTCTGATGCTTTGCAGATATGTTCATATATCTGTTTTCATGTTCTTTCATATGTGTATGAATATCTATGTATGTGTATATACACACTTCCAACTATAGTAGAGGAATGAATCTCAGTGATATTAAGCTTGTTATTGGAAGTATGATTATTACAATTTTCTTAAGAGTGTCAAGGTATTTGAAGGTTCCAAGAAAGGCACACAAATTTATACAAGTATTTTATTGAGTATCTGCTCCATCATATCCTTTGTATGAGGGGAACAGTCAAATGAGTTTGAAATGCAAAACTTCTTGTCCTCTGGGAAATTGCAATTCAGGATAGACTTGAGATATAAATGTAGACTAAAATATAAGGTGGAATCCCCAGTGTCCTTAGGGCTGGACTTCAATAGGCTGCTGGAGTGGAATGGATTCTCATTTATGGCAACAGTTAGGGGAAATTCTGTCAGTGCCTCACAGCTGAGGTGGCTCTCCAAGGCAGCTCTTTCAAGGCAAAAGCAAGACGAGGAGTTAACTGCACAGTGGATGCTCCAGGGCATTGAAGGCGACTACCAGCCAAGCCAGAATCCAAAGAATTTGTCCCTCCTGGGAGCAACCAGGATCAAGAGGGTGAGTGTGCTTGGATGAGATTTCCCACCATAGTTTAACTCTTCATGTGGGGGTGGGAGGGTTGTCTCTAAAAGATTTCAGTGGGAAAAGGGACCACTGCTTATAGTCAAAACAAAGCACACACAAGTTTGACAGCATATTAACTCCAAAAACCATGAAGAGCCCCAGTGTCGAGCCTTCAGTGCCAACCTGCAAAGGAGTTCTGAACTTCATTTAAGAGAAACCGGGAGCAGCTAAAGATTTTTACATAATGAAGTGGAATGAGAGTTTCAAAGTATGTTTGAGGAAGTTTAGCCACAGGGCTTGAAATAAAAGTAGATAAGGATCTATTTCTTCTTGAAAATGGGTTCTAAAATTCTAAACTACAATGGTGATTGCAGAAAGTAAAAATAATAGATGAAAACAAGACTATTGTGGATATAGAAGGAGGAAGGACTGCCCTACACTATACAGCCAAGGCAACCACACGCCAGAACAATCCTCCATACTTGCCAGATACAATTCAGGTAAAGACAAAGATTTGGGGGAGAAGAAGAAATTCACTTTGGACATTAAAACTGAGGTGGCGTTAGAGTCCTAGATAGTGATGTCTAGCAGAGAGTAAAAATGACTAGCTAAAGAGAAAGTGTATGAAATATGGTACCAGATATTTTCATGTTTATTGAATTTATTTTAGGTCTCCCTCTTTTTATAAAAAAGAAGAGAACAGGGACTCATGCTATGAGCCTCCATCATACTGAACACTTTACATGTGTTCAGCGACCCACCAACATGTCTTAATAGCCATTTTTTATTGTGAGAACTTTACTCAATGGCAGAGGTAGGATCTGTTGAACTCCAAAACACTATGTGAGCAAACTTGCCACTTCTGGAAAGATAGGAAGCAGTTACTTCTGAAGACATTTTTGAAGTCGTGGTTAAAAAAAAAAAAGTGAAAAGGTGAACTAATGAAAAAACCCCAGGGGAAAATATACATAGATACTAAGGTTTAAGCTAATGACTTTGACTAAAGATATACAAATAAGGATAACCTAAGCAGGAGGGGGCTGCTGTAGAGGGATTAAGGAAGATGAAACTAAGAAATGGCCATTGAGTTTGGTCTATAACGTAATATTAATAGCTTTTGAGAAGGCAGACCTTCTGTTGCCCTGGAGATTGCAAGAATATTTAAGACAGCACTTTATGTAGCTTGTTGAAAGAGAGCTGTATGGATGAATGCACATAGTATAGAATATCAAATGCACTTTAATTTTTTTATAAACCTAAAAAAAAAGCCAGTTAACAATACTGTACTGTATACTTAAGAAATTGTTAGAGGGTATCTTGTCTTAACATAGTACTATAATATATAATATGTATTTAAGTATATATTATGTAGTTATGATTATGAATCATATTTATATATATCACATGGTCATAATTATGTTAAATTATATATAATTAATAACAAATCATATTACTTTTCTTACCATCATATTTTTAAAAGTAGACTGCAATATTTAGAATTGAACAGTCATCAAATATTGCATATCAAAACTTGTGAGATGCAGCTAAATAGCACTCAGAGGTAAACTTATAATCTTAAATTTGATGACTCAAATCTCATTTGCAGATAAATCCATTGGTTCTGTCAAATACCTGAGAAAATCAATTTATAACACTTTGGACCTACAGAATTTATCAAGACATCTAGACATAAAAACAATATTATCAACTAAAAATCAATTGCTTTTTTATATTTCAGTGACAATCCATTAGAAATAGGAGGAAAAAAATCTATATTTACTGTATCCACAATAACAACAAAAACTAAAATATCAGATGCAAAATCTATAAAGACCTCAAAAAAACTGCTAAAACCTTGCTGAGGTTCTTAAAATAAGCCCTGAAAAAAACAGGATAATAAAACATATTCCAGGGTGTGGAGAATAAATATTGTAAAGATTTTAATGTCACTAAAGAACTCATCTCTGACACCAAAGAATTACATCAAATCCACCTCCACCCCTCACCCCCCCACAAAAAAGAAAAAGAAGGAAGAAAGGGAAGGAATAAGGGAGGAAGGAAAAAGAGAAAAATCATAAATCAAACTATACTTCTTTAGGTAAATGTAAATATATATGGGCGTATTAAAGCAAAACAAAAAAAAAGATCACCAATGAAATAAACAATAGTAGTTATTTCTGAGAATACTGGAATGGGGAAAGAAAGTGACAATACAGTCCATTATATTAATTATAATTATGTTGATGGCAAAGAAATAAAAACAAAAATAAACAGTTAGGAATACCTCAACTTAAAAAGCTTTATACCGTGAAAGGAAATGCAATACAATTTAAAAGACCACCAAATTGAGTGAGAGAACATACACAATAAATAATTAATAAGGGATTAATATCCGATATATATTTAAAAATTCACAAGGAAAAACAAACAACCCAGTTAATAAATGGAAACAGATAAGAACAAGCAGGTTACCAAAGAATAACTAGAAGATCAAAAGACATGAAGAAATAGCTGTCGCTTCTAATAAGAGAGTGCAGGTTAAAGCCACACTGAGCAAGCACCTCACTCCCATGAGAATGGCGCATACTGGAAAGACTTCCAGCAAGTGCTGAGAGGATGTGGAGAAAGAAGGACCCTGTTACACTATTGGTGCAGCCATTATAGAACACTATCTGTAGTCACCTGAAAAGGTGAAAATGGATATAGCCTATGACCCAGCAATCCCACCTTGGGGCATCTATCCAAACAATATGAAACCTTCAACACAAAAATTCATATGTTGCACAATCTTCATAGCAGCATTACTTATAACAGCTCAGACATGGAAGCAGCCTAAATGTTCATCAACAGGTGGTTATATCGAGAAGAAGTAGTATATCCACACAATGGAGTACTATTCAGTGATAAGAAAGGATGAAATGCAGATCTTTGCAACAAAATGGAGGGAGTTTAAGAGAATTATATGTAGTAAAGCAAGTCAGAATGATAAAAGCAAATATTGCACATTTATATAGCAGACAATTCGAAAATGTAAAACATTTTTTTTTAAAAAAGATTTATTTATGTATACAAGAACAGGGGTGCAGGACCTCCCCTGGTGGCGCAGCAGTTGAGCGCTGGGCTGCAAAGCTGCCCGCAGCCTCTGCAGCGCCAGTTCAATCCCGGGCCGCAGGTGATCGACAGACCTCTCCTGCCACCACTGCGCCCCTCAGCAGTGTACTTCGTTAGTCTGCCTGTTCTGTTCCCTGCTCTGGCTCTGGTGAACTCTCTCACCCTCCTGCGCTTCTGACTGTGCCCAGTGCTTATATAAATAAATAAATAAATCTTAAAAAAAAAGAACTGGGGTGCAGCTAGAGGTGCAGGGGGGAGGAGGTGAGAGGATTCACCAGAGACAGAGCAGGGACCAGAACAGGCAGACTAACTGAAGTACACTGCTGAGGGGAGCAGCGGGTGAGACAGGAGAGGTCTGCTGCGCCATGTGGGTAGCTCCCTAGCTGGCCAGGGGATAGAACTCGCGCCTCAGAGGCTGTGGACAGCTTACAGCGCCCTGCTTAACCCCTTTCATGACCAGGGAGGCCCTGTAAAACTCTTTCAAAAACCAGTTGATATAGGTAAACAATGTGAGAGTATGGAGGTTAAGAAGGAGGAGAGAGGGAGAGAGGCAAGGGTATATAAGGGATTATGGCAAGGTGAGAAGAGAGCATCTCTAGGCAATATTGTTTCGCTTGGCTAATTAAAAAGTTTATATGTCGTGCCTCCCTGGTGGCACAGGGCTTAAAGTCTCAGCACTATCAAGCTGTCACCAGCCACTGTGATAGGAGTTTGATCCCCAGCCAGGGAGCTACCCACATGGCACAGCAGACCTCTTTTGTCTTATCCGCTGCTCCCCTCAGCAGTGTATTTCAGTCAGTCTGCCTGTTCTGTTCCCCACTCTGTCTCTGGTGGATCCTCTCACCTCCTGCACCTCTGGCCTGTACTCCAGTTCTTGTGTGTGTGTGTGTGTGTGTGTGTGTGTGTGTGTGTGTGTGTGTATAATTTTTTAAAAATGTTTATATGCCTTTAAGAATCTTTGAGTATTAGGATCTCATATGAAATATATCGTTGGATGTATGTTTCTAAACCAAGTACCTAGACCTGACTTTCGTTTTTATACACTAATGTAGCTTGTCAAGCCATATTCCCCAAGTCACCATAATAATGAACAACTTTGGGAGACTTATTTTAACAATACAGAGCACTGGACTAGTCATAAACCTGTTGTGTAAATAAAAGACCAAAGGTTGGTAACTATTTATATATCAGTTATCATAAAAGCATAAAGATCAAAGAACATTAGCCAGATGGGAAGAAAATCCTATTTAGGATAGATCTAAACATTCTCTACACTTTGTCACCAAAGGCACAACATGTTTTTCAGTTAGTTGCTGAGAAGGTTGACAAACTTTCCTGTGTATTCTGCTTTTTCAGTTTATCATATTGATGATGGAGTGTAATCTTGAGCTCAGATTTTATTATCCTTTGAGGCATGAAACTATTAGTGCACTACATGCCTCTATATGAAAATGTATTTGCTTTAACATACTTCTGGTAGAAAATGAAGTAAATTTAAGCTTTAATGGATTCCTCAATTCCATGATGATTATTTTACTACATCTTCACTAATTTCATTCTATAAATCTACTAGTTTTTATAATTGGCACTTATATACCGTGTTCTTATTTTTTCATTGAGATCCTCTTTTGAAGTCACACAAAATTTTGTGACTCAAATTCAATTTGCAAAATACACAAGTTTTTCTTTAACAATAGTCAACACCTTTATTCACAGTGGTGAGGCAAACAGTTCACACACAGGCAGTGCATACGCGTGCCAATATATACAACTGCTGTGTTTCCCCCTCCTTCCTTTCTGTAAGTCACATTTTCCATGGCAGGTCTCAGTCTTTATTTCCTAGGTCTACTTTTCACTTCCTAAAGAGGGAAACCCTTCAGGGTAAAGGAGGAAGAACTTGTCAGATTTCTCTTAGGTAGAAAGACAAGTCTGGGGTAAGCATCACTGATCAAACGCTGAATTAATAGGGTCAGAATGCCTCATAAATTGCTGTGTTGAGCATCTGTCATCAGCCATGAGGCGACCATTTCATGCTGCCTTTCTCTGCTATAGAATGTAAGGCATCATTCTCTGGAACTCCTGTATGTTACACCCTGGTAGATTTGTATCTGTGAACAGGACCATGGCTGCCCTGCAGATGAATAACCAGTGCAAGGAACAAAACCTGGAATTCTGATTTCAACGGTTTTGCCCCTGTCTCATTGTAGAATCAGCTCCCAGTACATATGATGCCAATCACACTAAGCTCCTGTCTAATTAATGCCACTTATATCAAAAATAAACACAGCTTAGGGCCTCCCCGGTGGCACAGCAGTTGAGTGCTGGGTTTCGAAGCTGCCCGCAGCCTCTGCAGCGCTGGTTTGATCCCCGGCTGCTCCCCGGCCACCGGAGGAGGGTCCCACATGGCGCGCAGACCTCTCCTGCCGCCCGCTGCTCCCCTCAGTACTGTGTTTTGTCAGTCTGCCTGTTCTGCTCCCCACTCTGGCTCTGGTGAATTCTCTCACCGTCCCGCGCTTCTTACTGTACCCAGTGCTTGTATAAATAAATAAATAAATCTTTAAAACAAAAAAGTGACTCTGAAACAGGTATTTTTTGGACAGACTTCTGATTTTCCTAATATGTACCCACATGCTGTAGGGTGCATGGAAATCCCAATGTAAATGAGAGTAACACTAAACACTGTCATGAACTGAATGTTCCAGACTATGAGAAATCATTTTATTTGGCCAGTGTCATCACTGTTACTGCAGTTCTTTATCATGACTCTTGGAAATTCTGCAACTAATTTCTTTCATATGTTTCTTGTTTTGCTTTAATGAAATTGTTACAGGTACTTCCTGTTAAGTTTTAATTTTTAAGTCTGTGCTGTACTTTCTTTTTTATGCACTAAACATCTTCCTCTATTATTAGTAAACTGAGCCTCTGATTTTAACTACATTTGTCCTATTCTTATCTGACCCTGTCAACCCTGTGACTGTGTACATTTTCCAAATTGGTCAATAAAAGAATAAATCCTAACCTTTGAAAGTTACAAACCCTGTGAAAATCTGACAAAATCCAAAGGCCCTCAGCCTAGCAAAATACACACACACACATTTCTGTGTTTATTGTAGTTGTATAACAGAATAGTTTAGAACTTGGGCTTTGGAGATTTGAATTTCAGGCGCTGTCCCTTTTTCAAGCTCTGTCATCTTTTGCAAAATCAGGATAGCAACCTAGTAAAAATCTGAATCCATGAGTTGGTATATCTTTTATAACTAATATCTTTTCCTGTTTTGGCCCTGGTAAGACTATGTTGTAGGGACAAAAATGTCCTCATAAATAAGAACTAATCCTGAAGGAGGAAAGCTATTTTTTTTTATATGTACTCTGATTATGGATGTTTTACCAAATAATATCTTCATGAATTTTCTGTAACTCCAGTATTATTTCATCTATGTAATTCTAGCCAAAATTTTAGAAACATCTGTCGATTTAGTTTCTAGACACTGATGATCTCTAATGAGGGATGGAATTATTGATGCCTAATTGAATGCAATTCCTGAGCATTATGAAGATTATTACTTATCCTTGGCTAGGCAAGTTAGCAGTATGTCACCTTGTAGATGGCAGAGTATTGTGTTTTCACAATGTTTGTGCCATAGAATTTTCTTTGTATTGCTATGGATTCCTTTGTCTGTGTGTGTGTGTGTGTGTGTGTGTGTGTGTGTTTATGAAATTCCTTTTTGTAAAGTTTGGACAGATGTAAATTTTTTGTAGTTCTCTTTTCAAACATGGTTTAGATCACAATAAAACAAACACAACAAACTCACTAAAACAAAAACATTACCACATCTCAGCTAATGACTAACTTAAGGTGACAACTTTATTATTAAAGATTTAAGTCTTTCTCCAAATACTGTTCTCTGTGGCAGTGATTTTCAACCAAATCGTAACCCAACACCCCTGAAGAATATGACACATGCCCCATTTGGCTGGAACATGGTGAATAGAGTAGGTATCAGTTTCAAGCCACTGCTTTATAGCACAGTATTATTTTCTTGTGGTCACACCATGTTTTAATGAGGAACTTAAGGCACTGACTAGTTATGGGGACTTTCACTTATCACTATGCCAAAAAAAAGTGAGTCTTGGTATTACCCCAGTTATAGGACAGAACTTACCTGGGAAGGGGGAAAGGTACTAACTTAAAAAAAAAAAATCTGTGCTTTACATATTAGAAAGTTTAGTTGATCATACTTAACCTAAGAGTACACCATATCTTTATAATTATTGGCAATCCCTTTAGTGGAATCAGTATTCAAGGCTCTGTTTCTAAGGAGGATGCACCTTATGGAGCTTGGAATTAAGAGATACCCTCTGAATTAAAGTAAGAATGAACTCATCCTTCTTAGAAGTGCCTTCTCTGGGAGATGGTAAATCTGTGCCTGGAAAAACTAGGGAGTCTTCAGATCCGATCCAATCTTTGAAACCAGGATACAACTTAATTACTCAGTTATTTGGTAACATGTCAGGCATGAAGAGATGATAAATGGAGAGTGGAGAGGAAGCATCAATCAGTTTTTTCCTCTAGCTACTGGAAAACTGAGGCTCAAATCTAGACCCCACTTCTGTCAAGCATGCAAGATTTCACAGACCTATACTTGTCAGGCAAATATGTTATTTCTCTCCCTCTATTTCTCCTTGGATTCCATTTTCATACTGAAAGTGTTAAAATCATATCATACTATAGTTTGTTGTTACCAGCATTTTTATGTCATACACTAAAATTAGAAACTTGTGTCTATTTTGGCTCTGTATAAGAGAGGGCTCACCAAAGGGCAGACCTGAGTTGTTCTGCAAGGTGATTTCCAAAGTTCTTGACATTATTTTAACCCCCCGGAGGATCTGAGCACTTCACAAACTCTAAGCTTGATCCCAACGTCATTGAGATCATGTAACTACCTACCTAGAGTCTAAATTCCTAAGAAGCCTTTGGGTACATTCACATTTCTTCATAGGAGAGAGATGTGCTGGCCAGCAGACATAAATATTCTATTAAGCGTGGCCCAATTTTCTTTGTAAAACCTAAAGGTGATATTCCAGTTCATTAATTCATCTCTTCTATGTCTAATTTGCATGAGTCTGTCCTCTCCATCCTTAATTGTGTTGCAGTCTGGTAGGATTATGTGGTGATTGTGTGCAGGTGATGAGCAGTCCCTGAAACCTTTGTTCTACCTATAAAGTCCTGCCTTGTGTGGAGCTCCAGGGTCTGCCAGAAGCCCATGCTTTGGTTCCATTCCACTTGAAGGGAGAAAAGAACTTCACTACATTTCTTGGGTTCACTATGAATACATTTTGATATGCCATTAAACTTAAATGTTTCTCTGTAGAAAATCTGTTACTATGCCAGTGGTGAGAATTATCCCAGATACCAAAATTATAAGGCAACAATGTTCAGGTCTGAAATCTGCCAATGCAGCTCAATCAAACGCTGGCATTTTCTTTCTTTTGCATTCTTGAAATCTTCTTGAATCATCTGTCAAATGCTTTTGCTGTTTATGTGGTCCTTCATCAAATGAGCATTTATCATGCACCTACTATACATTAAATGTTGTGGTAAATCCTACCATGTGGAATAAAAAGTCTTGTGAGCAATACATGTAGCTCAAAAGAACTTTATAGAGTGTGTTCTTATATCAATACCTTGTGATAAGAGATACAAGAGAAAAATAATTGATGCTGATATAGAAACAGGGAGAACCAGAACATACCCCCTTGCCACCAAAAGATGTTTGTTAACTAAGTAAACATATGTGCTCAATTGAGACATTCCCAGTTTCTGCCAGTTGTCCTGGCATAGTTACTCATGAGACCTCCCTTCCCATTAAAAGTATGCTGGTTACGGTAGTAAATTATATGGTCACACTAACTTTAAACAAAGTGGAAACTTAGTAAACTGCTAGGTCCTATAAGGGATAATGACTTCTAAGTACTTTGGAAAACATCCTGAGGTGAAGATAAGCATTAGTAGTGTAATGGGCTGAGATTAACTTGGTTCCTGGCTTGATTCCAGGGAAAAAATCACAGCTTCAAATGTAATGTATTTAAGGGCATGAAATTGATGTTGAGTGAAGAGGAATGAAGAAGGGGCTCATTAGTAAATAAAACCTGAATTGTTTTCAATGTTGTGAAGACAGATCCAGTGGAAGAAAAAGATCCTAGGCCTTTAGCACAGTGAGAACCTAGAAACCTTTTTCTATGAAAGCAGACAGCAGAATGTGCTCATAAAACATGTCAACTGAGGGAATCTTGGAAATCAACTCCGAGATGATGCCACAGATCATAAGTGTGCATGGCATACTTGGAGACAGGAACCATTCTCTCCCATCATACACGATGTGGACTCAGGCCGTGATGTTAGGCTCACCGTTTCGTTAACATGTACACCCTGGTTTCTTCAAATGCAATCCAAGACTCAAAATGCCGTCCTTGCTACCTCCCAGGGTTGTTGTGAAGATGGAATAAAA
This sequence comes from Talpa occidentalis, assembly GCF_014898055.3. NCBI lineage: Eukaryota > Metazoa > Chordata > Mammalia > Eulipotyphla > Talpidae > Talpa > Talpa occidentalis. The sequence goes on along the minus strand of NW_023601322.1, from coordinate 82,177,406 downwards.
TCATGTAAGTTACAAAGGTCTTGCTGACCGTGTTTGTTAGTAGCACATTCATTAGCCCAGCCCATGGCCTAAGCAAGATCTAATGCCACTGTGGCCAAAAGTGACCATGCCCTTTAGAACTGAATAAAAGATCCTGGTTTGTGCTTTATAGCTCCCTTATTCCTCTCTCTCTCTCTCTCTCTCTCTCTCTCTCTCTCTCTCTCTCTCTCTCTCTCGCACTTGAACATCCACAAAATCACACCCCAAATAAGATGGTCATTAAGCAGCTGACAGAAATTAGGGCTGTCATGTGCTGTGCTTTGTGCTGAGAGGTCATAGCTACAACAGGTAAAACACATGATGTCTGCACACAAGTCTTCCCTTCCAGGATTGGATTACGACAACCTAAGAAGGTTCAATAAAAGTGACTCAACACTTTTGAAATGAGTATCAAGCTCCAAAGGGAATCTAAGCCTTTAAAATAAACATGGTTGTGCAAAATAAACCGTCCCCTAGGAGAATGTGAATGACTTCACCAAAATGGCAAGAACTAGAGTCTTGAAAAGTTTTCTCCTGTACAGATGGGCCAGGCATTTTCTCTTTTCACTCTGTGGAAGATATTTCTGAGTAAATCAAAAAGATCTATTAAATCCTTTATAGGGAGTTACATGAATCTTCTAAACATATTGAATGATTTCAGGTAAGCTAGGTCACAGAGACAGAAGTGTGGAAGGACTAATGTAGTGGAAGGTTATTTCTTGCTCCTTCAAGAATCCTGTGCCTGCTTCTGCTGGTGGGGGGGTCTTTCTCATATGGTGGCCCAGTGACCCCCTTCTGTGTTTCTGCTTTCCTTAGGGCCTCACCATCACTTGCATCCAGCCCATACCTCCCTGAAAGGGAAAAGCCTGGAAGACACACAAGTTCTTCTTAAGGATGTGAGCGAACAGGAACATTCTGGTATGCTTGACATAGTTTTTTTTTTTTTTCTTAAATTCTTTTTTATTTAAATTTTATAAGCATAAATTTAACTGTGTGATCCATCTAGACTTGGGGGCGTGGGGATAAGGAAAAATAGGAACACTGCAATGGGAACACAAAGACGATAGGATCTTTCTAGAAGATGGGGGTGAATGTGTGCTTTCTCCTCTGATGGAATTGTTTGGTGGTTAAGCATCAGCAAAGTAAGTAAAAGGGGGAGAAGGCCCAAAAGTCTAGGGTGAAGGATTATGGGTGCTGGGTGTATTATAGTGACATACATCTGAAGAGGTGTGAACCTAGATCCCTAAAATATATACAATGTTATAAGTCAGTGGTTACCTCACTAAGAAACAATATGATTAAAAAAATAATTAAGATTATAGAAAAGCTCAAATTTATTGGATTTGCCCACAGTCAGCAATGTTGATCTTGTTGGTCTTGCCATTCCTGGAGCCAAGCATTCTGAGGCTTCCACTGTATTTATACACATTTCACAGTAGTTATCTGTGGAGAGGACCTCCTGCTTTCCAGCCAACTTCTCAGTCCTGATCATGCAGACCAAAAGGTGGGAACCATTGGTGCTGGATGCAGTATTTGCCTGATAAGATAACAGGAACTTTTTGCCTCAAGATGAAATTCCTATCATCAAATTCCTCCCTGTCTGTGGAACTTGCTGTGATACCATTATGATGTGTGAATTCACCACACTGGCACATAAATCCCAGAATAGTTCTGAAAGTAGGAATGTGTGTGACCAAATCCTTTCTTCCCGGGGCTCAAAGAATGAGGGGTGATGCAGTCCCCTGGCTCACTGTCTGCAGCAATGTCAAAGAACAAGGTGGGGGACCTCCCTGTTGGCACAGAAGGTTGGAACACAGCACTATGGGGCAGTCTGCGGCCTCTGCAGCACGGGTTCGATCCCCAGCCTGTCAGGGGGCAACCCACGTGGCACAGCAGATCTCTCCTGTCTTGCCCGCTGTTCCCCTCAACAGTGTGTTTTGGTCAGTCTGTCTGGTCTGTTCCCTACTCTGTCTCTGGTGAGTTCTCTCACCACCCACACTTCTGACCTGTACCCCAGCTCTTCTATGCATGGATGAATAGATCCTTAAAAAAAAAAAAAAAAAGAACAAGGTGGGACTGTTCAATCGTTAGTCTTTGGCCGCATCTGTAAGGCTTCTTTATAAATGTTAAACCTGGCCCTCCAGCCCATTAGTCTCTTCTGACTTTGTTCGCAGGAGTCCAGTCCTCTAAATCATCACTGATACAATGCGCTAGTAGAATTTTGTAGCTGATCACATGCAGGTAGTGAATAGCCTGAAACTTTTGTTCTAGACCCAATGCCAGAAACAGAAAGATATGTCCTGTGGTTTGACTCTCTAGAACTCAAGGTCGTGGCCCCGCCAAGACTCAAGAGTCTGCGAAAAGTTTTAGGTGGGAAGAAAAGCAGAGCATGAATATTGATAAATAACCTTCTCTGTTACAGATAAGATTCTCTGTGCCAGGACTGACAGTAGAGAGTAGAAGTAAGACTAAGAAAGGAAAAAGGGTCTGAAAGGACCCACCTGTCACTGGCCACTTTCCCTCCATGCATCGTCCACAGCTGTGTCCCTGTTCCTTATACAGCCGATGCAGTAGGAAGGCAGGACGGAGAGTTAATTCCCTTGTGGCAAACCCTTATGTCTGGTACTTTAGTAATAGTAACGGGGATCAATTTCAGGCCTACTGGCCTTGTGATAGCATTGGTGAAAAGTCTTTGGCCAGAATATGGGCAGATCCATTCCCTCCACAGTCCCCAGGAATCCAGAGCCTTCTTAGAATTTTTCATTCGAAAATGTTTATACACCTTGGCAATGATTTGCAAGGAGACAGTTTTCAACCACAGAAAGTTTTAGGAACTTTAGACATTGAGACCTTTGGGCCCCGAACCAATTTAAGTTGTGCTTCTACTTTTCTCACCATTCTAGAAGGTGATCCTTGACTGGGCCACAGAGAACTTGAAAATAGAGAATCCACTGGGAAAGAAGAAAGTCCGGCTTGGCTGCTGGGCTCAGTGTTTAACTGAAAGGCAAAACTTCAGGAAATTGTGAAACCACCCGTCATTAAGTAGGTGGTGTGAAGCTGGAGAATATTATCTAAAAATACAAGACTCTGGCAGAAAAAGTTACTTTTCAGCTCCCATTTGTGTCTCTGATTGTCCGTCTGCCTGTTTTTTCTCTTTCTCAAATGAGGGAAGAATTAGAATCCTAGATTTAATCTTTCCTTAGGCAGGTAATCACAGATTTAGCCCTTTTATCAAATTACATAATTTTAATGCAAGGGAAAGGGGTAGATAACGAGTATAAAGATGCACCATGCACTTTAAGCAGAATAAGTGGGGGGGATGTCTGAGGGGATTTAAGATAGACCATGGAAGAAGGATGGGGGTGTGCCAGTGACTTGGTGGATTTTGTCATGGGGTCAGTGAGGTGCCAGTCATAACCTTTCTCCTGCAGGGGGAACCAGAACGCAATTGACCTCAAATATAAAATAACTTCTCGTAAAGATGAGCTGGGAAACACATCTTAGACCTATAGCTGCAGTGAGGCTGTTTAAATCTATGCACACCTGATCCAGACTGACTTGCCCATCCACTTCAGGTGGCTGATCTGCGAGGGAGTTCTTGAGAATACTCTGGAAGCATCTGGAAGGATGGGGAGGCAAGGGATGTGGTATATGAGGCACAGGGAGGTGAGAAGTTCAGATAAGGAAAGTGACAGATGACCTAAGGCTCACGAGTAACTGTGGGAACAGACATCAGTGGCACGATGGATTTTGCCCTGATTTTGATGAAAATTAGAGTTTGATGCACAGGCCTCAGAGGGTCAAATTAGGATATAGGTTGAGGTGCAATATCCCTGGCTGATTTTGTGTCCCACAGTGAGGAGGGTAAGTGGTAGTTAAGAGTAGGGAGCAATTAATCAAGAGCATGTGATTTTCACTGGGGACGTAGAGATTGGCAGTGGTGCTGGCTGGGCTGCTCTTCTTCATGGTTGGTAGTGTTAAAGAAAAAAAATTATTGATCACACTTGTTAAAGAACAATAAAGCAGACTTTATTTAGAGGTACCATCGGGATAGGTGTAGGGGCTACTGCAATGGTATCTAGCAGTAAAGCAGAAAGATTGGCCTCGACTCTGAATCCCTCAAATAAGAGGCTTTTTCGGGGTGGGGGTGGGGAGGGTGCTGTGGATGGAAAGTTACTAGGAGAAAACATCAGGGTAAGGAAGAGATGTTGGCTAAACGGACCTAATAGGATTGTTACTGACCATGATTAGACAGTGAGTAATCAGATAGTGAAAGGGTGAAATTCTGCCTAAATTGCAGAATTCTTGTTAAAATTGCACATGCATGGACGAACACAGAAGTCCAAAAGTCAAGGTCTGGTTGAAAAGGAGCTCAGAGGAGCCCAATGAGGGCTTGGTTAAGAAAAATCTTTTTTCAGTGGACACATCTTCAGCACTCTCAGTGAGGGAGCGCAGGAACACAGGGACTCCCACCTCCTCCGGCTAAGAATGTCTGTAGCTCTCTCTCGATATGAATTTGCCTCAATTTCTCAAAATATTTAAGACTTTCACTATATGTTTGTGTGTATATATATATTGTGGAAATTCTCTGGGGACTACACCTGAGAAAATAAAGCAAACATTGTTTAAAAATGAACAATGATGTAAAATATATATAAATATATAAATTAAAAAGTCGTTGTTAAGTTAAACTAAGATTGCTGCTTTTGAAGTTGAAAATCTGTCATGTCAGCAATTTTGTACAATAAACAATAAGTCAGCTTAATACTGAAGTGAAGAATAGGTTCCTTGGGCATTCTGTATTTTCATTGTCATAGTGCAAATACCCCAGGGTGCGCCTAAAGGTTTCAGGATTCAGGCTGCCCTCAGGTGGACCCAAGGATAACTTTAAAGTAACAGTCACCGAAATCTTCAATTTGTCTTTCCACAAGTGAGAGAACAGTTTCTTAGTGTGATTCGGTGACTATTTTTCAATAAGAACCCAAAGTCTACCTACCTCAGTCTTGTAAATGACCTTGCTACCTACATGTCAGGAAGCAGGGGGTACTAGTAAGAATTTCCTTAAACCCCTATCCAGGCATTATGTATTTGTCTATAGCTGAATTCAAATAGATTACCTGGTGGTCTTTGGCCTAGTACTGAAGAATGAACTTAGAAATAGCTGCTCTCATGTTACATTGAGCCATGCAAAAGACTGGCAGTTCTCAGGTATGCAGTTGTTAGCTTCTTGTACCAGAGACTGACACTGCCAACCCAGAGTCTGTACTACCCCCAGGTAATCATACTAAAATGCAATCAGGAGGGGTCAGTTTTGTGATTTGAATGTATCAAGGTCCATGCCTTAGTTCAGGAATCCCACTTCTGGGGTCCTACTGCTGTCTGCTTCTCTAGTGTCACCTCCACATGCTGCCTTTTCTCGGCCATGCTCAACACTGCTTCTTGGAATGCACTGCGCATTTCATGCTTCTTCCTTTTCTACAGGCTTATTCTTCAACCTGTCAGTTTTCTTATTGTCAAGACTTCACGTAGAGGCCTCCCCGGTGGCTCAGCGGGTTGAGCGTAGCACTGTGAAACTGTCCACAGCCTCTGCAGTGGGGGGTTGATTCCTGGCTGGCCAGGGAGATACCCACATGGCGCGGCAGACTTCTCCTGTCTCGCCTGCTGCTCCCCTCAGCAATGTTTTTGGTTGTCTTCTTGTTCTGTTCCCCACTCTGTCTCTAGTGAATCATCTCACCTTCCCATGCCTCTGGCCTGTACCCCAGTTCTTGTATAGATAAACAAAACTTTAAAAAGAAATAAAGACTTCACTTACTTGAAGCTCTCACTCTTCTAGGAAATGTTTGAGCTAGAGACCCTTTCTCTGTGGAGACATATCCTCTTAGACAAGCCTCTTCCATTGCTTTTTCCCACTAGATATTTAGTTTCCTAACTTGTCTCACTAGTAGTATGTTATATGAACTACATGAAATAACATGTGTCCAAATTTTGAGTTAAAAATGAACAGTTGTCTACAACTTAGCTCCCTATAGACTAAATAATGTAAAAGTATATCTAATTTCTGTAGAGTAATAATTTTATTGAGAAAGAACACAGTTTTAGCTACCCTTTGGATAACTATTTTTATGGATTGAAGCAGTCCTTTTTAAGTAGCATTGGTAAACAATTATTGAGTACCTATTCTGAGACAGGCACCAGGCTAACCATATATATATTAATCCTAGAAACTAGCCTTAGCTTTCTCATTTCAAAGAAATGAAATTAGAAAGAAAACAAAGTAAAGATTCCTTTGATTTATTGGACTGATAAACATAGATTTTTACCTATCCTCTTTAAGTCACCTGAAAACCAGTGGAAAAATTTACTATCACTTCACTGTTAAACACATATTAAATACACATCATATCTTTGAATGAAAAAATATATATCTTGGTCTTCTAGTAATTAAACTAGTGTGTTCTTGTTTGTCTTGCCCCAAGCACTGTTTCTGTTTGCTCCAATAAACCTCTGGTGACATTCCTCCTAATTTGCCACTCTTTTAAATCTTCCTTTCCCTTCCATTTTATTAAGAATCACAGAGCTCAGAATCACAGGACAGCAATTGGATCTACCAGAGTTATCTGGATCATTCAAAAGGTATATCCCTGCCTGGTGGATTTTCGATTGAAATAAAATAAGATGACATGAAAGTACAGGGAAGATGAATGGCTTCAGCTGATGGGCAGCATTTCGAATTGGGTTTTGTTTTCTTGGAGAACTACGCTGTCATTTTTCTTCGTCTTATCCTGTCTCTGTTGGTTCTGTCTAGGGGATGTGTTTTAATGTGAAAAATTGAGTAATAGCTTCATAAAAAGAAATGCTGAGAAAATGCCTCCTGGATCCTGACTTACCACATAACCTTCTCACACTAAGTAAAGGACTTTATTTTATTCAATTAGGCATCAATTATAACCCAGGAAATCCATCTCTGCATTAAGTAGCAGGTAAGAAACAAACAGGATGCAACATGCTTTTGCCTAGGGCTTCTTTAGACCAGTTGTTTAAAGAGTTGTTCCTGAAAGAGTTCTGATGAGGGAGGATCTAAGTTTTCAGAATGTTTACTTAAGCTATACATCAGAAGCTTCCAGTATCTCTTAGCTAACACCTGAAATTGTCACAGGTGAGGGACACACACACACACACATCCCTTCCAAGGGCTAAAGGAAACTAACACAGGCCAAACTGATTCTTAAAACCCAGTAAAATTTAAGTGTTAAAGTAATTATTTTGCAGGTACTCCATAGTAATATGCATAAAGTACACTTGTAAGACAAACACTGAAAGACCAAACTCCTCTTCCTTCTCTCAGTCCACTGCTTCCTGCCCAACACAGTGACCCAGGCGCAGGCTCCACCTCTTTGCACTCTGTGGACTCAGCAACGTGGCTGATGGTGGGAGTTATGCTCAGAGCTCTAGACATAGGACTCTTCACCTCCAAATCCTCTGATTCCTAGCTTAGGAGAATTCTGTATTTTTGAAAAACACTTGATATGGTACACACTGCTGGCAAAAAGCAGCGAGAACCTCAGCAAGTTCTCTGTTAGCAAATCCCTACATGCAGCACCATAAAAGGTTCCAGGACCCTGAGCAAGTCTAGAACTAGGAAGAATCTCATATCTGAGAGTTCTTAACAATAATTCTGACTTTCTGAGACTCAATTTGCAGTACATGAGGCTGCTCTAACCTACACGGTCTATCTTATTGCTTTTTTTTAAAGATTTATTTATTTATGCATACAAGAGCTGGGGTGCAGGCCAGAGGTGCGGGGTAAGTGGGAGGATTCACCAGAGACAGAGAGGGGAGCAGAACAGGCAGACTGACTGAAATACACTGTTGAGGGGAGCAGCGGGCAAGACAGGAGTGGTCTGCTGTGCCATGTGGGTCACCTCCCTGGCCAGCTCGGGATCGAACTCGTGCTGCAGAGGCTGTGGACAGCTTCATAGGGCTGTGCTTAACCCCTTGTGCCACCATGGAGGCCCTCTATCTTATTGCTCTTACAAGGAGCATCAGCATCATGTGAGTTTTTGCTGGCTTGCCATAAATACAGAATCATGGGCACCACCACCACTGAATCAGAATCTACATCTTAACAAGATCCCCACAGTTTATGTATATTAGAATTTGGGAAGCTCTGCTCTGTCCAACTCTGATAGCTTCTAAGTTGGTTTTTATGAGTCTATCATAGACATGTTCCCCTGGCTAGCATCTCTGCCTGAAAGTCCATGCAGTTCTAAATTCTTCCAATTCTTCTAATCTAGAAAGGATGGAGGGTTAACCTTAAATCTGAGCTGTTGCTTTGGGCCCTTTGCTGCCTTGAACAATTCCTTATGTCAACATGGAACGCCTTGAAATTTTCCCCAATGGGGTTATTCATAGCTGGTTTCACTGGACTTTAGCAGGAACACGCTCTTATATTTGTACGACATATCGAAGGCAGCTATTTGTTTAAAATTCCATCTGTTGGCTGCTTTCCCATTTCTGAAGTTGATGACATGATCGCAAGTCATTCAGAAAAGGCATGAAAACTGATGATAGCTTTGTCTTTGTGCTTTCTGGCTCATGGTCCAATGCTAAACAATAGAACCACAATTTATTCAGGTTGACAATCAGAATTCCAAATGAATAGCACTTTTGATTGACTAGAAATTTCCTTTAAGAATGTATTCAAATAGTACTGTTTAATTTATTGAGGAGTGAAGTACAGGTCCTTGAAATACTGATAAAGGGTAAATTCTAAGAAATTTGAAATTTGACGTGTTAAATGTTGTCTGATTATGTCTGATAGCTCAGTTCTGAGTGTAATAGAAAGGATTATGTATCTGTCAATCAAATATTATCTGAGAACTTAACTATATTCTGGTTGTGGAAGCTGTGGGGAATGACACATTTTCACTCAACAGTTACCGAAATCCTGCTATGATGCTGTATACTCAATACACATAACTGGAGAAGACAGTGTCCCTTGCCTGACCAAAGGCGTGTAAATAAAAGTAGGTGATAAAGTCCTAGGGCACATTTATGGACTCTAGGAAAGCTCTCAAGGAGGAGAATCAGTTTTGTATTGGGAAGGCCACCATTTCATAAAGGCAGCTCTTGCAGAATTTTCCAGGCAAAGGGGAAGACACAGGAATGGAGGCATGTCATCACATGTCACACTCAAGGGCCTATGGGATGTTTACTGTGCCTGGCGTTTAGTTTTGTGAGGAAAATCAGACAGATGGCTCTGGAGTGGTTAGGTAGGGGCCAGGTCAAACATGTTGATAGATTCTTTTCTGTGGGTGGTGAGAAGTGATCAATTTTTTTAAACTGAAGAAAGTATCAGTTCCTCCATTATGCTCATTACATTATTCAATTCACTTTTCTCACAGCAACTCTAGGAGACAAAAGTTATCCCAATTTTCAAATGGAAAAACAGGTTAAATATTTCATAGATAACGAGTGGTAGGATACAAATAAATTCAAACTGTTTGACTCCATAGCATGGGCTTTTATATAAAATAATAAAGTATGATTCCTGATACTGGTTAATTAACAAGCTAACTGAAGTTTCAAAACTACCCATAGGGGCCTCCCTGGTGGCTCAAGGGGTTAAGCACAGCACTGTGAGGCAATCTGCAGCCTCTGCAGCATAAGTTTGATCCCTGGCCGGCCAGGTAGCTACCCACATGGCGCAGCAGACTTCTCCTGTCTTGCCCGCTGCTCCCCTCAGCAGTGTATTTCAGTCAGTCTGCTTGTTCTTTTCCCCATTCTGTTTCTGGTGAATCCTCTCACCCCCCCCCCCACACACACACACACACACTCTCACATACCTCTGGCCTGTACCCCAGCTCTTGTATGCATAAATAAATAAATCTTGAAAGAAAAAAAAAAAAAACTACCCATAGATCAAGCAACGGGAAAGTAACCAAGCATCACATACTATATGAAATTGACTGTAAGGGCAGGTGAGAGGAGGTGGTGGGAGCCACCAACTACTTGGTAGATGTGTAGTTGAACTTGGAAAATGAGGACAGCTTCAGAAGACAAAAATGTAAGGCACCTTAATTCCCCCAGCTGACCACATTTCCTCTACCCAGTTTAACTGGTATGTTTGGTCCCCTCTTCCCTCACTGCTACACTTTTTTCTCACCCACTTCTTGGTCTCCTGAGCAAAGCATGGGATGGAAACCAGCGTCTGCTCATTTCAAACTTTCTCTTTCTCCCACAATTTCTGCAACTTGAGGGAGAAGGGGAGGAACTATTCCTTGTCTTCCTCCATGTATACCACATACGGTCATAGGTGGCGGGGGTCTCCCTTTATCACAGAAGAACTCCTTGACTTGGATCCTCCTAGGTTTTGATATGCTCAAAGCAAAACCAAGGAATCTGTAAAAACCACCACACCCCAAGCCTGGCTTCGAAGATTATTCTTCCTGCCAGAAAATTCTGTTTTCTTGTACTCGTCAAGAGCTAAAGAATATGTTGTTTCTACGGGCTTCCTTTCTGTAACCAAATCTTATCGCTTCTCGGCCTTTTGGCTAAGATCAAGTGTAGTATCTGTAACCAAATCTTAATTTTCCTCTAGGCAGATGGTTTCCTCAGGTGGATTAGGACAGAATTAATGTACTCATGGAGGCAACAGAGCAAGCATACTAATAGTAAAATATTTCCCCCAGTACCAGTGTCATTAAGAAATATTTCAGGGGACCTCCTCAGTGGCGCAGCGGTTGAGCTCTGGGTTGCGAAGCGGCCCGCAGCCTCTGCAGCGCCGGTTCAATCCCCGGCTGCTCCCCAGCCACCGGAGGAGGGTCCCGCATGGCGTGCAGACCTCTCCTGCCGCCCGCTGCTCCCCTCAGCAGTGTACTTCGGTCCTTCTGCCTGCTCTGCTCCCTGCTCTGGCTCTGGTGAATTCTCTCACCCTCCCGTGCTTCTGACTGTACCCAGTGCTTGTATGCATGTATAAATCAATCAATCAATCAATCAATCTTAAAAAAAAAATATTTCAGGGCCTCCCCTGGTGGCGCAGGCGGTTGAGCGCAGCACCGAAGCTGTCCGCAGCCTCTGCAGTGCCGGTTCCATCCCGGCTGGCCTGCGAGGTCCCATATGGCACAGCAGACCTCTCCTGCCTCGCCCACTGCTCCCCTCAGCAGTGTATTTCAGTCAGTCTGCCTGTTCTGTTCCCCGCTCTGTCTCTGGTGAATCCTCTCACCCTCCCATGCATCTGGCCTGTACCCCAGTTCCTGTATAAATAAATAAATCTTTTAAAAAAAAGAATTAGTTCAGAATCATGGAAGAATGTTGAGTCTCCAGAATAATGTGAATTTATTTACAAATGTATGCGAATTCCAATTGTCTCTTAGCTGAGATAGAATGGTGCGTTGAAGAGTATTTGCAAATATCATGTGTTCCCATTAAAATGAAAATACCTTCATTGTGTACTCAGCCACACTGGCCTCATATAATCCGCTCTTCTGCCCATTCACTTCAGCTCAGCACAAACTTTACATAGCGCCTCACTCTGCAAATAAATATGTATGCGTGTATGCATGTATTTACAGTCTCCATGTACAAATCCATCAGATAGATTTTTTATCTATCTTGCTCATTAGCTTTATTTGATATCAAGATAAATTAATAATGAGCTAGTCCTATGTGGTTCATATGTTTGAGCTTTAAATTATAGCTCTTTTTGTCTTATCAATGGATTTCAACGATTTTCACTCATGAGCTATTAATTAAAATTTCTGGTCCATTTACTTGTAAAACTGCCCCTTTAAAATAATCCTTTGGCCCAGCCTGTACCTGTTTAATTTATTTAGGAACAAGTCTATACATTCATTTCCTGTTCTGCTGCCAAAGTTAACCTCCTGGAGTTTTTAAAAATGTGAGTGTCAACCTAGTGACACCACAAAGGTTTAACCCAGAAAAGAGAGAAGGGTTCTGCTTCCCCTAGACCATTATTAAATCTGTCAGCACTGAAGATAGTCCAGACTGGGTTTTAGGTTGACCTCTGGGGGGGTTTTCTGCAGGCACATGTGTGCAAAGTGATTAGTGCAAAAGTGTACAACGTTGGAAGGTTCACACTGAAAGGAGGGGGGTGGGCTGGAGTAACCTGCACATTGTAGAAAGCGCCCTTGTTGGAGCAGCATCATGCCTTTCCCTGCGCCAGTCTGAGGCTGAGCCCCGCTCTAGGTAAATGGCGTGCAGCACTGTGAAGCATTAGATTTTTAGAAGTGAAGTTAAACTGATAAATTAGACCTCATTTATTGAACAGCAGTTAGAGTCGATTGCCTAGGGAGTGGTTTGACACCTCTGAAGACCCTGCTAACTTAATTGGTGATAGTTTGGGGGCTGGAGGAAACATTTAAGCCAGGAGCAGCAGGACATCGTGGCGCATGAAAATGGAGCAGACAAGCATTCTCTCTGACAAGGGGAGTCATATATAGATTTTTGTGTCCATTGTTTTCGCTTATTTGTGTGTGTGCTTTACTCAGTCAATCAAATATAATTGACACCACTGGGTTCTGTTGTTTTGTAGATGACAGGCACTAATGCAAGGGAAAAAAGCTGGAAGTAAACTTCCCCCTGAAAGGCTGCGAAAAGGTTTTTCCACCAAGCCCGTGACATTTTTTGCTCAATTGTATTAATTGATGTAGTGACAAGGCACTTGGAAAGATGATGGATACTGATCACTACACCCTTTTTAAGGTTGGGTTATATCTTGCTATTAGCATAAGTACTTGTTTGTGCAAGGAGCAGAGGCAGCCAAGAGAACAAAAGGAGAAGAACTGAAGAAATAAGGCAGCAGCAGCTAACCTGTGCTGGGCACCTGATGGAGGTCAGGCTTTGGGCTGGCAGTAACAATGCCAGGGCCAAGCTGGGGGATGGGTGTTTTGTCAAAATCATGCTCTCACTGTGAACTTACCTCCTCCTTGCCTAGATCTGTGGGCTTTGAGGAGGTTCTGCTTCAGTGTTGAAAACAATTGCTTAGAGCAACCAAGGATTCTAAGAGGTTTCGAACCCTCAGAGCCTGGGGGCACCCTGGGACTAATACTGACTGCCAGGTTATCCAGGCTCGGGAGCTACATTCAGGTTGCTGTTTCTCAGAGTCCACAGTGGCTTGACGCAGTAAACTAGAATGCGTGGTTGATTTGAGCTACTGAGTCATGCAGAATCATCTCGTGTCTTCCTTGGATCATCTCTAGGGTGTAAGTCATCTTGGGTTGTTTGAACTTGACATCCTAAATTCCCAGTGCAAATAAATGAGCTTTCAGTCACACTAGGAAAACTGTTTTAATTAAAACATTTAATTTCATTAGTTTGTGGAGTTCGCTCTTCCTCTTCCTGACATCAAGTACTTTCAATAATTCCAAATGCTGCTCTTGGGCATTGACATTTTGAGATTGACTTCTGTTTCACAAATATTTCAAGAAAGCGTTTTATCAACCTCATCATAGAAGAATTTCCAAAAGAGATCCTGAGTAAAAAGTCAACTTCAATTTTCTAGAACTGTAACAGGGTGGTCCCCAGGAAAGGGGGAGGTTCCCTGCCCCACCCAAGGGAGGATGGAGCTGAGCAGGAAGAGGAGAAGCTGCAGAAGAGACTGAGGAAGGAAGCAGGATGGAGCCAGGAGACCTGGAGGAGGTGCGTGGATCCTAGAGACATGTGAAGAAACTGCGCTTGTCTTTTGGTCGTGGACGGGGTGACACAGATGTGGGTGAGATCCATGGGGAGGTGACCATGGCAGCTTTTATCTTGATGTTGATTTTGCTCTTTTCCTTCCGGGCTTGTCTGGTTGTTTCTGACCCTTTTCTGTGGGTCCCCACTGGAAGATGCTTTAGACTTGTGGCAGGCCTTGGGGCCTTGCTCTGGGCCGATCCCATTTGGATGGACTTTTACCCACGAGGGGACGGGTAACTCTGGATGCTTCATTTAGAAACTAGACTCTTTGCCTTACCTGTATTGTTTCCTAGTTTTATTAAAGTTCCTTCCCATTAAAGTCTCCTATGTTTTGTGTTGATGCGGCGGATGGCAGAACCCACTTAGAATAGGCAGGTTTGCGGGGTTTGGGCTCCCCCTCTCCCTGTCCTATAACAGATTAAATCCGTATAGCCATAGTATTTTTCAGGCATCAGTAGATCCACAAGGCAATATGTGGGGTGTATCTCTAGATGATCTAGTCACAGTGAGTGTCTCATGCTCTGTCTCAGGGAATATCCTTGAATTTATTTATTCATTCATATATCCATTCATTGATTCAACATGTATTATTGAGTACCTGGTAGGTGCCTGGCAACAGGGATGTAATAGTGAGAAAAAATTGGCCTTCTCTACCCTTGTGGATCAGATCATTCAGTCTGGTATGAAAGACAGGTATTAATCATATGATAAACTCAAATACATATGAATTAAATTTTAAATGCCATAAGTACTATAGATGAAATTTAAGTGGTACCTTGAGAGCTTTTAATGGGAAAACTTTAACCGGACTGAGGGTTCATGGAAGACTTCAGCAAGGAGGTAATACCTGAGCTGAGGTTCAGAAACACTGAGTTTGTTACCCATGAAATGAAAGAGGATTGGGAGGGAAGGGGGCAGCTGATGTGGCAAGGAAATTGATGTTGTTCTAGAGACTCAGTAAAACCAGAGTAGTTTAAAATACTGACATATGTCGGTATGTTGTCCTCTTCCACCAGTTTACCTCCTGTTACCCTTTTGTTTTGCTTTTGTCATCTGAGAGTAGTGGTTATAGTTTATCAAAATAATGGTAAAATTCTAGAGGAGCCTTTCACCCAGATTCCTAGAAACACCTGCTGTAGCAAAAGGTAGTCAGAAGAAAGTGAAAGGCAGAGTGCTGGCTGGCTGTGGCTAGGAGACTCCTAGGAGCAGGCTCAGTCAGTCGTGCGCCCTGTTTCACTTAGAAAGAAATTATCCCTATGGTCAGGCAGCACCGACTCTGCATTAACTTCAGTTTGAGAGGAAATACAGATCAATTTAACAATGAAGACATTTGCCAGAGCGTGGGATTCGGCTGCAGTAACATAGAGCCAGGTGGATTGTGTGGGGACTTAAAATGTTTTTATGGGAATAACATTGATTTATAACATCATCTAAGTTTTATGTATACAGTCTTAGAAAGCAGTGTCCGTATAAGCATATTGTCCATAATCATAAGCATTCTACTCTGCTTCCTCATCCCTTTTTCCCTCGCCTCCTGTAACTGTTATTTTGTCCTTGGATTCTAAAAGTTTGTTTTTGGTTTTTTGTTATTGTTCATTCGTTTTGTTTCTTTAATCTTCCACATATAAGTGAAATCATATGATATTTGTTTTTCTCCGTCTGACTTCTTTCTATAAGCTGAATACCCTGTAGGTTCAGTCATGTTGTTGCAAGTGGTAGAATTTCATCTTTGTTTATAGCTGAGTGGTATTCCATTGTGTACATATACCATATCTCCTTTATCCTATCATCTGTCAGTGGGCACTTGGGTTGGTTCCAGCTCTTGGCTATTGTGAAGAGTGCTGTGATTATGGGGAGCTTATGTCTCTTTGATTTAGTGTTTTTGTGTTCTTTGGATAAATACCAAGAAGTGGGGTAACGATCATATGGAATTTTTATTTTGAACTAATTGAAGACTCTACTGTTTTCTATAATGACAGCATTATTTACTCTCCCACCAGCAGTATCCAAAGGTTCCCTTTGCTCCCCATCCTTGCCAATAGTTGTTTCTTACCTTTTTGATAATAGGCATTCTCATAGGTAGGAGGAGCTATCTCCTGTTTTGATATTCATTTCACTGATAAAAAGAGGTGATGAACCTCTTTCCATGTACCTATTGACCATCTATGTATCTTCTTTGGAGAACTATTTATTTAGATCCTGTGCCCAATTTTTAAAAATGTTGTTTTGGTGTTGTATGAGTTCTTCATACATTTTGGATATTAACCCCTTCCCAGATGTATGATTTGCAAATATCTTCTTGGGTGATATTCTTAATGCCATTAGAAAACAAAACAATTTTTGCTTTTGGAAAATAACACATGAAACTGATTATTTCCTTCTAACAACTGAGAATTTTGTGCCTCTCTGTTATAATTAATGAAAATTCAGATACTGTGTTATGAGGTCCTCATCTAGTTAGCTATGACTTTTCACCAGTTATAAAAATTTGTGCTTTTATGAAAAAAAAAAAAAAAGAAAATCAAAACCATGGCTCAGTATCTGTAGATATGCCTGACCCTGGTCCCTGAAAATGCCAAAAATCATGAACTTATCTGATTTCCTCATAACTTCAAGCAAAAATATAAATATTTCTGGGTTGGGAGCTGCCCAAAAGCTCAGTCCCCATGAGGGATCGGAGAGCAGTTCTTTACTTTATGTATAATTTATCCTCCAAATTCCCCCTCACATCCCCTCTTTCCAGCACTATAACTAAAATTGCCTACTTGTTTAATTGGTGGGGACGGGGGGTGAGGGGGGTGTTGTTCCATAGCTTTTTAATTCCTACGTATGTTCTGAGACTGTGTTTTATATATCTCTTTTGTCCAGTCCTGGAATACAGTTTGAACTCTCAGCAAGTATATGATTCACTTATGACTGTATCTAAATTTTTGGTAAAGAAACAGACAAGGAATCTCCTCCAACCAAGGAGAACCAATCCGTTTGAAACAATTATTATATAACAACTTTTATAGAAGAAGGAGGGTAATTCTCATAATTATCATTTCATAATATGACACCAGGTTGCCTCAATCCTGGGGGGTGGGAATCGTGGGAGTTGGCCCAGGTGGATGGTAGGTCAAGAGGACGCTTGTCTCCCCCTGATCGCCTGGAGACCGGCCCTCCTACTGCTAGGATTGCTGGCTGAGCCAGACTCAGGAGCCAGGCCTCTGGCCCACAGGATCTGACTCCAAGAGTCTTGGGTCAGGAGTCTGCAGCCCTCCACCATTGATCCAATCAAAACATGTTTTCTCATAGAGATGAGCTCTTTCCTGCAAACAGAAAAGAGAGCCCACTAAGAAAGGCTATACAAGAAGGATTCAGCTGACTTCAGGATATTGTGTTGGGAAGTAGATGACTATTTTCTTCTGTGTCATTTGCCCAGATAAACAGTCAAGTCTCCCACTCCTATGATCCTTGTTTCAGCCTAAGCCATGAATGCCTGCAGGGAGCTTTCCTTTTCTGTGCCTTCATCCATTGCAGCTCTGTGCTGCTTTTCCTTAGCCTTCCTTCTCGTCCCTAATCCAGTGTTTCCCTTGAGCCTGTCCCCTGGTTAAGGAAGATTTCCCATATCTTCACTTACTTCCCTGAATGTCTGTCCCCTGCTGGTCTTCTCGAAGACTCATTTTCACCTAGGTTCACAGCTCCGAGGAAAAGACACTTATTTCTTATGCCACACTTATCTGAGGGTCAAGAGCATCCTCAGGATTCTCAGAAATCTTTCCTCCCTCGTGTTAAAGCCTTTGCATAGTTGACATAGCAGTATGGCTTTGCTCTCCTACACCCCCTCTCACTGTTGCCAAATACTGACCTGCCAATCGCTTGTCTTGTTCACTTCAATTTTGGTGTCTGGCTTAGCTGCTTCTTTTTCATACCAGGTCCACTTACCACACAAAATAATGTGGGTGTCTAGGAAACAAAGCACCCACTTCTTGGCCTTGTGGCTCCTTTGTGTCCTTATCTCAAATGACCTTATTTCCAGCAGGCCAGCATATTCTGCCTCCTGTTTCCATGGCTATAGCCTGGAATCACCCAGAATTTCACTGCCTCTAAAGTCAAATATTCCCACACTTTTTTGTGACCTTCAGCTTCTTTCCTCTCAGTCTTCAGATCACTTACTCTCACAGCCCTCGTTCCCAACTCTTAGAGATTCCGCATTGTTCAACCTATAATTTCACCTTTAAGTCCTTAGTTTGTCATCTCACATACACTCTTTTTTTTTAAAGATTTATTTATTTATTTATATAAGCACTGGGTACAGTCAGAAGTGAGGGAGGGTGAGAGAATTCGCCAGAGCCAGAGCGTGGAACAGAACAGGCAGACTGGCGAAATACACTGCTGAGGGGAGCAGCGGGTGCGGCAGGAGAGGTCTGTCGCACGATGTGGGACCCTCGCCAGTGGCCAGGGATTGAACCAGTGCTTCAGAGGCTGCGGGCAGCTTCACAGCCCAGTGCTCCACTGCTGCGCCACTGGGGAGGCCCCTCACATACACTCGTGCAATAACATTAACTCCTGTGCCTTATTCCATTACTTGCTCTGGAATAGCCCAGACATTTTATTGATATGTCCACCTTCTTGGTACCTACTGAGGTCACTGATCTGATGGGAGAAAATAACACAGCCATGCAGAATGGGTTCTCTCTGGAAGGGTGATCTGAAAGATAGACTCATTGGCTGACATAGTAGCTTCAATTATTCTTTGTGAAAGAGAATCAGAATGCCAGTCTGCTGGGAAGGGGGACTCTAAAAGCATATATTACTTTACCTTTGTGGTTCTCTCGTGGGTATAGTTTTGCACGCCAGGGACATGTGGCCTATCTGAAGATAGTTTTGATTGTCCAGTCTGGCTTGGGGATGGGGTGGAGGAGTGGGGGGTGGTAGTATTAGTATTTAATGAGTAATGAGTAGACATCCAGTGTGCTGCTAAATCTCCAACAGTGCACAGGACAGCCCTCCACCACAAAGAATTATCCAGTTAAAATGTCAAAATTGTTAGGTAGAGGGAAACTGCTTTGCATCATACTGAAAAAAAAAATCAACAAAACTCACAAGAGAATGTGAGGTGGAGAAGCTGATGGCACCACACATTGGATAACATTGTGAACCCCAAATTCTACCTTCAAACAGTGCTCATTGTCTATTGCAGTGTGTGTAGTCTACACGATACACCGCATACCTGGAGAAGATAGCATGACGGCAGATTGCTGCCTTTACCCTGGAGGCCTGCTTCATCATCCAGCTGTTGTGGGGGAAGCCCACCTAGTGTTCACTTTGGCTGCGTGGTGGAGAAAGGATAATCTTTTTTCTTGGAGTAGATGAAAATTGCCTCAGACTCTCCCATTCTCTGTAATGCATACTTTCAGTGTCCTTCACAGTTATTTTCATTTAAAACACAATTGTTTAGGGCCTCCTCGGTGGCACAAGGGGTGAAGACGCAACCTATGACGCTATCCGCAGCCTCTGCAGCACAAGTTTGATCCCCAGCCAGGGAGCTACCCACATGGCACAGCAGACCTCTCCTGTCTTGCCCACTGCTCCCCTCAGCAGTATGTTTCAGTCAGTCTGCCTGTTCTGTTCCCCACTCTGTCTCTGGTGAATCCTCTCATGTCCCACACCTCTGGCCTGTACCCCAGCTCTTGAATGCATAAATAAATAAATCTTTTAAAAAATAAAATGAAACACAATTGTTTAGCAAGTTTTAGTTCTGGATGGTATAGCAAACCCCTTTTTTTCCTCCTGTGGAGATGCCCAGACACTGCCTGATTTCATTTCTCGAGGGTGAAATTGTAGCTGGGAAAATGTTCTCTGACCACTCCACTGACAGAGGCTCTCTCAGTGAAGAGAGGAATTTCTCAGAGCAGATATGAGACTAAGAGTCTTGGAAATAATTTATTTGAAAATATGAAAGTAGCCCAGAATATGAGCTCACTCTTGGAAGCCTACAAAAAGAAACAGAATTGACTATTATGCTCTTCGTGTGCCATTTTCGGCCTTCCAGGAGCTCAGCTGAAGATCACAAGAAATCAGACATAGAGAAATTTTACAAAGAAAAACAGGAAGAAAAGAAAACCTGTCCAATCCATGGCCTCTTGCCTGAACTGATGCTGGCAGGAAAGGAACAGGAGATTCTACTGAAAGCAATTTCACTGCCAGTTAATAGTTCTGGGAAAGATGAGTTGAAAAGGATCAACAGGATTGAGAAGTAGAGGTGATCTCTAGATTTCTTTTTTTTTTTTTTGTAAAGATTTATTTATACAAGAGTTGGGCTACTGTCCAGATGTGTGGGAGGGTGAGAAGATTCACCAGAGACAGAGTGGGAAACAGAACAGGCAGACTGACGAAATACACTGCTGAGGGAGCAGCGGGTGAGGCAGGAGAGGTCTGCTCACCATGTGGGTTGCTCCAAGGCTGGCCGGGATGGATCCGGCACTGCAGAGGCTGCAGACAGCTTCACAGCACTGCGCTCAGCCGCCTGCGCCGCCAGGGAGGCCCCTATCTCTATATTTCAAGTGTGTGTCACTCCATCTACCCCATTGCAAATAATCATGCGGTGACATGGGAGTTTTGTAGAAGTATCTAAAGAAAGAATAAGGAGAATTGACAATTATAAGATGACATTTTTTGGTTTATGGATTGTTTGGAAACCAGGTACAGCCTTAGAACTTAACATAATGGTCCATTACAACAATTACAGTTTAATATTGAAATTATAGAATGTCTCCCTCAACTACAGCTAATGTAGGTTTCATTTACAAGGAAGAAACCCATATCGGTTTCCTATAGAAACCTGGCTTCCATTCCTGGCAGACATCCCAGAACAGTCTCTCCGTTTGAGCTTCTATTATGTAAGGAAATTCACAGACAGAAGGGAATGCGTTTGAAACTCCAAGAATAAGAACAAACTAAGGGTCTTTTAACTTTCTTTTGCCATTTAAATCTTCATGAGATTCAAGAAAAGGATCTGCCTTCTTTCTTAATGGCCACTGGAGAAAGAGTCCCAATTTGGAAGTTGGAAAACATGGGCATACATTGTGCTACTGACACTGTGACCTTGACAGGTAAGCCTGACATCAGTGAGGCAATGAGCCTCAGATTTCTTTTTGTGTACCTGCCTGTCTTGCCTCACATAACGGGAAATAAATGCAATCACCAAAATAAAATCCTTTTGCCTTTTTGAAAAGCCAGATGCCATGGTAGAAAGACTTTTTAGATAATTTCCTCTACTGTGATAGGCTTCGATTTGAGGAAAAGAGGCAAAAACTGCCTCTCCCACAGTGTGCCTTCACTCACATTCAATACTCCAGGCTTCCTGTTTTGATTGTTCCCGTTGATCCGAAAAATAAAGTGCAACGTCCCATTCTTAGATGCAGGAAAAAGAAAAGACCACGCAGTTGAGAAACACGCTTGAGGAGCCTTCAGCTTGCAGAGCTCCGGCCTCGAGTAATAGACCACAATGTTTACATGATTCACTACAGCTTTGACACTCTTCACAAATCAAGTCTGATTGGGTTTCTCATTGAAGCGATCTGACAGCCTAACCATGCCGCCTCCTGGGGCTGACTGTTCTTTTTTGCCCCCCTCTCTCGTAACAGATAAAAACAAGCCCAGAAAACAAGACAGTTTGGAAATGGTAGTCTCCAAACTTAGTTTTCTTTTTTATTTATTGTCATGCAGTTGCTTCTTTAACCCGCTCTATTGATCTTGAGTGGGAGGTGGAGGCGCTTGGCTGGGAGGGGAGCACCACTCAGAGTTGGGTATCTGTGCTTTGGTCCCCTGGGAAAGAAATAAATAGCCCCAACCTAGAAGAAGGGGGGACGAGGGTAAAAAAAATCCCGGAAGATTGACTGGTTTGCAAGGGATCCCAGTGGATTCCTGCTTACACCAGAGCATCATTTAAGCCTATGTTCTTCCATCTACCTTGTTTGCAGTAAATAGCTGCCCATTATATCAGGTCAGACAAGTGCCGGGGCGTCACAGCTCAGTGGCCGTGATCTGCCCGCAGAGCAGCCAGAGAGATCCCCCAGAGAGCAAGTGCGTGTGTCAAGTTCTGGAGCCGTCAAGGTTCTAAGCGACAGCTTATCTTGAGGGTTTAAAACATGC
The DNA here is from genome assembly GCF_014898055.3 of Talpa occidentalis. Taxonomy (NCBI): domain Eukaryota; kingdom Metazoa; phylum Chordata; class Mammalia; order Eulipotyphla; family Talpidae; genus Talpa; species Talpa occidentalis. The sequence goes on along the minus strand of NW_023601322.1, from coordinate 82,155,554 downwards.
AAGCTGTCCCTGCTTGCTTCTCCCCCCCTCCCCCATCACACTCACTTCTTTCCCTCCGCCCACTTATTCACCCCCACCCAGTCTTTTTCCTCTTGACAATCTGCTTGAAAGAAGACAGATGCTGGAGTAGTTTTCCTTAAGTCGGCCCTAATTCCGTAAGGTGCAATCTACCAAACGCAACTCTGTCCATCTTTTGAAAAGGCTGAGATCCTGAGGCAGCCCATTTATTATTTGTCTTGACACTAACACAAATATTTTCAGATGGGTTAGAGTCTGTCACTTTACTATCCTTATGTTCTTTGCCCTCAATAAATAAGACACATTAAGGTTCTTAAAGGCAAACAAAGAACTGTATCCTGGGTACCATTTGTCCTGCAGTTGCCATGTTTAATTGAACATTTTATAGCACTCTAATGCCATGTCAGGTTCTTAATGTGACATGTGTTCTTCTCTTACATTATCAGGGGCTAAGAACACTGTAGAATCTTCCTTGGATTCATGTGTATGAGAAAAAAGATTTATCCTGTGCACTTCGCTGAATCATTTATGAGTTGCCTTATCTCACCCAAGCAATTTTATAACTTGTAAATGGCCCCTCTGGTCCACTGTCTGGATTTTGTTTACTTTAAAATCCCAGAATAGTATGACTATTTCCAAGATAGCCAGCTAAATTTTGCTGCAGTACAGACCTACCATGCATCTGTCCTGTATTTTCCATTTATTAGTTCCCAGATAGGCCTGGAACCAGTGGTGGGGGTGGGTGGCTGATGTCTAGCTTTGGGGCTGCGTGCACCTCTAGTGTAAAGGAAAGAGCAGAGGTGTCTGTTAAACATCATAAAACCATCATAGTGTTCAGCAATTATCTTTAGAAAATCTAGAGTCTAGGTCAGAACCTCCAGCTGCTTACATTCCAGCAAAAGTCAGCCCTGTCTCAAGATGATGCCCACTCCAAACCCACAATGACAAAGGGTAGGATGCTGGTTATACCAACAAGAGAGTACCTATGTTTGAAAGAATACGTAAGTGTGCAAGGTGGGTGATTAAAGGAGAATTGTGGTGAGATGGCTGGGCGGTGAGTCCTTGAGCAAGAGAGCTGCCTTCTTGGTGACTAAATTCCTGTTGGGGGCACAGACCTGGGCTCCACATAGCGGGCTACTGACTGGTTGGCCAGTCAGCACAATTCCATCCCATTGCAGACATGGGCAGAACGACTTAAACCTTTTTCAGAGGTGACCTACGCAGACAATGTGGTTCTCCCCTGCACATGACAGTGTCATATTGTCCTGAATATTCCGAGTGTTTCTGTGTATTTCTGGCAGTAAATACAAGACAAGATTTGTTTCTGATGTTTATTTCAGAATGTCCATGCTAACTTTCAAAACTCATGTAATATATAAAAAAAGAAGATGGTCTGTGTTTTGGATCAAAAGCATTTATTTACTTTTTCAAAAATTACCTTTAAAATGAAACTTCTCTGAAGAGGAAATGCAAATGGCCAACAGACATATGAAAAAATGTTCAACATCACTTGTAATCAGGGAAATGCAAATCAAAACTACCATGAGATACCATCTCACACCAGTGAGAATGGCACATATTAAAAAAACTAGCAACAACAAATGTTGGCGAGGTTGTGGAGAAAAAGGAACTCTTCTGCACTGTTGGTGGGAATGCAAACTGGTCCAACCACTATGGAGAGCTGTGTGGAGATTTCTGGACCTACTAAACATAGAGCTTCCATATGATCCAGCAATTCCACTCCTAGGTATTTACCCAAAGGACACAGAAACATCAATTCCGAAGAACACCTGCACCCCTATGTTTATAGCAGCACTATTTACAATAGCTAAGCTTTGGAAACAGCCCAAATGCCCAAAAATAGATGACTGGATCAAGAAGATGTGGTACATATACACCATGGAATATTACTCAGCATTCAAAAAAGATAAACACATGCAATTTGCAGCAACATGGATGGCGCTGGAAGGGATCATGCTCAGCGAAATAAGCCAGAAAGAAAAAGAAAAATACTGGATGGTCTCACTCATAGCAGGAATCTAGAAAACTTAAATAAGGGATCAGGAAAATGAATAACTATAAGAAAGTGAAAATCAAAATCAACAAAAAACTATGAACCAGAGACACTTTTTGGGGGGTGGGGGCCGGGAGGGGAGGGATTGGGGTCAGAATGGGGCATGTGCAGTTGTATGGGGGAATATAAAAATAAAATTTATTATTTTAAAAAAATAAATAAATAAATAAATTTAAGATGGTAAAAAAAAAAATTCAATCATAAGTCAAACATTGGAAAGAATTTTTTTTTTTATTGTTTTCCATGGTAGGCAGTGCAGCATTGAGAATGGGATCTGGAATTCATTGCTTTGTTGTTTTACTCTCAGGTCTCAGTCTACTTATCTGTAAAATGGAAAAAAAATGGAGTTTTTATTGTGAACCTTGCTATAATGATTAAATATGAAATGCCTAAAGCAGTACCTAAAACATTCATAAGCACTAATTGCTATAATTTTTGTTGTTTTCCTTACTATCACATTCATTTAAATTTGATTTGTGAAACCCCAGAAAAGACTGTATAAAATGTGGCAGACGTTTTGTCTCTGTCTTTTTCTATAACTTTCCATCACAGATCATGGTAGTGGCACAAATATTTATTGAGTGCCTACCGCGACAAATATTGTGAGAAATAACTAGTGAGCTGGCAAATACTCCAGGTGAATAGTTGTGAGATTTAGATTTACAACGGAAAACCTCATTCCTCGAGTTCATACAAAGCCTTCTCGTAGAGTTTTAAGGTGTGTGTCTGTGTGTTGGTGGGGGGAGGGGGTGTTCTGGATTTTATCCATCTATAGTTCACCCTCCTGGGAAACCCACAAAAAAAATAGTGACAAATGACCCAGACAGTTTGATCCAAGGGCTTACTCCATTCTTACAGCTTTCTTTAAATGTCTACCAGTAACCTTGTAAAAACAGTGTTACATCTTTTCTTAATTGAATTCACCATAAAGGACTACCGGCAGACCATCCTTATCCCTCCACCCTCTCAGTCACTGTAGAAGCCTCTGTTATTAAAATATTTCTTACAGATGGGTAATTTATATCACACCTATAATAAATCTTTCCATTTTCCCTAGGATGCAAATGTGAGAAACATCAAAGAAATTCAATTATAAAAACCTATTTTCATTCGGTTAAGGACACAGGAAAATTTATTATGGGTTGTTATTTACCATGTTTCACATGAGCATAAATGAATTCAATTTCAATCAAAGTATCTGTCCTAATAGGTTTTGACTAGACTAAACCCAAGCATGATGGTCTGAGAAGATGCAAGCAGTACTACAAGTATGCTAAAGAAATCTATTGCTAAAAATCTTACAAAAATAAGTTGGCTACCTAGACACATTTAGGGTTTGGTCCTGGGCCTGCTTATTTAAGCAGGAGAGTGATGACATAAATGGAAGACTTAAAGCGTTGTCCACTTTAACAACCTAGTCTTATCTGAAAAGAGGTGTGAGAAGGGCCACTCTGCTAGGTAGGTACCCATGAGTTTCTCAGAGATTTCTGTATTGTTTCTCTTTCTCAAGCTCTGTTCTGCATAACTGGATATACTTGGGCATCTTGATGTATATGGGGCTTGCCTTCTTTGTCATAAGATGGATTCTGTATGAACCAGTAGGACATCCTTTCTCTTAAAGGCCTCTTCCCTCTGTTTATGTATTTTAGGAGGTAGCTTCATAGAGTTCTCACCACCCCCCTATAGGGACTGAATGAAGTGTGAGAGGGAAGCTGCTCCAGATGAAGTACAAAGCAGGTTTGTACAGCACCCCCATATCCCCTGTGGGGGGCTGCAATTTGGAGAGAGAATATTGCCATAATCTCTTACAAGTTAATGTTATTTTCTGATTCATGACTCTGGTAGATACTTAACTTCACCCCCTGCATCTGCTATAGAGGTGTTATTGTCCAAAAGAACTGTGCAAGAATCATTTGAGCTGTGTGAAGAACAAAAACTGAAACATGTAAGTGCCTACTAACAGGAACATGAATGATTAAATTGTAGCAATTGGTACAGTGGATTATTACAAAGTGGTGAGAAGGAGCAAACCATATCTGCATGCAGTAACAATATTGAAAACAACATGAAAAAAAATCACAGAAAATTACATATATATATTATATAGTTATAATACTATTATATGTCAGTAGTAATTTTTATTAAAGCCACATTACATTATAACATTATATAAGTTTCAGTTGTGCATCATTAAAAATTGACGTGTGTATATATTACTTTAAGTGAACTAATAAAAGTTCAGTGCTAACTTTCCCCATACAATTGACCCCTTTTATCTGATTTACACACTCACCCTTCCCCTTTCCTTCTGGTAACCATTAATTGGTCTCATAGTCTAAAAGTCTATTTTAGCTTGTCCATTTGTTTGTTGTCTCTATATACCACATGAGAAAATATACAGTGTTTGTCTTTCTCCAGCTCACTTATTTCACTAAGAAAAATGCCTTCTAGGTCCATCGAGTTGTTGCAAATGGCATAATTTTATCTGTTGATAGCTGAGTAGTATTCCATTTTGTACATATGCCACATCATCTTTATCCACTCCTCTGTCAGTGGGCACTTATGTTGTATCCAGCTGTTGGCTATTGTAAATAGTGCTGCAGTGAATATGGAGTGTATATATTTCTTTGAATTAGTGTTTTTATATATTCCAAGTGAAGAGCCAAGGGGGATAACTGGAATTGGTAATGTTTTTATAAAGTTCAAAATACGCAAAAACAAAACAGCATTTACCTCCAGGAGTTGGATGTGAGGTGCAGGTGAAGTCGGTGCAGATATCATTTACCTCCAGGAGATGACATGTTACGAGAGGAGCAGCTAAGTAGTACTCGTAATTGGTGTGGTCTTCAGCTGAGTATTATGTGTGCAAAAGCTTATTTTATTACTATGAAAAAGCACATAATAAGAAATAAAATCCCATCTTTTAAAAATCCTTATCTAAAACAAAGGGTCAGTGGACTCCAACTCAAACCAGATAGAGGGTTGGGTTATAACACATGGTACTATTTCAGTTTATCTGCAGGTCTTGCTTTAAATTTGCCAGAGTTATTTATAGGCCTGTTTCACATCTATCATAGGTCATGAATGAACTTCCGTGGGTCACATTTACTTGATAAAGCTTGCAGGAACAATCTAAAATTGTCATGCTTAAAATATCACGTGGAATTGTACATATTCCCATTTGGGATCTCAGTAGTGTGTCCTTCCTTCTCCAAAGGGATTTCACAGATCTTTGCATGCACACTCAGATTTAAGGAGGTATGCATAATGGCAAACCTACAGTCTTTCATGCTGGTGAATTCCCACAGTAATTCTCTCATGAAAAATCTTTGCAATTTTCTTCTACTTCAAAGCAGAGTCTTTAACCTATTTTTATTTCTCAATAGCTGGGAACGTGGAAGAGTTTATATGCGTTTAGGGTTTTGAACTCTGGAGAAAGACTTTATTTATCAAATGTGTGAGGACTTACAAGAATGAACACATCTTCATTCCTCATTTGTCGTAGACATATAACATTGAAAAATGAAAAATAGGGAAGAAGAAATATGCTTAGTAATTCTTAATCATTTCACAACATATAATAAAAAATGTTTGCTCTTCTCATCCAGAACTTTGGAAATTTCATTATATTAAAAAAAAAAGCCAAAATAAAAAGATGATAGAGTGAAAGTTCTGAAAAGGATCTTGTAGATCCTGATGGAGTCCTACTGTTACAACTGTAGTATTTCTACCCAGTGATTAGAAAATCACATTAGGAGAGAAATTACTGGCTCTAAAAATCCATTGACCTCATAGCTGTTCCTCAGAGGTAGTCAAAGCATCCCACAAGTTTCTCTTATTGATCGTTGTTCCCTGGTGCACCCGTGGGAACAGAACAGTAAAGAAATGTTTTGATCAGAGAAAGAATGACCTTTTATATGAAAGTGTATTAATGCTGTGTTACATGGAAATAACTAACTGTAAGGATAACAAAGAGAAGGATAAAGCCTTATTATTTTGTAACCCTTAGGGAAGTGGGCATTTTTATACTTTTCTACAAAATCAGGGCTTGGTAAAATACTTGAGGTTGGCTTTGCAATGTTGTGTTCTTGATTGGAGTAAGGTTTAATGTTATCACATAGCCAATGAAACACACATGCCAACATGGGGTCATGGGGCCTTAAGTGTGCTTCTCTGCGATGCCTCCAGGAGATGGGGAACCCACGGTGACAGTGAGGACAGCATCCAGCTTAGATGTGCTAGCCACCATGCTCTGTATTTGCCCCTACTTTATCTCCCTCCTTGCACCAACATTCTCAAGTGGCCACAGTTGATAGCTGAGGAGTCTAGGCTCAGACTATTAACATGACACAGCAGGAATGTAGCAGAATCCATTTCTGTGCCATCAGCAGGTTTCCAACCGTGTCAGTGACAGGTGGGTGTTCAAAGGACCTGTGGTCGATCTTATAGAAGAATAAAGAAATTTGAAGCACACCTAATATGAGTAATTACTCAATAACTCCTTAATAAGAACCCAGGGGAAGGAAGGCAGTTAGCTGTTGGCAAAGGAGCTTTTGGTGAAGGGTGGATGAGGCTTGTGCACATGTGAAGGTGTGCTGTTGTCCTCCAACAATTATATAGTTGTGTAAATAGTTGACAAATTAATAAAATTTGGGAATTGAGGGAAGAAAGTAAGAACTAGTTTCTACACCAAGGCATTGGCAACAGTGAAATTAAAAGCCATGACTGAAGGTAATTGTGTATGAGCATTTTTCAGCTTGAGTTTATTAGCATTTGCATCCAAATCTGGCTAGCTTTTTCCTTGTCAAAGGATTTTATCTTCTCTTAAGCATTTCTTGATGTTTGCAGTTTACTCTGTTAATCAACAATTTCATTCAACAGATTTAATCAGATGGTAGGACAAATATGACAGCTCAGTAGAGCAACATGTTTCCAATGAAATACCTGCATGTACTTGAATCTATCGTCTTCAGCTCACCCACCCTGAGTGTCTGGTGTTGACAATCAGCATGAATCATGGATTACACACACAACGCAGGACATGCTCTTCTAATTCCCCAGTGACAGAACAAAGCTAAAAGTTATTATCACCCTGGAGAATAGACTCAAGTCCACAGACATTAAAGAACCATTTGGTCATTCAAACAGCTGAGTAGACCTCAAAAAATAAATTAGAAGTTATTGTGTACTTGCAAGGTAGCAGATGTTTCTCTGAATTCTTCAGCTATAATTTAGTCGAAGAACCAAATATTATAATTCACAGGGATAAAGAGTGTGGACTCAGGAGCCTCACACCCTGGTTTCTAGCCCCAGCTCTGTTGTTGCCAATATATACAACCTTTGGAAGTAATCGAAACTTTCTGTGCCTCAGTTTTCTCATCTGTAAAATGGAGGGAATGATATTCCCTGTCTCGTGGGCTTATCATGAACATAATGCCTACCTAGGAATTGCATTAGTGTGAGTCACATAAGGGCTACATACAAGTTTTGCTATCACAGTCCTATCTCATTTTATTGCACCTGGCTTTATTCACTTCTCAGATAATTGGGTTTTTTACAAATTGAGGGTTTGTGACAATCCTGCCTCAAGCAAATCTGTTGCCACCATTTTTCCAGCAGCCTCTCCTCACTTTGTGTCTCTGTCACCTTTTGGCCATTCTCACACCGCTTCAAACTTGTCATTATTATATCTTTTCTTGATATGTGTGATTAGTAATCTTTGATGTTACTATTACAGTTATGTAGGTGCACCACGGACTGCACCCATATATGATGATGATCTTAACAGCTAAATGTTGTGTATGTTGTCACTGCTCTACCAACTGGCCATTCCCTCTGTCCCTCTGCTCTCCTCAGCCCTCTGTATTCCTTAAGATAAAACAATATTGAAATTAGGCCAGTGAATAACAGTGTCCTCTTAGTAGTCCTTAGTGTCCTGCAGTGTCCTCTTAGTAGTCAAGTGAACGGAGGAGTTGCCTATCTTTCACTTTAAATCCAAAGCGAGAAATGACTATGCTTGGTGAGGAAGGCATGTTGAAAGCTGAGATAGGCCAAAACTGCAGGCTTCAAGTACCAGTTAGCCAGGTTATGAATGCAAAGGGAAAATTCTTGAAGAAAATGAAAAGTGCTAATGCTCCAGAGAACACACAGATAGTAAGAAAGTGAAACAGCCTGACTGCTAATACGGAAAACGTTTTAAACCAGATACAACATTCTTTTAAGCCAAAGACTAATGCAGAGCGAGTTCCTAAGTCTCTTCAATTCTGTGAAGGTTGAGAGCAGGCCAGATGCTGAACCTCCCTAACTTAAAAGTACAAGGTTTTCAGTGTTATTGAAATAGCCTTATATTGGAAAAAGATGCCATTTGAACTTTCCTAGCTAGAGAAAAGTCCATGCCTGGCTTCAAAGCTTCAAAGGTCAGGCTAACTTCTTGTTAGGGGCTATATAGCCAGTACCCATTTATCATTCCAGAAATCCTTGGGTCCTTAAAAATTATGCTTGATCTACTCTGCCTGTGCTCTATAAATGTGATAACAAAGCCTGGATGACAGCACAACTACTTTCAACATGGTTTACTAAATATTTTAAGTCTGCTTTTGACACCGATAACTCAGAAAAAAATTATTTCTTTTTAAATATTACTGCTCATTGACAATCCAAGAGTTCTGATGGAAATGTACAGAATGAATATTATCTTCATGTCTGCTAACACAGTATCTATTTAGCAGCTGATGGGTGAAGGAGTAATTTCAACCTTCAAGTTTGTTTTTTTTTTAATTAAAAAATGTGTTTTGTAAGGCTGTAGCTGCCATAGATAGTGATTCCCCTAATAAATCAGGGCAAAATAAACTGAAAAGCTGTAAAGGATGCCATTAAGAACTTTCTTGACTATTGGGAGGTCCAAATATCAACATGAATAGGAGTTCGAAGAGAATGATCCCAACCCTAATGGACGATTTTGAAGGATTCAACACTTCAGGGGAGGAAGCTACTGTTGATATAATGGATATAGCAAGACAACTGTAATTAGCAGTGGAAGCTGAAGATGTGACCAAATGGAAGATGTGGAGTTGCTTCTTATACATGAGCAAAACAAGTGGTTTCTTTTTTGTTGTTTAAACTTTTTTTAAGATTTATTTATTTATTTATACAAGCACTGGGTACAGTCAGAAGCACAGGAGGGTGAGAGAATTCACCAGAGCCAGAGCGGGGAACATAACAGGCAGACTGACAAAATACACTGCTGAGGGGAGCAGCGGGCAGCAGGAGAGGTCTGCGCTCCATGTAGTACCCTCACCCGGCCACTGGGGGTCAAACTGGTGCTGCAGAGGCTGCGGGCAGCTTCGCAACCCAGTGCTCAATCTCTGCGCCACCAGGCAGGCCCAACAAGTGGTTTCTTAAGATGGAAACTAGTCCTATGAACAATGGTGTGAGCATTGTTGAAATTACAAGAAAAGATTTAGAATATTACATACACTTGGTTGATAACACAGCGGTAGGGTTTGAGAGAATTGACTCTAATTTTGAGCATTCTCTTATAGGTAAAGTGCTATAAAACATCACGTTCTACAGAGAAATCTTTCATGAAAGAGTTCGTTGGCAAACTTCATTGTTGCCATATTTTAAGAAATTGCCACCTCCAAATTCAGCAACTCATAGCCTGGTCAGTTAGTAGACATCAGTGTGGTGGCAAGACCCTCTAAGCAGCAAAAGATTATAGTTCTCTAAAGGCTCAGTTGATGTTTAGCATATTTCAGCAATAAAACATTTTTAATTAGGGTAAAGATTTTTTTTTTAGACATAGTGTTGGACACTAAATAAACCACAGTTTAGTGTGAACATAAATTTTATATGCACTGGAAAATAAAAATCTGTGATACTCTCTTTACTGTGGTGGTCTGAACTGAACCCATGCTATCCGGAGGTGTTCTTGTATTAATAATGCAGCCAAATGTTACATTTACAGAAAGAGATCCATGAAACTAAGTTTTCCACAAAGTGGCAGCTGCAAAGATGTTTATCCACAAAGTTTCTAATCCTCTGTGCTCTGATGAAGCTTTTCCTGTTCAGTACTTAAGGGAAAAAAAATTCAGCTTTCTGACCTCAACTCCTCATTCATCCATTTAACCAATATTTATTGAATATCTACTATGTATTTGTCCCAGAGTGAATCAAACAATACTTTTTGGAGGAAGCAATGCCTGGCCTTAATTTTAAAAGAAACAGAGGATGTAGCCAGGCAAAGCTCTTACAAATTTAAACTTTGGTGTCCAGGTGCAAGATAACATTTGATTGTAGAATGAAAACTAAAAAATGATACAAATGGGGCTGTGGTTCTACAGAATGAGGATCACACAGTCTTCATTGTCTAGAAATAGATGTGACTGGGAGGGGGTCTTCCTATTCTTTGGGTGAGTTGACTTCAATTCGTTCTTTAAAAAATAACTAAGTGATAGATAATGTCTGTCCATCTCATAGTGTTGATAAGGTCTAGTCCATGTTGGATCCTCATTACACAAGACCCAGATTTTCAAAAGTCACATTCTATTTGGCCCTACATTGGTGCCATGATAAAATCAAGTCTAGCCAGAGTATAGAAGATCACTATTTTATAAAGTCTCAGAACATATTAATATAATAAATCTAGCTACTCTAGTAGATAAGATTACAGGAAGGCAAGATTCTTTTTTGTTGTGGTTATAATTGTTATTATTTACCAAAATGGCAGAGTTGTTTTTAAAAGTTTCTCTTTTTGTAGACCTTTGGATGCTTAAAGAAACGTCCACGAAAAAAACAAATGCAGCCTTCATTGATACTAGATATTTCCAAAAGCATGTGCGCACAAAACTAGTCGTTCAGCTATTGCATTGCTTTAAAGGGGCTCATTGCATGTGGATTTCTTAGGCGGCCACATAGGACTAGTATGTGGGAAAGTAACCTTTGACAGATTATAAAGGTCTATGAAGTTGCATATTGAAGTGCCAAAACCAAAGTGCCAAAAATACTTGCTAAAACAATTACTGTGCCAGAAATACACACAAATTAAATCTGTTGCAGAGTAACTCAGCAAGGCGCTTAAAGTAGAGTTTCCAGTGGCTCATAGGTCTCAGATAACCAGCAGGCAGTAATGTGAGATTAGACATATTTTCTTTTCTACTTTTCTGCTCAACATTGCTCTTTTATGAGTCCAGTAATATGTACTTAGGGTTATAAAAAAGAATTGGTGATAATGAAATGAGAAAACAAAGTGTGTGGGAACTACACTGGCTTGCCTTATACAAAGTCCACAAGGTCGGCATTGGTAAAATACGGGTAACAGTTCCCTCAGGCACTCTACATCCATAAGCTGTCATAACTACTATTGCCACCTTGGTCACCCAGGTGTGACAGAAGACCAGTCTTTTCTCCAGCATTTATTCCTGGAGTTTTCAGCCTTTGCTTGGAAGCCTTCAACCTGGTTTGGGTCTTCCCTGTTGTGAACCCAAAGTAGTAGGAAGAGGAAGTCAGCCAAACAGATAACGGATTGATGGGCATTGACAAAAGTCTTACAAATATAAAGCCCTGCCACTCTTCTCAGCCCTGGGCTGCAGGAGATTTCTAGTCAAAAGTACAGGTTCCTGGATGAAATAAGTAATTTAACCTTTTGAGCTTGATCTCCGACTCAAGATTTGAACTGTCAATTGATTGAGTAGCTTTTGGAGCTGGCATCCTTTACATGGAGTTCATAGTCCTTATAAGATCGACAGTGTGAGTCTATGAATGTTGGAGGACATAAGGAAAATTGTGTGTGCGCGCACATAGACACCATTTACAGGCAATTGTCCAAAAAAAAATCGATGATCAAAAAATTTTTGGACATACAGATTTTGAGGCTATAGCATAATTCATCTTTGGGAATTCTAGGCGATCTTTGAGCAATCATCTAGCTCACTTTATATGGTGAGTTAATTGCATTTCAGTAATTCCCCAAAAGTTAAGTTGGATCAACCCTGGAAGTAATGTGAAGATCTATGCAGGAAATACAGTAGTGTGTCAGGAATTGCTAGCATCTGTGTCCCTTCCACTGCCATGGGAATGAGTTTCATGTCTACATTGGTGTTCCATCTTCACAGAGCCATCAGAACCATCTTCATAAAACAAATACCTAATAAAATAATGTACTCTTGAAATCATGCTCTCGTGGTTCTCTAACATGTAAAGTGAGAAATTCAAACCATAGTTCATGGTGCTTCTGACCTATTTCTGCCATATCTTTACCTTTGTCACCCCCCTCATCCACTCTGGTACCCAGTGGTCCAGCCAGACCAAAATGCAACCTGATGATTCAATGCTCTGTACTCACAGACACAGCACAGCCCCCTCCTGTGGCCCTTCACCTCACAAACTTCCACTCATCTTTTAAGATACAGCCTAGCAGGGTTTATTGAACTTTCCTCAGAGAGACCCATTTTCTCCTTTGTCCCTCAACTTCTATCTGCCCTTGTTTGCTCCCACCACACTGTACGGTATATACTTTGGCCTCTCTGAGGTTGTCAGCAACTTGAGCTCAGAAACTGCATTATTCATCTGTTGGTCTTCATCCAGTACATGGTAGGCAACAAGTATTTATTGAATAGTCTGTGGATCTGGGCAAAGAAGGAACAGAGGCCAAGGGGTCAAGTACTATAGGCATGACAGGTTGTTGAGGAGAGTGCCATAAATCAGGATTTCAACTTCTGATTCAGGAAGAGGATGTTTGCATTCTGCCCTAACTCTGACCCCCTAGCCTGGATGCTGGGCATGGGGGAGAGAAAGGGGGCCAGACACTTGGGTAGGTGTTTATACTCCAAAATATGGCATCTTTCCAGTGATCTGCTGGTACAAAAGTTGGACTTCTGGAAGTATCCTTTAGTGTGTTTGTTAAGGACAGGGTCCTTATTCTCTGGCTCACCCATTTCCCTCTTACCCCCATCTTAGCCAGCTTTGGCTTTGATTCCCACATATTGGCAGGTGAATTGTGAAAGGGGAGTCACCAAAGTGGCATCACATCCTCTGGCTACATGTACATTTATGGAACTGAGCACATGAGAAAGGTCATTTACTCAGGTGGCCACTGTCACGTCTTCTCAAGTCCCCATGAAGAGCATGTTTGTTACTGCTGGATTTCAGGGGTGCATTTTCCTCAGGTTGCTGCTCTGCCTCAGTTCCTGTTTTCTTGATTCTGTGCTTCACAGACTCTTGGGACCAATTCCTTTTCCAGATAGTCTTTCCAAAAAGTTTTCATCTAGTTCTTTCCACCTGGCTGACATCTGGTGACAAGACAGTACAGGCATTCTCCCTGCCCATCTGGTAGAAGCGTGGCCAGTTTCTCTTCCACTGTCACCTTGGGCGTTGTTCACAGATTTGCTCTTCATTTTCCCAAACTTGTATCAGGCGTGGCTCCACTCTGCCCTCCCAGCTTCGGGGGACACATGGTAAGCTCACTGGGGGCTTCCTAAAGCATCTCTCACCAGGAGAGGAGACTTCCTCTTTGTGTTGGATCTGAGAATCACAGCACAGTTCTCCCCAATTCGTCTCTCTTTCCTTCTAGTACCCTCTTGTAGAAGCTAGTACATATTGTAGATGGGTATTTCAGTTATATATTCCAGTGTAACATCTGACAGTAAGAACTTTAGTGTTGCTGTAAGAAATGAATAAAATAACACACCTAACGCATTTATCACGATGCTTACTATGTTCTGTAGGAGAAACCATATTGTCATGGCTGATATGAAAACTGTTTCTTTGAAATACAGCTGTCGAAGCACCTCTCCTTTTTTTGCTACCTATTTTCCTCTCCTTTAGGAAAGTATACCTGTCTGGTATGCATGAAAGAATATCATTTGCTAACTTAAAAGAGACAGTTCCATTTCAAACATTCAGTTGTCAGTTTAGAAACATGTTGACATTAAGGTTCCTTTTGTATTTTCCTCACATTCACTGGGGTGAAATGAATCAAATTTCCATTTCCAATCCAAGTTAGCATTGGAAGTGGTGAGTCTTTATTTCCTATTTGCTAGCACCCAAGATTTTAGAAGAGGTGGCATTCATTTCATTTATATGTACAGTGAGATCTCACAGTCTGACCCCCAAAATTCACAATCCAGCCTAAATTAAGATTTGTTTACAAGACTATTATGCTTTAGTGGAGAGTCAGAGGTAGTTTGTGGCATAATAGCAGAGAAGCTTCCCCACCAAAAGAGTAAAGAAATTCTGCATAGGGTAATAAGAAAGCATTTTTTTTTCATAAATATATGAAGTTAGATAAAACAGCAACTCAGAGTGTACTAGATATGAAAAGGGAGTAGGGTGATTTTAACTATATTGTAGAGGTCCAAGTAGGATATCAGAGTCCAAGAGGGACCTGGTGGGACCTGTGGCTTGGGGGCTTAGGAAGGAAACCAGAGTTTTAACAACCATAAAAAGGCAGTAGTTTTGGTGTTCTATGCATGTGAAGCAGATGACTGGTAATGAGATCCCCATTCTTGGCAAATGTACTAGGCATGATATGCAGTCTATATAAAGCAGATAACTAGTAATTAGATCCCTATTCTTGGCAAATACATATGAAACATTTACTAATATTGACCATATGCTAGTTAACGCTCAGGAATTTCAGAGTCCTTAACTGGTACAGAATATGTTGTCTGAATTCAACAAATTTAGCTAGATATCAAAAGCAATCAAACAAATTATGGAAACCCCATATTTTTCAATAGTAAGAAAAATAGCTTCTAAATTATCAATTGGTTAAAGAGGAAATCACAAGGGACACTAAATGATTTTAATAAATGGTAATAAAATACATATGACTTGTAGTGCATCTAAAACATTGCTAGAGAAAAATTTGTAGCCTTGAATTTAGGATATCAAGACCATCAGAAAAGAAGGTAAAAAAGCAGTTAGCTAAGGATTCATCTCACGAAGTTGGAAAATGCACAGGAAATTAAACCCAAAACAGAAAAAGGAAGTAAAAAATAAACACAAGGCAAATAAATGGAATATAAAACAAATATGCAGTATAGAAAATCATCAAAACCAAAAAGTCAGTGCTTTGAAAAGACAAAATAGGAAAAAAGATACCCCAGTCCTATCAAAACTATCAAGAAAATATAGAAATAACCAATATATAGCATGAGCAGGGGACATTGTTATAGATCCTGCAGCTATTTGAAAAATTATAATTTGTTATTATGCCCCTTGATATGAGGTAATAAAAATGGTTCTTCACTTCTTTGGCCTTCTCCAAAACACTGTAACCATAAGAAAAATACTAGAAAACCTAAATCGAGGTAAATTCTACAAAATACATGACCAATAATACACAGAGTGACCAAGGTCATCAAAAACAAGGATAAGTTAAAAAAGTGAAATATGACAAGTAGATGTAATGTGACACTGTGTATGGTATCCTTGAACAGATGAAAAAACATTAAGGAAAAACTATTGAAATCAAATAAAGGAATGAGTTTAGGTAATAATAATATGTCTAATATTAGTTCATTAGCTGTGACACGTGTACCCTATAATGTAAAATGTGAATAATAGGATGTATTGGGCCTGGGATATGAATATTGTGGGAACTATTGGTACTCTGAATTTAGTTTTATAAATCTAAAACAGAAATTTTAAGAAAAATTATATTTTGGATAATATAATGCCAGTAAATTAAAAATTTGGATGAAATGGACAAATTCCTAAAAGCACAATTTACACAAACTGACATAAGAAAAATAGAATATATTAATAGTCCTGTAATTATTAAAAACTTACATTTGTAATTTAAAATCTTCCTACCAGAATGACGAACCAGAAAATTTCACTTGGTGAATTATATCAGATATTTAAGAGAAAAATAATATTCTTACACAAACTCTTCCAGGGAATTAAAATAGCACACTTTCTAACTTGTTTTCATTCTACAAAACTTGATAAGAGCATTACTAAAAAGGATAACTCTAGGTCCATATCACTAACAAAACACATACAGAATCTTAATATATTAGCAAAGTTAGTCTAGCCATATATAAAAAAATTAAAACACTGTAATACAACCAATTGAGTGTATTTCAGGAATGTGAATTTGTTTCAAAATTTTAAAATCAACCTGTGTGATTCATCACAGCAATAGAATAAAGGAAAAAAAATAAGTATCTCAATAGATACAGAAAATGCTCTGTTTATGATAAAAATTAGCAACTACAAATAGGATGGAGTTTCTTTGTACATATAAAAAAATAAAAAGAATCTATAAGTAAAGAATCTGTGAGTAAAATGTTATAGTAAGTAAGTTTGCCAGGTCACTAGATATAAGATCAGTATATGAAATGCAATTTTATTCCTCTCAACCATGAATAAGTAATTAGAAAATTTTCAAGAATTTAAGGTACCATATATAATACATAAAAATTCCTTGATACCTAGAAATAGGCATATTGAAAAACATAAAAGTCCTGCAGACAAAAAGCTATAAAATGTTATTGAAGAAAATTAAAGAAACTCCTGATTCCATCTGGAATTAATGTAACTTATGATATGATGGTAAAGGTGATTTCCTTTAATTTTTTTCCAATTTATGAAGCATATTAACTGAATATCCTTTTTCTGACTTGAAATGTCTTTCATACACTCAAATATATTCTTATGATTTTTTCCAGGCTAGTTCTGTTGATTAGTCTAGTTTTGTACTAAAATAATTTAAATATTATGACTTTCTACTGTATTTCATTAACCAGTAAGACAATTCCATCATTAATCTATTTTAAAAATTCCTTACTGCTTGAGATGAGCTTTAGAATTTCTTTGACTCTCCCTCTAAAAACAATAAGAATTTGTAGGAATTACAAAAGAAGAAAACAGAAAAAACAACCAACTCTGTCAATGAACCTGAAGAGAGGAGGAGTTGAAGTTTGTTTATGATGTTAAATCTTTCCATCCAGGGAACTGGAGGGGATTATGCTCATTGAAATAAATCAGAAGGAGGAAGACAAATATGGATGGTATCATCTGTGGAATGTAGAGAAATAAAACAAAGAGTCAGATAAAACCAAACAAATAACAACTTAGAAATCTGACTGTAGAACTGAGAAGAGGGAGGGGCGGGAGAGAGAAAGAAGGGAGCACAGTGGACTATAGGGTGGACTCGGGGTGCTGTGGTGGTGGGTGTGGTATAGTAACAACACCTGAAGGGGGAGAGCCTGTACCTCTCAAACAAATGGCATCATAAACCAGTGTCACCTCAATAAATAAAAAAGTTATGTGTAAGTAAAAATAATCTTTCCATCCAGTTATCCATAGTGTAACTCTGTGTTCTTGGTGGCCCAGCGTGAGCTATTGAAAAACATGAACTTGAAATTACTAAATCTGTAATAAGAATTTCACTGATTCATGCAAGACTTTGTTTTGCAATGTCCTGTACTCAGATTGCAGCTCCGTCCTGCTGGCTGTGATAACCATAGGTCATATTATTCATCTCTCTGAGCTTTAATTTCCTCGTAGAAAAGCCTTTCTATGGGGTCTCTCTGAGAACTGAAGGGGTCTCTAGAAAGTCTTAAACATAGCCTAGGCTATGTTTAAAAACATACAAAGTGTACTGGCTTTTATTCTTGTTGCTGCTTGTTGTTACTGTTGTTCTCTGTAGCACTTAATTCACTTCTTTGACATGAAGTCGGTCAATGAATAGTCATCGAATGAATATCCAAGCATATGTTCTGCCATTTGCACTAAAGAATTTTAATTCTCTTTAATCCACTTAGGATTCTACTGGAGATAATGGGGAAGTGTACGTGAACTTATTCAGTGGTCTAAAGGAGCATGCACTCTGACTTCTCCCTGTTGATACTTCCAGTGGCTCCTTTGGAGTTCAGTGTGGACAACAATACATTGTTGTCTTCTTAATTACAGCTTAAAAAGCCAAAAATTCCACTTTTCCTTTCTAAGAATGGTTGCATAAAGAAGGTTAAAGGGAAAATATTTCTTGGGGGGCAGTTTTGAAGAAAACTAGGTCACTCATTTCAAAGAACGACCCATCAGGAGAGATTCATTTATTTTTGTCTAGATGCTAGTAGTTAAGCCTTACCTGTTACCACACCTACAGAAATCTCAGACACTGAAAAATGCATGAAGTTCTAAGGAGATTCAGGGAACAAAAGGTGAGCAGGAAAATGGAGCTTGCGAGTCCTTATTGCCCAGCTCCTCCTAAGGCTTGCTCATGCATTGTGAGCAGAGAATGGTATCTTTAGATTAGGCTGAGATGGTAACAACAGCATTAAAAAAAAAAAAAAAAAAGACTCAGGTTCATTCTGTATTCAAGGTGGGCTGCTGTAGAACAATTTGTTTCACAACCAAAAGTTGACAGAACAAATCCAAAACATTTCTGTGTACATGTTTACATGTGCAGCGATTGGCATCCTTGGTAGGTCTGAAGGTGTGCCTGAGGTCCCTTATGCTTTTTGTAACATTTTCAAATTCATTGCTGTCTTCCAGATGACAGGAAATTCAGGTCTGCCTTCCTCCTGGGAGATCTTTATTCACAGACAAGTCAAAAACCCTTGACAAAAGGCAACCAAGGGAACTTGTTGACCTTTTAGCTGTCTGGCTAACATCAGTGCAAGTATTGTTCCCTGATAAAACAAGAAATTCAATTTAAGGGGAAATTTAGAAGGCATTTGAGGCACTCTCATTTTATTTTACCTCTTGGGCTGTCTTTCAAACTGAGAACAAATGTAAATAAACAAGAACTGCTCTCTCATTCCACAGATTCAATAACAAATATCTGGTCTCACAGCTTGATGTAAATGAAACATTGTCTCCTTATTTATCTCTCCTTTCAGCTGCTTGGTGAATTTTTTTTCCTCACCCTTTCACACACAGGCGGGTGCTCACACACATGCACAAACACGCATACACACCCACAATCAATTAAGAATTTAAAATCTTTACTATGGCTATATCATTGTTTTCTTTTTCCATGTCATTTGTTACATCTTGAAAAGCTATATTCTTTTATAAATGGAGGGAAAAGGACAAATCCCATCCCAACAATGCACTCTGATATAACCATTACATGTGTGATGTTTCCAGAGTGAAGATAATGGCAGGAAGAGTGCTTGCTAATCTTCTAATTACACAGTGGCTTATTTAGTTTGTAATATTTTCTATTTTGACAGTCTTGTAGAAATTTGTTTTCTTTCTATTCAGTGCCAGGCACTGTGCTAGACATCTACAGTCAGATCAGACAGAGGTGCTTTCTGCAGAAAGGAAAAATCTGAAGGAGGTCCAATGCATGTCAGACCTAGGAGTTCCCCCAAAATCATACGTTGCATTCACAGATATGAAAGCAAACATCCCAACATGAAGCATTTGCAAAGTATTGTTTCTGCTTAATAGAATGTCCTATTCCCATAATTTCTACAGAGACCTCACATTTGCTCTATTCCAGCTGAACTTGGCACCTTTGAGGAATATAATAATTCAGTGTGCTATGGGGATACCTTGGAAGATGCTGGAAGAAAAAGGAGGGAAAGGAAGTCTTTTTGAGATCTAGCAAATCTTTTTTTTGAAGATTTATTTATTTATGCATACGAGAGCTGGGGTACAGGCCAGAGATGTGGGGGGTGAGAGGATTCACCAGAGACAGAGTGGGGAACAGAACATGCAGATTGACTGAAACACACTGCTGAGTGGAGCAGCGGGCGAGAGAGGACAGGTCTCCTTCGCCATGAGGGTTGCTCCCTGGCTGGCTGAGGATCAAACTCTTGCTGCACAGGCTGCAGATTGCTTCATAGTGCGGTGCTTAATCCTTTGTGCCACCAGGGAGGCCCTATCAAATCTTACTTTATTAAAGCAGATTTGAAGTAATTATGTGACACAGTGTAGGAAAGCATAATAATGGGAAGTTTCTTACTACCTAAAGAATGATCAGTTACTAAAGGTAGTGCCATAGGTATCTGCACTAAAGATCTCTACCTTCTTTCTTTTTTTTAAGATTTATTTATTTATGCATACAAGAACTGGGGTACAAGAACTGTGGGGGGTGAGAGAAGTCACCAGAGACAAGAGTGGGGAGCAGAACAGGCAGACTGACTGAAATACACTGCTGAGGTGAGCAACAGGTGAGTCAGGAGAGGTCTGCTGTGCCACGTGGGTAGCTCCCTGGCCGGGGATTGAACTTGTGCAGCAGTGGCTGATCGAACTCGTGCTGCAGTGGCTGCAAACAGCTTCATAGGTTGCATCTTAACCTTTTGCTCCACTAGGGAAGCCCCAGATCTCTGCCTTCTTAAGAGCAAAAATTGTTAGATGTGGGAAGAGAAGGGAGGCTTATCTTGTACCTTCCTACTCTCCATTGTATTGTGTCTACCGGGATATAATTACATATAGCTTTATTTTTTTTTTTAATTTTTTTTTTTTATAGAGGCATGTTTTTTATTTATTTATTTATTTATTATATTTGTTTGTTTTGTTTATACATGCACTGGGTACAGTCAGAAGCGCGGGAGGGTGAGAGAATTCACCAGAGCCAGAGTGGGGAGCAGAGCAGGCAGAAGGACCGAAGTACACTGCTGAGGGGAGCAGCGGGCGGCAGGAGAGGTCTGCGCGCCATGTGGGACCCTCCTCTGGTGGCCGGGGAGCAGCCGGGGATCGAACCGGCGCCGCAGAGGCCGCGGGCAGCTTCGCAACCCAGCACTCAACCGCTGCACCACCGGGGAGGCCCTAATTACATATAGCTTTAAACAAGGAAAAAGTCTTAGCACACACAAAGCTAACTGCTAAGCTGAAATACAGGGTTGTTTTTTTGATCCTCCTAATGAATCCAATTCTTTGCAGGTAGACAGTCACTGAATCTAAACTCAGGAAAAGTCCTGCAAGCTGTGGGCACATCATCTCTGTCTTTCTTCACCCCCCAACTCATCCCCTAAGAGTTTAACTCCCTTCCAGTGCATTACTCCAAAGATCCATATGCTGGGAGTGACTGAGATGGGCCAGAAGGGAAAGTTGGTTTGGGTAGAGTTTGTCACTGATGACTCCAGAGAACTCCCTGTGGGCTGGAGCCCAGCGCTAGAACCGAGTTTCCCCACCACAAAATGGCAATGGAGAAATTAAGTGGAAGCAGCCCTGCATTGCTACGCACACGTCAGCCCTTGGCTCAAATAGAATTACAGAAACCATGATCACCCTGTTCTCTTTGCAACATTTAGAATTTCTAAGCATAGCTCTGAAGGACTCATTGTGCTGTTTACCCAGTGCCTTTCCTAACACTCAGTGCCCAGCCTACAACCTCAGCAGCGATTGTGGTGTGATCAGACCCTGAGGCCATATGCCTGGCTGAGCGAAGCCCCTCACCTGGTCTGGGGGTTACACCAGCGTTGGCACCCCAGGCTTTCAATTTGTTTTCACTTAGACCTCATGAGAAATAACTTTGTATCACATTCTAGTAAGTATGCACACACAGAGATTAGACTTCAAATGGAAAGAAAATGTTTACCCAAAAAAAGACTTCTATTTACAGCATGTGCTGTCCTTTCATTTTTGATTCCCACTTTACTCTTACTTGATATTTTTAAATTTCTGGTTTTGATCCACTAAGTTGATTTTAAGATCCAGTGCTTCACCACCTATGATTTAAAAAATAATCCTAATTTATCTGCCCACCTCACAGCACGTAAACATATGTACACACACACAGACACACACACACACACATACACATATCCACATCCTCCCTCCCTCCCTCCCTAGCTGGCTGAATACAATTTCGAGATTGTTGATAGATACTCAGTCCATGTGGTATAAACAGGAAAACCTGTGAAACTCTATATGCTCAGTGAGAGGTATGCCAGGATGCTCAGAATTTAAGTTCTTTTTAACAGAACTTAACAATATTGTAAAGGGAGTAGAACATGAATCTCCAGCTCTCTCTCCTGATAGACTGAAAAGGGTAGAATGAAGCTGAAATGCTTCCTTTCTCTGTGTCTCTGGTTTTGCACCCTCTTTCTCACAGTGTTTGTGTGCACATACAAGTGTCCATGTGTGATTTAACTGTTTTTTTCTTTGCAATGTGACTTACCTCTGAAGTCACACCTTCCAGCACACATGACACCATTCTTTTTTTTTAAGATATATTTATTTCTGGCTGGGGTACAGGCCAGAGGCGCAGGAGGGTGAGAGGATTCACCAGAGAGAGCAAGGAGCAGAATAGATAGATGGTCCGAAAGCACTGCTGAGGGGAGCAGCGGGCAAGACAGGAGCGGAATGCCATGCCATGTGGGTATCTCCCTGGCCGACTGGGAATTGAACCTGCGCTTGCAGAGGCTGTGGACAGCTTCACATTGCTGCGCTCAACCCACTGCACCACCAGGGAGGCCCTACACCATTCTTTAACCGCCCTGTTAAGTGTGTCTGTTGTCTTAAACTTCAGCCATGAAAACAGCCCTTACAGGGTCTGGCACTGTCCGAGTGCTGCTTACTCTGGCTCTCAAAGTAATTGCATGTTCCCTTTCCACTGCCTTCTATACAGTGATGGTTACAATTCCAGCAAAAGTAGGTGCTGTGTGACCATAGCAAAGGAAAGGAATCATGTTTCACTCATCTTCATGTATCCTGAATATAGCTGAGAAACCTGGGATGTAGCAGTCACTCAGGTACTTGTGGGAGGGAGGATGGACAGATGGACAGATGGATAGATGACACCGGAAAACTTTTCAAAATTCTTTATCTTGACCAAGCTAAAGATTATATGATAGTCTCTCATTGGGGAGAAATCTATCTTTTTATGAAATTACTGTTAGTTTTATGAATTACTGTTAGTTAGTTCATTTGACTTGATGACCCCTCCCTCCTTGTAAAGTAGAAAAGGCAGAACTACAGATATTATTCATTTATTTAATGAATGTAAGTGTTCCCCCATTCTGTGTTTAGCCCTGTTTCAGTAAGACATCTGTCCTCAGCCCTTAATATGTACTTGGCCATATATAAACCATGTGTGAGGCCGCCATCCAAGCAGATTTTGGACACATCCACCCCCGTCTTGTTTATCACCCACATCCGTGCACCACCCACAGAAGTTTTCTCATTCATCCATAGGCGAGTCAACTTTTGTTTGAAGGAATGAATATGACAGTGGGTTACTCTTCAGGTTAAAAAACAGATCTTCCCCTCACTGTCTCCCATATAACCCTTTATACAGGTCCCAGCCTCAGGCAATTCCAATGCCTGCATTTTGAATAGGATTTAGAGCTTATAAAAGACAATCCTGTAGATAGTGTCTATTCATTCTCATAACAATTCTGTGAAGTAAGAGGTTCAGAGTGATTTCAATCTGCTTTTGTCTTCCTGTTCTTTAATTCCCATCATTCATTTTGGTAAAGTACAGCTTTTTTCCCCTGTAGTGGTCCAGGGAGGAGTTCATACGAGCAAACTGCTGGATGGTCTCAGTGTTGGCCAACCTCTGACATCAACCAGACCTTATTCCTGACAGTGTTCTTGAAATTATAAGAGCATTAACTTAACTCCCATTACATCCATATGGCCCTGATCCTATTTTTGAATGCAGCCAATTGGTGTTAGTCGTCTCTCCTCTTAAGTGCTAAAATATGCCACTTAGTGAATAATGTTCAGAGCAGTGAGACAATGCCTGGGAGACGGGGGACTGTTCCTCTAGGAAACCATACTACAAAGAAATACACACACACGTTTGATTGAGTTTTTATTTCATGAGAGAGAGTAAGAGATTAAGAGCGATTTGTGTAAAAGAGCCCCCTAAGAAGACGCCAAGGGGCAGGGAGTATGGAGAAAAGCTGAAAGCACAGGCCTGTCAAATTCCACCTAGCCGCCAAGGGAATCAGCTACATGCTGGTGAATAGGACTCTTTCTTCCTACGCATAATGCCCTGGTACTGAC
Source organism: Talpa occidentalis (assembly GCF_014898055.3). Lineage (NCBI taxonomy): Eukaryota > Metazoa > Chordata > Mammalia > Eulipotyphla > Talpidae > Talpa > Talpa occidentalis. The sequence continues at coordinate 82,131,547 of NW_023601322.1, read as the reverse complement.
CCCTTCCTGCCTGAAGTTTAATATACTTTATATCTACCACTTCTGGAGAATATTGCCACTGCTTTTGAACTGAGTCGACTTTAGCTGAAAAGTTTAGATAGAGTGATTTGGAATTAAGAAAGCGTTTGAGTACGTCTCCCTGAAGGGACTTGTCCTCCCAAACCCACTAGGACATGGCTAACCTGCAGGATACAGGGCTCCCAGAGTCCCTGTGTAGACATGGCACACTGCTGTGGAGGCCAGTGGGTAACTTACAGATAGGCTGTCATCCTACAACCATCAAATTTCACCATCTGCTTTCAACTCAGTTCACAGTCCTGGAGCTACAAGTGGGAATTGTTCTTTCAGATTGGAATGACTGGTTAGTATACTAGAAAAAGGATAAAAATGGGGTTATGTAGCTGATTAAAAAGAAAGGTTAAATGTGCTTTCAGAACTACTTGTCTCTTTAACTATACAGACATTTCAGATTAGCATTTTGTAGAGAAGGTATGAAAAGAAATAAAAGTCTGATTTTCTATTCCTATTTGATCAGCTACTCAGCATTTCCCTAAAAGTTGATTCCATTGCCTTTAGACCTTACTCTGACAGTGAAGGAGACATATTGTCTTCCTGACAAACTTAGGAAACAATTATGCCCTGCCTATCAGGAGTGGAACTTAAACTTTCATATAAGATCCTGAGGCTAGTTTACCATGAATTTCAGCATCTCAAGATCCTGGAATGAATTTTTTATTGCAATTTCTGCAGTATTTTGCTTAAACAAGGCTCCCACAATCTATAAAATTCAAGTTCCACAAACACTAGGCCTTCCTGTGGCAAGAACAAAGTCACTGGGGCAAAGAGATGAATTTTGTTACCCCCAATAAGCCTCAGAGCCCACAACTCATGTTTGTCGTTCAGACATACTTCCGTGAAGGCTGAAAGAGAGCCTGGATGCTTCTTGGAGTGTCTGCTGCATCTGTGATCCGTGACCTGAAAAGCCATCCCCACTGATTGTTCTCAATTGTGGGTAACTTGGATCTAGAAACCCTCTCTGGAAGACAACAGCTAATGAAGTTAACAGAAAAGATGGATGTTTCTCCCATTTTCACTTGGGATCCTATAGTACAGAGACAGATGTATAGATTTATATTTCCCTGTGTGTTCCATTATCACTATCATTTCATTTGTTCACATCATGGAACATGCAAGATAAACAATTAAGATTATAAGTGATATAAGAAAGTTGACCTTGGGGAGAAGTCTGCAAAGCAGTATCACTTCTATTCATTGTGAAATAACAACCAACTTGTGTTTTGGCTTAGTTTTCTGTTTTTGACAATAGGTAGTTATGAATACTAGCTTATTAAATTTGAAAATTGCATAATCAGTTGCAGATTATTTTTTAAATGTGTCCACAAGTCTCTGTCTACTTTCACATCCAATAAATAGGCAAATAGTCTTGATTTTTCCAAAGAAGCGGCATTGGCTCTTAATTAAAAATCTGTGAAATCCACAGAGACTCTCAATTATTTTAAAGACCCCTCATGTGAAATTTGCAGTACACCTTTGAAATATGTCACAGCTGCCCTCTGATGAGACTTGGGTTCCAGTGTGTGCCTTTCCAGCAGGCTGTGCCACCAGTGCTGCCAGGTGGCATCAGCGTCCTCACAGCGTCCTCCTCCTGTCTGCCATGAGGGAATAACGCCGCATCTCCCTGGGAAGCTTCCACCAGTGGCTCGGAAGAAATGTGTCTGCAGAGAAGAGATGGCAGGCATACTTGGAAACGTGAATTATTGCTGTCATCAGCACATAGCTTCTCCCTCCTATTGAACCTTTGACATTGAAACAGTTTGCTTATGTGTAGTTGTGATATTTGTAATTTGCCTAAAGTTGCTGAAATACAGTCATCCTTTTTGGCTTTGTAGGAAGCAGAAAATCTTTGTCAACTTTGTGAAAAGGAAACTGGCATACTACTAAGTAAGCTATCTTAAAATTTTTGCAGATACCAGTTATTTACTTTAAGAAAATACCATCGTAGATAACTATTGTAACAGAACTGAGGCTAAAGTTTGAAACACACGTACACAGAGCAGATCTTTGCTGCTCTGAAGAAAAGTAGACAATACTTATTTTAGAGTTAAGCACACCCCCAAAGGGAAGAAGGAAAGACTAGAAAAGGGAAGAAAAATACTGAGTATCTGTACCCTTGAGCCTGCATCTTTGTACTCCAGGGGTAGAGCAGCAGTTGTGCTCATGAGAGAGATCTCATGGACATGTTATTTGACTCTAGCACTCAGCTCTGGGTTCCACTGGTGACTGTAAAATCAACCACTTGCAAGAAAACATTTTTTTTCACCTTAAATTATCCTCACAGGTTTTCTGTCAACCTTTCACTACTAAAGAATCCATATTTTTTTCTTCTTATACCTTTGGAAAAGACATTGAGGAGATTCTTGAGCAACTTACACCACAACATTGTGTGACATTAAAAAATAAATTTCAGGGCTCCCCGGTGGTGCAGTAGTTGAGTGCTGGGTTGCGAAGCTACCCACAGCCTCTGCAGAGCCGGTTCAATACCCGGCCACCAGGTGAGTGTCCCACATGGCGCGCAGACCTTTCCTACCGCCCGCTGCTCCCCTCAGCAGTGTACTTCGTCAGTCTGCCTGCTCTGCTCTCTGCTCTGACTCTGGTGAATTCTCTCACCCTCCCATACTTCTGACTGTACCCAGTGCTTGTATAAATAAATAAATAAATCTTTTTAAAAAAAAGTAAATTTCAGTCACTTCAAAAATTATGTACTAAGCAACTGACTTGGTTATACTATTTTGATAAGAAGTTATAAAGCAGATTAATAGGTAAATTTTGTGCCTCAAACATGTCACTTAAAATCAATATGCATCTTACCTATGATATGCAGCTATTCAGGAAATACTAGCAGAAATAGTTTTGTGGAAGAAGATTTATCAGTCATGTCATAAAGTCATTTTTCTACCACTGCTTCTGTAGCAACTCTCCCAAAACAGCATTATTTTATTTTTCTTAAACATTTGACTTACTTAACTAGAGACAATTTTATATTATGGAGTAGGAGATTTAACCAGAGTGCGGGATAATATAGCATAACTAGATAAAATTTCCAAGACTGTGCATGGTTTGAATTTTTAGATTGTGGACATACAGTTAGTCTTCAACATAGATATACAGTGCTCTAAACTCACATAACTGATCTTTCTTTCCTGGGCTTGGACTGACAGTAGAGGCATAAAACCTAAGGAGGCAGGGACTCTGAGGTCAGACATTTATGCTTCTGCTTTGCCACCAAGCTTTGCTTCTCCCTGGTTTTGACCCTATTGGTTCCAGTCCCATAGCAATAACAGCCAGTCTGCTAAAGCCACATTCAAATAGCTGCTCTCTTATTCAGTCATAGTTGTCCCATCATATTTGCTTCCTATCTCGCCATCCACATGAAAGATAATGGTAATTGGTAGCTCTTCAAATCCTAATTCCAGACTAATAACTATGGGTAAACTCATGCCATTTTACTAAGACAAATTTCTTCTTCATGTGGGAAATATCTTTGATGCAAATAATTCTATGACCATGACCCTGTTTTCCTGAGGACTTGGGGAAATACATGGTTTATGTCAAAACTGAAATTTTGTCCAGAAGATCAATGATCACTTTTTTCCATCACTGATGGTGACAGAAACAAGTAACAGTGTCCTGACTTTCATAACCCTCCACAGTCTTACAGTTCTTTCATTGATTCATATTCATACCTCACTTTTAACATAGAAATACGCCTTTCACACTTATCTCTACCATTGAATTGCCTGACAGAAGTGACAATGTCTTTAGTACTGTATTTGTGATACCTGAACAGGGATGACTTATGAAAACGTAAGATCTTCTGCTGTAATGAGATGTTAAGTAATATTGAGATTATTTAGAAATTATGGTGCTCATAAAACACTGTTTCATTCTAATATGGTGTATCAGATTATAGTTGGAAAATTTATTGGTAATGTCATAGTAAAGTCCTAGAAGGGCCCTCTAGCAGTTGCCTATAAAGAAAGTCATAATTGCTTCTCACTCAAAGAGGACCCCCAGTCAGGGAGACACAAAGAATGTGTATTTCTTGGGGTTGCAAATTTATTAGGATCCTTGGAAAAAATGTTAGGAGGTTCATTTCCAAAGCATTTCAAAAAGTCTCCATTATAGAGAGGAATAGGCTGATTCCCCTGAGGAAGAATTTAAAATCACACTTTAGAAAAAATAATAGAATTGCCCTTTAACTGTTAGGGATGCAACCTAAAGCACAGACTTGCTCATCTCAAGTTTCTGGATATGCCTGAGCTGCCATCACCTGTCCTTTTTCTGCAAAGCCCACCTGGTGGACCTTCCCTTTCACTACATAATGATCTTCCTGTGTTTTGTTTGTTTGTTTGTTTGTTTGAATCAGTTTCAGGATCTCTAGAATGCTAAATTGCATCAAGTGGGAATTTCAGTTTCTGACTGAAGTCAAATGCATAGAATATAACATAAATTTATTGGGGGAACCACATTACAATAATATAAGCTTGCAATTCAGTGAGCAAAAAAAAAAAGGGAGGATCACTAATCTCTTGGCAAGACTGGAGACAGTGGCAAAGCACGGCAGGTAGGACCCAGTCCAGGAAGTTCCTGGCTTCTGTCACCCTGTAAGAAAAGGAAGGCCACCTCTCAGAGGGAGAGTCCTGGAGATGGCTTCAGGGCTACAGCCAGGATGTCATACACATCTCAAATTCAGTACCTGTATTTATACCACTTTTTAAAGGAATATTATCAGCCCCGCCTGTTAATTTTAATTTAGGTGGGTCCTGTCAGCACAGCTGAATTTTTATCTGTCCTTGCCTTTGCTTGTCTGTTTATCAGTAAATGAGTGGTTGCTTTTTAATTGATAACTATCTCAATTGCCCCAGCTTTCCAGCAGTTATGGTCATTATAAGGTCAATATGTATTATATCCTGGTCTGTTAGGTTCATTGCAATTATCAGTCAGCATATTTGGGGCATGCAGGTAAAATACCAGGGCACGGCATTCATTCTGTCTTGACAGTAGCTTTGGTGGTTACAGGCTTAAAGAAATTGTCTGAGTTATGAATCCCGGGCTGATGGGTGGGAGAAAAGAGGCCTCTCCATTCTCACAAGGTTGTCTTAATGCTCCTCACACCTCTCAGGCAGCAGGGAGGCCAGTTAAAGCACTGTCTTTATTCTTGACTCCCCTCACCTCAGATAGAAGCTTCTGGAAGTTCGCTCCCTCAGAAGTATGGACTCTCTGGAGACTGGTAGAGATCTAAACTGCAGAGAGCACTATCACTATCAGTCAGAGATGAACAAACCCTGATAGCAAATCCAGCAGAAACATTGCCAATTTTTTTTTTTTTTTTTCTGAAGACCTTTTCAAACCTTCTGTAGTCACCGAGTAGAAAGCAGTAAATTAGAGCAACGGGCTCAGAATTTGGAAGGCTCTGGCAGGCAGGACAGGCTGAGTTATTGTTTTCTGTAGCCCTCCTGCCTGCCCAGCAGTCATACATAATGGAGAAGGAAGTAAATAAGTATTAAATACCTGAAGCCTCTTTTTTCTTCTGTCCTTTGATTACACCACTATTTTATTTATGATTCCCCAAAGAGACGGAAACTTCCCTTATGTGCCATTGCTTTTGTAAATTGCTAGAGAATCACAAAAATGAAGTATTTCACAGCAGGTTTTTCTCTTTTGCCTCTTTTCCTGCTGTACTGACCCCTTACAAGGGATGGTTTACCCACACAGACTCCACTCCCCGCAGGCCCCCTGTTCCCACTGCTTCGGAATAACAGCAGCCTTAATCTCACTGTACCTTATTTACCAGAGGCATCAAATACATCCAGAGTCCACTCCGAGATCGGTGTGGCACTGTCTAGGTTTGGCTCAGCCTGATAGTATTTTGGGTCTCAGGGGCAGTGTATCAGGAGGCCAGTCCACATTACCTGTTTGGTATTTGAATGAGAATTGAGTGAGCAACTACACAGTGGATGGAAGGTAGAGGAAAGGCAAACTGCATGAAGTTTGGTTTGTGTTAAATACTGTCCTTAATAGCTGGAGTGGGGACGAGGGATGAGAAGAGAATATTCTCTGAATTATCTGTGCAGTCGCTAAAGGTTTCCCATTTCTTTGCCCAAACAGATAGAATTTGACCTAAGGCTTCTCTCATCTGAATCTGTTTGGAAGTTTCTAGCACTTCCTTCTTTCCATTAGCGAAATTGCAGGACTTTTAAATTCCCTGGTGGCCTAAGGGTTAAGTCTCAGCGCTACCACCACCGCTATGGCCTGGGTTCGAGCTCTGGCCAGGGAGCTACCCACATGGTGCAGTACACCTGTCCTGTCTCGCCTGCTGCTCCCCTCAGCAGTGTATTTCAGTAGCTCCGTCTGTTCTGCTCCCCAAGCTAATGAATCCCCCACCCCCTGCACCTCTGGCCTACACCCCAGTCCTTCTACACAAAAATACAAAAAGATTTTACCCCACCACCGTGACATTTAAGAGACTGAGAGTTCAGGTCTCCTTTCATGTCTTTTCCAGCTGGAGGGAATTCCCTTTAATAGCAAGGTTTTGGAGTGTGAGTAATGTTCGACAATATCAAGGAAGAGATCAACATGATGCTGCATGATGAACTCATCGTATAATAATTCTTAACAGAATTCACGAGGGAAAGAAAGTGCAGTGGGAAATAAAAATCTGCCACACATGACAGGCAGGATTCTTTTTTGACTAAAGGTTACCACATAATCCTTCTATCCTTTGAGATTTTTTGTGCACCCCCCTCCATCAGAGCAAAAGAAAGCATGCTTGAGGAAGAGAGAGCCATGGACAACAGTGTCCCTAGCATGCCATTGAGGGACATTTTATTCATGGGATGCAACTACAAAAACCAAAAGACAAAAAAATTGGGAAGTTTCTCTCCTATTCTCTGAGAGCACCGCAAACGCTACAGTCTGCCTGGCACAAAACCCTGGGGTTTGCTGCCACCTCACTAAGTTACAGTCCTGTGTGCTCTGTGTTTTTTCACAGCTCTTTTCTCTAGACTATATATTAGGCTGTACATTACATAGGTGTGTGTTACAATGTACTGTGTCACATGGTGTATAGTCATATTATGTGGGCAGAATTGCATAGCAAAATCATATTCTCTGTGGGCAATTTAAGAGATTTCAAGAGGACTTTTGGTTCTACTCAGTTTTCACCAACTCTACAAATTAACCCCCCTGTGTGATCAGTGTAATAATTATGCTGTTCTGATTAAGCTTAGGTGCCTCAGCTCAGACACATTACAGCTGTAGTAACTGAACGACCCTGCAGGTGCATTCATGCAAAGTCTGTGAGAGATTTTTGAGGAATTCAGAAAATGGGAGCAAAGCCAGAAGACTGGGAAGTAGAAAAAAAAAAGTACCAGTTTTCAAAAGGATACAGACATACTCCAAAAAATAAAATACCATTAAACTGATTTGATAATAATCTACAGCAATAAGAAACACATTCAGGGTATATAAATAATTTGGAAGTATTTAGAAAATGATAGAAATTAGCCCAGCAGGGTTGCACTAAGAATAATTAATTCATATTAAATAAAGTTAATTTTATTTTTCAGTAATGCTTTTTACCTGCTCTTGAAGGAAATGTCCTAAAAATGGTGTGCCTTAACTTTGTGATAATATAATGGGAGAAAAAAATGAAAAAAAAATTAATTTATGAATTGGCATGAAATTAGAGGGACCTTTTTTAGTCAAATCCTTCAGTAGTTTACACTTAGTTTCATCTTGGATGACATGTAGAACAATTGTACGTGTGGATTTTGAATAGTCAGGAGAAAAGACAATTAGTATTACCAAAAAATCTTTTTTAAATTCTCAGTAACCTCAATTTGAAGAGCAAAGCTAACAAAACTTCATTTAATAAGGAGAAATGGATATCAGGTCACAAAAGTGCAAAGTGTAAGTTTGCATGCGCAGAATTGGGCAGATCTATCTTAAATATGGATCTGACGGAAAGAACTGATGGAAAGTATAACATAAGCCAGTGGTGGGATGGGTCTTCTAAGAAAGCGATTGCAATCTTTTGTGACATTTCCAGTCTTATGAAAAAGGAAGTTATGTCCCCATTGAGTTGTATACTAGCTGACTACAGATGGAGTATTCTAATGACTCCAGAGGGAAATAATCTAAAATCTAATCCATCTCTAACATGACAGCCTTTCAAATATTTGAAGGCAACTTTCAAGTTATCTTTTCCAAGCTAAGTGTCCCCTTTTTTCTAGAACAAGCTATTTGTCATCAAGAACAAGTCCTTGTTAATCTCACTACCCTCTACACATTCATTCAGGACTTTTTGTGAATGTATCACGCAGGGCTGGGTGGGATGTCCCAGGAGTTAGCATGGAAGACTACAGGACCCTCACCTGCCCTGTATAAATTGAGGTTATATTAATCAAGTCTAGGATTACAGTAAAGGGCCTCCCCGGTGGCACAGCAGTTGAGCTCTGGGTTGCAAAGCTGCCCGCAGCCTCTGCAGCACCGGTTCGATCCCCGGCTGCTCCCCGGCCACCGGAGGAGGGTCCCACATGGCGTGCAGACCTCTCCTGCCGCCCACTGCTCCCCTCAGCAGTGTACTTCGTCCGTCTGCCTGCTCTGCTCCCCACTCTGGCTCTGGTGAATTCACTCACCCTCCCGCACTTCTGACTATACCCAGTGCTTGTATAAATAAATAAAATCTTTAAAAAAAAAAAAAAGAAACTTCTAAAAAAAAATAAATAAGATTACAGTAAAGCTACATCACACAAGCATTTAATTTATACTACTATGACTACATTTTCAGCAAAATGAAAGGGTGTTGACTGAAATAAAAGTTTCAGTAATAGCTAGACAGTTTATGAACTGATCAGTGAGAATTTGAATACAGGAAGCAGTCTGCAAATTTTATTCTGTGAGAGCTGTTCCAACAAATGCAAGTTTGAGTTTAGTCAGATAGATAGTAACAGTGAGTCATAGAAGTCCAAAAAATGTAGCCTTTTTAATTCTTGTTTATTTTTTACGATGTAGTCACATACAGTTGAAGAGATATGAACCTAAACTCCTAAAGCATATACAATGACCTTAGTAAAAAGCAAAAATAACTAAAATTTTTTAAAAATTAAAATTAATTATGAGATTTTTTTATAAAGCTAAAAATATAGATGATATATAGGTAGTTGATAAACAAGCATAAAACCCTGGTTCGAGAGGCATTTTTTTTTAAAGCAAGTTGATGTTTCACAACACCCTTGTCTGAGGATTCTTGAAAGTCCAAACACTTTGACTAGTACAGTAACCTCCAAACTCTTCTTGTATCCACTTTTGATCTGAGTCATTTCCAACTGTGCTTAAGAAAAACTCAAAACTCCTTTAGATGACTTGGTCCTGACCACCTCTTCAGTCGCATCTCACCATGTGATTGTGTTCTTAGCTCCAGACAGTTTCAAGTTCTCTCAGTTCCTTTTCTGAGCCATGTTCTTTCTCATTAGTGGCTTTTCTGCCTGGTATTCTAGTATTTTTCCTCGTTTCTTAAGTTCCTTCTCATTCCTCACCTGCCAACTCAGTTGTCACTTCCTTAGAAAAGCTTTTCCTAGCCTCTAACTCGCTCAAGTTCTATCACACACGTATGGCACCACGTCTCTCTCCTTCTTTACTATCAACGTAGTTAAAATTTTGCACTCATCTGTGGAATTTGTGTATCTTTTCATCAGTATTTTAGCTGTTCCTCTCCCCAATATGCTTTAAGCTCTTAGGCTATCGGGTCCAGCTTTGTACTTAGCAGTATAACCTTTCACACTGTTCTCATATAAATGGATGCTCAATATATATCAAATGAATGAATGTTAAGTGAAGACACGTCCATATTTCTTCTCCACTTTCTGTAACCACTTTTCATAAATCCTGGAAGTTAGCAGGACTAATCAAATATATTATTTGATTACAGAGTTAATAAAAGGCACTGAAAGTCCTCAGATACATGTAGTGAAAAAGTGGACTTCCTGCTAATGGTCTGCAATGACATAAAGTCTAATATTTGAAGGAAGACAAGACGGCTGAAATATGAATGTTTGGAATTCCATTAAATAAAAACACAATTTTGATCATCTTTTTGGTCATATTTATCATTAATTTACTACTTAAAAAAAACTACCTAGATAAATAGACATTTTCTCAGAAGCAAATTTCACGTAACACAGATTCAATAGACAAAGATTTAGCTTAGACACTTTTATGCATCAGGGAATACAAATATTCCTCTGTGACTGTGGGGATTATGTTTTTATAAAATTCCAACTGTACCTATGTAACTCAATGATTTGAAAACCATTTTTACCTCAGTATTAAAAAATAGTGGATTATATCCATTTCACCTTTCTTAGGTATAAGCAACAGAAGTTGACTTTGGCAAGTAGACAGGAAAAGACAGATTTTTGTGGTTCCTTTCCTGACATTATCAGTACCTGGGTGCCTGGAGAAACCCTTCAACTGCAAGCCTTTGTTTTAGACATCAGTTCTCTGCAAAGACACCTCCATTTCCCAAAAGAAAAAATAAATGAGTGGGCCCAGGGCAGGAGCCAGACAATACGCAGTGAAAGGGATGAGAATGCTATAAAGCAATTGCTAATGGTTTTAGTGCCATTTGGAAAATTAGTCTAGGAAAGGTAAGCCCTGACAACTCATACAACTCAACAACAACAAACCCAACTGAAAAATGGTCAGAGGATCTAAATCAGCATCTTATCAAAGAAGACATACAGATGGCTGAAGGGCACAAGCAAAGATGCTCATCACCACTTATTAATAGGGAACTACAAATCCAAATCAGAGTGAGGTATCACCTCACACCTTTGAGAATGGCTGTTATTAAAAAGACAAGTATCAGAGAGGATGTGAAGAAGAGGAAATCCTTGTGTACTCTTAATGGGAATATAAATCCTCACCCTTGTGGGAATATAAGTCCCCACCCTGGTGGGGATAAACCCTTGTGCACTCTTGGTGGGAATATTTAATTGGGAATTTCTCAAAAATTAAGAATAAAAATACCATGTATAGCTATTCCACTTCTATTTATTAAAAAAATGAAAATCCTATTTAAAAAGATATATGCACCCCTTTGTTAATTGCTGCATTATTTATAATAGCCAAAATATGGAAACAACCTAAGTGTCCAGAGGTAGATGACTGGATTAAGATGTGGTATAATGGTATAATGGATACTAATCATATATTTTAAAAAGATGAAATCTTACCATTTGCAACAACATGGATGGACCTTAAGAGCATTATGTTAAGTGAAATAGGAAAGGGAAAGACAAATACTGAATAACTTCACTCATTTGTGACTATAAAGGGGGGAAGTAATGAATCAAACAAAAAAATTCTTAGACTCTAACAACTAATGGTGGTTACCAGAGGAGGAGGGGAGAGAGAAAAACCTAGTGGTAGATGACAATTGGACATTTGATGGTGAGCATGGTGTAAAATATACAGCTGTTGAGGTGAGATACTGTACACCTGAAACCTATACATCTTGTAAAGTAATGTTACTGCAACAAAAACAAAAACAAAAAGCAATCTATAATATCTGGAGGTCAGCAAACACAAACAGTAATGTTATACCCCCTTCTCAGGCAAGGCAGTTATTAGAATAGACAGGTACAGAATACTGAGCTGCATTTCTAGACTGGAGATGCTTTGAAAAATTAAGGATGCATTACAGAAATGATCAGTAGGAATGTTTCCAACATATTTTTAAAAGAATTGTAGCCTGAAAAGAAATGTGGCCTATCGAAATCACAAATGGAATTGTTTGAATAAAAAGAGGCAGCACTCGGTCTGCCCACCTGTGACTATGCAGGTGCCTCTTTTCAGCAACCCTGTCCCTCTGCAGGGCAGCAGCCTCCCTGCCTGCCCGTGTCCTGTACCTTGCCGGGACTTCTCCTCAGTGTTCTCCCTAAGCAGAGGCAGCTCTCCTCAAGGCCCCCGCCTGCAGCCATGCAGGCCTCTCTCAGCAAACCTGTCCCTTTTGGGACAGCTCTTCCTGCCCACTTGTGTCTATGCAAGTATCTTTTCCTTTTTTGTGCCTTTACCTAATAAACCTGCTCTTTAAATATTAAAAAAAAAAGACACATGTTATATGAGATGTCCAGAATAGGGTAATCTAGAGACGGAGAGCATATTAGTGGTTGCTAGGAGATGGGACCAGGGAGATGGAAAGCGCTAATGGGCATCGAGTTTCTTTATGGGGTAATGAAAGTTTTGTTATTAGATAGTGATGATAGTTGTACAGACTTTTGTGACTTAATGGTTTGTCTTAAAAATCTTCAACTTTAGGAAAGTACAAAAGTAATATGGATTCAGCAATATCCATACTTTGAATTAGGACATTTTATTTTTTCAGTGCAGTATTCAATACATTATGTAAGCTATTCAACATTTTGTTATAAGATAGACATTGTATTTGGGCCTCCCCTGGTGGTGCAGCGGTTGAGCCCTGGGCTGCAAAGCTGTCCGTGTCCTCTGCAGTGCAGGTTCAATCCCTGGCTGCCAGCGAGGGTCCCACATGGCGCGACAGACCTCTCCTGCCGCACCCACTGCTCCCCTCAGCAGTGTATTTTGTTACTCTGCCTGTTCTGTTCCCTGCTCTGGCTCTGGTGAATTCTCTCACCCTGTGGCACTTCTGACTGTATCCAGTGTTGTATAAATAAAATAAATAAATCTTAAAAAAAAAAGACATTATGTTTGATGATCCTGCTTAGCTATAGGCTAATGTGAGTGTTCTAAGGTTTAAGATAAGCTAGCGAAGCTATGATATTCGACAGATTAGATGTGTTAAATACATTTTCAACATACAGTGTTTTCTTTACAACTGCTGAATTGTGGATTTTATGTTACTGAGGGTGATGATAAGAGGAACAACTTTGGTTTCCACCCTTGATTCCCAGACCATGTGCTCTTCCTATTGAGAAAAAGAGCACCAGTAAAAAGATCTGTGATAAAAAGTATATACCATGTCTTACGGGGTGGTGCTCAATGTTATAAAGTATTGCTTCCAAACTGGCTCTTCATTCCTTTCTATCAGACTGGCAGTTTCTATGTGGTATAGAATATGAGAATATGATAGGTTCTGGGTCACTGTCCCATCTCCTGCACCCTTTTTTGCAGTATAGCGGGGTCCCTGATCTGATGCAATTTTATGAGGGATTCAGTACCAGTTGATCGAACATGATGGACCCATAGATAGTAGTGCTGGAGGAAAAGCAAAGTCAATACTAGGTAAGAGTCTGTTCCTGCCAGTAGGAATTGTGGAAAGGATCCTACATACAACACTGTGAATATTTTCTTCCATGTCACTGCCTCCAGCTGGGTTGCATACTCACATAGTTAACTAGACATTGTGGTCCAGTTGAATGATGTAAGCCAATTATAGCCTACTCAAATCACAGAGGTTAGAAAGGAGAGAGTTCAATCACCAAAATTTAGTGTTTTTTAAAAAATATTTTATTTATTTATGCATATGTGGTGAAATTTATTGCCAGGTTTTGACAGAGAGATTGTTTCCTCCAACCTTTGATGTGTCACCCTCTACAAAGCCTATTATAATTGCTGGTAGACTTTAACATCTTCTTGCAAGTTTAAATAATCTATTTTTAAAAATATACTATAGGGGTCTCCCTGGTGGCTCAGCGCTGTGAAGCTGTCTGCAGCCCCTGCAGCGAGGGTTCGATTCCAGGCTGGAGAGGGAGATACCCACACGGCACAGCATACCTCTCCTGTCTCACCCACTGCTCCCCTCAGCAGTGTTTTCAGTCTGTCTGCCTGTTCTGTTCCCTGCTCTGTCTCTGGTGAATCCTCTCACCCTCCCACACATCTGACATGTACCCCTGTTCTTGTGTAAATAAATAAATCTTTAAAAAAATAAAAATATACTATAGACATTTAACCATTTTGGCAACATTAAAACTAGATAAAATATTGTAAAACATTTTCTGTTAGCCAATTTTAAAGCATATAACAACTGCTTCAGGCAACAGGTAGGGAGGAGAAGTAAACGTCAGAGATTGAGACCTTGCACAAGATGCACAGAAGTGAAACCATCAGAGCACTTACTGCTGGGACCTGTAGCTTGAAACACACACCTGGCAGGGTGTCCATGGTTCAGATCCTTGTACATGGAAAGCTGAGACTGAGATGTCTACTTAAAGCCAGGCATGAAGGCAGACTTCTCTGTCCATGAAACAAGGACCAGAAAATTTCTAATCGCTGTCTAAAGAAACAGTGAAGGAACTTGCTATACTGAGAACTAAGAGAGAGAACTAGGAGAGAGAAAAGATTCACCCTCAAAAACTCAGACTCCCAAGCTGCACTATCGTACATAGGTATGAGATTCTCATTTATGTAGCTGATGTAGGACTCACTTACACCAAGAAATTAACCAAAAAATCATTTGTAATCTGTGAAACCCCTAAGAGTCTGGGAGAAGTAAAAAGCAAAGTAATGATGGACTCCTGGTTGAGGATGATAAATCACACAAACCCCAAAGGGAAATTGAGCAGACAGGAAGAAACAAAAAGATAAACACATCTCAAACTGTAAGTAATAGGTTGTTATGAAAGAGGCTTGAAACTAGGTATGTTGGATATCCTCAAAAAGACAAGAGACTAGAAGTTGTAAGATAAGAAAAAAGGAGCAGATTTGAAAAAAAAATTGACATTTTAGAAAATAAAAGTTTTTTTATTAAACTTTATTAAGTTTTTTATTAAAAAAAAACTCTTTAAACCACAGAGAACTGAAGAGAGGTTTAGTAATTCAGCAGACAGAACTTGAAGAAAATTGCCATAATGCATCAGAGAGATAAATCAAAAACATGAAAGAGAAGTTAAGAGAGAGTAGACAGAAATTTCAAGAGAACTTCCAAAAGAGAAAATAAAAAATCTGGGAGGTTAAATTTGTATAATTAGGCCTGAGAACTTTTGAAAGTTGAGGACAGGGTCTCAGCTAAAGGTATTGGAAAATCCCAAGAAAAATATAAAAATCCACCCTTAGACACTCAAAATGATTTTTTTTTTTTTTTTTTTCAGAAAATAAAGGGCAAAGTGAAAATCTGAGAAGACATCACTTGCAGCAGAGTTGCTATCAGATTGAGGGAAGAATTCTTAGTAATAGTAACAAGAGACGATCAAGTAATGTTGGTGGAAGTAAATAAAAATATTCTCAAGTCAGAATTCATTAAAGAATTAACCTATTATTTAATGACAGAAGTGAAATAAATCATTTTCAATTAAAGATTCAGAGATTATACTATAATATCTAGAGACTTTGGTGTCAATTTGGTTAGGCCCTACTACGCTGATATTTGGTCAAACTTTTTTTAAATGTTTCTGGGGGAGGTGTTTTTAGATGAGATAAACATTTAAATCGGGCTTTGAGTAGTACATATTACTCTCAATAATGTGGATGCCTTCATCCAATATCCAGTTGGCTAAAGGCCTTATTAGAAAAAAATTGACCTCCCTGAAAGAGAGAATTTTGCCAGCAAATAGCCTTTAACTGAAATGCAGCTCTTCCCTGGGATTCTCCAGCATCAATTCTGTGAGCCACTTCTTTAATCTCTCTCTCCTTCTCTCCTCCCTCTGTCCATTCTCTTCACCTCCCTCCCACTGGATTTACGGGTTCTTTGTCTCTTGAAAACCCTGACTGCACTAAAAAAAAAAAAAAAAAAAAAAAAAATTCATGTGTTAAAAGTTATACTTTGATAAAGAAAAAAAAACAGTTTATCCCAGAAGTAAAAGATGGATAACAAGAACAACAGTAAGCAAAGAAAATTATAATGTGCTCACAAATATAAATATTGACTATTAGAAGCAGGGATACTAAAATACTAGAATACATGAGAGGAGGGAAGTAAACAGAGTAAACATGGGCTAAGATCCTTTCATTAACAATCATATCTTTACTAAATATGCATTTAGAGATGGCATACTAGGAGTAGCCACCTAGTAGGTTTTGATTTACTTCTGAAAGAACAGACTAAAAAATAAAATAAAGACCATTCATAAATCAAGAGTGAAGTGAGGCAAAGAATAAAAATGGAGAGGGGATTTGCAACACCATCATCATCAATAGCAACAATCTAAATAAATGTTAATAGATGAAATTTGTTTTCTAAAACACAGAGACTCAGATTTAGTGAAATGCAAAATTAACATGGAAAGATCTTAGAGTGATGAATGAAAAAAGCAAATTGCAGAGTTAAGCCACTAATATAAATTTTTTAACTCCTAAAACAATTCCCTGTGTAGTATATAAAAACATTCTATGTGCTGGAACTATAAAAACAAGTGCTCGCTTGTACTTCAGGATGGTGTTGCCTCTGCCTCTGCAGGGGATGGGATCTGGAAGGAATACAGGGTATTTCACGGTGCTTACCTGCCTTGTTAGGTGAGTCACTTTGGATAGCCACCTGCACTATACCGAGATGCAAAATGAATTGTCTGGTGTCACCTGGAATGGATTAAGAGTTGAACGAAGTGAAGAGAACACTGGTGTGGGAGGACCAGGATCAGCGAGAGAGAAGATGCCAAGTCCGCCCTCTCCGCGGCCCCACCAAGAGGTGAGTGTCTGTCTGGATCTACAGGCCAGTGGAGGGCATCGCCCTTTTGTTTTTATGCCTTTTTTACATTACAGCTCAAGAAAGCCACTCCTGGGAGTGGCGGGGTACACAGGGTGCCTGGTGCCAAGAGGTTAGGATTATGAATGTCTGTGGTCTGCAGAGTGGTCTCAAAACATTAGCTGTTCTTCACTTGAGGATCCTGCGGCCCATGGAAATGAGCCAGACCCCTGCCAGGGTGCAAGACCACCAGGATGGGGGAGGGGGAGCTAAGCTTGGGTGTAGCCCTTCACAAAGGGGCTGGGGTACCCCTGGTGGAAGCTGGACTGTTGCCTAAGCAACCTACAGTGAGTTCCAAGCGCATTTTCAGAAAACACAAATCAATGCACTGTGATCTGTAATGGTTTATTGCTTAAAAAACAAAATGAGGGGAGGGACTTTGAAACAAAGATGACAAAATACCAACAGTTGTTCAATCTTCCTGGCATGCGCCTGAGGGCTTGCTTTATTACCCGTCTGGGAGAAGTTGTCTAAGGAATATTGGAAAGGCCCCTCCCCATTCTACAATCCCACTACTTCCCTCTACAAGGTAACCACTGCGAGGATGTTGGTGTTTTTCCACATCCTATTTTTCCATGGAGTAAAATACATATGCCTAGAAACACTAAGTTTTGGTATTTAGTTTTAGTATTGAGGCTTTTTCTTTAAAATCTCCTTCAAGTTCTGGAGATTCTGTGTTCCTTCCATTGTGTTGGCTTTGTGACTTGAGCAGATTGGGAATTAGCCTCTGTAACTTCAGTATACCAGAATAAAAAGCCGGAGTCTAATTCACACCAGTAAAATTTGCATAGCCAAGATCTTGTTTCCTGCAGAGGCGCCCAGGGTAAACTATCACTTCTCTATCATGTTACCCATTAGATGTCAAACATCCCCAAAAGGCTTTAGGTTTTCCTATGATTTGAACCTACTTTTCATCAAATGTAACAAACAAGGTCTCACATCGAACTGGCGTCCCGTATTTTAATTTTCTCTTGAATCTTTACAAAGGGAAGTGAGTGCGTTCTGCGCACAGGCCTGTTTGCTGTCCTGAGGCTGCCATCTCTTTAATCTCCTCGTTCCTCTTGCCTCTTTCCACACCAGGGCCGGAGAAAGACTCCTTTCCCCCTTGGCTGAAGCACTCACTCACATTCTTTTTGTTTGTCCCTCTCGGCCAGTCCCAGACTGTCTCCTCCGCTCCAGAGTGGGGCACGTTGAAATGCCTCATCGTGTACATGTTAAAAGTAATTTTTATTTATGACACGACCTCTTGAACTTCCCATCGAATTTTTTCCCCAAAGGCATCTCCCCTCACCACCCCCTCTTTCTTCTATTCCCAAGGCCACTGTTTGATCTAGTTACATTTTTATATGGAAAACATTTTAAGCAGCTCCAGTTGCTGATTTTACAAAGAATAAAAACAGAACTGATCGGAGCTTTTGGCAGGCACGCTGAGACCCAAGCAGCAAGCCACTGATAGATTCCTGCTGCAGAAGTGATTTGTTTTGTTTTATGAACTTGTACAAGCAACTCTTTCTTTTTTCAGGGGAATATGGCCGGGAAAGAGGGAAAAAAAAAAAAAGACGAGCACACCAGGGGGTAGCACATACTCTGTTCTTTAACCAACTTTTAAAAATATGTTTTATGTCAGTATCTAAATTACAGAAAGCAGGCTGACACCCTCTTTTTTTGTTGTTATTGTCGTTCAAACTCCATGCTGAAAGCGGGTGTAAAATAATCCTTTTGCTTTGATTTCTGAATTGGTTTTGGTGAGTTAGATATTAAATGTGACTGGTCCAAAAGGCACATATTGATGCAGGGCATAAGTGTCAGCATTTAGATGGAGAATAATTGGATTCATATCTGTGTTATGTTTTCAAATTGCTGGGTCAGTTCTGGGTCTCCTGCTGTAAATTCTTCACTGCGGGCCCGAGTAAAAGGAATGTGACAGATTTAATACCTAGAATAAGTTATTAACTGTAAGGAGGCATAAAACAGTGGCACTGCTGAGCAGAGAACATTACACTGCTCATAATTCTGTAAATGAAAATTAAAGTGTTTTATATAGCACTGAAATATTTTTCTTCATTAATTCTCTTGCTTTCCTCCGGTTAGTTCTCTGTGTTTGATGTAATGTAGAACAATCACTTTTATTTGACCACAAAAGTCGTGAATGTTTCAATTCTAGCATCCAAGTGTGAGAGAATGAATTGGAGAAGAGAAGGGAGTTGTTGATAATGTTTCATTTCCCCAAAGGTCAGGCAGCTACTGTTGACGATGGTATCTAGGTCAAGTCCCCTTATAAAGATTCCATGAACCATCATTTTTTTTTTATCATAGCACACTTCCTACCAAAAAAAGGGAGAATTGAGTCTCTTCTAAATAATTGGAAATTATTGGGAAGATAGGATGGCAGGAAGGAAGGATGGATGGGCACAAGTTTTTCACTCCTTCTTGCAAGTACCAGCATCTTCAAGGAGGCTACTGCTGGCAGAAAGTTTGGCTTTTTATGTGACAAAATAATCAGCAATGATTTGCTGTGTCTGGATTGCCAGGTCATCCCCACCCTGAGAAAATTCATTACTTCTACAGCACCTTTTATCATGCAAGCCCAGGGTGAGCGGGGAAATTCAATGCCACAATCACATTCACTCCCTGCCGTTTGTTTTGTGGGTTAAACACTGGCAAACATTGACTGCATAGGCGCCATAGGCTGAGTCAGGATATTGTTAATAAAGAGCTTTGCTGTAACTTACACAAAAGCTCCTCAAACTTGAGTAGTTCTGTACCACCTTCTCTATTTACTTAGCATATACTTACACACGCAGCCTTTTAAGTACTTTGCGAATATTAGCCCATTTAATTCTCTTAACAGTCCAATGGCCTCTTTCATTACAGATGAAGAAACTGAGGCTATATCCGTACCTCATCCATACATTATTTATCTGCCTGTTTTCTTTAAATGATTTTCTTTTTTTCTACTTAAATAAGGAGTATATTTAGGAGATCATATCACCGGAATAGGTGGAAAATAAATAATACCGTGAGTTTGATGTGATCATTATATTTTAAGATATATACCAAGGTAAATGCATATATCATTTCATACTTATCAAGATTGCTATAATTAAAAATGGGAAATAACAAATGGTAAGAATATAGAGAAAATGGAACCCTCATACACTGCTAATGGGAATATAAAATGGTTTCATCAGTGTGGAAAGCTGTTTGGCATAACCTCTCCAGGAGTTAACTATTGAGTTCTCATATGATTCAACAATCTCATTCCTTAGGTATATTACCCAGGATTTGAAAACAGGGGTTCTCATACTTGGAGATGGATGCTCATAGCAACATGATTCACAATAGCACAAATGTGGAAATAATCCAAATATCCATCAGCTGGTTCACACATAAATAAAATGTGGTACAAGCCACACCATGGAATATTACTTGGCCGTGAAAAAAAAATGAAGTGCTGGCGTACAATATAAGATGTGTGAGCCTTGACAACATTATACTGAGTGAAAAATGACAGATACAGAAGGCCACATAGTGTTTTGATTCCATTCATAAGAAATATCCAAAGTGGGTAAATCCACAGAGACAAAAAATAGATCCATGGTAGTCAGAGGATATGGAGAGGGAAGAATAAGGGTTATCTGCTTAATGTCTATGAGCTTTCTTTGTGGGTGATGAAAATGTTCTGGATTTAAATAGTAGTAAGCAACATATTTTATGAATGTAATGAAAATCACTAACCTGCATGTTTTAAAAGGGTGAACATGATGATATATGGCTTATAACTCAATGAAAGTGCTGTTTTTAAAAAGATAATCATAGACCAAAAAATTGAAAGTGCTTCAAAGGTACTGTAATTATTTTATTTGCACAGCAACTTTCCTTAGTGAATAAGGATTTCCCTGATACAATACCACTGAAATAAAATCCCCTCCAAAAGGATGATAAAGCCAAGTAAATACAGACATATATATATGCATTGTTATTATTTTAAAAGATGTGTTCATCTTCCACCTTAATTAATTTTATATATTATGCCAGATGTCCCACATTTCAGGTAACCTTCTTGAATATCAGCAAGTTTGGGTTTGAATCTCAGTTTTATCACTGACCATGTGAATTGGGATCTTTCCTTAATGTCTCTAAACTTCAGTTTCTTCATCTGTAGATGGGAGTAACAATTCGAGGGTGTACCAATATCAGGGAAGTCTGGGTTATTAACTTAAGAAAGTAAGATTTCTTGAGCCTCTACTCTGTGCAAGCCAGACAATATGCTAGAAACATCTTGTGTAGTTCCATTAAACCCTAACAAAAATCTCCGGAGGTCCAATTTAAACATAATAACCACACAGATAGTCCTCACTCTGTACAATTCTACTAAGTCCTTTTGAAAACCTAATGCCTTCTAACTTTACACCCAATCAAAGGGTTATTAATTCAGGATTTTTACCTTATTCAGTTTCCTTAAATTCTGATTCTATTCTCTTATACACCATACTTTGTGATAAATAGCTAACTTAAATAAATAGCTAATACACAGTTAACGCATTAATTTATGATAAAGTAGGAGATTGTCATTCTAATCTCTCTTAAAAACTTGACCCCCAAAATTATTTGTATTTTACATTTTACCAGTTGGTAATGTCTTGCATATACCCTCAAAAATATCCTATCTTAGGATGCTGACAAAATTTGTCCCCAAATCTACAAAATTCACCAAAATAAAAGTACAAAAAAAACATTAGTTAACTGACACTGGGGTCTTGGTGTATCCTAGTGGCGTCTGAGAGGCCCACTCATGTACACCAGCACTCATTAACTAAAAATGAATTCAAGTGTGCAGATCCAGTGACAATAATAATAAACAAATGCCAAATTACAAAAATATATTATACCCTTGCACCAGCAGTCAAAATGAACTTGGAGTGTTTGAAAGTCCAAGTGGCAATAAAAGTATGACCCCCAGCTGAATCAGAACATGAGTGTGAAAACCCTTTTTCTCTTAAGGAGTTGGTATAACATGTTCTGAAGTAATAATTCAAATATTAAGCACACTGTTTTGCCCTCGCTTGGACTTGTGTTTGACTGAATGCTTAGGAACCTACCTCACAGGGAGATGCTTTGTCCACCAGTCAACTTTGCAAAACAGCCAAGGTTACTAAAACAGCCTGTGTTTATAAGACAAGGTCACAAAGAATTTAAACCACTCTTAGTGCGTCTGAGTTAATCCCCAGTTTAGTTTTTCAAAAGTTCTCAATCTGTCCTTAATTATTTCAATCCAACTCACCCTTTGCACATCCAGAGCCACAGAGGGAGAATTGGGCCCCTGGGTTTTACATTTTCATTAAATGCTGGGGCTAACGTACAACCAACTTGAATTGTGGGTGGCAGCTCACTTCATGATTTCTTCAGAGGAAATTTGACTGAACACATGGAGCTGGGCTATGCAACAAGATCACTATTTGCTTTGCAAGTGGGTCATTGTAAAATGGGATTTGGCAAGCATTCACCAAATCCTCTTACTTTGGCTCACAGCCGAATTGTCCTTTCAGCTACCTTTCCGTTACCAGAATAAGAAAGTCAGATTCATGGCACTTAAAAAAAGTGCAAATGTTAGTTCTGTTAGCAGTAACTGCTTGTACCAGACCTCCATCCCTATTCCCCCATTAGAGCAGTATTGTTTCCCATAGTTCATGCATTCTGAGAGCTCCATAATGCTTCCTGACAGTGCTGAACCATTCTGTATGTATTTGCGTGAATATATGCAAAATTATACGAATTGCAAGTTATTAAATATCTGGGTGTTTCCACCTGTGTATAACCCTACACAAATGGCTATGATGTAAAGGTATATACTTAATATAGGAACATAAATTATAAACAAATTGGAAAAGTATAAAAGTGTGTATCTAATAGTACATACAGTATGGAGGGGAGTTTTAATTCAAACTTTAAATATTAGCTAAATATGTAGAGAATACCATCTGCTTGCGATTACAAAATATGGAATACATTTATTATTTGACCTAGATAAGCACTCCCATATTTCGTTAATGGTCATAGATTTGTTTTCTGTAAATTAAATCAGAAAGGACAACAGCAGCAAACCAGACTCCCTCGGAAAACCCAAATTAAATTCTGTAAGAAGTAGATTTCAAAATTCTGTCATAACAAGATATAAAATGAACTGGGAAAATGTTATGGCATACAATATATGAAAACTTAAAAAGTAAGTAAGGAAGATAATAAAGAATAATTTAAAATCTATAAGAAAAAGTTAAATACCTTAAAAGAAATGTTGACAAAGGCCAGGAGCAGTTAAGTTACAAGGAAAGAACTAAACAGTTGCAACGTGTCTAAAATGATGTTCAACCAAATAGCTCATTTTAGAAGGAAAAAGTTTTGTTTTTACCTAGACTATTCCCAAGTATTTAAAACCTGATATATCAAGTATTGGTGACTTATCTTAATACAACCACATTCATTTGGTGGGTCAGGGTATAAACTGGTCCTACCTTACTGGACCGCAATCCGCCAGTATTGTATCAACATGTCACTGTACCCACATTTGCAAGAATTCAGAGAACTAACTCTAAGTAAATAATTAAATGAGCAAAAAATATACACATACATAAAATATAGAAAAGTAAACATATATTGTATATTCTTATTTATACGTGTATGTATGTGGCAGCATTAGATCTAATGCCCCCAAGACTTGAAATAACCCAAATCATCAAAAAGATAGAATTACATAAATGGCTATGACCTCTCTTACAGTGAAATAAGCCACTCTTCAAAAGCACTAATATAAATCTAAATTAACAGGAAACCTTCAAAGTTATATTATTGAGAAACCAGGTTTTAAGATAGTCTTGCTAATTTTTGCAATCAGTGTGCATAACACTAAAATAAGAACATTAGTTACCTCTGAGGAGTGAGATTTTATGATTTTTTTTTATTCACACCATTTTGTATAAGTTTTTTGTAGTATATCTATTATGTTGACAATTAGGAAAATATTTCAGCTGTATCTTATATACAGTAACTTTCCCACTTTCAGGAACAGCAAACCACATGCTTCTACAAGTCAAACTGTCTAACACTGAACCTCCTGGTAGTACTGGCCACCTTCACAGACCCCTTCTATTTGAACACCTCCAGTTTTCCAGTTGCAATTTTCATCTTTCCATGGATCTGTGGAACACAAGAAATAACTAGAATGATAGAAAAATAGCAGAAATTCATGTTTCTTTTCCTTTCGCAACACTCCTGTCACAGGAATGTTTAATTGTAGTATTATAAGGACCCTGAAAACTTTGTGGCGTTGTACGTGGTAATCTGATTTCAGTTAAAGGGCTAAATTATTGGAATGAAATAAATTACTTCCCTGAGGTTTCTTCTAGATCAATGATTATTGCAAAACAGAGTCAAATTGTAACATAGAAGAGGGAAAGATTTCTCTCATTCGAAAATGACAAATTATAGATAGAACAAAACATCATCACACTGAGAGAAGTGTGTCAATGTGAATTAGGCAGGGAGGGGAGACATTTATGAAAACTACTTACTGAATTGGTATGACTTGGGTTTGAGATAAGGATCTTTTTCTGGCCGTCCTGGGAGCAGCTATCAGACAGATCATTTGAAACCAACCAAGCTGGCAAGACAAATAGCAGTGTAGTTCGGTTTGTGTAGCAGATGAGGAGAGGATGGGCGTGTTCATCTTGTAGACTTGTGCCCTAGAACTTTTTAGCATCATTGCAAAAAATTGCATCATCCATTCAGCACTATCCTGCTTTTAAAATATAATTCATACGTGCTGATAAACTGGATTATATTGACAATTGCCACTGACTCATCTTTGACTTCACCTCAGAACTCAACGATTTTGCCAAGCTTTTACATCCCATCTCTATGCATACTGAGATAACATGCAATCCTTGGGAGTTTCATTTAAACTGCTAGACTGACCCCCTAAACAGTATGATGTCATTAGAGGCTCAGACAGTAGTTACTGTAGTCTTAGGTGGGGGAGCTCTTCATTTTACTCAAACTTTTGTTTTTCTCATTTGAAAGTAATACATGCAGACTGAAGAAGAATTTGTGATAATCCATAGGAATAAGAATGAAAATAACTCATTCTGTCCCATCCTCAAGTAACATTATTACTTCGGTCCATTGCTGTAGTGAAGAGATTAAGAACGCAGGCTGTGAAATCACACAACTGGCAGATGCCAGATCTTCCAATTACTAGCTTTGTGACCTGGAGCAAGTAACTGTATCTCTGTGCTTTGGTTTCTAAAAGGGGTGGTGGGGGGAATAATAAGAAAAGATACCTTAATAGGTGATTATGAGAATTAAATAGGTTAATGCCTATAAAGTGCTTAGAACATGTCTTTGGTTAGAAAAATCTATTATTATTTCCTTTTTAATTTACACGTTAAATATATAGAATCTTAATGTGAAATGTTACTGTTTGGTATTTGGGTTTTTTTCACTTAATGTACCTTGGACACTTGTTTCTTTTCTTTTCATGTAATTAAATACCTTTCCATGTCAATTAATATAGAATTTTATTATCACTTTTTATCACTATTTAGCATTCAATTGTATGAATCATTACCAAATTATTTAACCAATCAGAAGAAATCATTGTAAAAGCTCTATTTTTGGTACAGTAACTTCATGAAGGTCAAAATTAGATTATTAAGCCAAAAAGTGAAGGTATCACCTGCTACTAAATCTGTGAGGAAGCTAAAATCAAAAAAGAGGAAGAATGAACAGGAGAAGAGGAAAGAGGAACAAACTGATTTCACACACACATTTACAACAAAAACATTAACATAGAATTCTAATAAATGCGCCTATTTGTTCACCTTTGGAAAGTAACCTTAAAGGCTCTATAAGATCTTTTTAAGTTGATTTTGCTTTTTTAATATATTTTTATATCATTTTTCATTTTTGCACAATGTATGCATTTTCATCTTGGTTATATTCCCCATACAATTGCACCCCCCTTATTTTGACCACAATCTCTCCTCTCCCCGCCCCTCCCCTGTAGTGTGTCTCCAGCCCACAGTTGCTTGTTGATTTTGATTTTTTTCTTTATTATAGTTGTTCTTTTTCGTGGTCCCTTATTTTGGCTGGCTTGCTTATCTTATGAATGCTTTATTCAGATTGTTTCAGGAGGTAAACTATCCACCCATTAACTCTTATTATCAGCAATATATGAAAAATTGCCATAAGACAGAAGATCTTTTGAGAGCTAACTAACTAAAATTTAATAAGAAGAAGACCAAATCAGGGTGATGGCAGATATTTGTGGTTTAAAATACAGAGAACATTTCAGTTCATATTTCTATATAGAATCTTTTTTGTTCAATGGGTTTTTCATATGAAACAGCAAGCAGTTTCTACCCAGATGTTAAATTATTTTTAACCTACATATGTTCCTTTTTTTTTCTTACGTTGTTGTTTATTTTTGTAAATAAGTTGATTTCTCCTATCAGTATGGATTGCAACACAAAATGACGATCTTGCCATTTGTTATTCACTAGCTGGTCCAGTCCTCCAGAACAGAGACATCTTACCCTACAGCAAAGGGCACATTTAGTTATTACACTCCTAAGAATGCAGACAACAGCCACCCATCTCTGGATTGAAATTTTGGAACCACAGTTTTGACCACCTGAGTCTAACAGGATGTTTTTTTATCCAAGCATTTATGAAAACTTGGGTATACATCTGTGGGCAATGCAAAAAATAAAAAAGTGGATAATCCCTGTTCTCAAATACCCTAAGCCAGCATTTCCCAGAATATAGTTCAAAAATACAGTAAATGGGATATTTACAGGTATTAGATGAAAAAAGTAATTCATGACCAAATGAATTCGGTGATCTCTAGGCTAAATAAATTTAACTTCTTCACGTCAGGATTTATCTGAACCTTTCATATGTTGTGACTTCCCAGAGGAAAATCAAACTCCTTTGTATGTGGAATTCTTCTTTCACAGACCATATCTTAGAACAAGTGTTTCCGAGAATGATTTTGGAAATGGCGAACTAAATTATTGATTTCTTGTGGACTAGAGACATGTCTTTATCCATTTTTAACCCCTCCTAATGTCCAAAGCAAAACTTCCTTTAATGAATTCTCAGAGTCTAAATGGTAGATTTGCCATCAAAGATGTCGAGGAAACATAGGTTTAAAAAGTAGCCAATATTGGGGCCTTCCTGCTGTGCAAGGGGTTAAATCTCAGCACTATGAAACTATCTACCCTCCTGGCACAGCAGACATCTCCTGTCTCACCTGCTGCTCCCCTCAGCAGTGTATTTCAGTCAATCCGCCTGCTCTTCTCCTTGCATCTTTGGCCTACACCCCAGCTCTTGTATGCATAAATAAATAAATCTTTTTTTAAAAAGGAGCAAATATTGCAAATTGCCTACAAAGTAAATCTATTATTTATTCTACTATTTATTCTACTGATTTGTATTTCATTTCTGCCTTTGGAGCATTGGCTCATCTTGATGCCACTGGTAAAACAGTAGGCCCCTTGTCACTCGCCCATCCATTCGTCCTTTCCTAATATCTAAAAATTAGGCTTCATAGATGCTAATGCTTAGGCTAAGAAGGAAACTGTGGCTGTGGGATGGTGTCGAAACGGTAACAGAGCCAAGGAGGTTAGCATACCTCACGAGGTGAAAATGTCACAAACAGCCCCCACATTTCTAATCCCAGCAGATTGTATCTCGTATGGGAACATTGGGACATCAGGAAGGAGAATAATCACTACCCAGGAGAAATTGCTTGCCAGACCTGTGGTTTACTCTAGCATAAATCCCTTGCTGGGCATTATCTGTGTGGCTTTTGTGAAGGAAACCATTCTATAGCTTGGGGGAGAAAGGATAAGAGGAAATTGACAAAGGATAAGAGGAAATTCAAAAAGAGTTTCTATGAATTGCACTTTGCTAGAACTCAAGCAGACTTGTCTAGTATTTTTAGTTTGCTTGCTTCTAAATGGCATGAAAGTGCTTCCATTTCACTGGGGGAGGTCCAGCTGGAGTAAAACTCCAATGACTAAGAACTGAAGTTTTACATCTTATCTTTTAATATAGAGAAGAAAAAGGACCGTATCTCGGAGTGGTTTGAAACCAAATTGTTTTTCCTAGTCTGCATGGTGCTTTGATGGACTAGGGGTGGTTTTCTTGATGTCATCCACATGGTTTAAATAAACAGTGTACTAAGGTTAACAAGCTACAATCGTAACAGAACTAGTGGGGGGATTATAGCTGAGCTAATTTGATCAATTACTTTTAGTTCCAAAGGTCTCTAGATGAGACAGAAGCCAGTATACACATTTTGGCAGGTGAAAAATCAGTTTGGTCAATTCGTACCCCGATGGTAATGAACATTCTTTCAGACTTCATTTTTCATCCCTAAGAAAGAAGAATCCCAGTAATACCAGTCACTGCTACTCAAAAACAGCCAAAAAGATAACTATAAATATTTTCAGGAGCCACAGAAACTTGCATTCCATGGGGGTAGACTAAGACTCCTCCATTGTGCCTTTAAATGTTGTGTTTGAGGTTTCCTGTCATTCTTTTCCTATTAAAAGTAATTGGTACTACAGATAACTAAAGTTGTTAGTTACCATATGCTGTATTCTCTTCAAAAGTTAATATTTTCTGATTATAATTATTAATTTTATGAGTCCAGTTCACATGCAATATATGTATGAGTTTTAAACACTTGAGTTTATCAGCTCTATGATATGTTGTGGTATAAATAAAGGCTGTGGGCTTTTCTTAGTATGCAATGAAAAATAAAAGGGTCATAACAAAAGAAAGAGCTATGTAAATACCACAGTAGTGCACTCTGTACAAACACTACCTGGTGGTTACAGGACACAAAGTTGTGTAATTCCTGGATCCTGACATTATTTACCATAGAGGTGGCATATGTACCAAAAACTCTTAACACCAGACAGAGCACATAAGAGGTAGCAGAAGATCAGTAGACAAGTCAAAGACTCACAAGCCTTCATCTGGCGGCAGGAATCATGAAAAAATTCAAGAGCTTTTGTCTGGGAAATTCAGGTCAACATGTAGGTATTTGAGTACAAGGAATAAGTGATAGATAGCATTCTTTGGAATTTGAAATTGGCCATGAGAGTGTAGACCATTGTTGAGTATTTTTGAAAAGATTATATCAGAATCAGAAATTTTACCTGGAATCATCATCCAGAAGCTGTTGTAACTGGGAGAGCCCCAAGTAGGCTGAGCTGCCCACTGAAAAGTGGGCTGAAAGTGAATGAGGGTCTAGTTGGAGTGCGGTGGTGAGAATTGAAATGAGAACATGGAAATTGTGCAAGTGGATCTATAGAACTGGACCACAGGTTGTTTGTCATAAGATTGGAGAATTAAAAAGAGCATCTTAATTGAAGATTAATCTTTAAATCAAAAAGGTGAATAAATGGTGGTGATGACGTTACTGACATGGAAAATAGGGGGCAAACAGGGCTCCTTTGGTAAGGTATATTTGGAATTTGCACATGCCAACCCATATCCAAAAACCCATTCAGCTTACTTGAGTGAAGATATATTGGGAGCCTGGGAGAATGGAGTGTGAGTCCATCTCCTCCAGCAAGAATTTGGGTTCTCATCCAAAAAATACATAATGAACTTCTAATATGTGCCAGGTACTGTGCTGGGCATAGTAACAAAAATTTAAATATGTGAAACAGAGGTCTCAAGGAATTTCATACCTAGTAGTTTCTCATTCACTTTATTTGCAGCAGAACCTAGACCGATGAACTTCACATTTCTGGGCCACTCTATTTATAGCCTGGGGATATTGCAGTGTACATGTTCAACCACTGAGGTGGTGGTGGTAGATTTGCCAGGTGAACATTTTTTAGGCTCATGGGAGTTAGTGGGAAATGCTACTCAGTCACGAGGGCTCATAGAGGCAAGAAATGAGGTGAGAGCCAAAGTGCCAGTCAGAGTGGAGCAGCGCAGATGAAATGTTTGAGGGACGTCTCTGAGGTTAGCCCCGAAGCCAGGGCTTTCCACAAGCACATCACTTTCCAGTAGCGGAGCCAGCAGCAGTCCTGAGGCATCACTGTCCTGTGTTGCAGGAGACAGGGGAGGTACAGAGACTATAGGAGTCTTCTTACCCTGCTGGAGTTCAGTCGTTCAGGGGTTTTTGTGAATGCCAACTGTGCACTCAGTGCTACTTGCCGATGGAACAATGGTGACCTCTTGAAGTTCGCACTGTAGTGAGAGACATGAATGAAATCCTCACTGTATTGTGATAAATACTGCTAAAAAGTGAAAGATATGCCGATTAGTGTCTCTGAAGGACCTTTCCTTTAGATTGGAGGATCAAGAAGGAATGCAGACTGTTTTCAACAAAGTCCTTAATAGGGTGGGAGGTGGAGGACTACTCAGACTTGCTCTTGATATTGACAACTAAAGCATCCAGTTGCAGAATCCTGAAGAAACCAAATATTAAATAGTCCAAAGCCACCAAAGTAGAACCTGGTGCCCTCATTATTGAGAGAACAGAATATTCAGGTTTGGGCACACTATTGCACAGTAGCGAAAATCACTGCCTGCTGTCAAGCCCCATGTGACCGGAGGCAAACTGTTGATTCTCTGTAAACCTGTTTCCTCCTCTGTGAGATAGCAGTAATAGGTACATGGCCCTGTGGTTGTTGTGAAAATTAAAGCTATAATCCACAGAACTCAATGCACAATTTCTAGCACTAACACCCCCCCCCATTAAGTCTTAATTGTCATCCTGATCTTGGATAAGGATTTGTTTGTTGAGCTATAATTCAGATAAGACAAAATCACCATTTTGAAGTATACAATTCTGTGGTTTTAGAATATTCACAAATCTGTGAAACCATAGCAGCTATCTAATTCCAAAATGTTTCCATCACCCCGAAAAAGAAACCTCATACCTACCAGCAGTCACTCTCCATTCCTCTTCTCTCCAGTCTGTGGAAACCACTAATCTAATCTCTGTCTCCATGGATTTGCTTATTCTGGACACTACATAGGAATGGAATCCTGTAATAAGTCTCCTGTTGAGTCTGACTCTTTTCATTTACCATGTTTTCAAGCTTCCTCCCTGTCATTGTAATAGAATTTCTTTGCTTTCTATGCCTAAATAATATTCCATGGAACAGATGCACCATATACCTTTTGTCTGTCTGTTCATCATTAGGTAGACATTTGGGTTGTCTATAACATTTGGCTCTTATGAATAATGCTGCTAAGAGCATTAGAATGTGAGTTTTTATATGGACATAAGTTCCAATTCTCTTGAGTGAGTAGTTAGTAGAATTGCAGAATCAATTGTTAACACTTTGTTTAACTTTTTGGGGAAACTATTTCCCAAAATTGCCACACCATTCTAAATTCTCACCAGCAATGCAAGAGAATTCTAGTTTCTCCACACCCTCATCAACACTTGCTATTGTCTGTCTTGGGGTTTTTTTTTTTTCAGTTCAGCCTCCCAGAATGTGAGGTGGTATCTTGTTGGAATTTTGATTTGCATTTCTCCTATGACTAAGGGTGTTGGATATCTTTTCATGTGCTTTGCTATGTGTATCTTCTCAGGAGAAATATCTGTTCTCATCATGGTTCATTGTTTAGTTATGTGTCCCTTTATTGCTGAATTGGGTAAAGATTTTATGGAATATGTTCACTCCCACAGATCTTGGAAAAAATATGAGCTCTCCAAGAAAGCACAGGTTTTTATTACCTACAAGCTGCTTTAGCAAGGAGAGCAGATGCTTCCAAATCAGTGGGCATGGAAGTTCCTTCTTGGCAGCAAGAGAAGGGCAGACATGATCTCCCTACTCTGTCGCCCCTCCCCTGAACCCTGCCTCTCCTCCTACTTGTTAAAATCTCATTAACAGCCCCCTCTTTGCTGCCCCCGAGCACTCCCTTTCAGTGTCACCTACCATCTGGAGACATTTCTATACAGATTGAGTCCAGAGGGACAAAAAAATAAAATTTACCTATTTCCAGACCTCTTCCAAGCAGAGTCTGGAGGATGGTACAAACACCTTCCTGTCTCTGATCTCATATTTCACTCTGATCCTTGTCATTGCTTTAAGAGATTGATGGGTGTGGGGGGAGAAGAACTGGTAATGGTGAACTGGTGAACTGGTAACGGAAAGTGAGTTCTACCTCTTTAAGTACTTTGTGGCTTAAGGCTAGTTACGATCTGCAGAGTTGGTTTTCTTCCTCTACAAAATAAGGAAAACAACATACACTATGTCTTGCAACAATATGTGAAGAGAAAATGAGCTAATATATGTAAAAGTGCCTGGTAAAATACTACATAAATCAAAATATTATTAACCATGCATGAGAACTCAGCTTTAGATAGCATCACAGGTGTAGTTCAGTCATCTCCAGAAAATTATGTGTTGCTATATAACCCTTCATGGTGAATTCTGCATTATAGTTTATATATGGGAATGTTGATTTTCATTTGGAGTGTGATCTTATTCTGTAAGTTGCTTGCAAAGGGTTTGTTTGAAAATGAACCAACAAGTTAAAATCCCCTACTTTCTATTCATTCACCCATAGGCATAGTAAATAAGAACTCCTAATTTCTCTGGTGAGGTGTTTTATCCCAAAACTAAATTAAATATTCAATATTATGTCCTTTATGTTACTATATAAAAATTAGAATTTTATCTAATTTGTTTGACACACTTACAAGTGCCAAGTAGTATGGTAAACATTACTTCATTGAATCATCATAGCATTCAAATGAGGAAATAACCATTACTCTCCCCATTTTCTCGATGAGAAAATTGAACATTAACAAAAGTCAGAATTACCCCCAGTAAGAAGCAAAGCTGGAATTAAAAATATAGTCTGTCTGGCACCAGATCTCACTCTATCCCCTACTTATGATACACAAGAGAGAATAATAATTTTGAAAGATTGGAGGGTGATTCTTGGGAGTTCATTTGTGTTATTTATTTTTACATTTCACTGAAGGATTACCTTGGACAGACTACATACATAAAAGAAAAGAAACGAAAAGAATTGGAGAATATAATTGATTTTTGGACAAGGTCAGTTGTTTCTCATTTGAGATTTAGTTAAGAAATGGGGAAGAACTTACTAAGAATCAGAATTGCTCAACAAATATATGAATTATTAAAGGGAGTTACAATATTTACCTTTCTGAAGAGCACTAGGCAGGGTAAATCTCATCTCCACAGGCTCTGCTAAATTCAATTAAGAAATGAGAGTCAAAGGAGTGGATAAAACTAATTAAATTATAGGCACCATATGAATAGTACAGCATATGAATGTTTATAGAGGAAAAACTCAAATACTAAAGAGAAAAGAGGAAAAAAATTAAATCTTAGAAGTCAGTGTTACTAGAAGGACAAAAAAGAAATTGAAAGTTGTTTTTTAAAAAAAACTGACATTAGTCAATGATTTTTGCACTTGTATGTGGTATGATTTAAAAATAAATAGATTAATAAACAAACATATGCAAACACATATACCCACTATTAATCAGATGATTTTTAAGATTTATTATTTATTTATTTATTTATACAAGCACTGGGTACAGTCAGAAGCGTGGGAGGGTGAGAGAATTCACCAGAGCCAGAGCGGGGAGCAGAACAGGCAGACCAAAGAAATACCCTGCTGAGGGGAGCAGCGAGTGCAACAGGAGAGGTCTGCACACAATGTGGGACCCTCGCCAGAGGCCAGGGATTGAACCAGCGCTGCAGAGGCTGCGGGCAGCTTTGCAGCCCCGCACTCAACTGCTGCGCCACCAGGGGAGGCCTCTTAATCAGATTATTTTAAAAACACCGCAGATATTTGTTTTGTATAAGGATGTGCATACAAATTAATATACACAGTTTACATGGTTCTCTGACATACAAGTGGGAATTTTGAACAAATAATACAATCAATTCAAACCAAGTTCTGTAGGTGAACTTGACTGTTACACTCACAAAGGTAGCTCCTACCTTTTTTACTCTTTTATAATCTTGATATTGTTCTTTTACATTTATGTTTCATCATCTTGCCAATTACAAACTTGCTGTTTTTAAATCATCTACTTGGCTCAGCCTTTTATAGGAAGGATCTGAATTATACTTTTATAAAGAAGAAAATTAAAATATTTGTCACTTCCAAGTCATCACTTTGAAACAAAACCCAGCTTGTGAGAGCTTTTTAAATTAAAACTTTCGTTCTGTTTCTCATACCTTCTTATGCACCATGCTGTACAGACATAGATTCTCATGTGAAGAATTAGTGTAAAATTGACCTTTTAATGAACTATCTAATTCTTTTTCCAAAGGTTAGACTACCAGTTTGCTCAGTAAGCATTAAAGAGGAATTTTCACAAGTCTTGGCAACTCAATACCTCCTTTGTAGCAAATGTAGTTTCTTATTTCCATTCTCGGTGGAGAATTAAGTTTGAAATTCTGTCTGGAGTATTCTTCCTCAAAGTGTGACATGCTACATTGTTTGATAGATGTCAGGAGCCTATTAAACATAATCACATGGTAATGTATTTACGATGGAAGCAGTTAATCATTCAGGTGATCCCAACAATCCAAATGCCTCAGCGAATTCTGTCAATGCTTCAAATACGGCTTGCCCACATTACTATGCAAAATTGCAGATAATGACTAATCAGCAATGGAAAATGGTTCAAGGGGTAGAAGACATTTCACAGGTTGTTCGCACTGTACTCTAACATGCACTTTGGACACACACACGCCTTGAGGACCTGAATCAGGAATTAATCCATTTAAAAATTTTTTTTAATCACCCTTCTGGATATTTAGCTGGAAAGCAAATTCTGATGCCAAATTTTACATGGACATGAACTTATCATTCCCCAAATACATTTTAGCAAAATAAAATAACATTAATAATGAAAATACAGATTTTAAATCTAGTACTTGGAGGTGATTATTTTTAAAAGTCTAAATTATTTTTTAAGAAAATATATGTTACCTATGTTTTCTCTATAATTTTGTTTGCTCTTTATGGGTTGGGGGGATATGCTATGGTAAAAGTGTTTGTTAGGCCTCCCTGGTGGCGCAAGGGGTTAAGCACTGCACTATGAAGCAATCCACAGCCTCTGCAGCACGAGTTCAATACCACACCTGCCAGATAGAAACCCACATGGTGCAGCAGACCTCTCCTGTCTCGCCTGCTGCTCCCTTCAGCAGTGTATTTTGTCAGTCTGACTGTTCT
Organism: Talpa occidentalis; assembly: GCF_014898055.3. Taxonomy (NCBI): domain Eukaryota; kingdom Metazoa; phylum Chordata; class Mammalia; order Eulipotyphla; family Talpidae; genus Talpa; species Talpa occidentalis. Next base: position 82,096,542 of record NW_023601322.1, on the reverse strand, counting down.
GTTCCCCGCTCTGTCTCTGGTGAATCCTCACCCTCCACATCTCTGGCCTGTACCCCAGCTCTTGTATGCATAAATAATCTTTTTTTTTTTTTTACAAAGTGTTAACTACATGTTCACATGGGCTCCTAGAATAAGGAAAATTTAACTACTTTTAGTAAATAATATCCTTCTCCAAGAAATGCCTCATAGTTATTATAGTTCTTGGTTTCCAATTTGCACATTGGAAATAAGTGATACTCAAATTCAGAGAACCATTTGGAGCCACTTACAACATTTATAAAAAGAATTTACAGTTAACAAACCAAACTTTGTCATCCACAAACTTTAATCAGAATAAATGAAACAAAAGCCTTGGAAGAGACTGGAAGATATATAGACCTAGAAAACTTGGCTTTCCTGCTCACAATTTTGCTTTGATGCTCCCGAAAGGAGTGGAAAGAGAATTGGACTGGTAGTCAGAGGACCTAGATTCTCATCCTGGCGTCACTGCCTGTCATTAGCCTATCAGTCTTGAGAAAGTCTTTTATCCTTCCTAGCTTTCAGAAAAAAAAAAAAAAAATAGAGACATTAGTACCTGTTTCACTTTCTTCTCTTTGAATGATAGTCCCTACCTGGCGAACAATTCCAAATCCTAATCTAGTCTCCTCTTGCTCTGTTTTCCCACTGGTCTGAAATGAGGCCTGGGTTTGCATTGAGACCACTTCCCTCAGACTAGTGCTTCTCCCGTCTTCCACTAAAAATGAAAATTACTGTAATGCCTATGGGGTTGAGCTTTTTCAGCCTCTCCTTCTGTCTTTGCTATTTCCATCAACTTTCTCCTTTATTCATCATTTCCTCTCAGTCATCAAAGCCTGGCTCTTGGTCACCATCTTGCTGTCCAACTCATCCTCCCTTCATTCTGATGACTTCAACTGGCATATTAGAGAGTCCATTCAACATACTGGTCCCTTCATTCCTTAACTTCTTTATCTTTCGTCTCTTTCTCACTCTCAGGATCACCTTATCATCACCCCTAGCTATTTTTCTACCTCTGCAATCTTTAATTCCTATATCCCACATTCTAAACACAAATTTCCATTCTCATTGTGCCTTTGTTCAACAACTCCCATGAAAATTGCTTTTTGAGGGCCTCCCCAGCGGCACAGCAGGTTGAGCACAGAGCTGTGAAGCTGTCCGCAGCCTCTGCAGCATGCGTTCAATTCCCGGCTGGCCAGGGAGATACCCACATGGCACAGCAGACCTCTCCTGTCCTGTCTGCTGCTCCCTTCAGCAGTGTCTTCGGTCCATCTGCCTGTTCTATTCCCAACTGTGTCTCTGGTGAATCCTCTCACCCTCCCCGTGCCTCTGGCCTGTACCCCAGCTATTGTATAAATAAAAAATAAATCTGTAAAAAAAAAAATGCTTTTTGACTTCACTGGAACCTCCATGGCATGAACGACCCCTACTTCTCCCCATTCCATTAGTTCTGTCTCTTCATTTCCTACTGCATCCAGCTTGGGTTGTGTTCTTTTCACTTCAGTAACTCTTGCACAAACTTTTGCCAACCTCCCCCTATTTTCCTTATACATATTTTGCTAGATTTTACTCTTATATGCAACCAAGGATTCTCTTTCTTCAATCGGCCGCACTGTATTGAAGATGAACATACAACACATGGAAATAACTATGAACTGGTGATCACAAACCTCAAGTGGACCTCAACCATGCAAGGTACCCTATTTCCTAGACCACTTCATCTCGTACTCTCCACAAAAGATATTTCACATTACCTTCCATTCCTCTGCAAAGGATTTTATTGTAGTAACATTGGTTTATAACATTCTATAAGTTTCTGGCATGTAGCATTATAGTTCAATATCCATATATATGTTATGATCACCACTAAAAGTCTAGTTCCTATCCACTAGCATACAGTTCAGCCCCTTTATCCATTTTATCCACTTCTCACCTCTGTTTCTTTCTGGTAATGTCCATTTTGGTGTCATAATCTATGAGCTTCCTTTTGTTCTGTCTTACTAAGCATCACTTCTTGAAAGAATCCTTTCTGAACCAGACTGATAATCATCACATTCTGAATTACATTTATTCATGTGATCACAAGACTAATGCCTGCCTGTCTTTTCCACTATAAGTTGCATGAAAGAAAAGGCCATGTCTGATTTGATAAGCATTGTGTCCCCAGTTCCTGGAGCATATAGCCACTCAATAAAATAAGTTGAATATGTGATCGTAATTATAAGACGACTTAATAATGCTGTGGCATATTATACCTGATGGTCCTCAATGATTAGAATAAACCCAAATCGCTCTGTAGACTTCGGTAAGGTCTACATGTTCATTCCTAAAAAGAGACAATTTTTAGAAAGTAGATTGATATCTACATAGAGATCACATCCGTAACAACAGGTTAATGTCACAGAATAAGGGGTGGTCTTTAGGTACGTACAGGAGGTAGGAGAGAGAATCAATATTTGTATACTCTCTCTCTGATCTCCCACTCTAATACTGCTGAGTTACTGTCCTAAGAGAAAAGTTGTGTCCAGGTCAGGCCTCAAAGCTTGACTGTCACTGGCTGTGTATTTCATCAAGGCTGCTCTCCCTGGGCCAAGTACTGAGGACTTTGAGTCATGAAAAGATTAGAACATCACTCTTGCATCTTTCCCATTTCACCCTGAGAATGCGTTTGTTTTTTTTTTTTTTCTTTTAATGCAGCAGAGAGATCACAAGAGATCTGAGAAAACAAAAAATGTGGAGGGCTGGATGATGTAGATTGCCTAAACTTAGGCAAATCACCAAATTTTACCAATTACTTATTTCGACATATGAACATGTTTCAGATATTCAAAAGTAGAAATCAATATTTCAAAGTCTAAACCACAGTTTATACTCTACCTGCTCAGAAGCTGCAGTACCTGCTTGCCATTATAAAAATAATTAAATCATATGGATTTAGATAGAAACTAAATGTGCCAGGGGACCACGAACCTGAAGAAAGATTTATTTAGTCTACATAAACAATAAGTCAGAAATCCTAACACCGTCAGGTAATCAGTATGTCACAGCTTTCCCCCATGAGGGGATACAAAATCTAATGAGCATTGACTCTATCTGAAACAGCCAACATCATACCAACAGATGGGTGACTGTCAATTAGCCATTTGTTAACCAGTGCGGCTGTCTTGGCAGCACTCACGCAACCTCAACAAAATAAGGGAGGGAAGGCATGCACGAAAACGAAGGGATGCTTTCTCCCTGGATCTCATTTTTAATTCTTATGACATTTTATATTCTTGATAGGAAAATAATAGCATGATACAAAGGGAATATTGCCAAACAGAAATTGGGGCACTTTCTCTCAGACCTCTGTGGGTTGCTGTGTTTTTCATAAAAATTACCTTTCTGAATTAGATCTACTAATGTCAGAAATATCAGAGGAAGAGACGATGGCCCTGAGTAACTCTTCGTGTTTGTTACAATGGTAGGCATATTGTTTTTAGTTAAATCTTTGTTGTGAATTTCTTTTAATAGTATTGATTTTCACACCATTTTCTTCACTGGAACATAACCAATGCTAATATTCAAAGACAAATCTGAAGATTTAAAATAAAGAAAAACTCTTCAAAATTAATGTCATCACCTTTAGATCAAAATATCTAATAATCACCAAGATGTTTGTTTAAAATGAAGATTCCACAGCATATCCCCATCAAGTTTAATTTAGTAGAACAGGAGTAGAGCTGAAGAACATGAATTTTAATAAGTACTCCAGAGGATTGGTCTGCAGGGCAGACTTTAAGGACTACTGTCATGGCAGAAAAAAATATAAATTACTCTTATTCTTGAAATGTGTTAGCTCAAGAAAATGAAAACCTTAGCTCCTAAAAATGTAGTATGGGCCTCCCTGATGGCAAAAGGGGTTAAGTTTCAGCACTGTGAAGATATCACCAGCCACTGCGGCATGAGTTCAATCCCCAGCCAGGGAGCTGACCCCCATGTGCAGCAGACCTCTCCTGTCTTGCCCACTGCTCCCCTCAGCAGTGTATTTCAGTAGATCCTCCTGTCCTGCTCCCCACTCTGTCTTTGGTGAATCCTCTCATGCCCCCTCCACAAACTTCTGGCCTACACCCTGGCTCTTATATGCTTAAATAAATAAAAATAAATTTTTAAAAATGCAGTATAAAAGCAAAATGCAAAATTTTAGTATCTTCTAGTATTTTGCTCTGACCTATTAAGAGGACACAGTGCAGGTAGATTCTACCTGAAGTTTTTCTCAAACCTTAATCTTTGTAACAATCCCCTGGGGATCTTGTAAACTGCTTGAGTCTGATTCCATAGGTAGGCCATACCCAGGGTTCTGCAAGACTAATACAGTCACGGCTGATGTGGATGCTATGAGATTTTAGACCACATCCCCAACAGCAAGGTTCTAGACTGTTGTTCAACCTTCAGTGTGCATCAAAATCACCTAGGAAGCTAGCCAGAGCACAAACCGTTGTCCCTACTCAAACTTTTCATTCATGTGGCTACAGAGGTAGAGATCGGATAGACTGGGCTGCAAGCCAAAGAATGCTGGCAGTCACCAACACCTTAGGAAGGGGGAAGAAACCGTTCGCCCCATGGCTGCCTCTGGAGCCCTGCCAACACTTTGAGTCAGGTATGCCTGAAAATTTGCATTTCTAACAAATTCACAGGTGATAATAATGCTCTGATCCCAAGGATCCTACTTCATAACTGGATGTTCTAGATCATATTCTTGGGCAGGTGCCAGCATGGAGAATTCAGTATCTTTCAGAACTTAGATTTTTCTCTTTTCTCAAACTCACTGGAGAGTACTAGCAAACAGCAATATAGTAACCCCACAAATTCTAGAGACAATCAATCACTCTCACTATCTTCTGTTATTTGCCTTGTCTGGGCTTTCAGGAAGAACATAAAAGGTAAAGGGCCAAGCAGGTCTTTCACTTAAAACAGATGAATAAGTCCTCTTTTTAAGCAAAGATAAGAAGCATTCATGTACTTGGAGTTTGTAGCTCATTTTACCTTAGTACAAAGCTCTAAAATCTGTAACCCAGTGATAGGTAACCACTGTCAGACAAAAGGCCCTCTAGGGATGAGGCAGGATGGGGGCAGGTGAATTTGTGCTGACAAGCTTTCTGTTACCTTCATGGACTCCAATTAGCTCTTTGGCCTGAAAGTCCTTTCTGTGATGGATCGCACCAGCATCTATTTGGGGCTGGAGCTAGTTACCACTTTGAGCAATGTGTGGAATGCTGCAGTTACCTAGGGGCTTCCCTGAAGCCCCCCAAATTCCCAAAGTGTTCATTCCTTTGATTTTAAGAATTAATGGTCTCATCACAATGCATTTAATTCTGTATGACTAACCCATAAATAGTACCAATTTTCATGTGAGCCTGAATGCATTTCATGGAATCAAGCATGTTTTTGAGGCCCTGCATTGTGTCAAGCCCAGGCCCATCCAGGCACTGAAGATAAAGTCACCAAGACTGGCAAGATCTCAGCTCATGTGGTTCTTTTAGTGCAGGTGGGAAGGGAACTAGTAAATAAATAAGAAACAAGGTGTCGTGTAAGCTTCCACAGTGGGCTTTTCCATTTTTGAAATGTAAGTCCCTGACTGAAGCTTTGATGCATTCACTTCAAAGGAGGCAAGAAGGCAAGGTCAAATAAACACAGTGCCAGCACAGACCAGATAAAAAGCCAGGCTGCCAAGCTGCCTCCCACCCAGGCTCTTTTGTTTTACAGGTCCTGGTAACTAACTGATGACCTTTTTCCTTTCTTCATATTTTTTTAAGATTTATTTATTCATGCATACAAGAATCGGGGTACAGGCCAGAGGTGTGGGGCTGAGAGGATTCACCAGAGACAGAGTGGGGAACAGAACAGTCAGACTGACTGAAATACACTGCTGGGAGGAGCAGGAGAGACAGGAGAGGTCTGCTGCACCATGTGGGTATCTCCCTGGCCGGCTGGGATCGAATGCACACTGCAGAGGCTGCGGACAGCCTCAGTAGCGCTGCACTCAACCACCTGCACCACCACATAGGCCCCATATTTTTTTTTTTTTTTTTGTCTCTCTTGACATTCTTTAAATTCTGACAATTTAAATTCCCAGTAACGGGTGAGCTCACCAAACCCTAAACACGTCCCCACCACACGCACACCCCTCAGGCTCTATAAAAGCAGGACACAGGCTGAGCCTGTCCCCTGACCCCCGTCTCTCTCTTTGCCTGTCTCCCTGCAACCTCACCTTGCCCCAGGTATGCCATGTCATTTCCAGATCTCAGAAGTAACAAGCATCTATGTTTTCCAAAGTTTGCTCCAGGTAATTGCTGACGTACATCTTGCAATCATAATAAGCACCATCAGGACTGGTCCCCCTCATAACATTGGTTTCAGAGGGAAAATATCTGTGGAAAACCCACAGTGCCCCCAGGCATTTCTAGCCCATAGCATTATTATCAATAGACTGATATAGACACAAAACACAAGGCCATTTCTGAAAGTCGTAAATGACGTGGAGAAAATAAAATGGTGTGAGATGATAAAGAAAAGACGACTTCTTTGACTTGGATGATCAGGGAAGGTTTCCCTGAAAAACTAATTAGTGAACTAAGTCATGTCTGATAAGAAAAAAAACAACCATGATGTTCATCAAATTACTTCGTTACAGTCACTTTTTATTTTAGTGTTTGACTGGAGCAAGGGAGATACTTTCTGATGAGGGAGGAACAGAAAACAGAAAATTTAGAAAAAGTCTAAAAAATCAGGTGCTATTTGGAGAGCAGAACTGATGGGTGTAAAGGGATGCAGTGGAGGCCTTCAGTTGCCAGACTCTCCATGAGGGCGCACATTTTTCTGGATGGGTTCTGTTCTGAGACACACCTCTCAACTATTTTTAAAATTCATGTATTAAAAATAGTCGAGCTCCAATCTGTTGAGGTTCTAACCCCAGCTGAGTCATTGCAGTGGTGAAATACTTAATTATTTTCAGGTTTGAGCAGCTGTGAGGCCCAGCCCCACAGGCACACACTTCAAAGACTTGGCAGTCGTTTCCAATCTTTCCATTGCTGAAGCAACAAAGAACAGCGCTGAACTTTTGCCAGTCTGGACAATATGGTCAAAGTTTACCAAGGACCCCCGCTAACAAAATCATGTCTGAAAAGTTCTGTGAATTCAAAGGAACATTCTACAGTACCCCAGCACTGCAGCCCAAACCACACCCATCATCTCCTCCCTCCCTTCACCCCTGCAATGCCCCCCTCCCAATTTCTTCCCATCATTCATCTGGATAAATTCAACTTTATAGGTGGGTAGAATTTCTAGTCATTCAATATTAATAATCGGCTCCCATCTTACTGATTGATTTGTCTTTCTTAGTTTATCTTCATGCTCAGAGGGTCTGGCGCTCAGTGCTCTGAAAGGCTTCCATTCATAATTGGGGGAAACAGGAAGGCATGGGTGATGATGATGAGTCCCCGGTAGGTCTTGATCTAATGTGAGAAGTGAGGACATTTCAGACGAGGTCCCCTTTCATCTGCCTTCCTCAATTACACTATAGGCTTCCCAAAGCTCCCTTCTGGGGAACCTGCATTTAGATTTTCCCCCATAACACCATTCCCAAGCTCTGACATTCTTCTCTTTTCTGCATCACAACCTAGTATTCTCTTTCCAACTCTTTCAAATCCCCATTGGGGGACTGGTTACTGTGAAATTTTAATTCTAAAACAGTGCTACCTCCAGTGGGATGCCCTTACCAGCAGTATCGGCATAACTTGGGAACTCACACAAAAATGAATGCTCTGCCCACCCCAACCTAATGACTTTTGGGGATGTGGGGTGGTACAGCGGGGGAGGGAGTGGTAATCTGTGTGTCTATGTGCTTGTCATGTGATTCAGATCTACACTAAAGATTAAGGAACACCATCATGGGGTATGGATAAGACATCATGGATTATTGTCACTTCCTTGTGTCCCGTGCCTGCTTTTTAAAGGTGTTTGGAAAGTGTTGTTCTAAAAGTATGACTATGTAAAAGTTGGGGACGTTGTGTCCACCCCATTGCATACCACCAAGCTTGCCACACAACAGTTACTGGCTCCCACTGTCTGAGAACAGCACCAATGACATGGAGGTCTGTTTAGACGAGCCTCTGAATCTACGCTCAGAAGCCTTCAAAACCTCTCTTGCAGCTCCTAACTTGTAGATTACAATCCCGGGGGCTTGGAGCCATGGCTTCAGTGTTCCAAAGAGAGGGAAAAAGAGCTCCTAAAACATCCTCCCTTCTGAAGTTAATGGCCCCCCTCTAATCGCACATCATTTATTGAATGTGAAAGGAGGCTTGATACGGGCAAGATGTGACGACCTCGCAATTTATTTTACTTCTTGGCATCACAGACATGTTTCTGTGGGCTCTGCGGGGTCAAAGAGCTTAAAACATTATCTAGAATAAGACAAACGTGTAATTTTCCTCTTGCTTTAGTCTTCTGGGTTTTTTTTTCTTCATGATTAATTAAGAGACATTCCTCTACTGAAGAAATTTGAGATGAGGCTGTACCAACGATCATAATCATTCATAAAAGCGAAAGTCCACAAAATTAAGCTTGCTTCAGAAACCGTGGGCCAGAGTTCCTGGCTGAAGGGAAATTTTTACCAAATCTTATGTATCCCCCAAATCTTTTCTGTATGTTAACATCCTCCCAGGCATAAATTTTCCATCAGGACTCAGCCTTCTCTGGAAAGCCTTTTAGACTGATGTGTCTTCTGGCGAGCTGCATTTGAAAGTCAAGCAAACAAGCCTTCCAGGGCTCACATTGAGTTAAGAAAACATTTTCTGCATGACATTTAGGGCCAAATTAGGGACCAAAGTCCTCATTCTTTTACTTAAGACTAGGTTTATGTCTCCACAGGCAATGTGAAATGGAGTGTGGAAAAATGATCTCATGAAATAAATTAGTTTAGACAGGGTGCCTGGTTTGTTCATACCCCACAGAGAGTGTGTGCGAGTGTGTGTGTATGTGCGTGTACATGTGTGCTTAACAGCAAGTGAGGGAAACAGTCGCGGGGAAGACATGAAGGAAAGGACTCTGTACCCAAAATAAGATGGGACTTTTCCTCCACCGCTTGGGCGAGACTCCCTGCGCCTTCTGAGACTCATTTGACTGCTTCCTCGGGTTGTGAGGAAGAGGATCATGATCAAGAGTATTCCGTGTTAATACGCCACGTCCAGTGTCCCTTCTAATACTTGTGCCCAGTTCTGTGGAGACACATGGCGATTTTCTAGGGTACATGCTGACACACTTGGCTTTGCCCTTTCATTCTCTCCCAGCAGGAACTTAGAGCCACACATTTCCCAGCACCAGATGAACTCGCTCTCTCGGTAATGCTCCCAACCATAGCCGCCTCCAGAACAAGATATCAGAATAGGAAATTGAATCTGAGCTTCTCACATGGAAGGCCAGGGCATTCATCATGGTGAGCACACTGGGGGTTTTTCATCTGAGTTTGACTGGTTGGGTTCATAAAATCTTTTTCATTTTTCATCAGGAGATTCCAAGTTTTATATATTTATTATCCCTCTCATTATTTCACAGCCAGCAGCCTATTTTACTTGTCGCGGTGCCTAACGTGGAATAATTTTGGAAACCACAATGCTTATGAGGCATAGCTTACCGGGGCACAGCGAGCAAACCTTACTCTTTATTAACAGACTGGTTAAATTTTGCTTACATTTGCACCCTGGTGTGCCCTGTCATTGCAACTTTTTCCCCCCTAACAACCACAGAAAATGGGGATAATTCAACCTAGGCTTCCCCGTCCCCCTGGCTCCCCCTGGTCACAATTTCAAGGAACTTGTTATAAACGTAATTTATGTAACTCCCCGTATTCATACTGAAAGGCATTGACCATTGAGTGGCAACAGCAATAAGTGCTATTTTCATGGCAAATGTGGTTCAATGAAATATAGCACAGGATTGCCTCTGACTCCTTCAAGCCACAGTCTACTCTTAAAAAATTAGTGTCCATGGGTGGTTGTCAATATAGATCAACCTAAGAGGGAAAATATGCTCACTGAGAAGTTCTTTGGCCTGAGACTGTAACGCACAAGGAACGTGGCGATTCCAGATGGAGTTTTGGCCTCTCGCTGAGTTTCTGTTCTTTGCCTACACTGCCTCCTCTGTGAGTTTATTTGGCTTGTATTTGACTTAATTGTCCATAAAGGAGTGAGTTGAGGTCACCCAGGTATCTAATAAAACGTTGCTTGAATCTCTACCTTCACAAGTAAAATGTTCCTATGTTGCATTTTTAGTGGTTTTATACATTTAATGAGATCGTTGGGTTAATAGATTTCTTGTTGCTAGTGAAGATTTGGGTCATTCTTCGGAGTTACTGTTCAGGCAAAAAGATGGAGCTCTGAGGGCAGGGGAAACAGGAGAAGGAGGAAAAGCCGGTAGTAGATGAGGAGAGGAGAAAAAAGAGCAAGGAGGAAAGTGAGGTATGTGCTCCCCACTTTGCAGCGTGAAAGCGGTATAGACAGTCTCGCAGCAAGGACTCTCCAGAATTTCAAGAATCCTATTCCAGCCCGGCTCTGACGCATGCAGAGACCCTGACAGGCAGCCACTCTGCTCCATTTCTTCAGCTCCTGACATTCCTGACAAATCTACTTTTTGAAAACATGAAGAAAAAGACAATCCTAAGATTTTCTTAGTTTAAAATGAGCCCCAGAAATAGGGCTGTTGAACCGCTGGACTCCAACACACAGTGCCATGCCCAGAACACTCAGGAATCATTTTGGAATTCTGAGAGTGAACAAAGAATGTTGCTCCTGGCTCTGTCCTGACTAGCTCAGGGCAGTGACGTGCAGGAGGCTTGAGCCCAGTGTGAGAAGCCTGCTTTTGTTTTTAAATCCCAGTTCTTTCACTTTGTGACCTCGGTTTTGTTGTTTGTTTGTTTTTTTACCTCAGTTTCCTTATCTGTAAAGCAATGAGATTAGCACATCCCTCATAGTTGTGGTAAAGAGTAGCTGAGTGTGGACTCCTTTAGAGTAGTGCAAGACACAGTAGTAAATGCTGTTGAAGGGGGTTGCATAACTTGAGTGCCGTGCCCTCAAAATCTACATGAACCACATCCCTTCAGCCTGCAAGGTCACCCAATGGCCCTGATCCTTTCCTCTCTTACTGTAACATTCTGCTGTGATCCATCTTCTTTTTTTATTTTTTAAAGATTTATTTATTTATGCATATAACACCTGGGGTGTAGGCCAGAGGTGCAGGGGGTGAGAGGATTCACCAGAGACAAAGTGGGGAACAGAACAGGCAGATTGACTGAAATACACTGCTGAGGAGAGCAGTGGGCGAGACAGGAGAGGTCTGCTGCGCCATGTGGGTAGCTCCCTGGCCGGGCATTGAATTCATGTTGCAGTGGCTGGCAGCAGCTTGACAGCACTGTGTCTTTAACTCCTGCACCACCCAGGAGGCCCCCAGGTCCATCTTCTTTTATTCCTGTTTGTCCAGGTATTCCGGAGACACAAGAGAAGCATGAGCATGCATTGGCTGAAGTGCAAAATGAGGAAGACATTTGTATATATGTATAAGAAAATTGAAGTATTTTCTTACCATGTGTCTTTATAACATTCTCCTTCCGACCATTGCCTTCAGTAAGAAAATGAAGGTCCATTCTTTCAAGAAGCTGACAATACACTTGACCCAGGATCAGATCAGTCTCGGAGGTTAAGAACCTGCATACTCAGTGTCCCATCATCACTTAATGATAGCCTGGGAGACAGGAGCCAATGCTGAGTGAGATAACAAAGGGGCTATCCAGAGGTTCATCTAGTGGAATATCCAGATCCCTTCTCCAAAAACCAGGAACCTCTCATCACAAGAGACAAAAAAACCTTCCTTCCTGTGGTGCTTGATTTTTATCTCATCAGAAATTCATAAGAACAGCTGCTTTGAAAGCTTTGAAAGGCTGGTCCTCCTCATCCCCCATGATTTGTAGCTATTCCTCCCACGCATTGTTCACCTCAGAGTCCTTACATGACTTACAAGGACAACTTCACACACAGAAAGAAAAGTGCATTTTGAAAAAAAAGAACTAAGTTCATTTTAAATACTCAGATTCTTTTCAAGTGGAAATTCCTTTCTTCCAAAAAATTTGAGGTTTTTAGAATGTCAGTTAACAGAACTCTGTCAGAGGGTGAAGTTTGTTTTTCCATGTCTACCACAAGGTGATTAAATAGCTGCTCACCGAAGTCCAGTGCGGGTGGGAAGATACATTGCCAACAGCAGGAAGGATTAGCTTTTTCTTTGCCATTCCTGGGGGTTTATAAGCCAAAAATTGCCCCTACTAAAACTCTTACAGAAAGATGAGTGTATACATATGGAGCATAATCCCCAAAATCTCAAGCAAGCACACAAAAATGAAAGTAGTTTCTTTCACGTGACAGATTCCATCACTAAACCACCACCCTTTGGTCCACACCCACTGAAACACTGTCCTTCGCTAAATTCTGAATTCCATCTTCATTCCCTGTTGTCTGAAGTCAAAAGATAAAGGAAGAGACAGAGAGAGAGCGGCATCATGGAAGAAGTGAGGGAGGAGAATTGTGGGTGGTTTTCTGTAGCACATAATACAAAATGGCAGCAGACATCAATCCTCCATTGTGGGTGTAGCAGGATGCAGCAGAAACTTTACATCTCCCCACTCTGCATCTGGGGCATACAGACCTGCATCCTTAGGGTAGTGAGGTGGCTAATGTAGCTCCAGAAATGACATCAGTGTTCCAGGCAACAGGCAGGCAAATAAGACTCAAAGCCTCCCCAGGAGAGGCTTTGTCTTTTTATTTGGGAAGGAAGGCCAGTCTCAGAATATCGTCCATTACAACTCCTGACAAAACTGTGTCTGTTACCAACACTGGAGGAAATGAAGCTAGAGAATTCCAGCTTTTCACTTGTGAGTTAGAGGAAAGCAAAAAAGATACTCAGGAATAGGTGTGAACTCAGCCAACCCAACTCAGGAAACTGGGCTACAACTAATGCATTTGAAATGAAGTATTTGAAATGAAATTAAAAATCTCCCAGCATGTCCTTAACTGTTTTAGAGCAGCATGTGTGGTGATAATGAGAACCTGTACATTAAATGCCAGGAAAGTAGTGTATTTATTTGTATTATTGGGTTGGTGTTAACTGCTCTATGGGAAATATCTGAAGAAAGCAATTCTACAACTTAACCCCATTGATTACAGCATATTTCAACTTTTTAAATACTATCTAGCATAGAAATTAAAACCATGGTCTTTGAAGTCCAATAAACCTAGGTTCAAATTCCGAGTGTCACTTCTAAGCTGTATGTCTTTAGAGAAGAAATTAGTTCTGAACCTTGGTTACCTTTTCTATAAAACCCATATGTGTGAAGTAATAATTACAGCAGATAATTATGTAAAATATGCTGGTGGAATCTAGCAATTATGCACCCCTCCTTTTTTGGTGATTGATTTGTAGTTGAAAGAACTGCCCAGAAACTACATTTCCCAGTTCCCTTTTTGGCTAGGTATAACCATGTGACTAAGATTCAACCAATGGACTGCAAGCAAAATGACACTCCCTGGACTATAAAAGCTTACACATGCTCACACAGTCCTCTGCACTGATTTCCCCCTTTCTGCCAGCTGGAAGGGCCCCAGAAGGTACCTCATTTGATCACACAGATTACTATGAGCCTGTGTCCGGAATGCCAGGGATAACCAGCTTAGATTCTCCCCTGAAAAAAGTCAATTTTGTCATTTGTTCAGTAGCTTGACCATCTTAACACTCATCCCTAATACTTAGTAAGCTCTCAATAAATTATAACTACTCTCATATAATCAGGAAGTAGAAAATGTCATGAAATACTTCTTCCTTTGCAGTATTGTCCTTATTTGTGGTATTGATACAAAGAAGCCACTTAGTCCCTCTGTTTCCCAGGTCTAAAATTAATAAAGTTAACATTTTATAGAAACTATAATTTATTATTTAACATTTCCCAAAAGTGTTGAAAACCTAAGACTAAAGCCCAATAATTTAGTGAAAAAATTACAGTGTGGTAGTGAGTACTTACACAATTACCATGTTACTCATATAAAAGAATACTGCTGCTTACTGAAGAAATGCTAAGAATACACTAAGAAAAACGAAGGACTCAAACCCCAGGAGAGCTCTAATCAGATAGTTTCAAACAAAACTCTAGTGATTCAATCAGTGCCAAATTGACTTTAAGAAAATAGTAATTTAAGTAATCATAACTGAGTTTCATTTACGTGAAAATATTTGACATGCTCAAGGGTCAAATATTTTAAATCATAAAAATTAATAACCAGCTCCATAATAATGTGAGAATTTTGGATTTTGTACATCTTTCACTTGGTTGGTTTTTTGTTTTTTTTTTAATTCCTGAAGGCTTTCCTTTCTGTAAAAGAATTTACGTCATGTATGCCTTCTCTGTTTTGACCTCCACTATTACAACCAAGTAGGAAGAAGCTTTATAGAAAATGAGTCATTTATATATGCATACGTATTCCCGTTTTCCCCCGCACAATTGTAAATCTAAATTTAGCCCTCTGCTCCATCTCTCAGGAACATTTTAGTGCAATTCTAAAAGAGCTAACTTAAACTATCATGGATTATTTCCATGGAGAGTAGTTAGAGAGGGCATCTGATTTTTTTTTAAGTGTAGACACTTAGTGTTATAAAAGTCAATATACGAGTCTAATAGAATAAAAGAAGCATCTATTAAACACTTTACTATCCAATATGAATATCTTTTTCTTTAAAAAAAAAAAAGGAATTTAATCACAACTTCCTTGTTGTAAACAAGTATAATAATTCCCCAAGAAATGATCAGCAAAATGATTTTTCCCCCTTAGATCCCTAGAGATTTATATGTTCTTCCTGGAATACTTAGGATTAATTCTTAAATTTATAATCATGTTAATGTGACACAATTTTTCTACATTTCAATACTATGAAAATTAGATCAAATCACAATACAATCACCTATTTGTATAGCATTTACTAAGTATACAACACTGTGGAAACCTCCCCCCTCACTCCCCACCAAAAGAAAAAAAATAGGATGATGAAGTGGAGCAATGGGCAGGCAATTAAACGTCCTCATCAACCGCCTACTGCTCTCAGGAGGAAAAAAAGCTGAAGTTGATTGTTTCAATATCCAGGATCACAAAGCCAAGTCAGGAGAACACAGCTCCTCTCACTCCCAGTGCACTGCTCCTTGTGCCTCAAAATACAGCATTAAGTCATTCAACAAAAATATTGTTCAAATGGCTGCTATTTGCCATTCTGAGTGCTAAGCACTGGAGACATAAAATGAATTGGGAGATTTTTTAACTGCTTTAACAGCCCCGCTTTAACAGCTACTTAAACAGTTCTACTTTAAGCTCCAAATATCTTGCTGGGAGAAAATGGTCTTTGTTTGGGAAGATGCCTTGATAGAGGTTTGGTATAAAAACTAACAATTTAAAAGTCGTAGAATTGGTTTTGCCAAACCTCAGGAGAAGAAAAGTAGAACTGTATAAGAGGCTGTTCAGACTCAGCGGTTATAAGGAGGTGTGCAAATTCATTTGCTGCATTCTTCGTCACTGTAAAGAAACCGAAAACAACTTAGGAAAATTAGAATAGAAAATGAATTTATATAGCTGCCTTGTGAAGTACTAAGGAGAAGCTGAAAATAATGATTTTATTCAAGGCATATTACTAAGTGAAGAAGCGAGCTACGGAATAACAGCCATTTTATTATATCAGTTGTATTTAACATACTCCAAAATACTCTATGCTTTCTCAAGGAAACATTACATACCAAGAGCAGTTATGTAGAAGGTTATACACTCAGCAGATAGGAGCGTTCACACCATCTGGGAAGGAGACCTGGATTTCACATGCTAATCAAAAAGACTTTATCAATCACTTGAGAATTTTACCTTTTGCTAGAAGAATATATTTCTTTATTGCTTGTATAAGCAGACTTTGAATATTTTTAAAATAGTTTTAAAATTGAAAGAACTAATGAATCTAGATATTAATCCTAAACTTAAATATTATTTAAATAAATCAAACTTAGCACTTTATATATTTTAACATCACTGAAGTATTAGATGAATTTTTAGATCCGTAATAGAATAAGCAAGAATATTAATAAATATGAATGACTATCAAGAGAGGTGTTTCATACTGTTAAATTATCTTTCAAAATAAGTGTTTGAAAAAATTAATCTCATCTGTCTCTCACATTTTATTGATTTATTATATTTTCTAGAAGAATATATACATCCTCAAATGGCTTTGCCCACAAAAAGTATTAGCTACTGTTGATTTGGTGATTGTAGTAGCATGGAAATAAACACAGCATTGAATACTAGCTTTATAGCTTTAAGAAAGCACCGGACTCCAAAAAATGAATTAATACGCACCTCTGTGTAGATCAAGAACTTTATTCTTAGTCCTGGTCTTAAGTCTATAAGTCTTTAGGTGTTGACAAAAATCTTAAAGTTTTAATAAGAATTTTTGAGCTGTTTGATTTCCTTCTTCTTCATAATCTAGAATGCTACTGTTAGTCCCTTCTTTCTATGTAACAAAAATAGCTCTATCTCAAAAATCTTAAGTTTCTGCCACTTCACCACCATTTCTCTGAGTTTTGCCTGCACTCTTATCTTGATTCAAGTTTTAAGAATGGTGTGATTGAAATTCTCAGAGAATAATCTCAATGAACTACCTGTCAATATGGGGAACAGGAGATGGGGACTAGATAAAGTCCATTAAGATCTGAACTTGTGGGCCTCCCCAGTGGCTCAGCGGGTTGAGCGCAGCGCTGTGAAGCAGTCTGCAGCCTCTGCAGTGCGGGTTCAATCCCCAGCTGGCAAGGGGGAAACCCACATGGCGCGGCAGACCTCTCCTGTCTCGCCCACTGCTCCCCTCAGCAGTGTCTTCGGTCCGTCTGCTTGTTCTGCTCCCCGCTCTGTCTCTGGTGAATCCTCTCACCCTCCCACACCTCTGGCCTGTACCCCAGCTATTGTATAAATTAAATAAATAAATAATCTTAAAAAAAAGATTTGAACTTGTTTTTCTCAAGAAAATCAGATCTGAACTTGACAATTATCCATAAGTAGATAGGAGCAGCCAAACTCATTTCTATTTTAATGCAGAAGGTATTACATAATTTCTGAGATAAACTTGCCTCATTAATTGTGTTTGTTTACATTGACTGTGAAATGCGTGTGGTTTGCATTCCTCAGCATGTGTGGATTGATTTTCAGAGGTGTTCAGAAGTGAGACAGGAATGCATATGGTTTTAATAATGGCTACAGATACCCTACAAAGTACGTAATCTACATAAGGATAATAAAAGCCCTTTTAGTTCACTCAGTTATCTGGTTAGATAAACATAAACTCTAGCCAGGCTTCCCCTGTCCACTTAGGACCCGTAGATGGGGCCTCCGTCCAGGCCAGTGGGTATAAGCTCCAAGAATATATACTCATTGTTATTCCAGGTAAAACATTGTTTACAGTCAGTGAATCGTTAAACCCAGTAAAGGTCACTCACACTGTTAACATTTTTTGACAAGATGTTCTTACACAAGACCCACAAAGCTAGTCAGACAAGAATTCAGGCTGTGTGAGTTAAGGACAATTATGAACTTTCAGAACCAAAGTTTTCAGCTGTCTCTGTCCCTCCTGCCTTCATTTTGGTCCTCTCTACTTTCTTTCATCCAGGCCTGAAATAATTCCCACCAGGAGCTAAGTCCAGACTCCAACCCTTTTAGGACACGACAAGTTGGTTTCCCAAGAGAAAGGTCTTCTGCTAATTTATTTATGTCAAAAATAAAAAAAAATTAAAAAATGAGGACATACCTTCTCCCAACTTTAATTCAACTTCAGATTATCCACAAAGTCTGAAAATCTGTATGTAGTCATATACACTTGGAGCTGAAGTCAGCTCCTGGGAATGCACATTTTAGATGGGAAATGGTGTCCCATGGAAAACAAGGGATTTGCCAAGCCACACATTGTGACTTCATGGCCAAGTGTGGACAAGAACCCTGGCTACCTTGAGTCAAGGCCTTAAGAGTTTCATGGAAACCCTGACCAAACAATGAAATGAATTTAAATCACCTTCAGAAAACGTATTTCAGTGTTAACCCCAAGGTGATTAGCTCGAGAACTCTGATTTGCATTTCTTTTTTTTTTAATTTAAATTTTATTTTTTATATTCCCCATACAATTACAACCCCCTTACTTTGACCCCAAGCCCTCCTTTCCCCACCCCCACCCGCCATAGAGTGTCTCTGGTTCATAGCTGTTTGTCGATTTTGATATTTTCTTTCTTATAGTTATTCTTTTTCCTGGTCCCTTATTTAAGTTTTCACTGCTATGAGTGAGACCATCCGGTATTTTTCTTTTTCTTTCTGGCTTATTTTGCTGACAGAAACATCAATTCCAAAGAGCACCTGCACCCCTATGTTTAGCAGCACTATTTACAATAGCTAAGCTTTGGAAACAACCCAAATGCCCAAAAATAGATGACTGGATCAAGAAGATGTGGTACATATACACCATGGAATATTACTCAACATTCAAAAAAGATACACATGCAATTTGCAGCAACATGGATGGCGCTGGAAGGGATCATGCATTTCTTTTTTTTAAAGATTTATTTATTTATGCATACAAGAGCTGGGGCACAGGCCAGAGGTGCGGGGTGGGGGTGTGTGAGAGGATTTACCAGAGACAGAGTGGGGAGCAGAACAGGCAGAGCGACTGAAATACACTGCTGAGGGGAGCAGCGGGCAAGACCAAGAGGTTTGCTGCATCATGTGGGTATCTCCCTGGCTGGAGATGGAACTCGTGCTGCAGAGGCCACGGATTGTTTCATAGCGCTGTGCTCAACGCCTTGCGCCACCAGGAAGGCCCCCTGATTTGCATTTCTTTAGTGCAAATCTTCTATAGCGCAACTAGAAGACTATTATAAACAATTGACAATATTTCCAACTTTCTCTCCTAATTGTGAACATCTATTTATCTGGATGACTTCATCTCTTATTTTTCCAGTATATTTAAACTGAGTGTGTGAATCTTTGCAAAAGCAATATTTCTTCGGCTATTTTTCTGGGCCCTGTTAACCATCCTGCTGTGAGAACTGTTGGGGCTAGAATATGATAATAAGGAATGAAACTCTTCTGCTGGTAATATGGTTTCCATTAGCACATAGTCTATATTTATAGATGAAAACTTTATTAGTTGAGTTACTATTGTATGATCAAAAATACTTCACATTTGCAAAAAGAAAAACACTTTAGAGTAAGGTCAGTTTGACAAAAGTGTGATATTTGCAGAGAGAGCCAAGGCTTATCCATTTAAAAGGCCAAGTTAAATAAGACACAATTAGATCTCATTTGGCCTCCTACCTCTCAGGATTCATAAACTCACATTTCAGCAACCTTGGGGGAACAAGTTTCGCCTTAATTGTATCTTGTTTCCCTTGGCCCATCCACATTCCCCGGAATCTTCTGACAGGCGCTTTCAGCAAATATCACACTTCCTTGCGTCTCCCTGACCTTTTTTTCAAACTGGCTTTTCCTTTTCCTTATTAAATGTTTTTGAACAGAGATCATATTTTATTTTGTTTAGAACGATAAAATAAAGGGTGAGAATTTATTCATCTGCATGGCCTCGAGAAGAAAATAGACATCAACAGCAGAATTTTTAGAAAAACATCCTCCCAATCAGTTCTGAAGATGCACACTCTTCTACCAAGAATGTGCTAAGTCCATGGTCTCACCCCAGAAGGCGGGATCACAGAGAGGAAAAAATTCACAGAGAGAGAGAGATTTAAAGTGCCAAGACATTGCACCTTATAAAAATTTAGGGCCAAAGTTTAAATTTCAAAGATGTAAACTGTAAGCTGACTTATTACAGTTTTACCCCCATAGCCTTGGCTTCGCTTTCTGTGGTTTTTGTTACCCCCAGTCAACAGCAGTCTGAAAATATGATGTACAAGAAATTATTACGAGAGACAGTCCATTGTTTTGGTTCCATTTTGAGTATAAGATCCTTCCCTTACTAGTGAGTAGAGCTACTAGCAGATTAGATTCACTACTTCTCCTATATGTCTCAGTTTCACCAAATAAAGATCTTTGTCATGCAAAGGGAAGGTGAAGAAAGGTATAGAATAGCCATTGTATAAAGTCTGGCTTGTAATTGGCCCATAATTATACCCTCTTGTAACACTAATCCTTTTCCTTTGAATTTTTTTTCTATTTGACTCCTTATTGCACTCCCTCCAGAAGCTACTTCTGATACTTTGACAGACCTCAGGTTCCCATTCCTACTCCTCACACTGAGTCAGTCTCAGATTAGCTTCTGGGTGCTCCAACCAGACCTTTCCTTCCGCTGCCCCACAGGGACAGGCTACCCCCCCTTACTTAGCCTCGCCTCTTTACTGGGGTCTTGTGCCTTGTCCTGTTTTTCCATTCGCCTCTGATTCCCTGTGTCATCCGTGTGTTAGTGATTGCATAAATGATTATTAAAGGTTACATTTTCCTCCCACTCTGCCGATTCTGACTGCTCTCTAGAGCTGTTCGTTGTTCAGATGCCCTCGGTCTACCTTCTCCTGTCGGGTTCTGTTCTCCACCCTGTGCAGCAGCACCACAGGATTTGGGAGCCTGGCAGCCTCTTCCACTGACTGGCCGGGTGTTGTCCTCAGGAAAAAAGCTTGAGCTGTTTGAACCTCTGACTCTTTATCTAGAAAGAGTTATTTTGAAGGTTAAATGAATGCTTCGTGCATAATAAGCGCTCAACAGATATGAAGTGTTTAAACTCTCACCCCTGGGTATACCCCTAAACTTTTAGCCGCTCTTCCTCCCTCCCTAGACTACCAGAGACTTGACATTTCTTTTTCTTTGAAAATTATTTTTATTGAGGTGCCATTGGTTGACGCCGTGTTTATGATTTAGGAGTACAGGTTCACACCTCTTGAGATGCATGCCACCATACCCACCCACCACCGAAATACCCATAATCCTCTGCCCCTTCCGCCTTTACACGCCACTCCTGACCTTCCCCTCTCCTAGGCTCAATTCTGCAGTCAGATTTCTAGGTCTGTTTTGGTTTAGTTTAATCTTCTCCCTTGTTTCTTTATATTCCACATGAGTAAAATCATCCGGAATGTCTTCTTCCTTCTGACTTTTGAAATTTATTTCTTAAAGATATTAATGGCCTCCTAATCTCCAAAGAAATGCTGGGTTTTTGTTTTTGTTTTTATTTTCCTCATTCTCCTTAAAATTTGTGCAGCCAGGACCCCTCCTACTGGTATAGCCCTGTCCTTGGGATAAGGGAGAAATTAACTAATCACTTTTTCCTGAGATTGTCACGTTTCCAGGCAGGAGACTTGAGATGAGCATTGCTACAGCTGGCAGGAAAGAAGGGTCAGTGTCAGGAAGGAACTAGGGACAGACACCCTAATCTTTGGCCCTTCATTCAAAGGTCTTGACTAAAAGGCTGTGTGACTCTCCACTACCTTGCCGGGGTTGGGTTTCCAGAGTTGAGACGAGTGGGTGATCTAGACAGAGAGGCAAGACGGTGCCCCAGCCCTTTGGAACAAGTCACCCACCGAGGATGAATCTCAAGAAGCAGTAGAGTAGAAATGAGCCATGGCCGGCAGACATAGCCCCCCACAGAGCTTCCTGATGGCTCAAGGTCACAGTGAAGCAATGGGGAGTTTTCCAGGCTCACCATTTCCTCCCCTCAGAGAGATAAGGATGTCCTTAGCAAAGACCAGTAGAGTCAAAGGGGTCTCATGATTGTGTTAAAAGGACTCAGCTCTGAAGGCAGCGTGGCCCATGAGACTGGAAACCCAGTGGGATCACCAGCATCTCAGAGAACTCTCTGAGAATAGAACCTGGCAACTAAAGCTTTAACCACAGCACCAGCCAAAATCTACCAGGCCAGCCCTACGTGCCTGCCAGTGCTCTGTAAATGAGTACCTCACAAAGGGGAAAGAGAGAGAGGGAATGACACCTCCCCCACCCCCAGGGGTCAACTCCTTAGGACAGAGATGTCCCTGAGCTTTTTCATTCACCTTAATACTGTATACACTCCGAGGAACAAATTTTTGTTGAATTGAGTTCATGAATTACCTTGTTTCCCTTTGTGCTAAATTGAGTTGACACGATATTCACCCCCATCTTTGTTTTAAGTCTCATCTTAGTGATACTTTAAAAATAAATCATTGTTCTATATAGATGAAGAAAGACTGAATGTTCAGTAAGAATTTTAAATTAACTCAAACCACTAGAGGGAGTGTGTACAGATGTAGTGGAATTGGATAAAAATTGCTTTCTGAGGTTTAGTTGGCAAATCTTTTGACCAGGCATTATCCTTTCTCTGTTAAAAAAGAAAATGTAAACACATAAAGTAGAGAGAGGGTGTGTAGTGTATTTACATCATTATCTCTTGTCACACAAAAGCAAAAGTTCAAGCACTAGTTCATGTGGGCATTGTGAACTTTCTAAAAACTTAAACTCATGAATTTGCTACAGTTCTGGTATTTAGGCTTAAAGAGCAACTTAATATGGTTAGGTCAATGCCCAATCTTGATGCTATCTTTTAGAACTATTTGATCAAAATTCATATATTTAATAGATCCCATTTCTCATTTAAAAATAAAAGGAAGTTTTGTGATCATCATTTTAGAGTTGAAGGGGGGAAATCCAGTCTTAGCCCAATTATCCAAGTTAAATATACCCACACTGAAAATTTTGGGTTTAAATGGACAGAAACACTTTCACAATCAGAAGGAACATTTTTCAGTAGATTCCTGTAAGATGCCAAGTCACAAGGTTGTCTTAGGACTTAGTATATCCAAAGAAATACAAAATAAAATAATAACCCCCCAAAAAAGCTTGGGATTTTTTTTTTTAATAAGCATCTACAGTATTGGCAAACATAAATGGGAATGGTTTTTTCATTTACTTTGATAGAAGTATGGACTGGTACAATATTTTTGGAATACAATTTATTAGCAAGGAGAATTAAAAGTTTTTACTTATACAGATTAACACAAAAAAATTGTGTTCAGTCATTTTCATTGTTTCATTAGCTATAGTAATGAAGTAATAGAAACCTTTTGGTTATGCAACAGTGAGGGAGTAATTAAATATATAATGTGCATCTAAATTCTATAATGTGTATTCTCTGTGGGAATGGAAAATCAGTTTTCTGAAAACTATTTAGTAGCAGTACAAAGTATGTTACTTCTATAGAATTATGTGTGTGTGTGTGTAATGAAAGGTATTTGTAGTCATGGAACTTGTAATTTTCTTTCTAATTGTTAGTGTTCTGGTGACAATGAGCAAACTACTTAAAAGTCTTTGATTCCCCATTGGGGGAGGTCACACAAGTGACTCCGTCTGAATACTTCCTACTAATCTCGCTGAAATCTTAGACAACGTTCTCCATCTATGCCTGGAGACCATCACCCCCAGTAAAGATGACTTCAGTTGGGTCATTGTACTGCCAGGTTGGGGAGTGGAGTTAACACTACCATTAGGGGATGCAGGCAAAACATCCCTGGCACAGTCTTCACCTCAACATTACATCCCACTAGGGCAACGCAAACACAACCAAGTCATCTTTGTACCCAGATCACTGATAAATTTTATTTTTTTAAGATTTATTTATGCATGCATGTGAGAGCTGGGGTGCAAGCCAGAGATACAGGGTGTGAGAAGAACCACCAGAGACAGAGTGGGGAGCAGAACAGGTAGATCAACTGAAATACACTGCTGAGGGAGCAGCAGGCAAGACAGGAGAGGTCTGCCACACCATGTGGGTATCTCCCTGGCCAGCTGGGATCGAACCCATGCTGCAGAGGCTGCAGACAGCTTCACAGCACTTCGCTCAACCGCCTGCGCCCCACGGGAGACCCTAGAAACAATTTTAAATTAAAGGAAGTTCCAAAGTAGTATGGTAAGTTATATGTGTTCTTCACTCAGCTTTCCCTAATAACATCTTATATAAAGTCCCCACAATATTGACATTGGATACCATGCTTATATTTAAAAATCAGGAACTTGAGGGCGTCCCCTGGTGGTGCAGCGGTTGAGCGCTGGGCTGCAAGGCTGCCTGCAGCCTCTGCAACACTGGTTCGTTCCCAGGCCGCCAGCGAGGGTCCCACAAAAAAAAAAAAAAAAAAAAAAAAGGAACTTGAGGGCCTCCCTGGTGGCCTGGGGGTTAAGTCTCAGCACTATCACCACTGTAGCCTGAGTTTAAACCCCGGGCAGGGAGCTACCCACATGGCACGGCAGACCTCTCCTGTCTCGCCCACTGCTCCCCTCAGCAGTGTATTTCAGTCAGTCTGCCTGTTAACACTGTTCTCCACTCTGTCTCTGGTGAATTCTCACGCACACACACCCCCACAAACCTCTGACCTGCACCCCAGCTCTTATATGCATAAATTAAAAAAATAAATAAAAATCAGGAACTTGAAAATAAAAATATGTTTTTTTTAACTTTTAAAACGTGGATGTGGTGACACTGGATCCACCTTCCTACCTGCAGCACTCACTTGAGTTGGCCATGGTCTCACCTTTCAAGCAGGGAGCTGTTTTTCTGTTTGGCCCAGAGGTCTCTTCTGTCAATTTCATTTCCAGCACAGATCATTAGTTGACATATATCTTCACACTGTTGGAGCTGCCTGGCGCAGATGAGATGGCCAGACTCCACCCCCTGACCTCTGCCCCGCTAAGCTGGACTGGAGAATTTATGTGCAGGCCCTTGGTCTGAACTCCACCCCTGAAGTCCTAACGAAAGGGCTGCTGAGAAGGGGGTGGAGCTGAGCAGCCATTTTTGTCAGCCTTTAAAAGGGAGCAAAGTTCCTAAGTTCTCTCTTCTTTCATCTGAGCTGCTGCTAAAGGCAGCTATACCCCCTGGGCTGCAGGCCTTCACAACCTCCCCAATGGAGGGAGCCCCTGAACTCCACCATGACAGGCCTTTGACCCACCCTGCCGTCTCCTGTAGCTGCAGCTTCCACTTTGTACCACTGGTCAGTCACTGGACCTACTTTCTCTCCCTCTGCCCTGCTAGTTCTCCATTCTGTTGGCTAGAATAAACTGGTTTTCTCTTTTGTTGCACCAAAGGCCCTTTTATTTGTGTTTGTGGCTATGGGTGGCCCAGAATCAGTGAGAGAGATTCTGACCTTTGCTCAGTGACAGTACAGCCCCACACCCACCCAGAGCACAGTCAAGAAAAGGGGGGAAGCTTTTGTTTTCATCTGTGCAGAGGACTCCTCAAATTATTGTTCTCTGTTAAAATAAATTGCCTTCAGGTGTGAAAATAAAGAAGGAAAGATGTTTTACATTGCTTTACCCAGTGTCTAAAATGAAACTTTTTTATCTTTTATATAGTCTCTTCTTCCACTAACTCCAGTATATAAAGCATCTGGAGGGAGTATGCTACTTTGCCTCAGGACTGTAGAGGCTTTTCTTAGAGGGGAGGTATCAAGAACTCAACCTTTTTTTGCCTGAGAATTAAATTAGGTCAGCCTGTTGGGATAGACTGAGGGGGTGCTGACCAAGGCCAGTTGAAGGTAACAAAGACACTGCTAAATTAAAATATGAACATGTATTTAAATTGACTAGACTGGGCCTCCCCTGGTGGCACAGGCGGTTGAGCACCGGCCGATCTCTCCTGTCTCGCCCGCTGCACCCCTCAGCAGTGTATTTCGTCAGTCTGCCTGTTCTGTTCCCCACTCTGTCTCTGGTGAATCCTCTCACCTCCTGCGCATCTGGCCTGTACCCCGGTTCTTGTACAAATAAGTAAATAAATATTTAAAAAACAAATAAATAAATTAGAAGGATGGGGAGGTTAAAGGAGAGGATGTTGGAAGGCCCTAGAAACTATCCTACCCAGTTTTGGGAGTTGACTTGTGCCTGGGTTAGGAGCTCTGTAACTAAGCAAAGATTTTCTGACTTTATGAGAACTTTGTCCAAGTGTATGTGGAACTGTTTTGATCCAGCAAAAAGCATTAAAAAAATGAGTATCTCTCCTCAAGAATATTGACTGAAGAATCAGGAATCTGCACCTACACAAAGGAAAATGGGGCACTAGTTGTATCAAATGGGGCAAGTCCCATGGAGAAGGTGCTTCTTCACCACAGCAGATCCTTCCACAGTGGAGAAACTATTTGCTGTATAACATGGGTGCTCTTGTGAATGTCTGGGAGCAACTTAAAAAAGTTGACTTGATGTGATCATTGATTAATTCATTGAGTCAAGCTCTATTTGTCAGACACCGTTCCAGCACATCCTCAATCCACCAGACCTTCATTCCTAAACCAGCAAGAGCTCTGCACCCCAGGTCCAGGCATCTTATTCCAGTTTCCTCCTGCTTCGTGGAGTCTGACATGAAGAACAGTCATGTCCAGTTTCTTGCCCCTCTAGTCCACATCCTGGGCAGGCAACATGACACCAGATGGAGAGGATCCATCTCAGTCAGCCTTCACCATCATCCCACCACCACATGCAGGTGATTTTCTGGCCAGAAAAATCGGTGTCATTGAAGGATGCAAAAATGTGGTAGACATATCTTTAGATATAAAGGATGTAATGTTTATCCTGGGTTTTAGGACCTGGGACATCAAGGAACAAGAAAGGGAGACTTCATCTGACAGACAAGGAGGGGGTCATCTCGTTCTTACTAAGAGGGTAAAAATGACATTCCTTGAGAGAATGTTTACTGATAAACCTAGATAGAACTGAGTGAGACCATCCCAAACTATTTTCTTCTAGGTCATGAAAGGGAGAACAGTGAATGCTTCTTTGAATAGGGAGCAGAGAAGGATTTGTGCAAGAATAGAAGCTTCTCCTAGCCTTAAAAGCCTTTAGTGCTTGCATTCTTTGAGTAATGGTAATATACCTAAAGCTCACAGGGTCTTCATTGACCTCTAGTTTTCATACCAAGGTAAGAATAGGTCCACTCTGGGTCCATTAGGAAAAGTCTGACTCTCTTTGGGGACTGACCCACAGTCTTGTTGCAAGAACACTGTTATTAGGCCAACCCTATCAGCAAGCAGAGGGGAATAGACTTGCTGTGGTTATCTAGGACCCAGGGCAAGGAAAAAGAACTAGGTTTGTATTGTACATAACCTGTGTGGGATACTGTATGTGGTCCCACATAGAATAGTTGCTGTTCCTCTCCTGGGGCTGCCTCGAATGGAGTGATGGCTCTATAATTGAGGGAAATGGGATGTAATAAGCCACAGCTTCTATTAGTAATCCACTGTTTTCCAGTTCTGTCACAGTTGTTGGATGTAGTTTTCAAATATGTCTGATGAATACAACATTGATTTCTGTCTCTGATGAGTGAAGAGAATCATTAGTTCCTGGAAAAGAATAAAATTCGCTGCAATCAAGCCATTTGCAGTTTGGTTTGAGAAAACTTTACTATGTTGTCTTCAACATTAAAAATTATCATATTTCAGCCTTTAAATGATCAATTCTGGCTTCTCAAGATAGTGAAATGTGCAGAGATGTCACTTAGGCAAGCCATGTGAAGTTGTAGAAATGGTCTTTGCTTCACCTCCATGAAACAATGTTTTACATCTTCCCTCACTTAAAAATTGTAAAAGCATATTTTTCTGAAAAGCAATCAGTCTTCTGCGCGTGTCCTTTTCTCTGCACATTTTTGAAAGTACCTACTCTCATCCACTGTTTAGTTATATTTAGAACATTTCACATTTTGTCTGTCTTCTTTTCAAACTCTAGCAGTTTTATCCTGGAAAACATTATTTGAAATCACTCTGTTTTGCTTGAAAATTACATCAGTGTTTCAATGAAATCATTTCACTCTTTAAAGTGTCACAGCTGACAATGCACTAGAAATTAGAAGCAAATGGACCCCCAACTCAGTCAAATCCAGTTTTCAACTATTTTTTTTTTATTTCTGGTTCACCCATTTTTGTTTTTGTTTTTCATTGCAAAGAAATTTATTTTAGAAGAGTTTTAAGAGATCTTTTGATCCTTTTCTATTCCAGGTGAATGTGTGACATCTTCGGTTTATCTGAGACCATGAGAATCACAATTTATGGTATCACAAAGTTGTCACCTTTGTGTGACTGTGTTTGTCACTTTGATCCATTGGTTCATTTTTTTCTGTGAACTGGACGTCTCACAGTATGTAATAACTATAATTACCGCATGGAAATAACAAGCAAATTGGGTATGATTAACAAGCATTTGTGTTTCAGTGTTTGTAAGGAGGACAGATGTGATGGTGAAGATCAGCTGGGACACTCCAGTCCTTGTCAAACATGCACACTTTTAATAATATATTTATTGGCAAGTAAAGGATTCCTCTGAAAATAGTAAATCATTACTAAATTTCAAAATCTGAGGCATGTAGTTAATGTCAGGACACAAAGACGTGATCCCGTATCCCCTCTGGGGTCTTCTAAGCTGACAAATAATCTAACAAGCATCAGACAGATTGATGAGAGCCCAAACAAGTTTAATAATAACTTGTACACCGCCTGTATACATGGGAGAGACCAGACATGACTGAGTAACTGGCCCACTTGGCTTCAGCTACCATCTTAACTTAGCTAAGACAGAAGGAGGATGGAAGGGGTGGGGGAAATTCTGGTGGGATGGCATAAGGGAAGGTCAGTTAGGGAGGTTGTTGGGAAAACAGAGCAAACAAAAGGTGTGCATATTTATCTCCGCCTTCTCCATTGAAAAGAAAGAAGGAGGGCCTCCCTCTCCCTCGTGGCACAAGGAGTTAAGTCTCAGCACTATAAAACTATGGGAAACCACTGCAGCATGAATTCGATCCCCAACCAGGGAGCTACCCACATGGCGCAGCAGACCTCTCCTGTCTTGCCTGCTGCTCCCCTCAGCAGTGTATTTCAGTCAGGCTGCCTGTTCTGCTCCCCACTCTGTCTCTGGTGAATCCTCTCCCCACCCCTTGCACCTCTGGCCTGTACCCCGGTTCTTGTATGCGTAAATAAATAAAACAAATCTTTTATAACAAAAAAGAAAAGAAAGAAGGAGATCAAGTTTTCCTGGAAGATCCCCTTACAGAGAAAAGTTCACATATGAATAATCAAAAGCAAACTCCACCTAGCCTTCAGAACCCACCCCTAAAATTAAACTTTGCCAAAAAGACATTTTAGTGTGGTATGTTTTTGCTCCCCTACAGTAGTCTTTGCTAGAGTTCATCAAAGGTGTTGTCGACTAGGAAGACATACGAAAGACTAATGGGTAGAAGTGAAAAAATGATATTTGTTCGTTTGTGTGTTTTTGTGTTTGTTTGCAAGGAGGAGAGGCGCTGTGAAGGTAAATATTAGGTAGCCTTCTCCAGAAATGGCAAGGAGCTTCTAGAAAATATAAGAGTCCTTTTAAAAGGCATTCAGTGAAATTGTTACAGGGCAGCCCCGATATAAAACAGTGGAATTAACTTAGGACATCCTTTCCCCCTAACAAAATTATCCTGGTGTAAGAGGAAGAGTAAGGAACAAACTCCGAGCAGTAAGTGACGTCCAGATGTCTTTATGGATCCCAACCTCCCACCTGCTCGCATCAACCCTTTCCTCCCCCCTTCCTCCTCTCTTATCTCTCCTTCCTCTTCCCCTTCTTCCTAAATAGACCTTTTTAATTTTTTTCTCTCTCTGAAAGTGCTTTTGGGTCTTGTCCCAAATTCCTTAAGCCCTAGGGTGAGGGCTCACACCCAGATCACCCCGATATCCCCTGGAGTTGCCCTGTAACACTAGTACCTGCCTAGAGCTCCATAGCAAAGACTCTAAACAGAGAAGGAAAGTGTGATGATCTTTAAAATCCTTTCCAGCCCTTAAGATTCCATTACAGGGAGAAAGCAAAGCTAAGGCCTTTGTTGTAGCAGTGGATTCTTTAATAAAAACAAAATTATCACATGGAATGGATTATAATGAAACCAGCAAAGTGCTATCATTTTTATCCAACAGATTATTAAAGGCATTGATCCAGATATGTGACACTGTTTTGTATTACTATAAAATCCTTAACTGTAGATAACATCACAACACTGTTCTTAGTTTCCTAAAGGAGTTCAAAGGGCTGAGCACCTGAAAAATCTCTAACGATAAATAGATTGCCTTCAATATTTACTCTGGCCAAAAAAAAAAAAAAATTGAGAGAAGCACAATGGTCTCTTTTTTCCTCTAATACTTATGTGTTTCTCAAAAGGATGGCTGAAATCATCTGAGTAATATATAAGCTATTGAAATTCTAAGTGGAAATTAGGAAGTTTTAAGGTTAAACCTAATTTTCTTTCTTTTATATACGGTCTTTTTTAGTTTGCTTCTGATTTTCTTTTTTAAATATTCCGGTGTAAGTTGTGGCTGTGAATAAAAAATAAAGCACATGAAAAGCACTCCACAGTTTTCATCTGTCGGAACTCTCTTCTGGGAAAACCTTCATGGAATTTTAAAGTTTGCAAACTTCTGTGAGATTGCTCTACCATACTCAGAAATGCTCAGATTGTCGAAACTCCAAGTGGAGACACAAAAAAGAGTTATTTGGCAGGAAGTGTTTAAAATTCCATGCAAATAATCTTCCAATGTAGCTGCCCCACCAATGATCAAATAGTTCCAACTGTGTCTGGTGGACATGCCAGATTCGAGCACGTCCTGTGTGCTGGAGAGTAAACTTAAATTCTGATAATGATCAGAAAAGTAGAGAACAAAAGAAGCAGAAGAAAAATTCATGTAAATTGGGATCATTTATAGAGGGAGTGACAGATCATCCAAGCTCTCTCTAACAAAATTTTAAAGGTCTAATCTGTAATAATCTAGAAGCTCAATCTTAAAATCACATTTCTAGACCTATAAAAGCACACATGTAGGAGAGATTTGCAGCCAAAAATAAAATAAAATGACAGGCCTTGTCAAGAAAGGATATTGGATACAAAACAGTATCTCATCCCAGTGTTGCCATGTGGAATACTCATACAGTTTAAGTGGCTAAACTATAATGTAGACCCGAGAAATAAAGGTCAGCCTAGAGAAGTATGAATAAGAAATTTGTGACTCACAAGGTTTGATCTGCAAGTATACAAATATAATCAGAATGTGTATTAAGAACTTCACAATGCCTGTGACAACCTCCCAAGCCTTATGACCAGTTTTTTTAATATGACCCCCTTTTTTAATATTTTGATTTTGAAATAATTTCAGGTTTAGTAAAAAGTTGTAAAAATAGTACAAAGGCTTCTTGAGTATATTCTACCCAGCTTCCCCAAATGTTAATATCTTACACAGCTTTCTTTCTTTGGCTTTTGCACCCTGGTAGGAGAGAGAGAGTCATACGGAAGGAAAGGGGGTAAGCTGTTTTCTGAGTCCTCACCTACACACTTAGGAATTAAAGAAATGACCCAAAAGCAGACACACAGAAATAAAAAAAAAAAAAGAATTAAAATTTAAGATTTAATGACATAGGGATTGAGTAAAGGAAGAGCCAAGAGAGGGAAGAAAAAGAAAACTTTTTAGCCAGCATATGGCAAGCTGCTCTCTCTCCTACCAGGGTGCAAAAGCCAAAGAAAGAAAGCTGGCCTGCTGTGCTCAGCCTTTTTAAGGTTCACATGGCAGTTCTGCTCCGCCCCTGTTCTCAGTAGCTCCCATTTAAGGAGTTAGGGGTGGAGCCTGGAAAACACCACCTTTTACCATTTTGCTGTCTATGAGCACCACCCACTGGCTCACAGGTTGCTCCACATTGTTACTCTTTCATAACCATAATATCATGATCAAAACTAGAAAGTTAACATTAGTTAATTTATTAGTTCTTATTTCTTATTCAAATTTTGCCAGTTGCCCTACTACTCCTTTCTTTTTTGCTGGATCCAGCCCAGGATCTCACTTTGTACTTAGTTGGTATAGTTCCTTTATCTCCTGCAATCTGGATGGTTCTGTAACCTTTCTTTGACTCTCTTGATCTTGACATTTTTGAAAAGTATTGGTTAGTTATTTATAGAATATTTCTTAATTTTGATCTGTCTGAGGTTTCCTCTTGATGAAAGTCAGGTTATGCATTTGGCAATAAGACCACAGAAGTTACGTGGTGACCTTCTCCATGCCCCTTATCTGCAGGAGCAGGATGTAATGCGTCTCATTACTGATGATGTTCGCTTTGATCTCTTGGTTAAGGTCAGGTCTAACAAGTTCCCTTTCTGTATTAATTCTTCATTGTAATTAATAAGTATTTCAAAGAGAGAGAGCTTGAGCTTCTGCAAATACCCTGTTTCTCATCAACTTTCACCTACTAGTTTTAGCATCCACTAATAATTCTTGCATATTAAAACTATTAATGATTTGTTCATCAAATAATAATTCTCTGGTTTTTTCATTATATCTACATTTATTAATTGGAATCTTATTATAAGAAAAAATGATTCACTCCCTCATTTATACTACTGTGAACTCATATTTATTGTATCATATGTTATAATTTCTTTAAGTTTTTTGCTCAGTTGTTACAAATGTGGCTCATCCATTGGCCTCTGCATTACTTTTTTTTAAAAAAGATTTATTTATTTATGCATATGAGAACTGAGGTAAGGGCCAGAATTGTTGGGGGTGAGAGAACTTACCAGAGACAGAGTGGGGAACAGAACAGGTACATTGACTGAAGTACACTGCTGAGGGGAGAAGTGGGCGAGACAGGAGAGGTCTGCTGCACCATGTGGCCTGGCTGGCCGGGGGATTCAACTCGTGCTGCAGAGACTGAGGATGGCTTCATAGGCTGCGTTTTAACCCCTTGCATCACCAGAGAGGCCCAGCCCCTGTATACTTTTGACATGACTCCACATCACTTTTTACTGCTTTCTTAATCTGGCATCACAAACTTTTTCAAGCTGATCTTGTATTTTCCCTGTTGTAGCCTTGGAATCAGCCACTTCTCCTAATAGCCATTTTCTGTTTATACAGAATGGTGGTGAATTGAACAGAATATTTCTAACTCCAGTCAGTCCTAGGGTTTTTCTTATATTTAAGTCTCTTTCCGATTGTGGTATTTGGAGATTGTGATGATTAATTTTATGTGTCAACTTAACTGGGCTAAGGGGATGACCAGAGAGCTAGAAAAACATTGCTCTGGGTGTGTCTATGAGGGTGTTTCTGGAAGAATCTTGAGTTAAGTAGACTAAGTGAAAACGATTACCCTCTTTAGTGTGGGTAGCACCATCCAATCCATTAAGGGTCTGAGTAGAACAAAAAGATGGAGGAAGGGTGAATTTGCTCTGTGAGCTTAAACTGATACATCTCTCTTCTGTCTTGAACATCAGTGTTCCAGCTTGTAGGACTTACCCACCTTCATAATTGCTTAAGCCAATTTCTTATAATAAATTCCTTGTAATAAATATATAACATATCTATGTTATATGTAAACACACATATATAATCTCCTATTGGTTCTGTTTCTCTGGAGAACCTTGACTAATACATGCATACTTGCCAGAAAGTAAGTTATCTGAAAAAAATTTAAAAGTCTAACAGGACCATTTTAAACTTTGGCCGAGGCAAACTTTGTTATAATTTCCCCAGCTAACTTCTGGCCTCCTTGTTGTTATAGTTCCTCATACATCAAGAAATGAAGTTCCCTTAGAGACTGGAGGATTCCATTTACCATTTCAACAAAATATTGAATTATGTGATTCTTGGTAGACAGTAACAAAAGCCCTCTTTTTAGGGAATTATTTTCAGCATTCAGAAAGCTCCAAGGGGCTAGCTAGATCTTTAGTCTGAGTATTTTTTTGTAGATAAAATATTTTAGACCCACTGAAGAAAACTGAAGAGCCAACATAAGTCATGACTGTAGGCTTACAGACATCAGACTCTTTAGAGAAATATGATGTAGATTCAAGTACTGTGGCAAAAATTGCTAGCTTTTTCCATTCTCCTAAGTTGTTAGAGTGCCAGCATTCTGACTGGGCACATTACCTCCCAGAGTAAAACCATCCTTTCCAACCTTCTTTACAGTTAGTTGTGAGAGGGTGACCAGTGAGTTTGGAGTAATAGTGACATTTGCAATTCCCTAATTATATTCATAAAGAAATGGGTGTGCTCTCTACTTTCCCTTTCTCCTGTTCCTATGACCTGGACATAGACTTTCTAGCAAGAGCTAGAGAAACCATCTTGGGCAAAACCACTAAAGTCCATGTTAAAGAAGTAATACAAGGCAACATGATAAAAGGACCTTGACATCATAGAGCTGCCTGCCATGTTAGGTTTGGTTGGTTTAGATAGGCTGCGACATGAGAAAGGAATAAACTTTGGTCTTTCTTAACTCACTGATCTCTGCGGATCTTTGTTACAGCAGTTTAACCTATATCTCACTAATACAGACTTAGCATCTGGAACTGGAGCTGCTGCAACAAATGTGTGTGTACAAAAATAGATCTTAATACACATGTAGATATATGTGATATTAGCTTATCAATTGAGCAGAGAATAGCAAATACCCAAATAATCCAGGGTGGAAAGCTAGTGATTTTGTTATGCCAGGACAAGAATTTGGTTGAACTGTTAACTGCCATATATTGGGAAGTAATCCACAAACTATAAGAACCTGTAACAATAAGAGATGACTTGACTGGAAAAACTCAGAAACATTATGTGTTGGCTACTTCTTACCAATGTAAGCAAAGTCTTACAAAAGAGGTCAGATACCATCTCATAAGAGTGGAAAAAATCAGTTTTGTTAAAAAAGACTCTTCATCTTGCCTGAAATTTAAATTGAATGAAAATACAGTCAACTCCTCTGTCCCAAATGGAGAGGCAGTAACAGGTAGCTTGAGACAGCAGTTATAAAAGAAAATGAGAATGTGTTCCCCACTTTTTTTACTTACCTCTGATAAACAAATTGCTGCCAGAATGTTATAGGACCCCTGGGCCTCTTGCTTACTTAACCTTCCTGTTATTGAACCCCCAAGCTACTAGACCCCATCCAATCAGTCACCTGCTTTTGGTCAAGGGCTCCAGAACCAGCTGAAACTTGGTGACTGCACAGATGCAGAGGGCAGGAGACTGCCTTAGAGGTGACCCAGCTCTCGTTAGCATGTAATACACATAGCCTGGGTAGAGACATAAGATGCTGATGAGACCTGGGGCTTATGGGAAGTATGCAGTCCTTCTGCACATGCCCTAGGATAGCCTGGCCCAAAACATGCTCTCTCACTACTTCCTGCTACCCCATCTCGGTGATCAATCCCATAAAACCAATACCCTTGGTGCTCTCAGGGCGTTGCCACCCCTGTCCTAAACCTATTGTTAGAATTTCAAAATTTGTGGAGGATTAATTGATTAAAGCTAGATTAAAGACCCTATGCAATCTGTAACAATAATAGGAGTCAGCTCAGCTCATCTATCAAGACTATGGTTTTCCTATTTGACCCAGTGTTTAAATGACGTCAAGACAGCTACCATAAAATTACAAGTGAGTGCAAATGAACAGAGCACCGAGGCTAGTAAATAAAAAATAAGCTGTTTTAATCTCATAAACTGGGAAGAGTGAAAATATACTTCATTTAGTTATACTCGAAACTGATAGGAAGTTGGGAAACTAATTTGGGGGTATTGGGGAATGGGCAATTTTATTTCCAAGGAAGTCATGAGCTTCTATTCCCTGTATTTGTTTTAGGGTGTGCCGGCAATACTCAATTGTGTAAGTTAAAGGGAGTTTATTAAAAGATTTATTTATAATTAGGCCACAGGGCGAGTAGGGCATCCCTGTGGCTAAGAACAGAGGAGTGCTGTTACCACTCTTAAGTCTCAGGGTAAGGGAGAAAGCAGTCACTTCAGTAGGGGGCCAGGAGCTGCTGATGGCGTGTTGCTTCAGGAATGTCACCAGCCTAGAGCAACCTGCATGTAGAGTGGCAGGGGAGAGCCCTACCTGTCTCCTCTTTCCCTTCCTCCAATACTCTTCTGGGATCCCCTGTTGGCTGAACTTAGTTGGAAAGCAGAGAACAGAGGAGCACTATTGATGTAATTCATTCAAGTCAGTCTCCGAGGTAAAGGACCATGTGGAGAAAGAAAAAATCCATGATTTAGGGCCTCCCCGGTGGCGTGGCGGTTGAGCACTGGGCTGTGAAGCTGCCCACAGCCTCTGCAGCGCTGGTTCGATCCCCAGCCACCGGGCTAGGGTCCCACATGGCGCGCTGCTCCCCTTAGCAGTGTACTTCGGTCCTTCTGCCTGCTCTGCTCTCCTCTCTGGCTCTGGTGAATTCTCTCATCCTCCCGCGCCTCTGACTGTAACCAGTGCTTGTATAAATAAATAAATAAATAAATCTTAAAAAAAAAAAAAGAAAGAAAAAATCCATGATCTAGAGGAAGAAAAAAAAAATATCGCACAGATCCCCAAACCTACACCAGCAGGGAAAGGGGCTACTAAAATTATACAGTCTCCAAGAAAAGTTTCTTCTGCAATGATTCTAGCTTGAGACCACGGAAGATGACGGACAGAGAGTTCCTCCCAGAATACAGATGCTGTCCTGTGCCCTCAGCAAAAGCTCAGTCCACTTTCAGAGATGGGGTTTCACACTTCCTGCCTGTCTGAGCCAATCACAGCCTCCTTCCCGTTATAAGTGGAGTTTTCACTATCGTTATTATGTTATAAGGGAGAGATGACTTATATTTTAGTTCAAAGGTTAAGGAGCCACATTCAGACATAATGAGGAGGACACATCACCCAGGAGTCCTGGACATTGCTGGAGGTGCCATGACTAGATACTTTTGAGTCCTGTGTTCCCTTTGGAAAGGGGATGAATATACTTCATTTATGAGAAAAAGCGTGCACACAGATAAGGGTGTCTAAGGGAGCAGACTGTGGCAAAGATTATTAATTGTGCTCCAATATCTGTCCTCTCCAGCTTCCTCTAGCAATAGACTCCCCAAATTACAGCTGGGAGCTAGGCCAGCAAACACCTTTTCAGTCATCTTTGGTCATATAACTAAGTTCTGGCAAATGGACAAAAGTGATGTTGAAATCCATTGTTGTTCCCTCAAAAAAGAAGGAAATGTTCTCTGCTTCCTTCTTTTTTGTCCCCGCTGCTGACTACAAGGCAGCAATAGCCAAGGTAGGCGTTCTGGAAGATGGTTACAAGCCACATGTTGAAAATGGCAAGCCAACAAGCTGGATGAAACTTGGGTCCTCGGTACTAAAATTCTTCATTCCTCAATGGCTAAACGTTGGTGTTATGTAGTAATAAAAGAAATTTTAGCATTTGTTATTTTGAGTGTATGTTTCCCAGGCCACCTCTGTATATTAACAACACTTGAGCATAATCCGAGAAACAAAAAACAGGAAATGCAGCCACCATGGGGAGAACCAAGAAGAAGGAACCTACTTGTCGATTTAGAGATTTCTGTGACTTCTCTCATAACCCATTCTGAGAATATTACATATATGTATTGATATCAGAAGTCCAGACATTTCCTCATATGAAAAGCACCTATATCTTAGGTCAGATACTATCTTTCTTCTTTCTGCCCTCAATCTAGGGTAACCCTGAGACCAAAAGGATCCAACAATATAGTTACCTCAAAAAATTAAAAGTAGAACTACCATATCACCCAGCAGTCCCACTTCTGGGTATCTATCCCAGGGAAATGCCATTACTATGCAGAGATATCTGTACCCCCATGCACACTGTAACACTATTTAAAATAGTCAAGACATGGGAACAAGCTAAGTATCCATAGATGGAAGAATGGATAAAGAAGTTGTGAATTTTTACACACACACACACATGCATGTATACAATGAAAAAGTATTCAGCCATAAAAAAGGATATCCTGCCATTTGTAAAAACATGGCTAGACCTTGAAGGCATTACACTATGTGAAGTAAGCAAAGAAAGACAACTAGTGTATGACCTCAATTGTATGTGAAATCTAGATTCTTTTTATCTCACTGAAGCAAAATACAATAATGGTTGCCAGAGGCTGAGGGGTAGAGACATGGGGAGATACTGATCAAAGGGTATAAATTTCCAATAATAGTGTGAATAAGTTCTAGAGATCTAATGTTCAGCATGGGGACCATAGTTATAGCAGACTGTACTGTGTATTTGAAAGTTGCTGTGAGAATAGAGCTTTAAGGGTTCTCACCATAATAGCAAAATGGTAAATATCTGTGGTGATAGATGTGTTAACTAAACATATGGTGGTAAACATTTTGCGGTATATACATGTATAAAATAATTCATTGCACTTCATTGCACACTTAAACTTATACCATCTCGTATCAATTAATCACAGTAAAACTAGAATGAAAGAATACTTGGGCAAACAATAAATTCAGCCTTTGAGAAAGAAAAGCAAAAAAAGAAAAGCAAAAAAAAAAACAACTTTTTTTTTTTTTTCCTGATATGGGGAAATCATAGAGTTAGAAAGAAAAAAACCTCCTTGAAAAGAAGAAAGAAACACTTGGTGAGATTAGAGAAAATAGTGTGATTGGTCGTTAGATGAAGGAAAAAGAAAGGCAAGCAAGGCTGTTATGGAGAGACAGTGTGGGAGCTGATTTAGAGAGCAGAGCCAAATACATAATTGAAACCAGAACTGGTTGGGATGAAAGTAGAAGTTTAAAAAGTGAGATCATAGAACCAATTCCAAGTGGGCACAGTGTTTATACTCAGAGATGGAAGAGGTCCTAAGAGACTCTGGAGGTCTCTAGCTTGTTTTCTCAGCAAGATCCAGCTGTAACGCCCAGAGGGGACTTAAGTGAGCACTTTCCCTTTTGATAATCCTATTCTGTGGGCGATTCCTTGGTGCTTTACGTAGACTGAAGCTTTTGAAGTAATAACAGAAATGAAATGAAATTAAAGTGATAAGCAGCAATTAAAAGCCCTGTATTAGAAACTGAAACTGCTATTCTACCAGAGAGTTTGTTTAAATAATGTTATCTGTATTTACAGTTAAATACCCACGAAGCAAGCCAGTCCCCTCAGGGATTCTGAGACCTGTCCACTCTTTCATAGACTAAACTAAAGATATTCAGTGGATTAGTAAACATACCCTTATTTTTGTTCCTTTGACAAATCTTTGCATGTTCCACAGTCAGTTACTCATATGAACGGCTACTCTTGTGGGTTTCCTAAATATTCTGTTATTAAAAACTGAAAGGAAGGAATAAATAAAAGAATGGTTATAAAATAAAAATTTAACTGAATTTTAAGAATGTAAAATGGAAGTCATCACAAATACTGTAAATTTATTCTTAAAAGATTTTCTTCCCAATGCGTGCTTCTCAGTTATGAGCTTCAGGGTCTGTTTCTGTGTCTATAGTAACTGGGAAATTAGCATGGTGAATGTCAGCTATACAGCTTGAATTAGCAAAATGATGGCCATAATTAGGTCAGAAGGCCTGGTTTGGTATTTACTAACCAAGAAATTGTTTCTATTTCCAGTCCTATCTACGACATGGCACTTTTATTACTTTCCGTGGAAAGTCCACATCTGAGACTTAACAGAAAAGCCAAGCAGGTTATTTTGGAAGCAGATATGAAAACTCTCCCTGCCCTAGATCCAAAAAAGGAAAAAGTCCAAATTATGTCCCACAGCACAGGCCCAATTGTGTTTCTGTATTTCCATTTACTGTTTGTTACTCTGTGTCTTGGTGCTGAGGATCTTAACCTAGTCTGAAAATCCTCTGAAACCGTTTACCTAAGATGGTCCTTCCATGCATATGTGTATTTTTCCAGAGAGAGAGACCATAACCTTCATCCAGTTCTCAAAGACAACATGATACAAATCTATATCCACAAATACCAAGAGCCACAGCATTTATGTGCTCATATATACCCAAATATTCAATACATACTCCAGAATGGTTTCCCCCCCACTTACTGTTATGCATGTAGTAAGAACATTATTAGCTGCTTTATTTGCACCATTTCTATTTCTCACTGCAATACTGCAAGTAAAGATAATCCCCATTTTACCAGTGAGGATTGTATAGAATTAAAGGTGCTCATAAATTCTTGGACATGTCTCACATTGAGAACTGGAGGTCTGTGTCCCTTCCCCTTAAATATAGTTGAACTCTGTGATGACTTTGACCAATTAACTTAGTAAATAAGAGGAATCGGTTGGTCTATATGTCTGCAGGCTTAGGGACTACCCTAGTAGTCTCCAGGGGCTTCTGCAATGTTATGTGATTCAATATCTGATATGATTCAGTGTCCCCTGGGAACTGTATCCTTCTCTGTGTTTTGTCTTCATCCTGAGGCTGTTTCCTATTCGATACCAGCTGTGGCAGTGCCAAACCAGAAATTTAAGACACCAGAAAGAGTCAGAATGTACAAAGGGCAACATTAAGTGTCTAATATGAGAATATTGCTGCATGTGTTAGAAATATCTTGAGTATTGTTAATATGTATTTTTTACATCATTCTTCTTTTTTGTACAATGTATGCATTTTCATCTCGGTTATAGTGCCCGTAAATTCCCACCACCCATTCACCCATGTTTCAGTGCCATAGTCCCTTGTGCTCTTCTCACCCCTGTTTTGATCCTGCTCCTTTCTCCCCACCCTGCACAATGTCTCTGGTTTATAGTTGCCTGTTGATTTTGATTTTTACTTTATTATAATAACTTTTTGTTTTCCTGATCCTTTATTTGGATCCTCTACATTGCTCCTATGAGTGAAACCATCCAGTATTTTTCTTTTTCTTTCTGGCTTATTTCACTGAGCATGATCCCTTCCAGCTCCGTCCATGTTGCTGTGAATGGCATGAGTTTATCCTTTTTGATTGCTGAGTAATATTCCATTGAGTATATATACCACATCTTCTTGACCCAGTCATCTAATTTTGGGCATTTGGGTTGTTTCCATAGCTTAGCTATTGTAAATAGTGCCGCAGTAAACATAGGGGTACAGGTGGTTATGTTTTTTTTTTAAAGATTTATTTGTTTATTTATTTAAACAAGCACTGGCACAGTCAGAAGTGCGGGAGAGTGAGAGAATTCACCAGAGCCAGAGTGGGGAGCAGAGCAGGCAGAAGGACCGAAGTACACTGCTGAGGGGAGCAGTGGGCGGCGGGAGAGGTCTGCGCGCCATGCGGACCCTCCTCCAGTGGCTGGGGAGCATCCAGGGATCGAACCAGCGCAGCAGAGGCTGCGGGCAGCTTCGCAACCCAGCGTTCAACTGCTGCGCCACCGGGGAGGCCCCGTTTATGTATTTTTTTAAGAAATCATCATTGAAGCTGATAAGTACTTAGGGTCTGATGTACAAGTTTAAGAATTATCAAGCCCAGCCACTTTGAGACCTGTGAGAAAATGATTTTGTTCTTCTTTATGTCACTCCGTGTTCTTGCCAACCTTGCATCTGTCCATGCAACCTGGCTCCAGGCTCACAGCCAGCTGCACTCAATTGCCTACCTCCTCCATACCTGGATCCCTTGATCCTTCAGATTCCTTCTAGATGCTTCTTTTCTTCATTCTCTGATGAATTCTCTTCATTCTCTGATACCTAAATTTTCCCTTTCGAAGGCCTAAGCCATAGTTTACTTCATCCATGAGGCAATTGAGACACAATGATCCTTTCTCTTAAATTTTCTGATGATTTTCAGGTCAAAGTTTGCAACCTTATCAGCACTTCACACTCTCTACACCGTGAAAGATGTTACTTTGATGATGGCATTCTTCTCTACTGACCTTGAATGTGGCCCTAGGTGATCTCTCCACGTAGCACTCCTGGAAGTCTCTACAAATCTGTCAAATTTGGCTCACAAAATGAAGCATATTTACTATTTAGCATACATAGTGGTCACTAGATCCACCTCTTATCCATGAAACCCTGATAGCTCTTATGAGCATAAAGCTT
Source organism: Talpa occidentalis (assembly GCF_014898055.3). Taxonomy (NCBI): domain Eukaryota; kingdom Metazoa; phylum Chordata; class Mammalia; order Eulipotyphla; family Talpidae; genus Talpa; species Talpa occidentalis. Next base: position 82,054,639 of record NW_023601322.1, on the reverse strand, counting down.
TACCTCTAGGGGTATTTGATAAATGTTGGGGAAATAGAACTTAACTGAGTGGCAGCAAAGCCTAAAAGTAAATTAATGTTAACTTAATCATGAATTAAGGACACACTTTTAAAATCAACATTTTAAATGTTTCCTTTCTCCGAAAATTATGTCTTCACACAATTTGAAAGAAAATCTTAATTGTATATAAGTTTTTTCTGAGAAAGGATTGAAAACCTTTGGCTTCGATAAAATTCCCATAAAAATATTGGCACCTATCTACTCCTGATCCTAAGAAATAGAATATTTTAACAGATTCACTTTCTTAGAAAATGTAATATGTGGTAGTTGATGTAGCTGCAGAAGGCAAGGGGGAAAAATCCATCCTCATAATCAGAGCTGTCTGGGGAATAATTTCTGGAAGTGTAGACAATTATTGTGTATATTCTTAGCCATAATTTTAGATGACCTTATAGCATTGGGAATTGCACCACTTTATAGCCCAGAGTGATTACATGAAATCGTGATAGAAGTGATTATAATAAGAAGTACATAGGCTGTAATGTTTGCTGCTTTGCAAAACACTTAGCCCCGGAGACTCTTTAAAGCTGGGTGGAACAGAAAATGCTGGTAGTCATATTAGACTTGTGCCTTTAATAAGTTACCACTCACTGGCAACTACAACACAATCGCCATTTTCTGAGAATCTCACATTGTGTTCACTACTTGACACCAATGTAGCCAGTTACCTCCTTGGAAAATAGAGCAGGTTAGTATTTAGCATCACCTCATAAATGACCCCTCACCTCAACCCATATTATTTTAATTTCAAAATAATTAGAAGACAGTGATTTTTAACTCATGTTGGCCAATCCATGAAGAGGGTGTAACAACATAAAAATTGAAATTTCTAAAGTATGTCCTTAAATTTGGCCTACATAAAATATCCAGTGTTTCAGGTACTTTTAAATATCAAATATTGGTTCTTTATAATCATTTTTCTATATTCTTCATTAAGATGTTTCTAAGTAGGGCAGCTCTCGTTCTTTAAGACTGCCTGCCTGTGTCTATGCAGACATCCCTTTCTTAATCTCTTCCAAAACCCAGCTCTCCTCTTTGTCTATGCAGGCATTTCTCTTTCCTTGTTCTCCTTTCCTCAATAAACTTGCAGAAAAAAAGAAAAAGGGCCTCCCTGGTGGGGGAAGGGGTTAAGCATCAGCATTATGAAGCAATCTGCAGCTATTGCAGCATGAGTTTGATCCCCGGCCAGGGAGCTGCCCACATGGTGCAGCAGACCTCTCCTGACTTGCCTGCTGCTCCCTTAAGCAGTGTATTTTAATCAATCCACCTGTTCTGTTCCCTACTCTGTCTCCTCTCACCCCTGCACCTCTGGCCTATACCCCAGTTCTTGTATGCATAAATAAATAAATCTTAAAAAAATAAAAAGAAAAAGATTTTTAAAAGGCTTCTAAATAAGGGCATTTATGCTGCCTTTCCTATATAATAATATTTCAGTGCATTCTTAAAATTGATAAGGGACTGTTGCTCTTTTTAGAATTATATGCAAAAATATGCAAAAGAAATGATATGCAACTCCAATAAAATTATACATCTAATCAGTGAACATCAGTGACTGTTAATACTCTTAGGGAAATATTCGTGGATGCGTTTATAATGGATAGGCCATGTCAGACACACCTGACCCCACTGACCAACCTTAGCATCATTACAAGTATGTCATGCAAGATGTTGAACACTGTATGTGAACACTGGTAAACATTTTTCTGTTGTTGCATAACATGTTCATCCAAACTTAGTAGTGTCAAACAAACAACAGTGAACATTTATCATTACACAGTTTGTCTGATCAGGAATTCAGGACCATTTTAGCTGTGCAGTTCTAGCCCTAGGAACCTTGAAGTTGTAGTTAAGGTGTCAGTTATAGTCATCCAATGGCCTGACTGGGTCTGAATATCCACCTCCAAGTTGGCTTATTCCCATAGCTGTTGGCTAGAGGCCTCAGTTCTTTACCACGCGACCTTCTCCATAGAATCACCTTACTTTATACTTGCCTTGAGATCTCAATTCCCTCAAATTCAATGATGCAAAAAAGAGAGAGAAAAGAGCTGCATCTTTTCTGACTTAGCCTCATCAGCTACATATCATTTCTGCTTTGTCTTATTGGTCCATGAGAAAGACTTTCCATTCAGTGTGGTTAAGGTAAATAGAGGAAGAAATAAACAGCTTAAAAGGGTCAATTCCAGGAAGTAGGACATTTCTTCAGCCAATAGGAGGTATGGGGGCAGAGAATGAGGTAATAGTTATAGAGTAAAAGAGATTTTAGAAGTGTAACCACCAAATAATAATGATTCAAACAAATCAATTATAAAAGCTTTTTTTCAAAATTGAAAATTTCAAGTACTGGACTTTAAAAGGAATTATTAGGCATATTCAGTAGGCCAGTGATATTGGCCTATAATTATTCTATAATTATATCCTGAAATAATTATAGTTGAAATTCTATGATGTCTGTGATTTGTTTTCTTAAAAAATCCAACAAAAGTAACCAAAAATTAGAAGGATAATGAAGCAGCATTGAAGAAAGATTGAAAATTTTGACACCGACTGATAGGATTATGGGAGTTCATTTTGCTATTTTTTCCTGCATATCTTTGAAAAATCTCCACAGTCTCAAGTCACTGAAAGTTCAAGGTTAGTTATAGCAGCTAGCATTTCCTGTAGGTACCCAAGGGAGCACTGCAGGATTTTTAGCTGAGTTGGGGGACAAGTGTGGGTCTGTAGTGGTGGTTCTGAGGTTCTGTGGTCTTCGAGTCTGTGATAAGAGAGAAGATGTGGGCCTCCCTGGTGGCACGAGTAGTTAAGCACAGCAGTGTGAGGCTATCCACAGCCTCTGCAGCACGAGTTCGATCCCCTGCCAGGGGGCTGCCCACATGGCACAGCAGACCTCTCCTGTCTCGCCTGCTGCTTCTCTCAGCAGTGTATTTCAGTAGATCTGCTGTTCTGTTCCCCACTTTGTCTCTGGTGAATCCTCACACCCCCGCACCCTTAGCCTATCCTCCAGTACTTGTTTTTTGTTGTTGTTTTTTTTTTTTAATAAATCTTTAAAAAAAGAGAGAGAGAGAGAAAGAAGATGTACTGCAGTGTAAGGGAAAGTTGAGGGAGGCAGGAACATCAACTCGAGTCAATTGCAGAAACCTGAATTTAATGGTGATAATAGTGTCTTCTAGGAAAGTGACAGGACGACCAGGAAGGAAGGAACATTCCTGATGTGGTCAGCTGCCACATCCTCTAATAAAATCTGCAGTAGTTTCCTGTACAGTCACAGCTGTTTTCCTGCGTAACTTCCCTACCTGGGATAATGCTTATTTTTGCCTTTAAATATATTTCTTACTGTTTATGCTCAAAATTCCCTAATCTTTGCTAAAGTTTTTGTTCTGTCTGCAGTTTAAGATTTGTTTTCCGGGTGAGAAGATAATAGTTGGTTTTACTGTTCCTTTCAGTGCTCATGGGAACACTGACAGTTCAAGTTTTCTTTTTTTTAAAGATATATTTATTTATGCATATAAGAGCCTGGGGTACAGGCTGGAAGTGAGGGGGGGTGAGAGGATTCACCAGAGACAGAGTGGGGAACAGAACAGGCAGACTGACTGACGTACACTGCTGAGGGGAGCAGCGGGCAAGTCAGGAGAGGTCTGCTGTGCATGTGGGTAGCTCCCCGGGTATCAAACTCATGTGCTGCAGAGGCTGTGGACAGCTTCATAAATTGTGCCTTAACTCCTGGTGCCACCAGGGAGGCCTAAGTTTTTATTCTTAAGAAAACTAAGAATGCCTTTAATTTCTTATAGCTATTTTTAATCCTTACATTTCAAATGTACTTGCATTTGACTTCAATGAAAGGGCTTAGTTAGAGCTAGCTTTAGAAGGGAATTTAAAATGTTTATGTCAACATGGATGGCGCTGGAAGGGATCATGCTCAGCGAAATAAGCCAAAAAGAAAAAGAAAAATACCGGATGGTCTCACTCATAGCAGGAATCTAGAAAACTTAAATAAGGGACCAGGAAAATGAATATAAGAAAGTGAAAATCAAAATCAACAAAAAACTATGAACCAGAGACACTTTTTGGGGGGTGGGGGGCGGGAGGGGAAGGATTGGGGTCAGAATGGGGCGTTTGCAATTGTATGGGGGAATATAAAAATAAAATTTAAGATTTAAAAAAAAATAAATAAAAATAAAAAAAAAAATAAAATGTTTATGTCATCTGGCCCTTCCTGGATGGAAACATTAGCAGTTACAAAAATCTGAATTCATGAGGAAGAATAAAGTATTGTCCAGGGAGTGGAAACCCCGGAGTCATCATCGCAGAAATGGTTTTATTAAAACCTTGCTCTTAATAGGTATTTTATCCCCAAATAGAATGGAATTCCCTAGCTATTCATGACTCAGAAAAAAAAAAACATCTTACTGGTCAGCCTCAGATACCATTTGTCACTGCAAATAGTGGTAAAGAAAGAGGAAAAGCAGCAAGTTTCATTTTCCTTAACTGAAATAAAGTTAATTATATGCCCAACTGTTCAGAACATATGAAAATTTGCATTTTAGATATAAGGCTTTTGTTTGGGGAATTAGTGTTAATTTCTTTCTATATAAGAATGTTGCAATGATTTCAAATAAAGGAGTCAAAACATGAACCTCTATTGAAGAAAAAAAAAACATCAGTTACAAAATTTAAAGTTCTGGTGATCTGATCAGTTGGGGTTATATAGAACCATGAAACCTGGTTTAATTAAAACTTGGTGTTTGGTGAAGAATAATTCAGTGAAAGAATACATTTTCTTACCCGAAAGTTCCCTGTTAGCTAGCCCTGTGATGAATTAAATTATATGAGTGATCACACAAAGGCAATGTCTTTACCTTGCTTCTCTCTGGACTGAAGGGTGGAGGGACCGCATGATACAGGCATGATATCTGCTTCCTAGTCTCTCGACACTTCCAGTGTGGTCCCTGGCCCAGTAGCTTCTGTCTCCCTGGAAGCTTATAAAAAAATGCAGATTTTCAGATCCACCCCACACTTAGGAATCAGAAACTGTGTCTTAACAGGTTCCACAGGTGATCAGTATGCACTGTATATTTTGAGATCTACTTCTTCAGAATACACAAGAATGCTTCAGTTTCCAATTCTCATTTTTTATTTTAAATCTTACCTATCAGATGGTCCAGCTCCATCTCTGAGATACTCCTCCCAGCACCTGACTCAGACTTTCAGGATCTCAGATACAGGTATGCCCCACTTTATTTTTTTAAAGATTTATTTATGCAAGAACCGGGGTACAGGCCAGATGTGCGGGAGGATGAGAGGATTCACCAGAGGCAGAGTGGGGAGCAGAACAGGCAGACTGACTGAAATACACTGCTGAGGGGAGCAGCGGGCAAGACAGGAGAGGTCTGCTGCACCATGTGGGTAGCTCCCACAGCCGGCCTGGATCGAACTCGTGCTGCAGAGGCTGCGGACAGCTTCACAGCACTGCGCTCAACTGCCTGCACCATCAGGGAGGCCCCACCCCACTTTTTCAAAGTTTGAGTTACATGCCTTCCCTAGATCCACAAAGGACCTAGGTTGGTACCTGTTTTCTCTGTCTTACAGAGATCCAAAGAGGATTTTTCACTTGTATGAAAAAAGGTGAAAAATGAAAACCACATTCAGCTTTTGCTTTATGGCCGTGGTGGGAGGGGCTGCAGCCGAGAGAGTGGAGACCAGGAGACAGCCTCCCTCCAGGCTCCTTCCCCCAGCACTACCTTTTATAGGAGGGGACTTAACAGATCCTTCCTGCTTTTACTGTGTTAGTTCTGTTTTCAGTTTCAAGTGTTATTTGGCATGATTTGATAGCTTATGCTAGGAGTCTGAGGACACTCCAGATTGCTGTATATGAATTAATGGCAACTATTTCTTCTTCCCTTGACGCCATTCCAACTTGAGAAAGGCCTCACAGGAAGCACTATTTCACATAGTGGGGGAAACCTGTATAGCGCAACCCTGAGCACCTCAGACTGTGAGCAGCTTGAGGGCAGGAAACAGGCCTAAATTTTGTCTACAGTACCTGCCACATAGTTGAAGCTCAAGTACTACTTGAAAGATGACTAAATTAAAGGGCTAAAAACATGTCCTTTAATGTCAAATCAAGATGAGTATGAAGCCTGACTCCTTCATTTACTAGCTGTGGAACTTTGAATAAATTACTTAATTTCTCTCGACCTCACTAAAATGGGAATCATGACCCCTGTCTCAAAAATTTTTTCTGATGATTAAATCAGACTGAATGTACATGGTATAATGTACACATTACATTCTAATGATTGGATTTTTTTCATGGATTATTATGATAGTACTGCATTCTTTTCAATGCTTAACTGTTGTCCCCTGTCTTAGATGACCTGGGCTGCCATACACTGTGTGACTTAAATAAGAGAACTTAATTTTCTCACAGTTCTGGAGGCTGGAAAGTTTGAGAGCGAGGTTCCAGCAGGATTTGTGGTGAGGTGAGGACTCTATTCCTGGCTTACATATACCCCACCTTCTCACTGTGTCCTTACATTGGAGATTGGTTGGGGGGTGGTACAGAGTGAGTAAGAGAGAGAGAATGCCAGCTCACTAATGGCTTCTCCTTTTATATGGACACCAATCTCATTGGATAAGGAATCCACCCTTATGACCTCATTTAGTATTAATTATCTCTTAACGGCCATTATCTGCAAATATGGTTACTTAGGGTTAAGGGTTTCAGTTTGTGAATTTGGGGTAGTGGGGCAGAGTTCATCCCAAATACTGGCTTTGCAGTACTCAGAGTTATAACAAATATTTTCTATGTTAGAGACAGCTACATTGATTATAGCAATGTTTTGTCTATCTCGTTAGCCTTATAGTAGCTTCAAGTTCCCCCTCATTACAATTTTTCTGTGTGCCTAGGGTTTTCTATTCCTCTTCCTTATTCTCATTTATCTCTCCTCAAACCCTATTTTCCTTAGTTCTTCAGAATTCTAGCAACACAATATAGTTATTCTAATATATCTTGAAACTTTAAGCCTAGGATTAAGAAAATAAGCTTTCAAAAATGCAAGTAATAATTACAAGCATTTTTCTATATTATCTCAGTGTAAAAAAATAGGTTAAATATATAATTATAGCAATTTATTTTCAAAAGGTTATAGAAACTAGCATCCCTGCTTTACTATTGGATTTGTCTCTGACCATTCTGCTATCTTATTCTGTCTTAAAAGTGTATAATTCTTTAAAATGAGGCATTCCAACTTTCCATTTGTGATTGGCAATGTTTATTTTAAAAACGGACAGGGTTTTCATCCACTCCCTATATGTTGGCAAGTTCTTTGACTGCTGTGATCATGTGAAAACCATGCCTGGTTTAAATCTTAAATATTTCCAAGAACTATATCAATGTAGAAAAAGCACTTTACTCAGAGAAATACTCAATGAAAAATGGTTACTTGTCAATAACTCTCTTTCATGCATTGTGCTTGGCAAGCATATAAAGATGAGAAAAACAGATTCGGAGGGAGTTGGCTAACTAATGGGAGAGGCACATAGATGAACAAAAATTAAATAAAATGTCATGATTCTCTGATGAAAGTCTCTATGAGGTACAAATGCTCAGTGGTGTTTTAAGTATACTTTGTGATTATAAATCACTGTTGATGACTGGGGATTCTTCAAGAACATTGTCTGGGTTGGCTATCTTCAATCTTCTTCTCGCATTTTGTCTTGAATATAGACCAGGTAAGCTGTGATTCCCATGATGCCACTGAAACAGCCCTTGTCAATTTCCTAGTTCCATATATCATCTCAAAGTGCCCTATGGTATACATTACATTGAAACATCTCACAGATTTCTTCCCCTGTCTAACTTTCCTCCTGACCATCTACATGAATATAAAATAAATGTTTTCAATTATCATGTCTAAAACTTAATCCTCAGTTTTCTCCCACAAACCTTCCTCCATGACTACTTCCCCCATATTGCTATTTTTTAATATTACTCTTTTTTTTAATTTTAATTTTGGGGCTGCACTGTTGCTCTTCCATATGTGCACATGTTCCACTCACTCTCCACCAAACCACCTATACTGAATTCCCTCTGTCTCCCTCACCTGTCCCCTCTTTCCTTCCCTTCTATTCTCTTTGGTAACCATTAAATTCTTTCACTGAGTTAAGGATTTATTCCTTTTATGTTTTTCCTATATATGTTTTTGAATTATTTATAGTCCATAGATAAATAAAACCATCTGCTATCTTTCACTTTTTAACTTACTTCCCTTAAGATAATCTTTTGAAAGTCCATCCATTTTTTTCCTTGAAAGTCACTATGTCATTCTTTTTCACAGCTGTATAGTATTCCACTGAGTATATATATCCCATGATTTCTTTGTTCTCAACCTCCCACACATCTGGCCTGTACCCCAGTTCTTGTATAAATAAAACAAATCTTTAAAAAAAAGACTAAAAGAGAGGAGTTGGAGATGAGTTCAGAGAGACAAATATATATATGTATTATATAAAATACATATATATGTGTATTGTGTGTGTGTGTGCTCCTCCAAGGTGTTCCAACCTATCTCAAAACAATTGGGCAGAAAGTGAGGTAGATCTCAGTCACCTCTGGGGAAGGGATCATAGCTTTACTCTAGTAATTACTATGAGTCTTAGCATTATCTCTAAATGACCCAGAACCTGTCTAAAAGGCAAGGACCTTCCTCTAAGATTCATCTGTGACATGATCAGCAGTGGCATTGAAGTAAGCCCTGAAATACCTTCAGAAATATTTTTGGTAAGTTAGTATGCTGATTTATAGGTGCCAACACAGTCCCCCGGTGGGAGGCATGGAAGGGTGCAGTAAAGGACTATGTGGCTGCAACACGCCTACTAGTACACCACTGGGTGCTGTGCATTCATGGACTGGGTTTCAGAGTGCCCTATTGGTCATTACAGGAAAACTCCCCATGTAAAGAGGTCCTCTAAGTGGGGCCTCACAGGTTTATCTCCACACTGGTTATACTGCTCTTTTAGCCTTATAACTTTCTGTGGATGATTTATGTGTTGTGTTTAAATGCTGGTCTGTGACAAGATATAAAGGAAGGTCAATAAAAGAGGGAGAAAGGTGCCTGAGAACTTTGAAACTTAATTTTTTAAATGTCAAGCTAAGGAAATCAGAGAGGGCAACTAGGAACGCGGCATATATCTTAAAGACCAATTAGCATTCCACATGCCTTTTATTAAATGGATACCTGCTTTAACTAGCTATATTGCTTTCACTCAACAGCCTAATAACCCAGAGAGCAGTAAAACTAAATGCCTACCTTATTGATTAGCTGTCAAAAATATTATAATAGTTCACCTTTCTCATAAAAATATGTGCTAAAAAATTTATCATGACATTAATATACAAATTTACCTCTCTGGTGGGTTGTGCAATGAATCCAAAATAACGTGCTTCTTTTTGTCTTTTTCAAAAGTTGCATTTTTGTGTAGAACTTCAGAAAATACATATATTTAGCAGTTGTCATAAATAAGGATTTGTCCTTGAACCTTTTCACATATGTTCTTAGTTCTCTTTCTAGAGTTCTAAAAGAGCATTTTTTTAGTATCATTATAAGTTATAAATACATGTTTATGTGGTTTCTTTATTTCTTTATGATCTTCATACAATCCTGTAGACGCTTTAAGATCTTGTAACAAGCATAAAGAAATAATTATACCATATAAATATATATTAATCATAGCTGATCTTTTTATTATAGAAAACATAATAAAGTTAAAATTATCATGAAATAATCACTTTTTATCTTCCAAAGGGAAAAAGGTCCTTTTTTGTTACCTTTGGGGTCCCAAAGCTGAAGCTTATGCCTGACATATGAGAAGTCTTTTATAAATGTCTTAACCAACCATAGACCATAAATGCGAAGTATGTAGCTCTGTACCTCTGTTGTCATTAAAATCCATGCTCTAAGAATCATCAAATGACTATAAATGTTCTACAGACATGGCACTTAATCCCAAAATAATTGGAATGATGCCTGTCTTAAATTTGATTAGCAAGAATCACACCAGCTTCTGGAAACTGAAAGTCTGCCTTAAATTGTCTGAAATAACAGGAACATTGATTCTCATGTAAAGAAGTGTTGAAAGTTGGTTCAAGATTGGTAAAGTCAGCTCTTCCATATCCCCAAGGACCCTGATTTTTTTTTAATTTGCACATAATTAACATATATACTGTATCAGTTTAAGTTGTATAGCATAATATTTTACATATATACATCACAAATAGTAACTAAAATAACTAAATAAATGTAGTTGTTTAATTTCGTTCCATCAGCACACATCATTACAATTTTTTTCTCATGATAAACTGTTAAGATCTACTTTTTTAGTAACTTTCAAATATACAGTATGGTGTTAACTATAGTGACCATGTTGTACATTATATTCCCAGAACTGGAAGTTTGTACCTTTTAACCACCTTTACCCATTTCATTCCCTTTGTCTCTGTGAGTTTAGGTTATTTTAGATCCCACAAGTAAGTGAGATCATACAATATTTGTCTTTTCTCTGTTGATTTATTTTACTTAGCATTATGCCCTCAAGATCATCCATGTGGCATAAATAGCAACATTTCCTTTTTATGGCTGAATAGTATTCTGTTATATAAAGGAAGGAGGCAGTCTTGGGCGCAGGGGGACAAGAGAGATTACCCCACATTCTTTGTACCCATTTATCCCAAGGACCCTGATTCTTTACATCTTTCTGTTTTGCCCACTCAGCACATCAACTTTATTCTCAGAATAACTCCTCCCTATCCCAAGATTGTAATTTAAGGGATGAATGTTCTAAAACATGAAAAAATGGGACCTATTTCCTTCCTTAATCTCTTTTTTTTTTTTTGGTAGAAGAACTGGGGTGTAGGCCAGAGATGTGGGGGGTGAGAGACTTCACCAGAGACAGAGTGGGGAACAGAATAGGCAGATACTGAAAACACTGCTAATGGGAGCAACGGGTGAGACATAAGAGGTCTGCTGTGCCATGTAGGCTAACTCCCTGCCCCAGGATCGAACTCAGGTCATAGTGGTAACAGAGTTGAGTCTTAACCCCTACGCCATCAGGGAGGCCCCTTAATCTCTTTTTAAGATCAAGGAAATGTTTTCCAGAATCTACCCCAAACACACCCAGCACACTGTTCCTCAGGTCTTATGGGCCAGAATGTACATGGGAAGCAGACAACAACATCTTAATTATTTTAGAAAGGTCCTCCTAATTTCTAATGGAACAATGAAAAACATTTCTGCAAATTTTTTTGTGACAAAATTCACAATGCTACTTCACATAGGGGTTGGACCAGTCTGTATTCCCAGCAAGGGAACAAGACCTCCTTTTCCTCTACATTCTCACCAGCATCTGTTGCTCCTGGACTTCTTGATATAGATGGAGCATCCTCACAGGTGTGAGGTGGGGTCTCATTATGGGTTTGATTTGTATTTCCCTGATGATGAGTGATACTGAACAATTTTTCATGTCGGCCTTCTGTATGTCTTTGAGAGTGTCTATTGGGCTCTTCTGCCTATTTTTTGATTGGGTTATTGGTTAGATGTACAATGTGTAAAATATTTCTCCCATTCAGCAGGGTATCTTTTTGTTTTAATGGTGATATCCTTATCTAAGGGCTAGTAAGCTCCCTCTTTTGTAAGAAAACTACAGGTAAGAAGAATAATGTTGCAAATTGTTACAGTTTAATAAATAATGAATCTGCACTAGAAGCTGAAAGTAAAAAGTTAGATTGAAGAAACCATGGCATAGGAAAAAGGTCTTGCGCTAACAAATATAACAGTTTGATAGGAACATGGAAAAAGAGTGATTCTTATATTTAAAACTAAAGAGTGCAATTCCAAGACTCTTAAAAATAATCTAAATACAAGAAATAAACAACTTGTATTTATTGTTTTTGATATTTAAGCAAATTGACAACTTTCTTGACCTATCCATATAAACCATTTCCAAGTATGTTTATAGAAGAGATACAGGGGCCTGCAAGGCTGTTCACGCTAATAAAATGTGTGTCAGCAATTCGCATGTTTAAAATGGTCGTAAACAATGACTTCAAGTCTAAATACTATTAGCACAGGTCACTTGATTTACGAACACTATGATAAATAAATGAGCTTTTAGTAAACACTAACTGTGGGCCTGGCTCTGTGCTGACATATTCATGTTTATCGTCTCCATTTATTTCCTTAAAAACTGTACTGGAATGTATAATTGTCAACTTGATTTATCTGGGAGCTTGCTTTCTCAGAATCCCCTGCTCTGTATTGTGCCAAGTTGGAGTTGGGCAAAGACAAGGTTGCTAGGTGAGGTAACAGACAACAGATGCAGAGGAGTCCTTAAGGCCCCAGCTTGTCCTCACTGTCCCCTGTGCTTCATCTTGGTCATCTGCCTGACTGTTCACACTGCCTACAACTGTGACCCCAGGGCCTCCATTCAGTGCTTGGCTGTGGACTTGCACAGATGAGAAAATATTTTCCCTTTTGCATCACCAGGAAGCCAATTCCCCAGAGGTAGAGATGGGGGGTCCAGGCGTTCTAGCTTGGATTACTTCCTGCCCAGGAAGACAAACACCTTGAGAGTTCCACTAAGGATATCACACCTTGGGAAACAGACAACTTCCTGAAAAGGAAATCAAGGCTTGGGGAGGAGGGAATGGTTTCTAAATGGCCCAAAATGCCAACAACAAGGATGTCAAATGTGTAATTCTAGTCATTGACCCAAGATGGTCCTGTCATTATCCAACTAATAATAATAGTTTATTCTGTGCCAATAACTCCGTCATTTACTGTGCTATCTTATTTAACCATTGCAGCAATCTTAGAAGGCAGGTACTTTCTCATTTTTAAAATGAACATAGTAAAATTAGTGTTTTTGTCAGCCTCCATTCTGTAAAATCTAACTGGCCAGAACTAGAGTTGGTTCAAGGTATTGGCACTAATTTCAGAACTGCTATATTTTATTTTATTTTTTTAAATTTATTTATTTATACAAGAACTGGGGTACAGGTCAGAGGCACAGGAGGGTGAGAGGATTCACCAGACACAGAGCAGGGAGCAGAACTGTAAGATGGACCAAAATACACTGCTGAGGGGAGCAGCGGGCGAGACAGGAGAGGTCTACCACGCCATATGGATATCTCCCTGGCTGGCCAGGAATCAAATCTGCGCCGCAGAGACTGTGGACAGCTTCACAGCACTGTGCTCAACCCACTACGCCACCACAGAGGCCCAGAACTACTATATTTTAAACCCCAATTTTGCTGGAATTTTTATTAACCCATCACACATTGGTCTCAGTATTTGTATTGACATGGATGACTCCTTTGTAGAAATCTCATTAAATCCATCCCATAGGATGTTCTAAGCATACAGGAGGTATTCTATTTTTATTATCATTTAATATATTTAAGTTAAAATTAAAAACCTACCATCGCCTTAAATTTTAACTATATTTTAGAAACCCTATTATTCTATTTAAAAAAAGTGATAATCACCTTTTTTAATAATAAATTTTATTTTTTATATTCCCCATACAATTGCAACTCCCCCCATTTTGACCCCAATCCCTCCCCTCCCGCCCCCCACCCCCAAATAGTGTCTCTGGTTCATAGTTTTTTGTTGATTTTGATTTTCACTTTCTTATAGTTATTCATTTTCCTGGTCCCTTATTTAAGTTTTCTAGATTCCTGCTATGAGTGAGACCATCTATTGGTATTTTTCTTTTTCTTTCTGGCTTATTTCGCTGAGCATGATCCCTTCCAGCGCCATCCATGTTGCTGCAAATTGCATGTGTTTATCTTTTTTGAATGCTGAGTAATATTCCATGGTGTATATGTACCACATCTTCTTGATCCAGTCATCTATTTTTAAGGGAGCTTTTGCTAGTTCATTAATATGATGCTTTTAAAAATTCTTGCACTGAATTTATAAGTGCACTATATATTTTTATCATTTTCATTATTACAATTGAGTCATAAACAAACTTCCCAAGATGTCAGATTCATTTTATTTTTTGTCATAATTTCATGAATTTTTAGACAATTTTTTAAAAAGTTTTTCAGCAATACGATTCACATGCCACCCAATTCACCCAGTGAAAGTGTCTAATTCAGTGACTTTGTTTTGCTACTGTCATCACTATTAATTTTAGAATATCTGCATCACCCCATAAATACATTCCGCAGGGTCTATGGTAAAGGCCTATATGCAGGGTGAGTGTGGCAGCATGCATCTGAGGAGGTATGAACCTGTACCCTAGATGTGTTGTGAACCAATGTTACCTCAAGTTAAATAAAGAGAAAACAAAGAAACCCCACATTCCTTAATCAAGTGATTCTTATAATTTAAATAAGTTAAATTTTAAGTGTATCTTAAATCTCTTTGTTGTTCCAATTGTACTCTTCATACACTTGGTAAGTTTTTTTTTTAATAGATTTTTTACATCATTTTTCATTTTGCACATTTTCATCTTGATTATAGTCCCTGTACAATTCCCACTCCCCTTGTTTTGATTATACTCCCTTCTCCGCGTCCCCACTCCCGTAGTGTGTCTCTGGTTTACAGTTGCTTATTGATTTTGATTTTTACTTTATTATAATTAGGTTTTTTACTTGGTAAGTTTTTAACTTGAAGTCACAAATATAAGACAGCTATTCAGTTACTTACTTTACATTAGACTCTTGGGTCCTTCTAACAGGCCAGATTTTCTGAAACATTTTAAATATCAAAATACAAATGATTCCTTCACAAAAAATAATGAATAATTTGGATTATCTACTTCATCACTTTTATATAATGCCAAAACTTCCTACAGAAAAATACATACATGCTGAAAGAAAAAATGTCATACAAACATAATTTGGGACATGTTTTCTTGAGCAAGTTTGAAAAACATTCTTTTTTCAGCCCAATGAAGTTGCATATTGACAGATTTTTTTTTTTAAGATTTATTTATGCATACAAGAGCTGAGGTGTAGGCCAGAGGTGCGGGGGCGAGAAAGGATTCACCAGAGACAGAGTGGGGAGAAGAACAGGCAGATGGACTGAAATACACTGCTGAGGGGAACAGTGGCCAAGACAGGAAAGGTCTGCTGCACCATGTGGGTAGCTCCCTGGCCAGGGATTGAACTGCCGATAGCTTCATGGTGCTGAGACTTAACCCCTTGCACCACCAGGGAGGCCCCGACTGAGAGATTTTTGACCAGAGTTTGGGATCAAGAGCCAGGGACACCCAGACCAAGTTTTCTCGTGAGTAACAAGCTAAGTCCACTACATATGTCTATATATATCTATAACTATATCTTACACCCACACACACAGGATTAAATCCAAGACTTCACTAAACATTTCTCCTTCAAACAACCTGCATTTAATCTCAAATTCCTCTGACTTGTGACCTGCCAGAGTTGTGTGTGTAACATTTTCACGTGACAGAAGTCAGATGCAATAGGCCACATGGCACTGAAAAGGCACATAAGACACACCACTCTTCCCTGAGCCCCACTCAGGATCTGAGCAAAAGGTTGATAGTACAGCACTGAAACCAAAGTCCTGCACAGTCCAGGAAGAAAAACCAGAGTTTGACCCTCCTGCTTCCAAACCTGGCCATGCCAGGCTGCATGGTTGGCCTTTGGCTGCCGTTCAGTGACGCTGACAGACGCATGCGCTGTTTCCTCTCTTCTCCAAAGGAAAGGGTGAAAGGGAAGAAGCAATGTCCACTTGTGTGAGGTTTCGATTTAAGGCTTAGATTGTGGTCTGTTGATGCTTTAATTGGTAAACCAGTGGGTTGGTAGTGCCTTCGTGACTGCTGAGGAGGGGAGTTAGAGGTAACGTAGAAGAGAGAAATCCAAGCAATATAGTGGAAGCAGAGACTGAAGAGAAAGTACGAGTGTAACTTTGTGGTCCCCCAGTGTGCAGAAGAAGGCTGTTAGTCTTACATGTGAAACTCAGGCATAGAAGAGCCAGCATGGCCAAAGGTGGTACAAGGAACCAGGACGCTGGAGAAGCAGAGAGTAGTAGGCGCAGAAGAAGCTGGCGCTCCCCTTCCAGGTGGCCTTCTGTGGGGGCTCTGGACTGCAGTGAGTGGGGTGAAGCCTTGGGCTGTGTTATCAGATATTAGAGGAAAGGGTGATGCCAGAGGACAGAAGTTCTAAGGAAGCCCCAGGCAACAGAGGCGTGGGTGAAAGAGGATGTAACCGTATGCTTTTTAAGGAAAACTCTACTCAAGAGAAGAGATGATGGGTTGTTTCCTATCATTGTCCCTCAGAACACCAGGTCATGGAGTTTCTTGTTTGTGCTGAGTGACAGAATTCTGTACAGTGACATTCAGCTACTCAGCACCTCGGCAGGCAAAGAAGGCCTAGATCCTCTTTTTTCAACCAGTGCTAATGAAGGAAGGCTTCAGCCTCTCTGTCACGAGGGAGGAAATGAGTCATTTGCAAGCAGAGCACCAAGTACCCTGAATTGTCTTAGTGGCTCCAAGAACTTTGAATTTTTCTAAGTAAGCAGAGTATTTGACTACTTTTTTCATCGGGGTTGTCTTCATAGCCCTCTGATTTGACTTTATACAAAGATGTGTAAAAGGTGTTGATGTAGTAATAGGCTCATGTTTGACCAAACAGCTGATCACTTTGGTGAAAGTATTGAAGCCACTGACTAATGGGAAAAAGGAAACAGGTAACTGACTACTTGCTGTCATGGAGACTCAAAGATGGCGCTTCATTCCCCACCTTTAGTGATGACGAACTTTAGCCCTTTGTGTCAAAATCAGGTCATTTGGGTTTAACACTGTGAACTGACAAATGTTATATTTTTTTAAATTTTTTTTATTTTACATTAACCTTTTACAACACATATCTTTTTTTTATTTTTAAACAATATTTGCTTCCCCCCACCCCCTCAGGTGTAGTCCTCATAGTGTTTCCTTCCCCAATGCACCCGTGCACCATCACCTCAGTCCCCTGTGCTCCTCCCTCCCTCTGATCCCTCTCCCTCCTCCTCCCCTGCAGGATGTCTCTGGTTTATAATTGTCTGGTTTTGCTTTGTTGTGTTTTGTACTGTTATTATTTTTTACACTGATGTCTTATTTGGTTCCCCTATATTCCTGTTATAAGTGAAACCATCCGATATTTTTTCTTTTTCCTTCTGGCTTATTTCACTGAGCATCATTCCTTCTAGCTCCATCCACGTTGCTGTGAATGGCATGAGTTTATCTTTTTTGCTAAATAATACTCCATTGTGTATATGTACCACATCTTCTTGATCTAGTCATCTAGTTTTGGGCATTTGGGTTGTTTCCAGGTTTTACCTATTGTAAATAGTGCTGCAATAAGCATAGGGGTACAGGTGTTCTTTTGAATCAATGTTTTTGTGTCCTTTGGGTAGATCCCTAGGAGTGGAATTGCCGGGTCGTAAATTTAACGGCTTGTTGTGCCTAAGTAGAAAGGTTCCATTCACATAGTTTCAACTTCTCTCACTGAAGTGTTTACTGACTGACTTTGCAGGGGGCTGGGGAGCCTTTCTGGCCAGGAACAGCGAGGCTAGGTCATGCGGTTTGAATGAAAGCTCTCCCAGCCACCAGGGCACCATGGCATGAAGCGTTGACTACCTTCCTCTTTCACATCACTCTACGAACAAAACACCTGGGCAAAGAGGGAAATAAGGAAGTCTCGTAGCTCTGATTCTCAAAAACTCTGTTTGTATACATTTGTCTGTTTATATATATTTGTCTGTTTATATACATTTGTCATATGGTAGCTCCATTGTCATATGGTAGCTCCATGTCATATGGTAGCTCCCCTTTGCCCAGGTGTTTTGTTCGTAGAGTGATGTGAAAGAGGAAGGTGTTCAGTGCTTCATGCCATGATGCCCTGGTGGCTAGCAGAGCTTTCATTCAAACCGCATGACCTAGCCTCACTGTTTCTGGCCAGAAAGATCCCCCAGCCCCCCCCCCCCCCCCCGCAAAGTCAGTCAGTAAATACTTCAGTGAGAGAAGTTGAAACAGTGTGAATGGAACCTTTCTACTTCAGGCACAACAAGCAGTTAAATTTACCACAACTTAAATTTGGTGACCTCTATGGAAAATGACATTGAAATTCTTTTAAAAACTAAGAATGATGATACCATTTAATCCTGCGATAGCCCTTTTAGGTATTTATCTGAAGGACAAACATGCTAACATGAAAAGCTCGAGGTGCCCTCATGTTCATAATAGCCAAGAAAGACATAGCACCTGAATGCTCATGGAGGGGAGACTTGAGTAAAGAAATTGTGGGATATACAGTCAATGCAATAATACTCAGCTCTTAACAAAGATGAAAGTGTGCCTTTTGAAACTTTAAGGGTGGGACTTCAGATCATTATGCTCAGTGAAGTAAATCAGAAAGTAAAAGACAAGTCACCAGATGATTTCACTTATTTGTGTAATATAAATAACCAAAGAAAACAAACTGGTAAAGCACAACAAAAATAGCTGTTAGATTCTGAAAAATATGGTGTCAGCTGCGGGGTGGGGGGCAGAAGGAATAGGGGGTCAGACAAATTGATCAGGTAGTGGGAGTAGAGCTTCAGTGGTGGGTGAGTGAAGTGTGTGAAATGTTGAGGTGTGAGGCTGTATAACGGCATTATGTAGTTTGTAAATGAACAGTAAGTCAGTAAAATCCGAACTTAAAAAAAAAAACCATTGGTGACATTTGTAGCTGGTGCTGAGGAGAGAGTCTGTTCCTGACAGACAACCAGTGACAACTGGTTGACAACCCAGTGAACATGTGTATAGCTTTACAACTGCTTTGGGGATGGGGAAGGTGAGCAGACACTTCCATGGAAGGGAGTGTAGTTTTCTCTTTGGGTAAGAAGAAAAGTTCATACATGACTGAGCAGAGCCCTAGTAATAAATTTGCTTATTACTTTTGTCAAGGAACACAGCATTGTCTGCATTGCCTCCTCTCATATGAGAGTGTCTTCCCCATGGAATGGTAAGATCTTTCTGTGCCTTCGTGTACACCTTGTCAGTGACCCTGTGAAAACATTACCAGAAAAGGAGATTTGTTTCCATGTTGCATCTCAACTCTCCTGTAAAGGCGCCTGATTATTTATTTAGTTATTTATTTATTTATTGCACACAATGGTAAAGTGATTAGCTTTGCACTTGAGGAACATTTTAAGTTTCTTTTCTATCTTTATGTATCACAAGGTGCCTGCCTAGTAGAATGAGTTAATATGAAGTTACGAGTTGAACTGTGTCCCTTCCACATTGATATGAAGTCGTGACCAACCTCCCCCTCCACCCCGCCCCCGCAGTGCTTCAGAAGGTGATGCTATTTGGAGATAGGGTCCTGATGGAGCTCATGAAGGTCAAGTGAGTTCTTGAAAGTGGGTCAAATTCAGTATGACTGGTGTGTCCTTATACAATGGGGACATTTCAACACAGGGGTGCACAGACAGAGAGAATGCCGTGCGAATGGGAGGAGGCTGCCTACAAGTCAGGGAAAAAGGCCTGGAGCAGATCCCTCCCTCAGGAGGAACCAGTTCTGCCAACACCCAGGCTTGACTTCCAGCCTTCAAACTATGAGATAATAAATTCCTCTGAAGTCACTGAGTTGATAGTCCTCTTGTTACAGTCCTCTTGTTACAGCAAAACAGCCAGCTTTCCTCCACCCCAGCCAAGGCAGGCCATAATCTCGGTTTGTCATCCAGAATCACAAGCTCAAATGCCAGCAGTGCCTGCGCCCGTTGTCCAAAGCAGTGAATTCAATTGGATGGATTCACTGGGTTGTTAAAAGGGACAGAGCAAACTGGATAGGTGCAGTACCCAGCTTTAGCCAGTGGTAGCTGTGCAGAAATACAGACCTGGCATTACCAGATAATCTGATTTTTTGAGAGAAACCCAGAAGGTAATTTATATATACATACATATATATATATGTGTGTATGTGTGTGTGTGTGTGTGTGTGTGTATATATATATATGTATGTGTGTGTGTGTATATATATATCCCTATTCTTAAGTGGTGACAATTAATTGAAAATCACTTAAATATTGTTCTGTCCAATACCGCATAGGCCAAATAAAATTTGTGTTAAGGCCCAGCCCAGCTGACAGCCTAATGGTATTTTGAGGAGACTCCACACAGGATGTCTGCAGAGTCTGAGAGAAGGGACTTTGGGGCCTTCCTGTCAGCCAAACACTTCATTTCCAAACCTCCTTGCACATAGGTGGGGCCATGTAACTAATTCTGAACAATGGCACATGACCAATGATAAGTCAATGCTATGTGGCGCTGGCAAATATCTGGAATGCCTTCCCCTATTGTCATCTCCTTCCAGAACAACCTTGGAGGTACATACTGACCTTGCCAACTTACAAGGTCATTTTTAATTTGACAAGAGCAAGGGCCTGGAGTTTGAAGAAAAATACAAGCTATTTGCTTATGGGATATTTCTCCCTCACATTGACCCTAAAAGAGAGAACAAGAGAAGAGATGGGAGAAATTTGCATTGTATTAAGAAAGAAAATCACAGATAATAGTTTCAACTTCCTCTCCTCAATTTTTTAGAACAGAGAACATGAATGTGGGTCAGATACATCTTTGAAGAGCACACGGTAGGCCATGAGTGGGGTTAGCATTTACATCTTACCTAACAACAACGAGGAACAAGTAACTCCCTTTCTATTCCTCAGCTCTTGATAGAGTCCCTGTTAGCACGTGACCAAGGGGAACACAGGGACCCAAACTATTAAAGGGATTCTGAAAGGGATTCTTCCATCCATGCACACAAAGGCAAAGAAAACAGACTTTCTTAATGTGAAAGATTTTTAGTAGAAATAGTGTACATAGAGAAGAGAAGAAAGGATATTCCTAATAAAATGCCAAACATTACCTATCCCCTCATAGAAATGGTCGGCCAAAGAGGCTCAGCATGAAGTTGGGTTACTGAGGCCGGAAATCTTCCCACAAGTCTAAGGTACCTTCTAGGTAGGGAACCACAAAAAAGGGGGTTAGGCAGGTCCCAGAGAGCTAGGACAGAAGGAGAGATGGAAAAACCAAAATCAAAGTACAAATCAAGATAATAACTGCCATTATCTCTGCCAAAGACAGCCTCCCCATGTGTCCCTCACCCATGTGACTCTTCCAAGTGCTTCTGCATGTCTTTCTTCCATGTGTCTCCTCTTGTCTCCTTCCCAGCAGTCCCAGGGTGCAAGTCCAGCTGCAGAAGCAAGAGAGCCAGACCTGCCTGGCAAAGCCAGCTCTGCCCCTAGGTACCAGTAGATGTCCCACCCAGGAAGTCCAGTTCATGGCATTCTCGAACTTTCAATCCAAAGTGGCTGCATGTAAATTGGGCCAGGGTATATCTGTAACACCCCCGGAGATATATCTAACATCCCCATAAGAGGTCCACTTAGAAGCACACAGCAAGTACATTGTCAGCAAAAGTATCCAGTCCTTTTTCTCATGAGAGATGGTGTGAGGCAAGGGAACTTCCTTTATTTGCCCCAAAATTATGCCATCCACATGCTCATTAGAAAATTCTCAGTCGTTGTACTTCTGAATATCTAGTTGGTTATGGAACTGGATGAAGCAGTGTTATAATTAGAAAAATGACATATTCATCTTCTTTGGTCTTACATCAGTTTGACCTTTGGGCTCTTTCAAAATCTGTATTCTTGGTAGATAGAAACCTCTGGATCTTATGACTCTTAGATAAATACACATTAACTTGCTGTTACCTTCTTATCTTGTATCTTTTACTGCTAACAGTAGTTTTATGCCCATCATTCCTCTCTCTGTCACCCTTGAGACCTTTGCTCACTACTCTCTCCCACCCCACCATCACTTCTTCTTCAAAAGCCATCCTGAACAAGCCCCTCTCTCATTAAGTTGGCATCTCAGCACTTCCAACATTTTCATACTTCTGTTTAAGGCTTCACATATTATAAAATCCTTGAGGTCAAGAACCATCCATTTAATTTGTTGGTTTGTTACAAGTACCTACTATACACAGAAACCTTTGAAGTTTCATTGCTCACGTCTATTTCATTTTTAATTATATGCAGATATACTAATGGATCATAATTTTCACATTCTGTGTATCAAAATAAACCTCGGGCAGGGGCGGGGGTGAGAAACAAGCATATTTAGGTTAGGAAGAGCATATGGAAACACAGAAACCGGTTTAACCTTTTGCATCAGTATCTGTTGGTTGATTTTGATTTTTTGTGGTAGCATGTGACAAACCTCATGGCATTAGAGAATTACATAGTTCAAGCCTTTACCCACCCATGTGACTGACTACTTGCACCACATGTTTACACTTGAGAACTGGTAATTATAAAGTCAAATAAGCAAGCAAGGTTGATGTTATCTATAGAAGACTTGATCTAGAGTACAAGCTGTTATAGAAAGAGAAGGTGAATATACATTATTTTGTAGACTTTCCTCACTCAGCTGGAGATTTTCTTTCATCATTTAAACATTAACTTGAGTAAACTGAATTCTGCATAAATGTAAACATCATAACTTCTGTCGCAACTCAAGAAATTTATGTTTCATGTATTACTGCATTTTCTCAGTACTTCTGAGTAGATTTCCTGTTTAAAAACGAATCATAGTATAAACTAGGGGCTTCTGTTCGGTGTGTAACACTTTCATGATCTGATGTGTATCTTGTTTTTGCTCTTTGTAGTTTTGAGTCTCAAAATTTATGTTTTAGGAATTTCCTAAATGGTACTTGACTGGTAGTTTAGGAACAATAACAGTCAATTTAGCAAAAGGTCCGATAGTAATTTGGGAGTGGCTGGAGAAACCTTAAGGCAAGGAGGTAATCAGAAGCTAATGAAGGAGCAGGGAGGAGAGGCCTGATTTAGGATAAGATTAGAGTACACTTTCAGGGGCTGCCGTGGGGATGCTAGGAAATAGGAAACAGCCAGGGAAGTCAGTGGAAAAATGTACTTTCTGGAAAAGGTAGGTCAGGGACCAGTCCTCAACAATTGGCTGGGAAGAATTATGCAGAAAGTGATTAGCATGCCTCCCTGGTGGCACAAGGGGTTAAGTTTTAGCACTATCAAGCCATCAGCAGCCACTGCAGCAGAAGTTCCATCCCCAGCCAGGGAGCTGACCCACATGGCCCACCCAGTAGACCTCTCCTGTCTCACCCGCTGCTCCCCTCAGCAGTGTGTTTCAGTCAGTCTGCCTGTTCTATTCCCCACTCTGTCTCTGGTGAATCCTCTCACCCCCCACACCTCTGGCCTACACCTCAGCTCTTGTATGCATAAATAAATAAATCTTTTTTTAAAAAAGGAAATTGACTAGCAAGAGTTCAAAGGGACTTTCCCCTTGGGAAGATTAAGGAGGAACACAAGTTCTAGAGTTTGGGGTGTAAAGAAGCTTATGAAGTACTCCTGCCTATCTGCCCAGAAGTAATTAAGGCACCGACGGCATGGCTAACCGTCAAGAACAGCACAGCCAAAGCACTCAGAGCAACTCATTGGGTAGCCACTAAAGCAATTTTTCAAATTCCTTATTATCAGGAAGAAATCTAATGCCTAATTACTTGTTTACTGGAAAGGGACAAAGTCTGCAAATGACGGGATACTCAGAGCAAACAGAGTTTGAAAACAGTGGAGTTAGAAAACAGAGAAATGGTTTTTCTTATACAATTGCTTCCCTGATTAAAAGTGCTACAACTCGCAAAAATAATGCAAAGTTATTAAATGTATGAAGCATTAATAGATGTAGGATTATTTTAAAATACTGTACATGAATACAGCAGTATGGAAACCGATACTGTTACACACTCTATCCAAAAAATGACTAGAAGTTTCAGGTCACAGTGAAAGCAGGCAACTAAAAGAGAAACCAATGAAGGAGGGAAGTCATGGGGTTTCTGTTTGCTCCCGCCACACATAAACTCAGCTCTGTGCTTTAGTTTTTGAACATTATCAGGGCACTTATTTGAATAATGCAGGGTAAGAATCCATACAATGCATATTATCACATCAAACAAAATGACACTTAAATACTCAAAGATCTGGAAGGTATCAAATTGAATGTCAGTTGGTTAAAGAACTGAGTTCCAGAAGCATAGCCAAGTATGGGCGTACCAAGTATGATTGTCCAAGCAACAGTACCAAGAGACCTTTGCAGAAAAGGAAATTCTATTCTTTTTTTTTTTTTTTAAGATTTATTTATTTATTTATACAAGCACTGGGTACAGTCAGAGGCGTGGGAGGGTGGGAGAATTCACCAGAGCCAGAGCAGGGAGCAGAGCAGGCAGAAGGACCGAAGTACACTGCTGAGGGGAGCAGCGGGTGGCAGGAGAGGTCTGCGTGCCATGTGGGACCCTCCTCCGGTGGCCGGGGAGCAGCCGGGGATCGAACCGTCGCTGCAGAGGCTGCAGGCAGCTTCGCAACCCAGCGCTCAACCGCTGCGCCACCGGGGAGGCCCGGAAATTCTATTCTTATCTCTGACTATTTGAATCAAAATTGCTGGGGGTAAAGCCCAGAAATCTCTATTTTGTCCAGTCCTCCAGGAGATCCTGGAGCACACTAGAGTTTGAGAATCTCTGTTATCCAACAGTCAACTTTTACACAAAGCCAATCCCACAGAATGTGGTAAAAGTATAAATAAATTGTCATCACCCTGTGCTCTTATGACTAAATGGGGGAGGAGTGATTTTTGGCCAAGAGGTAACTTGTCTGGGCAAATGGACGAGATGGGTGGCTGGAGACATTCATAGAGCCTACAAGTCTTCAGGGAAACTGAGTATGACCTTGCCGCAGTTAACAAGGTCAACATGGATGAGCAGGTAACTGAGACACTGGCAGCATGAATTGGGTGTGTTCTCTATTACACTGTGCTGTCCCACGGAGTCCTCTTCCACTTGGGTCCTCTTCCACTGGGCCACTGGACACAGCCCTCCGATTGACAGGGGCAGGAAGCTAGCCGTTCAAGGAAAGAATGGTCAGGGGAAAAGATCTCTCTGAGTTTTTGAGAACATGTATCCAGGGCCTCCCCTGGTGGCGCAGCGGTTGAGCACTGGGCTGCGAAGCTGCCCACAGCTTCTGCAGCGCTGGTTCGATCCCCAGCCACCGGCGAGGGTCCCACATGGCACATCAGACCTCTCCTGCCGTACCCGCTGCTCCCCTCAGCAGTGTATTTCGTCAGTCTGCATGTTCTGTTCCCCGCTCTGGCTCTGGTGAATTCTCTCACCCTCCCGCATTTCTGACTGTACCCAGTGCTTGTATAAATAGATGGATAAATCTTTTTAAAAAAGAAAAAAAAAAAAAACAATATGTATCCAAAGGCCAGTTGCACTCAAGCATCTTAACTAGAACACCGGTACCTAAATTTACGCTGCTAGATTTAATAGAGTTTCGTCAGCCTGTTTTATATCAACAGGCTGTAGATTCAAATACTTTGAGATTCTGGCATCACAGATTGAAAGTCTCATTATAATTGGCATTACCTGCAGGGTTTTGGCCCCATTCAGTGAATCTCCTAGGGAATTCTCACGGAATTCCCAAACTGACTATGATAAAAATAAACCAACCAACCCACAGGCACACCTCATAGAGTTTTAAGAAGCAATTGGAAAAAAATGTTAGTATAATCTCTACCAATTACAATATAGTTTTTCAGATCATTTTTATGGCTATTTGCATTATTTATTCTGGAACTATAATAATTAAATATAAAGAAGACTTGGGTTTTTGTTTAATTAGAATATTCCTTTAAATGTGGAGGACAAAGGAATGATAGGTAAAGACTGCTTCACTGGTAAAATAATGACTTTAATATAAAAACACTGAAGAGTAAGATGTTCTCACTATGGACACTGAGTAATGAACAAAATTGTCACAATCTAACTCTGTCTAAATAACACTGACTCTGTAGAATATTCTTTTTCCGCCTATGCAAATGTTTTCCATTTATACTCTATTTGCCCAGATAAAACATTTTTAAATTGCTTACTTAAAATGGCACCATCTTTGTTATTTCTTCTAAATCCTAAATTTACTTTTAACTGAAGTTATTTTTAAAGTTTTAGGCTTTACTGGAAATTACTTTAGGAAAAGGTAGGATACTGGGTAAAGGGAATTTTTTTTAATTTTATAAAAACTAACAAATGAAATTTCTTCTGATACTAGCTTGATAGCACATTGGTTTCAAAAAAAATTATGCAAATACGGGGAAGTTATTCTCTTAATATAAGGAGAAATATTTATGTTCTGCATGCACGTTCCTTTTATTTCATGAGAACTATTCCAACCTGAACTCACTCCAACAGCAGAATTAACTTTCTCGGTCAGCTCAGGGCTCTTTGGAGAATTCACTTGTCTAATAATGATGTTTTGAAAGAAAATATAAACCCCATTCAAATATTATCAGATTCACTGCTTTGGGGGATGCTTTAAGTGTAATACAAAAACAGAGTCTGGAGCCTCCCCAGTGGCGCAGCAGTTGAGCGCTGGGTTGCGAAGCTGCCCGCAGCCTCTGCAGCGCCAGTTCAATCCCGGGCCGCCAGTTAGGGTCCCACATGGCGCGCAGACCTCTCCTGCCGCCCGCTGCTCCCCTCAGCAGTGTACTTCGTCAGTCTGCCCGTTCTGTTCCCCGCTCTGGCTCTGGTGAATTCTCTCACCCTCCCGCGCTTCTGACTGTACCCAGTGCTTGTATAAATAAATAAATAAATCTTTAAAAAAAATAATAAAAACAGTCTATGATTGATTCACTTTATAAAAAAAAAAAAAACAGAGTCTGAGATTCCCTCTTTAGTCTTCACTTTAAATAGATCATATATAGGCTTGTTTGAAATAACAATATTCTGAGGGTTTTCCTGATGAAAGTTTTTCTCTTTACTCCCACCCTTTTTAATACATCTTGATGTGGGAAGAGAGGAATAAGCATAAAATGAAATGTGCCTTTTTAGCGCCATATGTCTTGCCACTTAAAGGCCACCATTATGTCTCACCTGCTTAGAATTTGGGTAATAAGTTTCCTGTTTGGCTGTGTGCATGATTTCATCGAATCTTTCCAAGAAGCCATTATGAAAGTTACAATTCTTGTTCTCATTTTGTAGAAGAGAAAACTAAAAATAGGGATATTCAGAAACTCAGAGTCTGCATGCTTCACCACCACATAGCATTGCTAGAGGTAGAATACTTGTTTTCCTGGAGTCTGGACCCACCCCCCACTCCCAAACAGCCTTTATCATGATTCTTTATAGTTGCCTTTTACCAATAACAGCAATGATAAGGATAATAAATACTGCTGGGCCTCCCTGGTGGTGCAGGGGGTTGAGATACAACCTATGAAGCTGTCCACAGCCTCTGCAGCATGAGTTCGATCCCCCCACCCCTGGCCAAGGAACTACCCACATGGCACAGCAGACCTCTCCTGTCTCACCCACGGCTCCCCTCAGCAATGTATTTCAGTCAGTCTGCCTGTTCTGTTCCCCACTCTGTCTCTGGTGAATCCTCTGAACCCCCACATCTCTGGCCTGTACCCCAGTTCTTGTATGTAAAAATAATCTTTAAAAAAAATGTCACTGGGCCTCCCTGGTGGTGCAAGGGGTTAAGCACCACACTATGAAGTACTCTGCAGCCTCTGCAGCACAAGTTCGATCCTTGGCCAAGGAGCTACCCACATGGCGCAGCAGACCTCTCCTATCTCACCCACTGCTCCCCTCAGCAGTATATTTCAGTCAGTCTGCCTGTTCTGTTCCCTGCCCTGTCTCTGGTGAATCCTCTCACCCTCCCACACCTCTGGCCTGCACCCCAGCTTTTGTATTCATAAATAAATAAATCTTTTTAAAAAAAATTTTAAATAAATAATTTTTTTAAATTAAAAAAAAAGAAAATTAATACTGCTTATCAAAGATGAATTGTAGTTACATTACTTAGGACTAGGTTTTCCTGTACGTGATAGGAATTCCCAAACAGTGGTGGCTTAAAGAAGAACAGAAATTTGTTTGTGTTGGATTTATAAGCTTGTCAGTAGGCTCCTGAGTTTATGTGGCAGATTATGAGGGCCAGAGACTTAGTCCCAACTCTACTTTATTGCTACACAGATTCCACACTTACTCTATGATCCAAAATGGGTGTAGGAACACCAGCAATTACATTTGAATTCCATCCTGCTTTGGAGAAAGTGGAAAGGAAAGTTATGTCTCCTCCTTTTGAAGACATGGCCTAGAAGTTGCTCACACACAAAAACTCTGTTTACATTAAATAGGCAGATCAGAATTTAATCACATGGTCACCCCTCGCTGTAAAGGAGGAGGAAAAGTTTTCTTTAGACTGAGTTACTGTGATGGCTGCCAATATCTGTTGCTTATAATTAACGAGTAGTGGGATAGGACAGAAGCTCACTGCCATTGAGTCTCCGCCATCAGGAGGGGGTTTGCATTCATGTTGAGAGGACAGCAGGAGATCTGGAAAGCGCATGGGCAGAGAGGTCTGGGCAATTTGTGGCCATATCTTTTCGTGTTTTATAAGAAAAGCCAGAAATCTGTATTTCCATGTCAAATTTCCTGATTTTTATATATTGCTAGTTGATTAAAATAGTTTTAAAAGTGATATGAGCCAAATGAAACCCATCTGGGTCAAACTTATAGGCTGACGGTCTGCTTCTTTTGATCTAAAAGAATTAGCTTTTTTTCTTTTTGAGATTTATTTTCCATCAAACAAGTATTGATTGAGGAGTGCAATGTGTAAGGTACTGTGTCAAGGGCGATGAAGGACAAAAAGATATGATCTTTCATTGAAACAGGAAAGCCTCAGATATAGGAGACAGGGTTCATGACTAGAATCGAAAAGCAGAGGTTTTTGCTGACAAATTTTCAGTTTTGTTTTATTTCTGTTGGTTTTGGTCCAGTTTCTTTACCTGACCCCCAGCCCTTTACCTTAATTCTTTAGGTCTTTCCTCATTTTTTTTTTTGTAAGATTTATTTATTTATGTATTCAAGAGCTGGGGTGCAGGCCAGAGATGCGGTGGCTGAGAGGATTCACCAGAGAAAGAGTGGGAACCAGAACAGGCAGATGTACTGAAATACACTGCTGAGGGGAGCAGCAGGCAAGACAGGAGAGGTCTGCTGTGCCATGTTGGTCACCTCCCTGGCCAGAGATAGAATTCGTGCTGCAGAGGCTGCGGATAGCTTCACAGTGCTGAGACTTAACCCCTTGTGCCACGAGGGAGGCCCATCCTCAATCTTTAATCATTTTCTCTCCACCTTTCAGTTCACCCAAGACAATAAACCCTGTCCCTAGAATTCTGTATTCATGAATGCATCTCTTGAAAATATCAAATATGGCACGCAGACCTCTCCTGCTGCACCCGCTGCTCCCCTCAGCAGTGTACTTCGTCAGTCTGCCTGTTCTGTTCCCCGCTCTGGCTCTGGTGAATTCTCTCACCCTCCTGCACTTCTTACTGTACCCAGTGATTGTATAAATAAATAAATAAATCTTTAAAAAATCAAATATCCTCTTTCTTATTTAGTTGTCAGTGTTCTGCTTTACTGAAAAATCTCTTTATGTCTTTCTTCATATGCATTAGTCTTGTGAACCATACACTTGTACAAGTCAAGATTTATGTCTGAACTTGATTTAATATCCAGAGAGTATCTGTGATGAGGTAAGAATTATTTTTTTTAATTATATTATTTTTATTGAGCAACTGTTGGTTTACAACACTGTATATGATTTAGGGGTGTGTTCACAGCTCTTCAGATGTATGTTACCATGCCACCACCAAAGTACCCACAAAGTACCCAGAGGAACAAAAATTATGAAGCTGTGTCTAAAACAGTCCCTGCAGCTGCTCCCAGAACGAGAAGAATGAGAACCCTGAGTGAAGCCACCGAGACCAGTCAGTTCCTTTTGGGAGAAGCAATGAGAATGGAGCACAAGCAACTCTTGGGAGATGGTTTCTCCCAAGCTACAGGAAACACCCATACTCCTGTTCACCTGAGGCTCTTACAACTGGCACAACAACATTGGGTTCAGCCATAAAATGTGCAGGGCCTCATGCAAAATCACAATGAGGCTCCATGCTCAAAAGTATTAAGGATGTCAAGACAGTGACAGCAGAGCATTATCTGAGCATGGAGTGCTTCTTGTGACGACTCTGTGTGGCCATTCTTGTCTAGGCCTGAAACCAGCTGTGCCTAGAGTGGTGGACCCAGTGGCATTTGTGGCCAGGAAAACAGGCAGCAGGTGGGCAGCAAAAAACTCAGGGCTCAGAGACCCAGGGTTTGGGGTGAGAGAGACCGAGCAGTTGACAGAGAAAAAAATGGAGGACCAAAGATTTTGTTTCTATGAAGTGTCACTGTGATCTGTATGCCTCTCTTTGCACACATGAAGGACAGTTAATTCTTTTTTTAAAAAATTTGTTCATTTATGATACAAGAACTAGAGTATAGGCCAGAGAGGTGGGGGGTGAGAGGATTCGCCAGAGTCAGAGTGGGAAGCAGAAAATGCGGATCTACAGAAATACACTGCTGAGAGGAGCAGCGGGTGAGCCAGCAGAGGTCTGCTGCACCATGTGGGTTGCTGCCTGGCTGGCTGGGGATCGAACTCTTGCTGCAGTGGCTTGTGATAGCTGTTTTTAACCCCTGCACCACCAGGGAGGCCCAAGGACAATTCTTTTGAATGTATGGTTAATTCTTTCAGACTCTGCTGCCATTAAGGGACTGAGACACAGGGGTCTGAGCTATATAACCATCACAGCCATCCCTAGTGTCACTGATTAGGGGGTCACTGACACTTATGGTAGTGGTAGGGGTTTTTGTGTGTGTGTGTGTTTGTTTGTTTGCTTTTAGAACCTGTGAGAAAGAGAATTCTAGGCTTGACTGACTGACTCCCTTCACCAAATGTCAAGTCCCTCATTATCTTGCAGTAAGAAGCTTAAATATGTTCACTAACAATAGCACATCATAGTCATCTAAGCACTCAGATGATTATTTTTCCCAGTGTAATTGCAGAGATCTTACTCAGTCATACTTGTTCATAGATGCATCCTGCATTGTGTCATGCCACTCTCCAGAAGCTATATTCAAGGATCAGGTCTCTTTCTCAGGCCTCCTATACCTGTTCACTTCACCTTCTAACCCTCCCACCCATAGCTGACTTCTATCTTCAGTTTTTACTGTGCCTTCTAGACCCTGAATTCCCACGTAAACACAGCTCTTACATCCTCAGTTTGTTCCACTAAACTCCACCGTGATGTCCAGACACAGCCTAAGGTGGAGTGGATGACATCTGTCTATAGTTCTATGATAGGAACTTGGCCCCTGGTGTCCTGAGTGACGGGACTGCTGGGAAGGGAGTGGAGCTGAGCAGCCATTTTGGGGAAGCCTTTAATAGGGAGTGATGCATGTGGGCTGGCTCTTCATTTTTTAAAAAAAGATTTATTTATTTATGCATATAAGAGCTGGGGTGTAGGCCAAAGATGCTGGGGGGTGAGGGGGTTGTTGAGAGGATTCACCAGAGATACAGTGGGGAGCAGAACATGCCAATTTACTGAAATACACGGCTAAGGGGAGCAGCAGGTGAGTCAGGAGAGGTCTGCTGTGCCATGTGGGTAGCTCTCTGGCCAGGGATTGAACTTGTGCTGCAGTGGCTGTAGATAGCTTCACAGTGCTGTGCTCCCTTTGCGCCATCAGGGAGGCTCCTTGCTCTCTTTTTCATTGGAGCTGCAGCAGAGAGGTTGCCAGGCCAGATGTAAGGTCTTCAACCCCCTACCCACCCTGTCCATAGGGAGCCCGACCTCAGCAGCAGCAGGCCATACCCTGCCACCCCAGTGGTAGCCTTTGGTAAGACTCTGCCCTAGAGGGCTGCTGGCCCCAGCTCCAGACATAGCCGCAGCTCCACTTTGCATCATTGATCAGTAACTGGACTTTCTCATTCTCCCTCTGCCCTGATGGTTAAACTCATAAGAGAGGTTCTGACCCAGGAATAGTTATTATACCCTTTGCTCAGAAATGTTATGTGACTTTTCAACAAAGAGATATCTTGTGTTGTGTTCTTAATATTACTTTAAACTGTTACTTTTTTAAAAAAGATTTATTTATTTACATCTTTCCAATGATTTTTAAAATTTTATATATTTTTTACATCATTTTTTATTCTTGCACAATGTATGCATTTTCATCTTAGTTATAGTCACCATACAATTCCCACCCCCCTTGTTTTGATCCTACTCCCTTCTCCCCCACTTGTAGTGTGTCTCTGGTTTATAGCTGCTTGTTGATTTTGATTTTTACTTTATTATAATTAGTCTTTTTCCTAGTCCCTTATTTAGGTTTTCTAAATTCCTGCTATGAGTGTGACCATCCGGTACTTTTCTTTTTCTTTCTGGCTTATTTTGCTGAGCATGATCCCTTCTAGTTCCATCTATGTTGCTGCAAATCGCATGAGTTTATCTTTTTTGATTACTGAGTAATATTCCATTGTGTATATGTACCACATCTTCTTGATCCAGTCACATATTTTGGGGCATTTGGGTTGTTTCCATAGCTTACCTATTGTAAATAGTGCTGCTATAAACAAAGGGGTGCAGGTGCCCTTTTAATTTAATGTTTCTGTGTCCTTTGGGTATTGGGAGAAAATTTTTGCACACAACACTAACGATAAAGGACTGATCACAAAAATCTACAAAGAGCTGATGAGACTCAACAAAATCAAAATAAATAACCCAGTCAAAAAATGGGCAGAAGAGCTAAAAAGAAACTTCTCCAAAGAAGAAATGCAAATGGCCAACAGGCATATGAAAAAATGTTCAACATCACTTGTAATCAGGGAAATGCAAATCAAAACTACAATGGTAATCTTACACCACTGAGAATGGCACATATTAAAAAAACTAGCAACAACAAATGTTGGTGAGGATGTGGAGAAAAAGGAACTCTCCTGCACTGCTGGTGGGAGTGCAAACTGGTCCAACCACTATGGAAAGCTGTGTGGAGATTCCTCAATCTGCTAATGATGGAGCTTCCATATCATCCAGCAATTCCACTCCTAGGTATTTACCTAAAGATTTATTTATTTATGCACACAAGAACTGGGGTACAGGCAAGAGGTGTGGGGGGGTGAAAGGATTCACCAGAGACAGAGTGGGGAACAGAACAGGCTGAATGACTGAAATACCCTGGTGAGGGGAGCAGCGGGCGAGACAGGAGAGGTCTGCTGTGCCATGTGGGTATCTCTTTGGCTTGTGCTTCAGTGGCTGTGGATAGCTTCATAGGTTGCGCCTTAACCCGTTGCACCACCAGGGAGGCCCTAAAGTGTTGCTTTTTTTTTTTTAATGTAACTTTTTTTTTTTTATAGAGGCATGTTTTCTTTATTTCTTTCTTTCTTTGTTTGTTTGTTTTGTTTACACATGCACTGGGTACAGTCAGAAGCGCAGGAGGGTGAGAGAATTCACCAGAGCCAGAGCGGGGAGCAGAGCAGGCAGAAGGACCGAAGTACACTGCTGAGGGGAGCAGTGGGCGGCAGGAGAGGTCTGCGCGCCATGCGGGACCCTCCTTCGGTGGCCGGGAAGCAGCCGGGGATCGAACCGGCGCCGCAGAGGCCGCGGGCAGCTTCGCAACCCAGCGCTCAACCACTGCGCCACTGGGGAGGCCCTAAAGTGTTGCTTTTTAATAATACTCTTGAAAAAAAAAATTCTTCAAAAAAAAAAAAATTCTTCATTGAAATAAATGCCACCTGCTGTTCCTCCTTGGAAGCCACTGATTTTTGGTCACTCCTCCCTATTGTAGGGTCCTCAAAATCCTTAGCCCCTTGGTCCCTCTGATGCAAGATAAGACTAGAAAAACTGGAAAGGAGATACAAGGTCAAGAACCTAACTCACACAAGGAGGTAGGGGCACAGGGGATTACCATAAGCCATTAACCCAGTTATAGAAACCAAGACCCTTAGGCATCAATGCCCAGATCAGGAGGTGCAACACCCAGAAACTATCAGACTGCGATAGGGAGTGTCAGGAGCACAAACCATCCACCCACAAAGATGAGCCCCTCCCTGAAGACGATAAAACCTAAAGCTGCCCCCACAATGGGGCAGCAGTCTTTCTGCCACCTGTGACTATGCAGGTGCTTCCTTTTGTTACCCTGATATAAAACGGGTTGCCTGACTGTGGGGCCTCACCCACGCCCTTAAAAGGGACTTATTAATACTCCACTGCAGGTGCACACAAAAGGTTAATCAAAGGTTTATTTACAAGGGAAGGGAAAATGAGGAAATGTACAACTCAGGGAGAAAAGAGGGAGATAAAGTCTTAAATGGGCCCTACCCGTTCAGCCTCCGGAATCCCAATGGCACGCTGAGAGCTGGCAGCGAGCCAAGAGCCTTGACGCCAAGAGAGAGACCCAAGGCCCACGTGTCTGGTTTTATACCAACCCTGGCAGCTTAATTCCACCCTCAGGTCCCAGCAACCCTCCCTTTGGTGATGATGGGATTTGTCATTTCCAGTGTCTTGATGGCTTTGGTCTGGAGTGAGGGTGGAGTCCACAAAGCCTGCATGGAGTTACTAACTCAGGACATCCTTTCCCCCTCACACTGTCACCAACTCTCTCCCTCTGCAGGGCACCAGCTTCCTGCCCGCCCGTGAGCTATACCAGCTGGGACTTCTCCTCACTGGCCTCCCTCAGCGGAGGTTGCTCTCCTCAAGGCCGCCCGCCTGCAGCCATGCTGGCCTCTCTCAGCAAACCTGTCCCTTCTGGGCAACTCTTCCTGCCCACTTGTGTCTATGCAAGTGTCTTTTACTGTCCTATGTCTTTTCTAATAAACCTGCTCTTTAAATATAATGAACCTCTCTGTCTCGTGGAGAAACTCGCCGGGAAACTCGCTGCATGCCTCTGAAAGGGGAGCTCTGGCGACAACTTTCCCAGAGTGAACCCAAGGACCCCGCACTCCAAACTCCGAGAACCCCATCACCTTCCACCAAACTAGCCTGAAAATGTCTAACCCTGAGTAAGTCCAACCATCAGTGCTAGACTATTAGAGAAAATCACACAAATGCAAGGGTTATTGCCACCCAAAACAAGATTCCCATTTAATTTAGGCTTCCCGTACTATTTACCAGTCCCTCTCCAAATTGTCACATGATTTACTGAAAATACCCTTCAATTTCCTCATGCTATCTGTACTGATAGTGGCCTCTTTTCTCTTACTAATTAAGCCTTCTGAGCCCATGGGGGGAAAAATACTCTTTGGTGTGGCCTTTTTCCATTTCCTGCCTCTCTACTTACAAACAAGTCTATAAATGCTTCCATCCTCATTGCTCTAATGGTTCAAATTAATGGCCTCTCTTTTCCACACCCTTTATCTGCAGTGTTGTAATCCTGTCCCATTCTGACCCTGGGCTTGGCCATGTGACATTCTTTTGTGAAGGCTTGAAAAAGTACTGGTGTAGTTCCACCTTCTTTTTTTGGAGCAAAGCCTTGAAAAGAAGCCCAGTTAGGGAGGATGAGAGCACATGAAAAGAATTGAATTGTCCTAGCCAAGGCCAGCCTTGTCCAGCTGGTTCCCAGTCACCCCTCAGCAGAGCACAGATGTATGAACAAGCCTGAAGACAAGATTTTCCAAATTTAGTCTAGTAGTACTGCTTGCTGACTTGCAGAGGAATGAGAAATGACAAATGGTGGTTGTCAATGACATTGTTTGTTATGCACAATCTCGAAGTCCTAACTTCCCTTTCTCCAGTCTGGGGGGTGGTGGGGGGGGATAGTATATCTTCTCTTTTTAAAGGCAAGTTCCTGTGCTTGCTCTTTATCCCATTCCTGCCTTTCAGAGCTCATCCCTTCTGATTATATCTCTCTTTATTGTATTTTCAACCCTTTGCTCTCTTTTTATCTCTTTCTCTATCAAATGACCAGGTTCCTATCATTAAAATAAACATACACAAATAAACTCATGTCCTCAGCAAATTACTCACCCATTCTGTTATTCATTACATTTATGTTCCTTGAAATGATAATGTACTCTTGTGTATTTGTCTGGGATAGTAGGGGGAAGAAAAATGAATTTATTTTTAGGGGTTGGCTTATGATATTTTGGAGACCTGGTGAGCCCAAATTCTCATGAGGTAGGCCAGCAGGCTGGAGACTCAGGGAAGAGTTGAATTTCAAATTGAAAGACTGCTGGCAGAATTCCTTCTTCCATAGGGGAGGTCAGTCTTTGTTCTCTGAAGGCATTCAGTTGCTGTGATGAGATCCATCCATGTTACAGAGGCAATCTGCTGTACTCAAAGTCCACTAACTTAAGTGTTGATATCATCCAAAAAACACATTCAAGGAAACAGCCACAAGAATTCAGACCAAATAGCTGGGCACCATGACCCAGAGAAGTCAACACATAAAATTAACCATGGCAATTTGCTGTATTCATTCTTCTAGACTCATTATTTACCCTTTTCAGTTATCACATTAATATAGCCAAACACTCATTTTCTTTGTCCTTTTACAAATCTTTGATCGTCAACTTCTCTTCTAGATTTGTTTCTATCTCCTGTCTGCTGCTTTTCAGTTTTGTTTTTTTGTTGGTTTTGTGGGGGTTTTTGTCACCTCTTTCTTTGTCTGCTTTTTAAATGATCGCTAGGGTTAAGCGTTCCAGATTAACTGGACCCTCTCATGCAATTACCAAATCTTTATTTTTCACTTAGTCTCTGCTGAGTATTATCTATTCATTCACTTATTCATTGAAGGTATCAATAGAGTATCTGTTCCTTTGAGTACTAAACACTGTGGGGGTTTGTGGCAACCTCTAAATGTCCCCCAAGCTCCCTGCCTCCTGTTATTCACACCCTTGTTTTACTCCTCCTCTTGAGTGTGAGCTTCTAATGAACAGAATACAACAAAACTGAGATACCTCTTCTGAGATTAGGTTACAAGAAGACTTTGGCTTCTGTCCTGCTCACCTTCTTTTGTCCTCTCTTTGCTGCCTCACTCTCTCTTTCTGAGAATTGTCACTGAGGGGAGCAAGCTGAAATACTGTGTGAGAAGCCTTCTGGAGAGGCTTTCGTGGCAAGCAACTCACCTCTCCATCCAACAGCCAGCAAGGCTTTATAGCCTGTCGTTGGCCACGTGTGAAAGCTTGGAGCAGATTGTACTCCTGGCTGAGTCTTGAGTTGGCTGTTGCTCAGCAGTGGACACCTTACTGCAGTCTCATGAGAGATCCTGACTCAGGCACTCAGCTAAGCTGCACCTGAATTTCTTTTTTTTTTTTTTTAAAGATTTATTTATTTATGCATACAAGAACTGGGGTACAGGCCAGAAGTGTGCAGGGTGAAAAGATTCACCAGAGACAGTGGGGAGCAGAACAGGCAGATCGACTGAAATACACTACTGAGGGAAGCAGTGGGCAAGTCAGGAGAGATCTGCTGTGCCATGTGGGTAGCTCCCTGCCCAGGGATCGAACTTATGCTGCAGTGGCTGCTGATAGCTTCACAGTTTGCATCTTAACCCCTTGCGCCACTAGGGAGACCCTGCACCTAAATTTCTGATCCACCTGTGCTTTTAAGTTGCTAAGTTTGGTGTAATATGTTTTATGGCAATAGATAACTAATACAGGGCTATGAAGGATCCAAAGTCAAATAAGAATTAGCCCCCGAACTCAGTGACCCTCAAGTCTATTAAGGGGAATAGAAAAGTAACAAGGATCAAAATGTTAGCAGACAGATTGAGTGGCACCTTGGTCCCCAAACCTGCAAGCTCTAAATGTGTTCTGCCATCCACCTCGTAAAGACAAAGCATGCTGTTAGTGTGAAAGAACTTTAATAGTGTGCACAGAGAGAAAAGAGAATAATAACAGGATAATAGTTTCCCAGAGAAAAACCCAAAGTTACACATTTCAGGCCCCGCCATGGGTAAATGCCCATCCAAATGGGATTGTTCCGAAGGAGGGCTTCTGAGACCCATAATCTTGCCCCAAGTCTAAGGCACCTTCTGGCAGGGAACCATAGAAAAGGGGCAGAAGGTGCCAGGCAAGTCTGTGGTGAAAGGTGCACAAAGTACAAATCAAAGTAACAGCTGCCATTGTCAGCTTCCCCATGGGTCTCTCGCCCACATGTCTTCCAATTGTCTCTGTGTGTTTCGATCCCATGTATTTCCTTCCATGTCCTTCTAGTCTCTGATGAAAGTCCAAATTCAAAAAGCAAGTGGCCCTTCTTCACATGTCTCTCTGCTCTACATGCCTCCTGGAGTCTTCTTCAGCTTCTCACCCCCAGTTTCACCCTTCATTAGTGGGTCAGGAAACCTGGAGCCTCCCCTTTTTATGGAGATTATACTGTTACAACAGTATAGTATAGTGCTATTAAAACACACAGGGCAATGATGAGCGCACAGAAAAAAGAGAATTTCATTTGTACTTTAAGGCTAAAAGACTCATGCAGCATTGAATGAGGAGGAAAGGAAGTAGGATATTTGAAGAAAGTGAATTTTTAGACCTCCTGGAAGAGTACTCAAGGGTTATGGAAAAGAGACAAGTAATGGTATCGGGACCATCTGGAGTTGGGGTTGGAGATAATGGCCTTAGAGGATCTTCAGTTGAGGTTGGGTTTATTTATTTATTTATTTATTAAGATTTATTTTATTTATACAAGAACCGAGGTACAGGCCAGATAAGCGGGAAGGTAAGAGGATTCACTGGAGACAGAGCAGGGAACCGAACAGGCAGACTGACTGAAATACACTGCTGAGGGGAGCAGCGGGCGAGACAGGAGAGGTCTGCTCGCCAAATGGGTTGTTCCAAGGCCGACAGGGATCCAACTGGCACTGCAGAGGCTGTGGACAGCTTCACAGCACTGCGGTCAACCACCTGAGCCACCTGAGAGGCCCTGGGTTTATTTTTTAAAAGCTTTAGTAGTCTGGATAAAATTAGGGAACTCCGAAAAGGTAAATCAGAAAAGCAAAGGACCAACAAAAAGAGGTGAGAAAAATAGCAAGACAATTCTGTTCTTAAAATTTAGGTTGAATAGGGAAAGAAAGACACTCAGAGCTGTTGAGTCTTTGCTGAAGTCAGATGCAGCCAATTCTGACTTCCCAGCAATCACCAGGGCTAAGGAAGTCTATGCAGACACATGACTTCCTGAGTTGTTGGAGACTTTCAGCTAAAGGTGGGAAGGAATAGTTACCTGGAAGAAAAACTAGGTGTTCTAACACAGAAAGAGTGAAAGGATGCTAGAACAGAGACTGTGATTCCCTACAATCGTCTCCGGTTCTTCTAGAGTATGAGTTCCTGATTTTGAGGGAATGGAATAACAGTTGCATTTCCTAGTCTCATCAAGAATGTTCTCGTAAGTAATGAGCTGATCAAAGGCACTTGGAAAGACTTGGGGGTGCGAAACTTACTGTGTTTTTAAAGCTATTTCCATTTCTTTGACTCCTTTCTGGCAGTTGGAATGTGGTTGTGGTGGTGAGCCAACTAGAGCCTTGAAGAAGATTCCATCCTAAGGAGGGCAAAATAAACAGAAAGAGCCTGCAATTCCTAGATCATCTCCTGAGACTTCACGACCCTGCATGAGAGGTAATTAAACTGCATTCTTTAAAGGCACTTTTGATGTGATTCTCTCTTATGACCCTCTGGACTTGTATTTCCAGTAATTCCATTACCCACTAAAAATGATTAGCCAGGAATATAAATGACACAGCATGGCAATAAAAGCAGTAAGCATTGCACAGAGACACAGGTGAAAAGTAAAGATAACAGAGGAGAATCACAGCCACTCAGGCTGTGAGCTTTCAAAAAGAACTGAAAGTTTTTGATCAGTGACAGGCTGCACACTGTTCACAGAGGGTGGAACGCAGGTCAGCTAGTGTGACCTTGACAGCTGACTCTTCCAGAGAGGCAGACAGTAGTGACTCGAGAAAGCATTGGTAGTGGGATGGTAGTGACAACTGGCCTGGGCATCAAGCTCACCTAAGCAACATTTGAACCTTGGTTTACTCGCTTAAATTTCTCCTGGTTTGAACTAAAATTGGGTTATAATTTATAATAATCATAGAAATTTAGGGGCAGGAGAAATGCTAGCAACCGGTAAAACCTTCTGCTCCAATGCACTTAAAGAAAACTAGTAATTCCAGGGCCTCCCTGGTGGCGCAAGGGGTTAAGACGCAACCTGTGAAGCTCACCGCAGCCACTGCAGCATGAGTTCGATCCCTGTCCAGGGAGATGACCCACATGGCGCAGCAGACCTTTCCTGCCTCACCCGCTGCTCCCTCAGCAGTGTATTTCAGTCAGTCTGCCTGTTCTGTTCCCCACTCTGTCTCTGGTGAATTCTCTCACCCCTCACAACTCTGGTCAGTACCCCACTTCTTGTATGTATAAATAAATAATTCTTAAAAAAAAAAAAAACTAATAATTCCAGAAGTGCTGATAAATTTTGCACAAAGCCAGTACTAATCCCCAGGTAAATGTGGGTCAAAAGTTTTTACTTAATTTATAAAGAATCCCTGTGAAGCTTCCTTTCTCTAGCAGAATTACAATAGGTCGCTATTTACAATGACTTCATCTTTTCACGAATACACCTCTTGTAGTGGTATAGCAGCAGTCTTTAGTTTTCAGAATACTTGCACATATGTTCTCCTTTGACAATTAATGGTCCTGTGCAGTGAAGTACCTGGAGGATTGGTAATACTCCCATTTTACTGATAAGGAAAATTGAAGCTGGAAGTGTTATGAGCTCTCTTTCCTAATTGTCATTCACTTTGCTAGCTTCTTTTGACCTTTGCTTTATTGAGGAAAAATATGTGACTCATGATCAAATTGTAATAAATCTCAAATTAT
Organism: Talpa occidentalis; assembly: GCF_014898055.3. Lineage (NCBI taxonomy): Eukaryota > Metazoa > Chordata > Mammalia > Eulipotyphla > Talpidae > Talpa > Talpa occidentalis. The sequence continues at coordinate 82,013,765 of NW_023601322.1, read as the reverse complement.
TGAGTTCCCCCACCCCTCTTTTAAATTGACAGCTACACTGGTCCAGTAGGTAGACTCTGGCCACATGTGGTTATTGAGATTTAAGGTAGTTTAAATTAAATAAGATGGAAAATTCAGTTCCCTAGTCCCACTGTAACAGGGTGGTCCCCAGGAAAGGGGGAGGTTCCGGATTTCCTGCTCCACCCAACAGATAGTGGAGCTGAGGAGAGAGAGAAGAAGCTGGAGAGGAGACTGAGGAAGGAAGGAAGCAGGATGGAGAGCCAGGAGACCTGGAGGAGGCACATGGAGCTGAGACACACATGAAGAAACTGCGCTTGCCTTTTGGTCGTGGACAGGGTGACACAGATGTGGGTGAGACCCGTGGGGAGGTGACAATGGCGGCTTTTGTCTTGCTTTTGATTTTGCTCTTTTCCCTCCAGACTTGTTTGGTTGTTTCTGACCCTTTTCTGGGGGGCCCCACTGGAAGATGCTTTAGACTTGCGGCAGGCTTTGGGGCCTTGCTCTGGGCCAGTCCCATTTGGATGGACTTTTACCCACGAGGGGACGGGTCACTTTGGGTGCTTGATTTAGAAACTAGATTCTTTGCCTTTGTTGTCTTGTTTCCTAATTGTATTAAAGTTCCTTCCCATTAAAGTTTCATATGTGTGTGTGATACGGAGGATGAACCTATTTAGAGCAGGCAGGTTTGCGGGGTCTGGGCTGCCCCTCTCCCTGCCCTATAACACCACTAGCTGTCGTAGAGCAACCCCAATACAAAACGGGGTGCCTGACTGTGGGTCCTCACCTGCGCGCTTAAAAGGACTTATCAATGCTCTACTGCAGGCACACGCAAAAGGTTAATAAAAGGTTTATTTACAAGGAAAGGGGAAATGAGGAAATGTACAGCTCAGGGAGAAAAGTGGGAGACAAAGTTTTAAATGTGTCCCACCGGATCCGCCGATCAGGAATCCCAAATGGCGCTCTGAGAGCTGGCTGCCAGCCAGGAGCCCTGAAGCCAGGAGGCAAGTGACAGCGAGACCCCCCAAGGCCCACGTGTTTGGTTTTTATACCCAACCTGGCTGCCCAACTCCACCCTAAGGTCCCAGCCACCTTCCCTTTGGTGGTGATGGGATTTGTCTTTCCCAATGTCCTGATGGCTTTAGTCTGGAGTGGGGGTGGAGTCCACAAAGCCTGTATGGGATTAGCTCAGGACATCATTTCTCCCTAACATAGCCACTGAGTTTCCTTTGCTTGGGGCTCACACGTGGCTTGTGGCTGCTCTGTGCTGGGCAGCGCAGAGGGACGTACTGAAGAGGTCTCCGCCGGCCCTCAGTCTTTCTTCCAGGCTGTGTAGACTCCAAGCCCGAAGACTGGGGAGAGCTTGGGCTCTGCCACTTCCTAAAGGTGACTTCCCAACCGTTCATCGCCTGGCCTCGTCTTGCTGAGGTGAGAAAAGTCCAGGAGTCTCCTCCAGGACAGCAACCTGGCAGCGGACAGGAGTGGGGGCGGGGGGAGGGGACGGTCTCCCGCGCCAGACGGGGAAGGGGCAGGAGACGAGGGGGCGGGGCCGCGCGCGGCGCGTCCGGACAGGCGCGTCACGAGGCGGGGGCGGGGCCTTGCGCCTACGGGGCGGGGCCGCGCGCGCGGGGGCCGGAGGGGCGGGGCCGCCGGCGCGGCGGCCGGGCTGTGCGTGCTCACGTGACCGGTCCGCGAGGCCCCGCTCGCGCAGTCGTCCGGGCGAGCGAAGATGGCGGCCGAGAGGGAACCTCCTCCTCTGGGGGACGGGAAGCCCACCGACTTTGAGGAGCTGGAGGACGGGGAGGACCTCTTCACCAGCACCGTCTCCACCCTAGAGGTGAGCCCGCGTCGCCGTGGGCGCCGCGCCCCGCCACTGCCGCGCGCCTCACCTTTAGGTGCCTCTTCCCTGCCCGACTGTTGCCTCCCCGCCCCCCGGCTTGGCCGGGCCAGGTCGGGGCGACACCTGTGACAGCGCCTGCACCCCCGGACCTGTCAGTGGGGTCGAGCTCCGTGTGGGCGGCTGGGCCTCCGCCGGGGCCCGCGCGGCGGCGGGGCCCGACCTCCTCTCAGGGGCCGGAGCGCACAGAGCATCGCAGCGCGCTGGCCCGCTCCGCTGGCCTTCCTCGGGGTCACCTGCGCCCCGTTTTCCAGCTCCGTGGAGGGTTTACCCTGAGTCTCAGTGAGCCTCACTGCGCTCCCCGGCGACCTCCGCAGTCCCTCCGGAGCGGCGCTGGCTCTCCCTTCCCCGGGGAGGGTGTGCCCTGGCGGGGAGAGCGACCCAGGGGCAGCCGGGGTGTGCGGGGAGCGCGCGGGGGCCCTGGTCCCCGGGGCCCCTGCCTGCGCTGCTGGCTCCCCTGGGCAGAGGTGCTTCTGGTGGAGACTGCTCGAGGGATTAATGCATTCGGCTGGGCTTGTTGGGCTTTTCTAGTTCTGGACCTTCAAAGGGTCCCGGTGTTTGTAAAATACAAAGTTGAAGGGAGGGAGAGTTCAGGGAACTGCGCTGTGTGTTTTTCTAAGTTACCAGGGGAGAAATGAAAGCGCCTCACTCCCTTTTCCTCTTTTCTCGCATGGTCAGCGATGTCTGAAGTTGAATGTTCCTGTTTTTGTCAAAGGAAACTCCCTCGATGAACTTAACAGTATTGGGCCTCCCAGATCCATCCAGTTCTTGTTTGAATTGCTTTGCACACGCTCCTCATAGCCCAATTTTAAGTGTGTGTATGGGGGTTGAAACGGAAGCAGGTTTGCCAGCAGGTCGCTTATCTTGGGCTGTACTTCTCTTCTCATAAGCTGCTTTTTCGTGAGTTTTCTTGTCGTGTTCAACCACGCACCGAATCAACTGGAAATTAAAACATCCATTATCTGAAATGGAATACCTGACACTGGGAACTTCCGGGAACCGTTTTCAGCCCTGACCACATTTTGCTAAGTGTATGTGCAGGTTACTGGCCAAACTCCACTTCCCCTCGGGGTATATACTTCTGGGGCTAGGGGTAAAATGCCTCAGTCGTGTTTTTGTTCACCATAAAATCTCAGACATTTGCATTTAGTGAATGCCTGCCAGATTGTCAAAACCCAGCATTTCCTAAGGACTAGTAAAAATTATCTTGCAAAAAAAAATTACGTTTTTAGCTAGTGTCTTTTCAGCTCTATGCAGCTGCCTTCACCTGTGTTAAAAGTGAGTTTCTGTGCGGGATCCTAAAACCGGTATTCTTTTTGTGAGTTACAAAAGTTTTTCATCAAAAGAATCAAGACAAACTTAATTAACTTAGTATAAACTAGAAAACTATGAACTCTAAGCATTGTTTGGTGTTCATTAGAGTCTTTGAGAATTGAGTAAAATGAGCTGTAATCTTTTTCTCATGTGGCAGAGACCTTTTTAAAATATGCTTGTCTTTTTCCAGTAAAAGTCTGCAGAAGTTTGATTATGAATAAATTCATCTTGTGCATTATGAAAGCTGGAAATAAGTTGATCATCTAAACCCTTTGTTTCATAGACAATTACAAGTTATTTTAAGACGGTGATATATTTTGAGACTTGTGAACTCAGAATGTTTTGCTTTTCAAACTTTTTGAGGAAAAATCTATAGCAGTGTTTCTTAGTATACCAAAACTGCTCTAAAGGAACGTTCTTTTAAGCTTTTATTTTAAACTATGCTTCTCACACTTCAGTGTGCTGGAAAAACCAGAGGATTCTTATTTAAGATGCGTATGTCTTCAACACACATCAATCTATATGTTGATTAAGTGTTCTAGATCAGTGTTTTCCATTCTTTATAATTGTAACCTAGGGATCTTGCTAAAGTGCATAATGATTCTCTAGGGCTGGGATTAGACCAGTAGTCTGCATTTTTAGCTTTCCTGATGAATTTGCTTCTGGTCCACAAAAAGCAATGATTTGCAAGGCCTCAAGCGATGCTGATGCAGAGCACATATTTTTGAATAATTATTACCTGAGCTATAAATTGAAAGTAAGACATAAATTAATCTTTAAATTCTAAAAATTAGTTTATTACATTATTTATATAAAGATTTTTTCTTTTGTGGATATTTAGTAGGGCAATCAATTGAAATCCATTTCAGAGAAAATCAAAGTATAGACAACTTCAGTGACATAATTATTAAACTAGTAATGACTCTACAACTTAGTGTACATGTAGGTTTATGAGTATATTTTAACCCAATAGTTAAGTGCGTTCCTTTCAAAATTTAGAATAGTTACATAAAGTGACATACTCTGTTGTATGTTTCTTTTACGATTAGGAAATGAAATGGTGAGAGGCTGTCATAGAGGCTGTCACAGGGAAATTAATGAAAAGGGGGGAGAATCAGGTAAAATCATTTTTTGGTACCCGAGAAGCAAAACTTTAATGTTTGTAAATGCTGCTTTTTTTCTTACATGATAAAACCCTTTGCTTAAAGATGCTTGCCCTAAAGCAGCATGGGGGTAGTAAGACAGCACCTTTTACAAAAATTAAGTCTGGAAATTTCTATTATACGCCTACTTTTCTTTTTAAAAGCTTTATCAAGGTGTAATTCACATACCATATAGTTCACCCATTTCTTTGTACAATTAAATGGTTTTATTATATTCACAGATGTATGCGAGCATCACCACAGTTTTAGTATATTTTCATCACCTCAAAAAGAAACCCCATGCCCTTTACTCCTTCTCTCCCCATTCCCTAAACCCCTTTAACCTGAGACATAAGCAACCATTAATTTACTTTCTTTATCTTACAGACTTTCCTATTCTGGATTTTATATGAATGCAGTCATACAATTTGTAGCCTACTGTTAACTGAATTTCAATTAGCATAATGTCTTCAAAATCTGTCTTTCATCCCTTGTTAAGCCCAAATAATACTTCATTGAATGACTATACCAAATCTTATTTACCCTTTCATCAGTTGATGGTCATTTGGGTTGTTTCCACTTTTTGCCTTCTATGAATGATGCTGCTATAAATGTTTGTGTACAGATAGAATTGCTCGGTCATACAGTAACTCTGGTATAATCATTTGGAGAATTTCCAAACTGGTTCCTCAAGTGACAACAGCATTTTCCATTCCCACCCAGTGTGAGGGTAACGATTATCCACATCCACACCAACACTTATTATTATTTAGCTTTTTTGTTCTGTCCATCCTAAAGGATGTGAAGTGGTTTTGAGTGCATTTTCCTGATCACCGATGGTATCACATCTTTTTTATGTACATTGGTTGCAGATAACTTTTCTGATGAAATTTCAATTTCTGCTCAGCTCATTTATTACTGGATTTTCCTTTCATGTTGATTTATACAAATTCTTTATATATGCCAGACACAAGTTCCTTGTCATGTATGTATTTGCAAATATTTTCTTCCATTCTGTGGATTGTCTTTTTGGTTCTCCATGGTGTCCTTGTAAGCTCAAATTTTTTAAATTTTTATGATGTTCTGTTTGTTTTACTTAAACATTTTCGGTTTCATACCTGAGAATCCTCTGCCAAGACCAACGTCATGATTTTTATGTTTGTGTTTCATCATTTCGGCACTTTTAGGTCTTTCATTCGTTTTGAGTTCAGTTTTGTAGATGGATGTGATGAGATTGACTTCATTCTTTTGCATGTGGCACATCTGAGTGTCTGCTGAAGTTAAGATGAATACCATAGTTTCCCCAGCACTGTCTTGTGGATAGAATTTATAGAGCATTTTAAATGAAATTTTCAGATGGGAGGCTCACGGGTCTTAGAATTCTTTTTCCACAATTTAACCCAATGCTGAAAGAGCTCAAACTTGGTTGACTTCCCTAAATACTTGAATATATACTTTCTGCCATACTGTTTAGATAATAGCAATGCAAACCCAACAAGGTGTATGAAAACTTTGAGGACAGAAAATTGCCAGTGGGGAAGAAAACTCCTACAGATAGACGGATTATATGATCTGAGAACAAACCATTTACTGAAAGTACAGCAGGCCTACTAACATCATCTGCACCTTTTCCTTGTACTGTTGATGGAAAAAAAAAAAAAAATCAAAATCAATCCTACCCAAAGCCACTGACTCTGTGGAGTTTGCGCATTCTCCCCATGTCTGCGGGGTTTTAATTCAGGTATTCAGATTTCATCCCACACCCCTGATTCGTATGTGATTTTACTGGCATCTGAGTTGTGCCAGTCTGGGTGTGTGTGAGGTGTGTATGTGAGTGCACCCTGCTATGAAGGAGTAGGGTCTCTGAGCACTCAGGGGGAGGCAGCCCTGAACTGGAGTAAGTGGGCTGGAAGTGAAATTGATGAGTAAAAATTACTGTATAATATTTGAAATGTTTTGGATCTTTATTTAGAAGCTTGGTTATGTTTTTGAGACCATAAATATGCCAAAGATACTTGGCTCTTTTTTGTATCAATTGAAATATGTAAAACTGGTTTTGTTTCATATCATTTGGTTTCAAATTGCAATTTCCAAGAAACTCTCAACAAGGTTAAGTGGGGATTTAAATGTTTCAATGATGGGGATGGTAGGGGTTCCAATTTTGTTGTGTCACTGTTCCTGACAAGTAGTAGATAAACAGGAAATGTTTCTGTTGACTAATAAAAGCTTTTTGAGGAGGTAATGTGTAAGAGAGACCTTAAAGTGTAGAATGAAACTTAAAAACGGTAAAGTGGCAATGATCCATATTCTCTTTTTTTTAAAGATTTTTTAAAAAGTTATTTATGCATATAAGAGCTGGGGTATAGGCCAGAGGTGTGAGGAGTGAGAGGATTCACCAGAGACTGAGTGGGGAGCAGAACAGATTGATTGCCTGAAATATACTGCTGAGGGGGAGCAGTGGGAGAGACAGGAGAGGTCTGCTGTGCCATGTGGGTTAACTCCCTGGCTTGGGATCCAACTTGTGCTGCAGAGGCTGCCGATAGCTTTACAGTCCTGAGACTTAATGCTTGCTCCACCAGGGAGCCCCCCGGTCCATATTCTTAAGGTTTAATCCATATTCTGGGGAAAATAAGTAATTCAAGTGGCTAAATAGAGGGTGTTAGAGGTTTGCTATGTAGTGAGATTGCAAATGGTTTGAAATTTATTATGTAAGTAGTTGAGAACTATGAAAAGTTTACATGGCGGTAACATAATCACTTAGGAATATTAATGTGCTTGGAACCTGAGGGACAGATTTGAATGGCAAGTAGGTTGTTGAATTGGATGCTATTTTTAAGTTTGTTTTATTCAAATCTGAGGTTAAAAACCTCATTCAGAAGGAAAGAAATAATGGAGGAAATTGATGGTACAGCAGATTAAAACACAAACATATATAATACTTCCTTCTCTTAGGTAATTCTGAGGGGAAGGAATTATAATTTCATTTAAGGATACATTACTCTGGTGAAGATAACATCAGATTGTCAAAAGTGCTGATGAAGAGTTGAGTCTGTCAGGAATTTATTGTGATAACACTTAACCAGGCTGTGTAATTCTAGTCTCTACCCTCATGGAGTGTGTGTAAAAAGAGGAATAAATATAATAAACAGAACTATGTGAATAGATACCTGAAATACAGATGATAGTATTTGTAAATGAAATATACACATGGTAGAGAAATTGTGTAGAAGACTGGAGTAACTTAATTGCATAGCAATGATCTTTGAAACCTTGAAAGTGAGTGTCTTTTTGTTTTCTTGATTCTGTTTTCTAACATCTAGCTAGGCTTTAAAGTTTAATTTTTTTAAAAAGATTTATTATTTATACAAGAACTGGGGTACAGGTCAGCTGTGCGGAAGGGTGAGAGGATTCTTCAGAGACAGAGCAGGGAACAGAGCAGGCTGACTGAAATACACTGCTGAGGGGAGCAGCGGGCTAGACAGGAGAGGTCTGCCCGGCCAGTGGGGATCGAACCTGCGCTGCAGAGGCTGTGGACAGCTTCACAGCGCTGTGCTCAACCGTTGAGCCTGCGCCACCAGGGAGGCCCTATGCTTTAAAATTTAAATATGTTATTAATTTGTTTGAAATTTTAGTTGTAAATTACATAATTCATAGGAAGTAAGAAAAACAAATTTTGTACTTTAAGGTAACAAGCATGGAAAAGAAATTTATGAAATGGTAACTGCATTTGGTCACTTTATTTCAAAATGGTGAAATTTGGCCTCCCTGGTGTCACAAGGGTTAAGACGCAGCCTGTGAAGCTGTTCTGAAGCACGAGTTCAATCCCCAGAGTTTATCCCCAGTGGCCAGGAAGCGACCCACATGGCGCAGCAGACCTTTCCTGTCTTGCCCGCTGCTCCCCTCAGCAGTGTATTTCAGTCAGTCACCTGTTCTGCTCCCCACTCTGTCTCTGGTGAATCCTCTCATCCCCCGCACTTCTGGCCTGTACCCCAGCTCTTGTATGCATAATAAATAAATCTTTATAAAAAAACTTTTAAAAAGCAAAATGGTGAAATTTAAGGATTTTAGAATGAGTTCTTTTTAGCGCCTGTAAATATGTTACTCTATTAGGTTGCTTGAGGCAAAGAAGTTCAACTTTTTTAGACTTTTTTCCTTGAAATAAAATTCGTCCTTAATGTTAATTTTACAACTGCCCACTTTCCTGTGACATGGAATTCTTGAGAATTTTCTCTGTGATGATAAGTTTTTAGTTGAGGTAAAATTTCTCAATTTAGTGAGGTTTACTACCACCTCAATCAAGATATAGAACACTTCGTCACTCCCAAAAAAGTTCTCTCATGCTGCCCTTTATAGTTAACCTTTCTCACTCCCATCGGCAATCACTGATCTGTTTTTTGCCTATAATTTCGGTTTTTTGTAATGTCATATAGATAGAATCACATCATGTTGTACTTTTTGAGTCTAGCCTCTATGACAGCATAAAGCATCTGAGTCATCAGTGTTGCCTATATCAGTAGTTCATTTCATTTCATTGCTGAGTTTAATATTCCATTGTATTGTAGATTGATTGTTGGTGAGGGACATTCTGTTTGTTCCAGTGTGGGGGCATTAATTAGTAAAGTCAATATAAACATACACATACAGGTTTTTGTCTGAAGATCATTTCTTTTGGGTACTTATAAGTAGTATTACGGGGTTGTATGGTAAATAAATATCTAAAGTTTCTAAGAAATTGTCAAGCTTTCTGTGAGAAAGATTCAAGGGAAATAAGGCACAGGGAGGTGAAGTAATTTGCTTTTACTTTGCTAAGTTAATGACTTTTATTAGTAATATAACATGAGGTCTTACCCATTATGACATGTTCTTGTAGTCTAAAGATTAATAACCTTTTAGTAAAAGTATGATACTTCAAGACAAAAGCATGTATTTCCTTGCATCACAAAAGTTATTTTAATATGGACATTTTTAAAAAACAGTTATTTTATTTATGCATCCAAGAACTGGGGTATAGGCCAGAGGTGTGGAGGTGGGAGGGAGTGTGAGATGTTTCACCAGAGACAGAGTGGGGAGCAGAACGGGCAGATTGACTGAAACACATTGCTGAGGGAAGCAGCGGGCCAGACCAGAGAGGTCTGCTGTGCCTTGTGGCTTAGCTCCCCAGCCCAGGATGAAACTCATGCTGCAGTGTCTGCAGATAGCTTTGTTGTGCTGAGACTTAACCCCTAAGCCACCAGGGAGGCCCAATATGGCCATTTTATACCTATTAAAAGAGCCATATTTTGTTTGTAGTGCATGAAACATGACAGCTAGCCCCATAGAACCTTTATTGCAACTGGATTCATTTAAGTGTCTAGTCAGGCTTCCATTCATTTCATCTCTGAATGCATGAAAAGATTCCAAAAGAAAACAAAAAGAAACTGCCAGCCTATTTTCCAAAGCAGCTGTATCATTTTGCATTAAAATTCCAGTTTTCCACATCCTTGTCTGCACTTGGTATTGTCAGGTTTTTTAATTGTATTTTTTTATTGGTTTGCAACATTGTGTATGATTTAGGGTTATCAGTTCACACCAATTCACAGTGTGTATTGTCACACCATGTCCACCATTAAAGCAACAGTAATTCTCCATTATAGTCTATTGGGACCTCTCCCCCAATAGAATGTTGTCAATTTTTATTTTAGGCTGTGGTGAGCTTGGGGCTGACTTAGAGAACTGACTGTTAAAGTTTCAGAAATTTTGTAAACCCAAAAATCCTGTAATATAAATACAATGTTAAAAATTAAGATATATGAACTTTAAGTAAATTATATTTTAAATACAGATAACCAATATTTAAAATTCATCACTTCCTAATTTATCACTACATTTACTATTTAAAGATTTATTTATTTATGCATACAAGAGCTGGGGTATAGGCCAGAGGTGTCGGGGGGTGAGAGGATTTACCAGAGACAGAGTGGGGAACAGAACAGGCAGATTGACCGAAGTACACTGCTGAGGGGAGCAGCAGGAGAGTCAGGAAAGGTCTGCTAAGCTATGTGGGTTGCTCCCTGGCCATCCAGGGGATCGAACTTGTGCTGCAGAGGCTGTGGACATCTTCATAGGTTGCATCTTAACCCCTTGCGCCACCAGGGAAGCCCGCATTTTACTGTTGTTTGTACTCTTGAAGTGATAGGTCTCTTGTTTTGTGTGGTAGAAAATACATATTTTCCCAACTCTACATTCAGTGAGGGGTAATGAGCACAATAGTCATGTTTACACCACAAAAATCAGTTCAGAAACTGAACTCAAAATGTGAGTTATTGGTCAAAAGTCATTTGCCTATATGTGTGTCTATTTCTGATCTCTGTTCTGTTTCACAGCTCTTTTGATATCTTTTTTCTAGTTCTGTGCTATCTTAGTTACTGTAACTAAATTTTGAAATGAGTAGTGTAAATCGCCTCACTCTGTTCTTTTCAAAATTGTTTCTGCTATTCTAGTTCTTTTCCCTTTCCATATAATTTTGGAATCGATTTACTTCTACCAAAAATTCCTGCTGAGATTTTATTTGGGATCGTGATAAATCTATAGATAAGGAAGGAGAGAATTAACACATTAATAATAATATTTAGCTTTTAAGCCACAAGTACAGTACTTCTCTCCACTTAATTAGTCCCCCCCTTTTTTTTCCATTGATGTTTATAGTTTCCAGTATAAAGATCAGGTACATATATGTTAGTTTATAACTATTTTCTCATGGATTTTGTTGTTGTTTTGGTGATTTGTGTGTGTGTGTGTGTGCTTTCATTTCCTTTTATGTTTATTCTTTGGTGGCTGATTTACCCTGCATCCTGCAACTATACTACACACAGTTAGTTAGCTGTAGTAGGTTTCTTTGGAATTCTTGAGATTTTCTATGTAGATAATCATGCTGCAGGTGATTAGAGTTTCATTTCTTTGTAATCTTGATGGTTTTTTTTCTCTTGCTTTTTTGTACTAACTAGGACCACCAGTATATTAAAGTGGCGACTATCAATGTCCTTTCCCTTTTCATTGTTATAGAAGGGAAATAGTAGTTCTTTCTCTTTTAAATATATTGTCTATGAAACTATGTATGCATCAAGTTCCCTTTCAGACCTATATTTCTGAAAGTTTTTTTTTTTTTTTTAAGATTTGTTTTATTTATACAAGAACTGGGGTATAGGCCAGAGGCACAGGAGGGTGAGAGGATTCACCAGAGACAGAGCGGGGAACAGAACAGGCAGAAGGACTGAAAGCACTGCTGAGGGGAGCAGTGGGCACAACAGGAGAGGTCTGCTGCGCCATGTGAGTAGCTCCCTGGCTAGCCCGGAATCGAACTGGCACTGTAGAGGCTGTGGACAGCTTCACAGCGCTGCTCTCAACCTGCTGCGCCACCGGGAAGGCCCTATTTCTGGAAGTTTTTATTCATAAATGGATGTTGGTTTTTCTACATCTAGTAAAATGATCATATAGTTATTTTCTTTAGATTATTGATAAGATTGATTTTCATATGTTGAATGAACCTTGTATTCCTGGGCTAACTACTAACTATATAGTCATAATGGATTTATCTTTTTTTTTTTTATATTGTTGCATTCATTTTGCTAGTATTTTGTCTAGGATGCGTTGTCATTGTTCTTGATATGTCTTTTATAGATAAAGGACTGTTCCTTCTTGGTGCACTTTGATAGTATCTGATTTTCGTGGAATTTCTCCATTCAGACTTAGTTGTGAAATTTATGGACTAGAGGTTTTTCCTAACATTCCTTTATCCCGTTAATATGCCTGTGAAGTCCATGGTCAAACCACTCCTTTTTCATCCCTAATATTGGTGACTTATGTCTTTGCTTTGTTTATTAATTAATTATTATCTTGCCAGAGGTTTGTCATTTCTTGGGGGAGCTTTTCAAAGAATCAGCCTTTGGTTTCATTGATTTTTTTTTTTTATTTAAAAAATAATTGATTTCTGCTCTTTATTTCCTTTCCTCCTGCTTTATTTTTATTTCTTCTTCTAGTTTCTTAAAATAGAAGCTTGGATCATTGAATTGAAAGCCATTTTATTATTGTTGTTTTAGCTATATACTTCATTCTATTGCCTTATCAGCATTTCACAAATTTTTCTAATGTGGTTTTGTTTTCATTCGGTTTGAGATATTTCTAAACTCTGATATCCTTTTTGACCTATAGGTTATTTGAAAGAATATTAAGCATTTCTTTTTTTTTTTTAAAGATTTATTTATTTATACAAGCACTGGGTACAGTCAGAAGCGCGGGAGGCTAACAGAATTCACCAGAGCCAAAACGGGCAGCAGAACAGGCAGAAGGACCGAAGTACACTGCTGAGGGGAGCAGAGGGCGGCAGGAGAGGTCTGCATACTATGTGGGACCCTCGCTGGCGGCCGGGGATGGAACTGGCGCTGCAGAGGCTGCGGGCAGCTTCGCAGCCCAGCGCTCAACCGATGCGCCACCAGGGGACGCCCCAGAATATTAAACATTTCTAAAGTTGGGATGTTTTTTAAATATCTTTCATTTGCTAATTTATTGTTTAATTTCATTATAGCCAGAATATTTTATGATTTCAGTTCTTTTAAATTTGTTGCGGTTGGTTTGTTGTCTATAATGTATATATCATAATGAATATTCTGTGTGCACTTCTGTGTGTAGTCTGATATTATTAGGTCTAGTGGCAGATAGTATTTTTTAGATCTATCCTTACCTATCTATTATATCGATTACTAGAAAGAGTATTTGAAGATTCTAAAATAATTGTAGAATTTTTTATTTCTCTTTTTTATTTTTATTTTTTATTTTATTTTATCTTTTATGTTTTCCTTCATGCATTTTGAAGCTTTGTTGTTAAAACACATTGTTAGGTCTCCTTGGTAAACTGATCCTCTTACCACTCTTATCACATAATGCTCTTTTTTATTGCTGATAATACTCCTTTTTGAAGTTTGCAGGATGTTAATGTAGTGCTCCAGTTCTGTTTTGATTGTTTTACGTGATGTATTTTTTTCTGTTTTACTTTCAAGTTTTCTTTGTCTTCTGAGTGACATGTAGGTAGCTTTTGCGTGTGTAGTTATTATTGTTTATACACAACTAGCTGTCTCTGTCATCTAATTGGTGTGTTCAGAGTTTTACTTTTAATGTAATTATTGGTGTTGTTGGATTTTATCTACATACAATTTTTTGGTTTAATTACTGTTTTTTGTCATCAGTTTTTCCTTGTTTTTTCCTGTCTTTCCTTCTTTGTGTACTATTTTAAAGTTTATTAGTATTCATATTACGTTACTTAATGGACTTCTTGTTTTCTGTCTCTGTGTATGTGTTTAGTGTTTGCCCTAACGATAACAATACTTAAACCTAACCATTTATTGTCCTATTAGAGTTATTATTGTACCTTTACAAATATAATGCAGAGCTTTACAACCACCTGGGTTCATTTCCTCCCTTCATTTATGTTACAGTTTGCACATGTATTACATCTCCTTCTGTGAACATCTTACCAGTGTTAAATTTTTGCTTTCATAGACATACATTTTCTATGTAAGAAAAGTGATCCATTGTATTTCTAATTAGTTACCATTTCTGTGTGTCTTCCTTTATTTCTGAAGGTCCAAGTTCTTGTTACTTTCTCATACCATCTATTTTCAGGCTGAAAAACTTAACACCTCTCTATTTTTTTTTTTTTTTTAAAGAGCTGACTTAGGGACACCAGATTCTTATAGTTTTATTTCATCTGAAAATGTTACCATTTTATTTTTTTTTATAATAAATTTTATTTTTATATTCCCCATACAATTGCAACCCGCCCATTCTGACTCCAATCCCTCCCCTCCCGCCCCCCACCCCCCAAAAAGTGTCTCTGGTTCATAGTTTTTTGTTGATTTTGATTTTCACTTTCTTATAGTTATTCATTTCCTGGTCCCTTATTTAAGTTTTCTAGATTCCTGCTATGAGTGAGACCATCCGGTATTTTCTTTTTCTTTTTGGCTTATTTCACTGAGCATGATCCCTTCCAGTGCCATCCATGTTGCTGCAAATTGCATGTGTTTATCTTTTTTGAATGCTGAGTAATATTCCATGGTATATATGTACCACATCTTCTTGATCCAGTCATCTATTTTTGGGCATTTGGGCTGTTTCCAAAGCTTAGCTATTGTAAACAGTGCTGCTATAAACATAGGTGTGCAGATGCTCTTTGGAATTGATATTTCTGTGTCCTTTGGGTAAATACCTAGGAGTGGAATTGCTGGATCATATGGAAGCTCTATGTTTAGTAGGTCCAGAAATCTCCACACAGCTCTCCATAGTGGTTGGACCAGTTTGCACTCCCACCAACAGTGCAGGAGAGTTCCTTTTTCTCCACAACCTCGCCAACATTTGTTGTTGCTAGTTTTTTTAATATGTGCCATTCTCACTGGTGTAAGATGGTATCTCATGGTAGTTTTGATTTGCATTTCCCTGATGACAAGTGATGTTGAACATTTTTTCATATGCCTGTTGGCCATTTGCATTTCTTCTTTGGAGAAGTTTCTTTTTAGCTCTTCTGCCCATTTTTTGACTGGGTTATTTTCTTTGTTGTTGTTGAGTCTCATCAGCTCTTTGCAGATTTTTGTGATCAGTCCTTTATCATTAGTATTGGGTGCAAAAATGTTCTCCCAGTCAGTGGGGTTTCTCTTTGTTTTTGTTATTGTCTCTTTTGCTGTGCAGAAGCTCTTTAATTTGATGTAGTCCCAGCTGTTGATCTTTGCCTTCACTATCACTGCTTTGGGTGATGTATCTGTAAAGATGTCTTTGATGTGCAAATCACGTAGTGTTTCACCTATATTTCCTTCTATATATTTTATGGTTTCAGGTCTTATGTCTAGTTCTTTAATCCATTTTGAGTTGATTTTTGTGTATGGTGTGAGGTAGTGGTCAAGCTTCATTCTTTTGCATGTAGCAACCCAGTTTTCCCAGCACCATTTATTGAACAAACTTTCTTTGCTCCAATGCATAGTCTTTGCTCCTTTGTCAAAGATTAGTTGACCATAAATCTGTGGGTTTATTTCTGGATTTTCTCTTTGATTCCATTGGTCTGTATGTCTGTTCTTGTTCCAATACCATGCAGTTTTGATGATTATGGCTTTGTAGTATAGTTTGAAGTCTGGGAGTGTGATGCCTCCATTTCCTTCTTTCTTTTTCAGGAGAGCTTTGGCAATTCGGGGTTTTTTGTGATTCCATATGAATTTCATCAATTATTGTTCTATTTCTTTGAAGAATGCCATTGAGATTTTGATTGGAATAGCATTGAATCTGTATATTGCTTTTGGTAGGATGGCCATTTTAATAATGTTTATTCTTCCAATCCATGAGCAGGGGATGTCTTTCCATTTCTTTGTGTCTTCTTCTATTTCTTTTAACAGTGTTTTATAGTTTTCTTTGTATAGGTCCTTTACCTCTTTTGTTAGATTTATTCCCAAATATTTGATTTTTTTTGTTTCAATGATAAAAGGGATGGTTTTTTTGATTTCTTCTTCTTCAGATTTATTGTTTGTGTATAGGAAGGCTACTGACTTTTGTGTGTTGATTTTGTATCCTGCCACTTTACTGAACTGATTGATGAGTTGAATTAGTTTTTCCGTGGAGTTTTTGGGTTCTCTATGTATATTATCATATCATCTGAAAATGTTACCATTTTAATTTCATTCCTGAAGACTATGTTTGCTGGCTATGGAATTCTGGGTTGATACAGATTTTGTATCACTGTCCGGGTTAATCCAATTGTTTCCTTAAATGTAATCATTTCTTTTTCTTTAATTGCTTCAAGATTTTTAGTTTTGGTTTTCAGCCATTTAAAAAAAATAATATATTGTATATATTTTACATCATTGTTCATTTTTGTACAATGTTTGCTTTCTTTTCTCAGGTGTAGTCCTCATAGAATTTCCACCACCAGTTCACCTGTGCACCATCACCATAGTCCCTTGTGTAAGAACACATTGCCTCCTCTGTTTAGATCCCTCTCTCTCCCTCCCCTGCAGTCTCTGATTAACCCTTGCCTGTTAATTTTGTTTTTTAATTTATTATAATTATTTTTTTCCTGTTTTTTTTCCCCAAACAAATCTCTCACATATTTGTTACCGAGCAAATCTATTAGTTTCAGAAGCACAGAAAAAGTTTTCTAAACATGTCTAAATAGTGATGTTTTCAGGGTGATTTGGGAAGAGACTGGTGATACTGATATGTCATAAATGTGTTGTTGCAAGTGTGATTACTCATAGACCCAGCTTACTTCTTCTTCAGTATTTCCTCTTAGAATTGTACCTGGTTTTATTGCTAGTTTTCATCTGAATCCATTGGACAATGGGGCAGCTCTCCTTTTGTTTCTTGGCTTGGAATTGCTTGATCCTGAAAGTCTTTCTAGAAGACATGGTGAATAACAGAGGCAACCATATGCAACTTGATGGCCGAGAAAAGGAGAGAAAAAAGATAAGCCAATATTCGTGATATGGGGGGGTCTTTTTCCCCAAAGTTGTCCTTTTTAGAATTTGTTCCCGAATCTGGAATTTGTCTTTCACCAAATTGGTGGCATTTTTAGCTGTCATTTCTTGAGATGTTTTCCTCACTACTCACTTTCTAAAATTTTAGCGACATAAATGCTACTTTTTTTATATTATTCACATAAAAGGTTCAGTGTTTTTTTTCTCCCACATTTTTTTCCCACTTTTTCAGATTGAATATTTTTAATGATCCATCTTTTCAAGTTCACTGACTTCCTCTCAAGATTAAAGGATGTGAAATTTTATTAGCCTTATAAACTAACAAATTAACTGTTTTGTTCCTGGAAGAAGACATAAGGGGCTTGATTCAAAGCATATCAAGCACCACCAGGACCATATCTGTGACAATTTCTCTGACCCCTCTTGTGCCAGGATGGTAGGGCCCAGGCTAATACCCACCCTGTCTTTGGTTTGTGTCACAATCTGAGGAACCTAAGATTAGGGAACTCCAAAAATTTACACCTGTTGTTAAATCTGCCTGTTTGCTCGAGAGGAAGTAATTAATTTCATCATACTGGTGATGAGACAGTCCTGCTCTTTGCTTGGGAAAGAAACATTTATCTCTGTTTTACAAGTCTGTTCACCATACAAACATTTTTTTTTTTTTTAAATAGCCTAAAACAAGGGCTTTGCTTGCAAGAAACATGAGATAATTCATTATAATGTTTCTGATCGATTCCACAAATGTGCAGTTTTGAGGTGAACCCATGATTTGTTTAGCTTCACTGATAGAATTAAGAGACCCTCTTTTCCATTTTTCTTACCTGAGATTCCCATCCTACAACTACTAGTTCCTCAGGAGCCTCTTCTCTAGTTCTTAGGCTAGAAATACAGGGTTCTCTCAATATTTTAGTTTCTTGCATTTTCATACATTTTTACTGAGTTTGGGCCTGCCTTGTAGAAAGAACAGTTAAAGCAGGGAAAGAATATACTATGATGATGATGGAGAATTTCTGTCTCCTATTTTTCAGACTACTGGGTCTCCTTTTCCTGGTTCAGCTGGGTAGAGAAGTAGATTTCTGTTATGGTTTTAGATACCAACCCTATCATCACTGCTGCTGTCAAGTAGCTAAGTAGATATTTGTTGCCTCAGGGCAGGGTCAGGAGAGAAAATGGACTTGAGGGAAGAAGAAAAAGAAGAATTTCCACTTACATGTTCTAGGTTGGAGGGCCCCTAGGGTTATAACCAGAAAGACAAAGTTTTTCTTGGAGTCATAATGTAGCTCTGCAGTTTACACTATTCTCAAGAAAAGCTGGAAGAGAAAAGAAAAAAAGTAAAGCTCACATTAACACACCATTTTTCATGTTTTGCCTTCTTCAATCTGCCTGTTATTTCTAGATTATTGTTTTTTGCTTTTTTTTTTGGAATGTTTATTGTTAATCAGTGAGAGAAAGACTTAATGAACTTATTTAATCTTGGTTGGAATCAAAAGTACTGCTTTTTAATTGAAATCAGCAGCAACCTTGGAACTTTTAATAACAGTTTTCTCTAGTGCATTAGTAGGTAACGATGCAAGGAAAGAAAAGACTATGTGTTTATTAAAAGCACTTATGTCTCTTAACTACATAGTTTCTACAACTATAATTCTAATCACCTAGAACCTGTGCTCCAGCCAGAGAAGCCATCAGCATTCCCTTCCACTATAACTTCCTCCTCTAGCTGCCTCTTGTTCTATATTCCTTTTCATCCAATGGAATACAACTATTTTTGTACTAACTAGGGACCCAGGAGAGGTATGGAGAGGCAGAGGCAGAGATAAGTGAGTCCTGATAGCCTTTAGTGAGTCACTGCTCTATGGCTGTTCCATAGGGCAAGGCACTGGCTGCTCACGGCATGACACCCAAAGGAAGCGCATGCCTCATCGTCACTCCATCATGGGGTGACTGCTGCTGCCACACTTGCTGCTGGAGTTGCCTCTCGACTCCATTTCCATCCCACCAGCCATCTTGCTTGGGCTCTGAACTGTGAGACAAATGGTCCATTTTGTTACATAAGCATCTTCTTAGTTTTTCTCGCATTATAGTATTAGAACTGTGACTACCTAAGATGTGAACATTCAATTGTAGGAACATTAAAGATTGTAAATTATCTAATATGTTAGAGATATATTCTGCATTATAATGTCCACTTTGAAAGCCATACATGTTGTTAAGGAATTTAAGAGGGCAAAATTAGTCTGTTTTATTCATTTCCCTTGCTTTTCCTACATCTGTTGTTTTTCCTTCATTTAGTCTTCCTTCTTGTATGATTTATCTTCCACAGAAAAATTTCCTTCAGAGCGTTTTTTTAGAGCTGGTCTATTCATGAATTCTCATATTTGTTCTTCATCTGAAAACTATTTCACCTTCTTTCCTGAAGGATATTTTTGCTCAGTTAGCTTTGGGTATTTTAGGTCAATATCTTAGCTCTTTGAAAGTGTTCTACTGTTTTATAACTCTAGCCTTAGTGATTTATGAGAAACCCTTAGTCACTTGAATCTCCCTATAAAAACATACTGTTTTTTAAAATCTGTGATGCATTTTAGTTGATTTTTCTAAAGGGTGTAAATGTAACAGGGTGGTCCCCAGGGAAGGGGGAGGTTCCCTGCCCCACCCAAGGGAGGGTGGAGCTGAGCAGGAAGAGGAGAAGCGGCAGAAGAGACTGAGGAAGAAAGGAAGCAGGATGGAGCCAGGAGACCTGGAGGAGGCGCATGGAGCCTAGAGACATGTAAAGAAACTGTGCTTGTCTTTTGGTCGTGGACTGGGTGACACAGATGTGGGTGAGACCTGTGGGGAGGTGACAATGGCAGCTTTTATCTTGATGTTGATTTTGCTCTTTTCCTTCCGGGCTTGTCTGGTTGTTTGTGACCCTTTTCTGTGGGTCCCCACTGGAAGATGTTTTAGACTTGTGGTAGACTTTGGGGCCTGTTCTGGCCGATCCCATATGGATGGAGTTACCACGAGGGGACGGGTAACTTTGGGTGTTTCATTTAGAAACTAGACTCTTTGCCTTACCTGTATTGTTTCCTAGTTTTATTAAAGTTCCTTCCCATTAAAGTCTCCTATGTTTGTGTTGATGCGGCGGATGGCAGAACCCATTTAGAATAGGCAGGTTTGCGGGGTTTGGGCTGCCCCTTTCCTGTCCTATAACAGATTGTGTAGGCAAGACAGACACAAGGACATACAGACATACAACATATAGACAAAGACAGTTTTTTTAGTTATGCCACGTAGAATATGTTATGTACTGCAGTTTTACTCCATAGGCTCAGAAAAAAAAGTCAAAGTCCAAAAAATGTGGAGTGTTGCTGGCAGAAAATTTCCAGTTGTCATCCTGTTATAGGACAGGGAAAGGGGCAGCCCAAACCCCGCAAACCTGCCTATTCAAATGGGTTCTGCCATCCGCCGCATCAACACAAAACATAGGAGACTTTAATGGGAAGGAACTTTAATAAAACTAGGAAACAATACAGGTAAGGCAAAGAGTCTAGTTTCTAAATGAAACACCCAAGTTACCCGTCCTCGTGGTAAAACTCCATCCATATGGGATCGGCCCAGAACAAGGCCCAAAGTCTACCACAAGTCTAAAACATCTTCCAGTGGGGACCCACAGAAAAGGGTCACAAACAACCAGACAAGCCCGGAAGGAAAAGAGCAAAATCAACATCAAGATAAAAGCTGCCATTGTCACCTCCCCACAGGTCTCACCCACATCTGTGTCACCCAGTCCACGACCAAAAGACAAGCACAGTTTCTTTACATGTCTCTAGGCTCCATGCGCCTCCTCCAGGTCTCCTGGCTCCATCCTGCTTCCTTTCTTCCTCAGTCTCTTCTGCCGCTTCTCCTCTTCCTGCTCAGCTCCACCCTCCCTTGGGTGGGGCAGGGAACCTCCCCCTTCCCTGGGGACCACCCTGTTACATAAAGACTGTATTTAAATTCAGCAATATTTGTTGAAAAGATTCTATCTTTGCTCCATTGTTTTGCCTTTGCTTGTTTGTCAAAGATCAGTTAACATTATTTATATGGGTCTATTTTAGGCACTCTGTTTTATTGTTCTGTTGATCTTCTTACTCTTTCACCAATACCTTACTGCCTTGGTTTCTGTAATTTTGTAGTAAGTCTTGAAATTAGGTATCTTCAGAAATTTGTTCTTCTCTTTCAATATCGTGTTGATTGTTCTGGATCTTCTCCATATAACTCTCCATATATACTTTCTGATCATTTTATTGCTTTAACTTGCTGAAATTTTTGGGGGCATTGTGTTGAATCTGTAGCTCAACTTGGGAAGAACTGACTTGTTGACAGTATTGATTCTTGCTATCCATGAACATGGAATATCTCTCTATTTAATTCTTTGATTTCACTCATCAGAGTTTTGTAGTTTTTCTCATGTAGGTCTTGTGTTATTTTATTAGGTTTATACCTAAGTTTTTCAATTGGGGTGGGGAGTCTTACAGTAAATGGTATTGTATTTTTTAAACTTTATTAATTAATTGATGGCATAGAGGGAAGTGGTTAATTTTTTATGTTAAACTTGTTTCCTGCAGCTGCTATATAATTGTTCATTGGTTGCTGGAGCTTTCGGCTGCTTCTAGATTTTCTTTATAGATGATTGCCTGATTTGTGAACAAAGACAGTTTTGTTTTCTCCTTCCCAATCTGTATACCTTTTCTTCTCTTGTATGATTGCATTAACTGGGGAGTCTTTTGAAAGGCAGTAGTGAAAGGGAACATCCTGGCCTTGTTCCTGATTTTAATGGGAAAGCTTCAAGTTTCTCACCAGTAAGTATGCTGAAGGTTTTGGTAGATACTTTTTCTCAAATTGAGGAATCAACCTCTAGTTAACTGTATTTTACTGAGGGCTTTTATCATGGATGAGTGTTGGTTTCATTCTGCTAATACATTTTTATGTAGCTATGCTTTAGCTGTTTTAAATTTTTTAGTAAGCGGATAATACTTAAAATGTAGTGTGGTAAGAGGAATTATGATGAAGTCTTGCTAATATTATGGGACTATATAAGGCAGTGACCTAACCACAAGTGTGATCCTTCTATTCCATTCCTAGGTAAATACTAAACAGAAATTTGTCCATATAGTCTCTGAAGGATAATATTTATTGGAAACTTCTTCAAGCACAATTGATAGTACTGTTGCATCTCCCTCCCTCCCAGTCTGTGGCATCCCCAGTGGATACCAAAAACCATGGAAAGTACTGGTTTTCACTATGCATACTACATTACTTATGATAAAGTTTAATATTATAAAGTATATACAGTAAGAGATTAACAACAATAATGAGACTAAGCCATGTCCTGTTACTAAAAGTTCTGTGAATGTGTGGTCACTGTCTCTAAAAATACCTCATTTTACATATTATTTTCGGACCTCTGTTGATCACAGGTAACTGAAACTACAGATGAGGGTGGATTACTGTGTAAAAATCTGGATAACCACCAAAATGCCCAATAGTAGAAGAACCTGCTGTTCACACAAAGGAATATTTTACAGCAAGGGTGATCTATTACTACACACAGTATAAAAGAATTTCTATAACATTAGAAAAAAATATATATATACATACATACATACATATATATATATATATATATATATATATATATATATAAAAAACATCAGAACAAAAACCAAGCACAAAAGAATATATTCTGTATGGTTGTGGTTTTACAAAGAGCAAATATCCAAGCTAGTAGAAGTGAGGGTAGACAGAGGCTAAAGAATAGAGTTTCTGTGGTTGATGATTATGTTCTCTCTCTGAAAAAAAATATTTTTGGTATAAACAATTTCGCTTTTATGTTATACTTCAATAAAAAGTTTTTAATACTATTGGTTTCAACTACTCTTAGAAAACTGTTAAGGGTTTTTTTTTAATCTTGTTTTACATTTTGAATGTAGAAATTTTTTTAAAAAATGTTTCTTAATTCTACTAGTATTAAACTTTCCTCTTATAGTAAAACAGTGTTTTGAACTTGTTACACATCAGTTGGGTTTTTAGTGTCTGTTTTTGGTTTATATAGTAATCAATATCATTATATTGTGACTGTAAAACACATTAAATTTTTTTTGTTGTTAATTCTAACTTAGCATGACAAAATTTGTATCTCTAAAGAGGACTACACAAGATTTTTGTTGTACGTAATTTTGTGAGGGAGAAGATGAGTAAAAAGTGTGTTTTTGGTTCATTCTTAGTGTCAGAGGAGGGGCTATAAATAGCTGGCATTGTTCTTTTCTCCCTTCTTATCAAGAGATTGTTCTATTTCTGTAGCATAAGAGACATAATTATAAAATAAATGTGCCAATCCATTATCTATATTGTTTTTAACAGTCAAGTCCTTCATCTCCAGAACCAGCTAGTCTTCCTGCAGAAGATATTAGTACAAACTCCAATGGCCCAAAAACTTCAGATGTTGTGCTAGATGATGACAGAGAAGATCTTTTTGCAGGTAATTATAAATATTTTTATTTTTCAGAAAATGGCCTCTTGTGTATATACTGTTAGACAGAAAATACCTCTAAAGCACAACTGAGGTATGGCATATAGTATTAGTGGCAGCTAGTCTTGTTAACAATTTACAAAGACAGGAGATTTCCAAATGTATGACTTTAGGTTACATTGTGAAAAATATAGACTGCTTAGGAAAGCAAAAATGTGATCCTTTCTGGTTAAAATCATTTGAAAATAAATTACGCAATTGTAATTTTTACGGTCAGTACTTAGACTCAAAGAAATAATGGCTATGGCATTCAGTACTTTGTGAAATAGCAATGACTTTATTTTTCATTACTTACAAGTTGTCACAAAGCAAAATTACACTGCTTTTAAAAATTACTTAATTTGTACTCTATTTGAAATATGTTTTAATGTAATGCTGCAGTATTTGTTTACTGCCTGTTCTGTTTTGATTCACCTGAGACTTGAGGAATTTATTTTTGATAAGGAGGCAGGATTTGGTATAGTCTGTCCTAACTTTAAAATAATTGCACTCTCTTTAAAAGAGTTATCTGTTTTAAGGTTAAAATTTAGCTACAAATTTATGTTTGGATATTAAAAAGCAAAATATTCCTTAGAATTCATAACACAAAAAATTAAAATAGTAAATCATTGTGTTTAATAGCTTAACTGAACTCGCTTTCACTGAGTAAAATTTAATAGTCCTCAGGTTTTATAGTGGTTGAATATTCAAACCATTCTGTGCTTTTTTTGTGCAAACATGTTTGGAGATACATCATAGAGATTCACATAATTTCCTGTTTGATTAGTTCCATGAAAAATTTTCACTGCAGATGAGTTAATTGTATTCTATATTCTATCATGTCAGGAAATTAAAAATATAATACAAAATGCTAGTGATATTTTCTTTTGGTTTTTACCTAACAATTTAGAGCAAAATCACAGTTAACCAAAGCTGTTACACTTCTTTTTGTTTCCTTTCATGGACTTTTTTCTAGGCTGTTCTTAAAAGTTTTTTTCATGGCATTTATTTATATTTTAATCTCAGAGATGACAAATCCCTTCTTTTTTTTTTTTTTGTTTTTTTTTTAGATTTTTTTTTATTTTAACATTTATCATTTTTTACATTTTTAGACAATATTTCCTTCCCCCCCCATCAGATTGAGTCCCCATAGAATTTCCTTCCCCAAAGCACCCGTGCACCATCACCACAGTCCCCTGTGCTCCTCCCTCCCTCCCTCTCACCCCTCTCCCTCCTCCTCTTAATAGGACTAATCTAAAATTGTGTGTACTGGGCCTCCCCAGTGGCGCAGCGGTTGAACGCTGGGTTGCTAAGCTGAAGCTGCCCGCAGCCTCTGCGGCGCCGGTTCGATCCCTGGCTGCTCCCCGGCCACCGGAGGAGGGTCCCACATGGCGCGCAGACCTCTCCTGCCGCCCGCTGCTCCCCTCAGCAGTGTACTTCGGTCCTTCTGCCTGCGGTCCTTCTGCCTGCTCTGCTCCCCGCTCTGGCTCTGGTGAATTCTCGCACCCTCCCGTGCTTCTGACTGTACCCAGTGCATGTATAAACAAAATGAACAAACAAACAAACAAATAAATAAATAAATAACATGCCTCTATTAAAAAAAAAAAAAGTTAGAAAAAAAATAAAATTGTGTACTACTTTAGTAGTATAGGGGCATACATAGAAATTTGGATTGTACTTTCTGTTAAGATTTTTTATTTAACAATTTCAGAATTCTGTATAAATGAACATGGTAAAATTTTACTCTAAAAACAGTTCCCTGTGTGTGTCTATGAAAAGAAGATAGTGTGCACAGCTAGCCAGTTAGCCAAGTGAGGACACTGCAATGATTTTTGGCAACTGTCTGATCATTTTTATAAGAATGAATACTATTCTTGTACTTTATAATAGTTTTTTTGGAAGGTATGCCTTCTTTCTGTGGACGTATGGTTCAAGGATATCTTAAGACAGTATAGCATATGTTGTCAGGATAGTGAAAAATAATGATCTTGTGATGAGAACATATACTTAATTTGTTTTTCCTATAGCAGAGGAGAGTACATAGATGTACTTAGCTTTGATTTTAAAACCATAGAGTAAACTGTTTTGGTATATGTACTAATATGTTTTGGGTATGTTTCCAGTATGTCATATGTGGAAACATATGTTTCCAGTATGTCATAAGTGGTACCAGAAGTGGGTAGCACTTAAGTATGTCATAAGTGGTTTTGGGTAGCACTTCAGGTATGTCATAAATGGTACCAGAAAAAGTAAGTGTGACACATATTATTGTTATTACCTGATTTAGAGGATCAAATACTATTGACCACAGAACCCTATTCTACCACTTGTTATATTCGACCTTACCCTTCACTGAACAAATTTTAGGAAACTGTTCTAGAGGGGTAAGTGAGAGTAAGCAAATGCCAATGTTGAAATTGTCCTAGACTTTTAGAATTTGTTTTTATGAAATTCTATTGTATTTATGCTTTACAGCAAATGATGCCAATTTTAAGTTTAATGTGTATTCCTTTGATTAACAAATTCTTTGGTGTCTATTGTATGAGTAATATTTTACTCAGCCAACATTGACATAATTTATACTTTCCTTTAGCTTCCAAGTAATAGTTAATCTTTATACTTAGTAACTATGTTGCATTTTCTAGAACATTAGGTGTGGTTTAAGTTAACTTTCTGAATTTATGGTATATTAGATTACTGACACTGAAAGATGTCATGAGAAGAATTTAAGGCAGTATGCTGAATCTAAATTTCTATTGTTTCATTTCCCTCTTCCATGTTTGCTACTTAGATCATATTTAGCATTTCTTATTTTGAGGTGTTTTATTTATGAAACAGCCTGTCATAGAACGCAAAACTGGTAGTAGTGAAGTAAAATATAATTGAAAGTTTAAAATGGCTTTTACCTGTACTGATACTAAGTTACTAAATATTTCATTTTGTCTATTGGTTGGTTGCCAAAAGCAACAGCAGCTTTCTCCAAGTACTTCAAGTTTCTTTTTTTAGTTTGCTTCTTGTTTGTAGTCTACAGATCTCACATCTCCTAATTTGACACACTGCTTGCTTTTTTATATTGTTCTTTGGTTTCATTTCTTTGTAAGTAAAGTACTAGCAATCTTAACAGTCTCAATTGCATGTCAACTTTTAATTTATTAACATTATACATTCAACATCTGTAGTCTATTTTCCTTTTACCATAGTTGGAAAGATTTTGGCTCCTTAATCCTTTTTTGTTTTTAATATGAAAATATAAAGAGCGCTGTCCCAAATAAGGATCTCATTAACAGGAGATAACCAGAAAGAATAGCTTGATAAATGTTAACCTGTGCAATCTTATTTTAGGAAAAGGTGTTGATGTCTGTATTTTTTCAGGTATTAAAATTAAAATGGCTGATTCTCATTACTACCTTCCCAAACTTCTAGCAATTTCAGAACATCAGGTTAGAAACCACTGGTCTGATCCCTCACAGTCCTGTCTGCCTTATCCTACTATCAGTTTTCTAAACCAGCAGAACTGTTAGGATTGTGGCCATAATTTTACTTCTAGCTTTTATTTTTGCTTATATTGTTATTCCATTTTCATAGAGCTCTCCCTCCATGTTCTTGACTCATCCAGATCTTCTCAGATTGATTTCAGAAACTTCTCATGATTTTCCCCAGCCTAAAACTCAAATTATAGTGTTTGTGCTATAGTTCATGTAACAATTAAATATCTTGTAACATTCTTCTTATTGTTCTCTTGGCTTTATTTGTCTTTTTATTATTATTTAACATTCCACATGCTTATGTCTTGTTTTCCCAAATAGATTTTAAACTCCCTGAGGGCAGGTATGATATTTTACATTTCTTTGTGTTTCTCCACTGCATTTAGCACAATGTTACACAGCTTGTAGACGGTTTATTGATTTGATTTTGTTTTAAATATATTTAATTGTAGATCTTTTAAGTGAATGAGCATTATAAATTAAAACCTAAAGACCCATGTTTTGTGTCATATTTGCGTATTCAACTAATATCCAGTGTTCTTTGGCACTTAATTGCTTTAGATTACTGACTGGATTCTACATAACAAACTTTTAATCCTAGCTAGGATAGTGCTGGCAACCTTCTATCATAAAATTTGTATGTATAAATAATTAATGTTAGGGTAAAGAAGAGATTTGGAAAGGTAAGTTACCACAAGTATAATATATATGACAAGTCCAAATACAAATGACTGTGGGATTTTACTATGTCATTGCTTCACTAGCTTCATCCCTACCAATAGTATATATCATTAAGTTAATTTACTAGAAGTCTTCCTTAAATCAACAAAGTCACTGTTGATTTTAAAGTTTTGACAAACAAGGAAGGATTCATAAAATTATAACAACTTTTTAAATAACATTGTAATATTTATGGAGAGTATGAAAACATTTTTCATAGTACATTAACTGCTGTATAGACTATGGGGTCTTGCTGGTCGGGTCCTTAACTAACTTACCTCATTTGTGTCTAGAAGCCACAGAAGAAGTTTCTTTGGACAGTCCAGAAAGGGAACCAATCCTCTCCTCAGATCCTTCTCCTGCAGTCACGCCTGTGACCCCTACTACACTCATTGCTCCCAGAATTGAATCAAAAAGTATGTCTGCTCCTGTCATCTTTGATAGGTCCAGAGAGGAGGTATGGGAAAATGTTTATGTTACAAATTAATATGTAGATAGTAAGGTTTTTCTCAATGGCATCAGTCTCCTGTTAGCCCTCTCTAATAGCCTTAGATGTTTTGGAAAAGGAACATTGTACTAAAGAAGTTGGTCATCTGGGTTGTAGTTTTATCTTCACATCTTAATCAGCGGTTTGGGCACATCATTTACCTTCTTAGGTCAATGAGTTTGTCATTTGTGGTCTTCTGATGATGTTCTGTGCCTTCAGAGTTCCCATGTGGTCAAATGCAAATGTATGAAAGTGCTTTGAAAACTTTAGTTAGGTGATATTTGAGTAATGTGCTTTGATGAAAGTGTGCAGTAATGTTAGAGGTTTTGCTGGGAAAGTAACATAAGGGTTTTCACTAGACAAGCAGAGAAAGAAGGGGGCCTTGGAGGGTGTGAGAATGGTGTTTCTTTATCAAGGTTTGGTTCCAAAGATGTTGTTACTTTGTGAAAGTTTATTGAGATGTACATTTAGGATTTACATACTTTCTGTATTATGCTATAGTTCAGATAAAGTTTATTTTTACAAAATATGTACCAAAAAAGGTAATAGTTAGAAAAAAATCACTTTACTTTTTGATAGTCTTAAATTAGTAATACTCTTTGAAAATGTGCAAGATTTAATTATTTGTGTTTTCTTTTCGAGAACAATGAACTTCCCTATGAAGCTGCTCTTTGGACTGTTTGTTTATAATGGCATTAAAAGCACATCTCTGTAGTCTCCTTTTTACTGCTCTTTTTCAATGGGCTTATAGTACTTTCATTGACTTTAAGATAATCAGAGAAGTCATAGTGTTAAATTTGCTTTTATGATAATTTGTATAGATATGTAGGATTCTGCTCATAAAAATAAGCGCCACCTCCTGATTATTAAAGAATAGAGACACAACTCTGAAAAAGGCTGATATTAAAAATAATTAAGGAATTAGTAGAACAAAAAATTCCACAACGTGTATACAGAAGACTAAAGATGCAGAAGATGTTTTCTGTATTTGAAGAGTTGTAAGAACACCAAGTTTTCTGTTATTTCCACAAATGATTTACATAATTAGGAAATGTGAAAGCTTTTTAAGAAATGGAGTACTGAATGGTTTTTTAAATTGTTTGAGAGTGACTAAAAAAACATAGGTGGTAAAATTTTAGTTATAGGTGTTACATCAGTAGTATAAATTGAAGTCTTTAACACCAAAAAAATTTTCTTTTCTAGATTGAAGAAGAAGCAAATGGAGACATGTTTGATATAGAAATTGGTGTATCAGATCCAGAGAAAGTTGGTGAGTCGATATTTATTTTATTTTGTACTTGCTTTTTGATAGTTAATGTGTTGTTTTACTTTACTAAGTCTATTATTACATTATTAGGACCATACTTTTTAAATTTTTGAGGGGGGATTGTTTCTTATTTTGTCCCCCCCATCTTTATTGAGTTATACCTGACAAAAATAGCATATTTTAAAAATTCATATATTTCAGGTGTATAATGTCATGATTTCACATTATGAAATGATTAGAACAATCAAGTTTATCAGCACATCACCTCACAGTTACCTTTTCATGTATGTGTTTGTGTGTGAAATTTATGACTTTTTAATAGTATTATTTTACTTTTCTTATAGGTGATGGCATGAATGCTTATATGGCATATAGAGTAACAACAAAGGTGAGTGTTTTGTTCCTTTAAAAATGTATGTGTGGTATGAGGATACAATGATAATTAAGGTGTAAGTTATCACTGTCTTTCAAAGGTTACCATCCAAAAAGGATGATAGTTAAGCAGTTACGATGAGTTGTGAGTGAGTTTTGGTAGGCATTCTATGAGAGTATACAGGAAGGGAGCTAATGTAGACCCCAGAGGTCAGAAAAGCATCTCTGGGGGAAGTAGTATGTGAGCAAAGGCAAAGGTAGGAATGATTGGTGGGGGAGAGGAGAATTGAAAGAAATGGAAGAATGCTTGTTGCAGACAAAGGGATTTATGCATGTTAAAAGCTAGAAGTCAATCACTCATTGTGCCTTCTAGGATCTACAAGAGGTGGTGGTGCCTGATCGAAATGTTTGGCAATAAACTTGTCTGCATTATGAACAATCACCACATTAAGAAATTTGGGTTTCATCCTAAGTATAATTGAAAGGCATTGATGATGTTCAAACAAGAGTGTGTTCTCAATTAGATTTTCATTTTCAAAAGATCTCTCTATGCTTGGTATGAGTGGGAGAGTGAAAGTAGAGGGAGGATTTTCACTAAAAGGATAACACATTTCTTAAAGGACTATAGGCCTTCAAGTCTTAAAAGACAGAAAGAGAATCTGCAGCAGTGAGAAGTAGTACTTTATATTAATGAAACAGTACTGAAGTTGAGCAAAAGAAAGGATTTCTTATGTAAGAGATACAATCAATAAGGCTTACATGAAGGAGCGAGGAAGGAAGGATGCTAAAGTTGTGCTTGTCAGAGTAATCCCAGAGAAAAGGCAACACAAGGGGAGAACACAGTATAGCTGGAGTGAGATTTGTTAATTCACTGAATAGGTATTTATTGAACAATTACATGAGGTCAGGCTCTGTTCAAGCGCTGGGATAGCAGAAAACAGTAAGACAAGTATTCATCTCTCATGGAAGTTATGCTCAATTGGGAAAGGGGGAAATTTCAGGTTACAGTAAAATTGCAGTGTAAGTGTTCATGGGCATTTCAGTATATTCAGCTAAAACTGAAAATCAGGAAATCTGGACCAGAGGTATAGATTTGAGAATTATTGGTATAAATATAAGTAGAGTCCATGAAATGAGACAAGGATAGAATAAAGTAGATCATTTCTTTTTGTTGTTGTTGTTTTTGTTTTATATATATTTTACATCATTCTTCATTTTTGCACAATGTATGCTCTCTCCTCTCAGGTATGATCCCCGTGAAATTCCCACCACCAATTCACCCGTGTACCATCCACCATAGTCCTTTGTTAAAGCAGATAATTTCTATCTTAAGTGTCTATAAAATAAAAATCTGTGATTAAAGGCTTTATTTTAGTTCTTAAAAACTGTGTATCACATTGGTCAGCTACTCTGCATTCTTTTGCAAAATTGTGTGTGATCACAATTATGTATAACATTATATTATTACCTAGCATTCAAACTTTGAAATATTTCTCCTTCCCTTCTAGACATCTCTTTCAATGTTCAGTAAGAGTGAATTTTCAGTTAAAAGAAGATTCAGTGACTTTCTTGGTTTGCATAGCAAGTTAGCAAGCAAATATTTACATGTTGGTTATATTGTGCCACCAGCTCCAGAAAAGAGTATAGTAGGTAAGTATGAATCAAAAAATAGTTTTTGCTCCTGTTACTGGTTCAGTTTTAACTCTATAGATTTGTGGATTCCATGATCATTCACTAGCCTCTCATAATATCTTGAGATACTAAATTTAAATATTGGATTTATGACAGTCATACATCAAATAAGAATGTATAGCTAATGATTTTGACTTCTGTAGTACAATGATGATAAATATTGGGTCAGAATTTGCCAAGATGAAAGCAGTCACAAATCCTAATCTTTGAAGTCATTATAGCACCATATTACTGATTAATAGAGGATATTTAATACTATTAAAGTGTTTGCATTTTTCTGAAGAATGGAAGTGTTTGATTCTCAGGTATAGATTGTCCAAAAAGACTTACTCTAAGTTCACTTATATAGGAGCCATGTAAACTTGTAACTCGATTTAACATTTAGAAACATTTCTATTTATACAAGTAATAAAAACTTAGTTAAGTATATGCAGAAAATTATAAAAGGAGAATTTCCATTGTCCCATTAAAGGACATCTGTTATCTTAAAATATTATAGTGTTTTTTCCAGTCTTTTCAGTCATTGATGTTTTTTGCCTACCTTTCTTTTTTTCTTTAGTTTGCCTTTCTTTCTTGTAGATAAGATTATTATTCTGGAAAATATCTTGAATGAATTTTGCTTATCTTTAA
Organism: Talpa occidentalis; assembly: GCF_014898055.3. Taxonomy (NCBI): domain Eukaryota; kingdom Metazoa; phylum Chordata; class Mammalia; order Eulipotyphla; family Talpidae; genus Talpa; species Talpa occidentalis. The sequence goes on along the minus strand of NW_023601322.1, from coordinate 81,981,748 downwards.
ATTATTATTTTTACTTTTTAAACATTTGGTATGAAAAGCAGTTTCCCCAAAATAAAAAGCCCAAGACCAGAGGCTTTGTACATGAATTTTAACAGATCTTTAAGGAATAAACTAATGCCATCTTTGGTCAAATTGTTTTTTAAAATATGAGAACATAGAATGTTCCCCAATACATTTTATTATGCCAATATTATCCAAATACGAAATGCAATTAAATAAAACACAAGAAAGGAAAATTATAGTCTGAGACCTCTGTTGAACATCAGTACAGAAATGATCAACACAGTACTAGCTAATGAAATTCAACAGTGTATCACAAGGAGTATACAGCATGATTAAATGAGATTTATTCCAGGGATGTGAGTATGGGTTACTGTACACAAACCAGTGTCAACAAAAGTAAAGATGTATATCGTATAAAGATGTATATCAAAAGTAAAGATGTATATATATATCATAATATCAGTAGATGCAGACAAATCATTTGGTAGGATTCAGTATCACTAAAGATAAAACCCTAGATGGGAGTAGTGGAACTCTACCTCAATACAGTAAAAGCCATATATCACAGACCAACAGTCAAAATGGTATAGTGAAAGATGAAAAGCTTCCCCCTGAAGAGCAAGACAAGGATGCCCATTGCTGTCACTTCCATTTAACTTAGAAGTTTTGGCCAGAGCTGTCAGACAAAAACTGAATATAAGGGGAATCCAAGTTGGAAAAGAAATGAAACTATCACTATTTGCAGGTGTTTTTATGTAGAGAGAAGCCTAAAGCAGCCACCAAAAAGTTACTCAAAAAACAATGTAAAAAAAAAAAAAGATGAATACAGCATAGTAGCAGGCTACAAAATCAACATACAAAAATATTTTAATGTATAAATAATGAACAAGAGAAATCAAGAAAATAACTCATTTTTATTAGTGCTTCAAGAAAAATAATTAACCTGCTAAATGGGGCAAAGGACTTATGCAATGTGAAGTACAAGATGCTATTTAAGGGACTTAGATAGCAATATACAGAGATGGAAGATATCCCATGCTCAACATAATCAGGCTAAATCCTTCCTGAAATGGTATGATAATTTTAATGCAGCATCCATCAAAATATCAACACTATTTTTAAAAGAAATTTAACACAAAATATTGAAATAGAGCCACAAAAGGCCTCAAATTGAAAAAGCAATTGAGAAAAACAGAGAAAGGAAGCTAGCACTTTATCTGACTTCATAATTTAATATAAATTGTCATTTCTGAAAACAATAGACTATTTGCTTAAAGATTAATATATAGATCAATGGAATAGTAACATGATCAGAAGATCCTTGAGTTACAACTTTTTCAGGGAAACGGAATTTGTGAAATAATAAACATTGCACATCTAGTATTTCATTCAGGGTCAGTATTTTTAGGTGAATTTTCTTTTTCATACTGTTACATTTCAGAGAAATTTTATTGAACAAAACATTAATGGGTGATATATATTTATTTATCTGATATACCCACCTGATTTTATATAATTCATTTATAATGTCTTTGAGATATATTTCATATATAACAATCTATCCATTTAAAATGTACAGTTCAATGGTTTTTACTTTATTCAGAGTTGTGCACACATCACAGTTTTAGAATATTTTTATTTTTCCTTATCCATCATCCTCTTAATTTCCCTCTTCCTCCCAGCTCTAGGTAATTATTAATTTTTCTTTTCGGGCATTTGTATAAAGGCAATCATAATACATGGTCTTTTTTGATGTTTCTTTCATGAACCTTAATGCTTTCAAGACTCATTCATACTGCAGTATGTGTCACTGCTTTGTTACTATTTGTTACTACAGTCAGTTTTTGAAAGGAAAAAGAAGAGGTAAAAAGAAAATCTGCATTCTATGTTAATTGTAAAATTGAAATTGCCAGTATAGAAATAACTAGCATGTTTTTTAATTTAAAGAGTTGTAAATGTTTTTATGAAAGACTTTGTTATTTCAACTGTTGTAAAACCAGAAATGATAAATAAACAAGAACGTGTTCTTAGAATCTCAAACAGGAAAAACATTTAGCAAATTCATGGGTTGCACTTTTTATTTTTCTAGTCCCTAATTGAAAAAACATTATTATTGTTTATAAGAACTAGAAATACTGAGCTGAAATTCATGAATTTGAAATTCTGTTGCAGATTTTGGAATGCAAGCACATTTAAAAGTAATCAGGAGTATAATATACAAAGATAAGTACCACAATAGTTACAAATCAGAAAACTATAAATACAGCTCAGTCTCTGCTTTATCTGTTCTCTGATGTTATAAATACTTAAAGATGTTTATCATGGGTTTTAATTGAATTTCAAAAGTATGAAATAAGTAAACCTAGAAGCTTTTCTGCAAAACTCAAATTTGAGGTATATTTAAAATTATACAGAAATGGGGCCTCCCCTGTGGCACAGCGGTTGAGCGCTGGGTTGTGAAGCTGCCCGCAGCCTCTGCAGCGCCAGTTCAATCCCCCGCTGCCGGGCGAGGGTCCCACAAGGCGCGCAGACCTCTCCTGCCGCTCCCCTCAGCAGTGTACTTCATCAGTCTGCCTGTTCTGCTCTCCGCTCTGGCTCTGGTGATATGTAAATCAATTAATATATAAATCAGTACAAGAGTAACATGATCAGAAGATCCTTGAGTTAAGACTTTTTCATTCTTTTGAAAGAAGAAGGAAGGCAGTGGTTAAGAATCCAAGTACCAACTACCTTTATGACTTTTGAATTCTTTCACCCTCCCCTGCTTCAGACTATACCCCAGTGCTTGTATAAATAAATAAATAAATCCTTAAAAAAAATATACAGAAATGACTATAAAACACTGTTTCTTAGTAATATCATGACTATTGTTAATTTGTTTCAAAGGCATGACTAAGGTCAAAGTGGGTAAAGAAGATTCGTCATCCACTGAATTTGTAGAAAAACGGAGAGCAGCTCTTGAAAGGTAAGTCTAGACAGTTGTGCTTTATTTTTCATGTTTTTATTCAGTCTTTACTTCACAAGTCTAATTCTGTTCCATTCTTGAACTATATTTTAATGATGATTTTTTTTAACTACCATTTCAACTTTTATTAAGCAAATTGTTTCCTTTTACCAACATAATATTAGATACTTATTCTGCTTTATTACTACTCATTAATAGTCTGGTTAACAGAATAACAGCTATTTTTGTATCATGAAAAATGAGTTAGTTGTAGATAGAATTATTGTCTCATAGCTATAGTCAGGTTAGCAAGAGAAGCAAGAAACTGCCAAGTTATAAAAAGAAAACATGAATTGCTGGATCATATGGAAGTTTTATGTTTAGTAGGTCAAGAAATCTCCACGCACTCCTAGGTATTTTACCCAAAGGACACAGAAACATCAATTCCAAAGAGCACCTGCACCCCTATGTTTATAGCAGCTCTATTTACAATAGCTAGCTTTGGAAACAACCCAAATGCCCAAAAATAGATGACTGGATCAAGAAGATGTGGTACATATACACCATGGAATATTACTCAGCAATCAAAAAAGATAAACACATGCAATTTGCAGCAACATGGATGGCGCTGGAAGGGATCGTGCTCAGCGAAATAAGCCAGAAAGAAAAAGAAAAATACCGGATGGTCTCACTCATAGCAGGAATCTAGAAAACTTAAACAGGAGACCAGGAAAAAGAATAACTATAAGAAAGAAAAAATAAAAAAAAAAAATCAAAATCAACAAACTACTGTGAACTAGAGACACTCTATGGGGGGTGGGGGTGGGGAAAGGAAGGATTGGGGTCGAAATAAGGGGTTGCAATTTTATGGGGAATATAAAAATAAAATTTAAAAAAGGATATAAACAATAAAAAAAAAAACATGAAACTTTTGAGTATGGGGGGATGGGATAATTGAAGTATTTGGATAAAAATAATAATAATTTTGTGTTCTTAGGAAGTATACCCATAGTCATGTATTATATGACTTGACTAATTATAATTTATCCACACTAATTATCCTTTTGAATTATTATTTAGTGAGAGCATTATTGAATGCAATGCAAAATTAGTTTTGTGTTCCCTCCTTTAATTTTGTATAATTGATTTTGACTTGAACAAGAGTATTGGTCATTCTTTGAGTTGACTGTATAATTAAAGGCTAATATAAATGCTCCATAGCCTTTAGAGTACTTGACATATGGCTTTGAATACTTGTCTTTAGTGTCAGACTAGAAGTGGGGGGAAGGTATGGAAGGAATTCACTCACAGAATGTTGATAGTTATTCTTTCCTTGCTATTCGGAAAATGTGAGAAAATAAAATTGAAACTACCTTAAAGCCCACCCTTTAGAACTTAAGTTATCATTACCAAGTCTCATTTTCTAATTGCATAGGTTTTGTTATTTTTGTTTTAGTTTAATTAAATTTGCATATTATTCACTTTGTTTTCTTTTTTGGCTTAAAATCAGTGAACTGGAATGAGTAGAACAGATTTTAGGAAGTGGAATATGTATGCCCAGGATACAAATGATTTTGTGAAACTATTTTCAAGGCAACTTATTTTATGGTTTTAGTAGTAGATTGTTTTGATTTTAAGTAAATGCCACAATATAGTCAGGTTTGAAGAGTTTGCTGTAAGAAAGCTAAAGAATATGCAGTTATAATCTTAAATTAGAAAAAACTTAAAAGATGAGTTTATGTTGGTGAGAATCAGCAATTAGGAAACAGATTTAAATCGCATCAAGAGAAGTTTAGGTTAGGCATTAGATTTGATTCTGCCATCAATGCGATCAAACGCTGAATATTTTTAAGAATAAAGGTAGATAATGCTCTGTCTTCATTTCGCTTAGTCCTTTCTGAAAGTGTAACCATGACCTTTGAGAGACCTTTCAAGTCCTATTTTTCTATGAGTAAATTTGAAATATTTCAGATGGCATGCTTGATAAGGACCTTAATGAAGATTTATTGTACCAAGAACATATAATTTGATTCTACTTTCCCCCTTATTCTAACTTGAACACATTGCATAGTACTTACCATACCTTCATGCAGTGTAAAAACATTGAGGAGTGAGGAACATTTTATGGTATTCTGAAATTTGACCTAGTGCATGTGTAAAGACTATTTCTTACTGATAAATATTAATAGTTAATGCTACATTCGTGGAATATGCAATAATGGGGGGAAAAAAAGAAACTGCATAATATGTGGACAAGTTCATTTAGCATTAGAAAAGATGACTAAAGAAAATACAGGCTTAATGGCATAAAAGCAAAGGAACTAAAATGATTTTTATATAGTGATTTTTCTGTGGTGGTTTACAAAATTTAAACACTAGCAAAGACATTCCTGAGGGATACCTAACCTAGTTGGATCTGGTGGATCAAGGACATTTTCTCTTTGTAGGATACTATGCTACTCATGTACATACCATTCGTTCAACTTAGAATGACTATCTTGGATGAAAGAATAAATATGTTATATTTAAATATAGGAAGAAGGAAAGCAGTGGTTAAGAACCCAAGTACCCTGTGCCACATTTAAAGTTAGCAGAAACTACTTCTAATTAAAAGTAGCCTTAAAATGCTTGTGTGGTTTTTCTGGAGAGGGTAAGGATACACTTCTGCAGTTACAAACTGAGAAATAGAAAGTAGGATAATATTGTGTATAGGGATTTACAGTGCCTATTCTGTTGGAGAGTATATTCCACTGTATACTACACATTTATCTAAATGACCTTGGGCAAGTTATTTAACTTAGGTTCATTCTTTACCCGTGAAATATTAAGTGTGTCATTAGGATTGTGTTCATTGTAAACACCTAAACAAGGCCTAAATAGTTAATGTAGATCAATTAATCCATTCTTTCATATCAGGAAGTTTGGATTAACAATAGTAGCTTCCTAACTGGTCCTTATTTCCATCCTTGCACCTATACTGTTTTTTAAATAGGCAGCCAAAGTCTCCTTTTAAAGTTTAAATCAAAACAACAGATCATATCCAACCTCTCTCCAGTTTCACTCAATAAAAGCTAGTGCTTATAGTTCCCTACAAAACCTGATGTGAGGCGCACTGTTCACTGTTGCACTTGTTTGATCTCCTGTGCTGATAGCTCTGCACTCGGCTGCACTGACTCTTTATATTTTGCTGCTGCTCAAAGATCCCAGGAATCTTCCCAACTTAGGTTCTTATATTGGCCATCCTCCTGCCTAGAGAACTTTGTTCCGAGGTGTCTGCTTGACTAACTCCTTAACCTCTTTGAATACTTCTTTGAACTTCAAATGTTCAAACATTACCTTTCTAGTGAAGCTTATTCTGATATATTTAAGTTGCCATGACCCACACTTTATACATTTCATCCAGTTTCCTCTACTCTTTACTTTTTCCCACAGCGTTTGTCATCTTATCGCTTACTACATAATTACTTGGTATTATGTTATTAGTTTATTTTCTATCTTCTCTTACTAAAATACAAGCTCCAGTAAGGATGGGATCTTATTCTCCTGCTCACTGATAGATTCTGAGCACAAAACAGTACCTGATGTTTTATAAACACACTATAAATATTTGTTAAATAAACAAACGAATGTCATCAAAGACCCTGACTTTTCTGCCTTTCTATGTTTTCACTGTTTGCACATGTGTGTGAATTTTATGAGCAACATTTTTTAACTTTGTTCCCTTGAACATTTTATATAAACACCTTTCCTTTGTTTCATTTTTGTTAAAAAATACATAGGAACTGGAAAGCCCCCAGTCTTCTAAGTTTATCCTTCAGGTGGATCCCAGGAACAATTACTGACCACCTCTTGTTGATGACCACCTCTTGTTGAGCATCATACTGAACTTTTTTGTCAGTTCCACTTCTGTCTTCCTTCAGTGTTTCTGATCATCCCTACACCACTTTTTTTTTTTTTTAAGATTTATTTATTTATGCATACAAGAACTGGGGTACAGGCCAGTGGTGTGGGAGATGAGAGGATTCACCAGAGACAGAGTGGGGAACAGAGCAGGCAGGTTGACTGAAATACACTGCTAAGGGGAGCATTGGGTGAGTCAGGAGAGGTCTGCTGCACCATGTGGGTTGCTCCCTGGCCAGGATCGAACTCGTGCTTGCAGTGACTGCAGATGGCTTCATAGGTTGTGTCTTAACCCCTTGCGCCACCAGGGAGGTCCAGCACCACTTTTCATGTCCTGCATTCTTTTGTTGTTGTTCTGTATCCTCCTTTGATGTATCTGTACTCCTTTCTGACCTTAATTCTGAATTGGTATCTATTACAAATATTAATTTATAACCCATTTTAAAGTTTCTGTTCTTAATTCTAACATTATATGAGCTTAATACTTATTTTTGAATGCTTAGTTGCTCTTTATTTCCATGTAACCCTTAAAAAGAGAAAAAGTTTTACTTTTTTTCCCCTAGAATATCATTCCCCAAAATTGGTTATTCAGATTGCTAGTATATTGTAGAAAAAAATAGAATAAAAATGTACTGAATGTGAGGTAAAAATATTGTAATTGATATAGCACCACATGTAATTGTGGTGGTAGGGTGAAAGAAAATCTGTGATCAGTTGAGTTTTATTAACATTGAACTTAACGGGTCTCCCTTGGTGGCTCAGGGGATTAAGACGCAACCTATGAAGCAATCTGCAGCCACTGCAGCATGAGTTCGATCCCCGGCCGGCCCGGGAGAAACCTGCATGGTGCAGCAGACCTCCCCTGACTCGCCTGCTGCTCTCCTCAGCAGTGTACTTTGGTCAGTCTGCCTGTTCTGTTCCCTACTCTGTCTCTGGTGAATCCTCTCACCCCCCACAACTCTGGCCTGTACCCCAGCTCCTGTGTGCACAAAGAAGTAAATCTTTAAAAAAAAAAATTGAATTTAACGAAGTTAAGCCTGGTTGAAACCAGGTTTACTTCCTGAGGAACTTAAAACCCTTATGCTTCTGTTTATTATGAATTAAAAGTATAATACTGAGCCTCCCCGGTGGCGCAGCTGTTGAGCGCTGGGTTGCGAAGCTGCCTGCAGCCTCTGCAGCGCCGGTTCGATCCCCAGCTGCTCCCCGGCCACTGGGTGAGGGTCCCACATGGCGTGCAGACCTCTCCTGCCACCCGCTGCTCCCCTCAGCAGTGTACTTCGGTCCTTCTGCCTGTTCTGCTCCCCAATCTGGCTCTGGTGAATTCTCTCACCCTCCTGCGCTTCTGACTGTACCCAGTGCTTGTATAAATAAATAAATAAATCTTTAAAAAAAAATACTTTTCCAACTTCCTTGCTTGTAGGACCAGTCTTTTCATGGAATATTGATGAGTCTAGTATTCTGCAGAACACACTTTGGAAAGCTCTTTTAGAATGTAAATAGTATTAAATATTTCCTTCTTGGTTTGAAATATTGGAATCTTTCTTAAAGATTGGGTGTTTCTTCCTGTTTGCTCATTTACAAATGTTTGAGTGGTTGCTATTTACCAGCTGTTGGTGCACAGAGATACACATTTTGTGCAAACTGCTTGAAGCAGCATGCAGTCTACACGATGAATTCACTTACCTGCTAGTACTAGAGAACTTCCAGGTTAAAATTTTTAAGACTCCTTTGAAGAAAGACTAACATTTCGTAAACTTAAAGGATTGCTATTCTTACTGCATCTAATTTTTAGCTAGATAACAAAAGCAGGAAATACAGGCAGAGTAGATTGTGTTGTTCATAACATATGCTTTATTTCTATTATAATGGCTTCTTATGTGGACTAATGAATTACAATGAAATTTAATATATTATGTATATTATTTAAATGTGCAGAAGTTAACATTTAAGCAGCAAAATAATAATAATAACATTTAAGCAGCAATAATAATATAAAATTATAAAAATATAATAATTATATATTATTCTATATAATAATAATTATATAGAATTTTTTCAGAAACTATTTCAGTTATATTTTACTGTCTTGTAAAAAGGTGTAAGAACATACTGGCTGCATTTATTCTGCAGAAATAGAATAAAGGTATGTTAACCGTGAGGTGTAAAGCATTATATTTGATTTATCACTGCATATAATAATCTGAGGAAAATTAACAATTAAAATGGGTATTAGATAAGTAATATAATCATCAAAATAGTGGACCTGTTTTCTTTTTATGAAGAAGTAATTGATAATTTGTTCTGGATAATAGGGAAATGATAGTTTTATAGTAAAGAGAAATGATTAAAATTGGGCTAAAAGTGATTTAATAATGGTGTTTCTGTTTTTTGTTTTTATTTTATGTGCTGTCATATAAGGAGAATATTTATCAAAAATATCAACACCTTAACAGAAATATTTAAGAAAATTATCAAAAGAAAATGCTCATTTCATAGTTTAAATCTGCTAATAAAGAAATAAAATGCTAGGCCTTTCTTCATTTTGGAAATAGCAGCAATAAAATAATAGTTGACTGCAACATGTATAGTGATGTTTCTTAGGACTTAGAAGTAGTAAAGGGGAATGTATTGACTCCACCCAACAGTAAAACCGTCTGACTCATATACCCTTTCACAACTCTTAATGCTTGCAGTATGAAGTTGGCAGGTTGCTTAGCCCCTCCTCACTCTCCCAGTATGTTCCCTCATTTCTTTTTACCTAATTACGAATTTTAAAAAGATGAACAAGAAGATTTTTGATCATTAAATTGCTCTAAGATTCTAAATAGAGAGAAGGCAGACTGAGGACACCATGTTGATTTTTTACTGAGGATACCTTTTTATTATTATTTTTTTGTTAAAATAATATTTAAAGTAATATGCTACTGGTTAATAAAGGAGCAATTTTAATCTTAAATCTAGGTATCTTCAAAGAACAGTAAAGCATCCAACTTTGCTACAGGATCCTGATTTAAGGCAGTTCTTGGAAAGTTCAGAGGTATTATGTCTACTTTAAATTGTTGTATATAAATGTCCTCATTTATGTTTGTTAATAATTTGTATGTAATAGATGATCAGTAAATAACTGGATTAATAGATGGAATAAGCAGTGATTTCTTTTTTGCTCAGTGGTATAATTGACTTTAATTAGTTAACTAAATTACCAGCAAAATACCTTCTTTGCATTGATAATTATAGGATGTTTGCACTCTCTATCTTAAAAGTTCAGAATCAGATTTTAAACTGTTTTAAAAAGAATGGTATGTAGTCTAATTCTGAAAGCTCTAAGTTGTTGCTTAGGCATGTTGAAATTTAAGTATATTTAGACCTCTTTTTAGAGATAGTTGAATGTTTGTATGTCTGCATTCAGACATTAAGGCTTTGAAATGCAAATTTGTGACTTTGAAAGAGCGTAAATTTTAACCATATTGCTTTTTATGTTTGATGTTTGGCATACTTTGGTTCTTAACAGTTTAGAATTCTGTTTGTTAGATTTTTAAAATTTACTTGACTTGTAGATTTTTTTTTAAAAATCTAAAATAACATATCTAAATGAGTCTGGGGAGATTTTTCTCAAGATTCTCTCTTTCCTTACAAACAGCTTATTTCTGCTGGCAAACAGGTGGCCAGTGTTTAGGTGCTTGGCAATTTCTTAATATATTTTGACAAAGAGTGTGTTGTTCCATCTAAATGTAAACATGCAGAAGAAAAGCAAATGGAAAGTCTATTTTTTAAGTTTTCCTTTGAGAATGTACAAGTAGTGTATTTGAGAAATTAGATTTCACTATTGAAATGTATGAGAGTGAAGAAAACACAACCTCCTTTTTTCCTTTCCTTTTCCTTTTCTTCTTCCTTTTTTTTTCCCTTGGTGGGGAGGGCAGACCCTTTTGTGCCCTGTTAAACCTCCAGGCTTTTAACCGGTTTGTTTGCCCTTATTTGTCATTCAATTCCAGCTGCCTAGAGCAGTTAATACACAGGCTCTGAGTGGAGCAGGAATATTGAGGATGGTGAACAAGGCTGCCGACGCTGTCAACAAAATGACAATCAAGATGAATGAATCGGATGCAGTAAGAGCTGATTTTTCGACTTGAATAATGAGATGAATTAATGAGCCCAACAATTGCATTTTAAAGCTGTGCAAGTAGAAAATAGGATATTAATTTGCTTATTGAGTTCAGTTCTCTGCCACATCAGTTGACCACCATGGTTATACATGGTTAATTTGTTGCTTTAAAACAAGGAATGTAGCTTGCTATTGGTAACCTAATTTACAATGGTTTGTTCTGGCTAAATTAGCTCCATTTTTCATTTTTTTTTCTCAGTGGTTTGAAGAAAAGCAACAGCAATTTGAAAATCTGGATCAGCAACTTAGGAAACTTCATGCCAGTGTTGAAGCCTTGGTCTGTCATAGAAAAGGTTTGTTTACCTTGTTCTTTATGTTTTTGACATTGTAAGTTAATTAGAATACTTTGTTTACATTTTATTTGAAAGTAAATATTCTGAAGTTACTCTAAAAGACAGAAAACAATAGTTTGAGAGTATTTTCTTTTTAAACTTTGTTATTTTATTTTTATTACTTTAATCTGGGTTTGTAAGTAGAAAAATTTCAAGTCTGTAAAAGCATGTTATATTTTGGATCAAAACTGTTCTCTTGATTAACTCTTTATTAAACGTACATACAGTAGAATGAATGCAGATGTCTTACTAGTAACTGTTTAGAATAAAAAAAAAGAGATTAAAAATTGATATTTGAAAATTTCCTTTAAAATACTTGTTTAAATATTTCCTAGAATATTCGGTTTATTTTTGAACCACGGTATTTAAAATCTAAAAAGTTTTTATTTTTTTGTTAAAAGTTCATAGAAAAATTAGTCATAATTTTTTAATTCCAGTGAGAGTTTTTGTGTTTTTTATTTTTAAAGAATTCAAGATGTTTCAGACTGGCTTTCTTAAAAACTTAATAAGTGATTTTGTATATGCCATTAACAGCAATACCTCTCATTAAAATCATTATAGAAATTGAATATATTTATTATTAAAAGTATCCTTTGCGTTTGTCATTTGTATTATATCTCTTAAGAAACAGCTTTAAGGCTCTTCTAGAGAACTTTTCGTAATGCAGAGCAATAGAGCAGTTTATAGGCAATGAAATCATTAGTCATTGACAGTATCCTGCCTAAAAACATGTTTTTCCTCATTTGAAGTATCAGAAATGATGGCATGCAAAAATACTTTTAAAAATTTTTAATATTTAGTAAACACTTGTTGGAAAATACAGGAAAAATAAGTTACATGAATTGTGTGTACAGTTTCCCTTATTTTCCTCCTGTTAGTTGAAGTAGTATTCTCATAAAAATCAGACATTGTTTTCAATGGCAAATAAATATTTAGAAGTCAGAGAATGTAGTGTAAGTCAATTTCAGGTGTGGCATTAAAAAATATATTTTTAAGGGGCAGAGAAAGAGTGAATACTTTAGGGGAAGAGTGGAGGCACATAATTATTTTAAATATCTTTCATTCCTTGGGAATAGAGGCCCTGGTTCTTAATTTTCAGTAAAGCTCTGAGCAGTTGGCCTTTATGCCCAAGGCATTTTATTTTAATGACTGGTTGTTTTGTGTTAATTATTTTAAAATACTATTTAGCAATTTATGAACAGATAAAATTTAAGAGAAGATAGAAAATCAATGCAATATTTTAGAACTTTACTAGTGAACACTAAAAGTGAATGCTTTTTTATTTCAGAACTTTCAGCCAACACAGCTGCCTTTGCTAAAAGTGCTGCCATGTTAGGGAACTCAGAGGACCATACTGCTTTATCTAGAGCTTTGTCTCAGCTTGCAGAGGTTGAGGAGAAGATAGACCAGTTACATCAAGAACAAGCTTTTGCTGACTTTTATATGTTTTCAGAACTGCTTAGTGACTACATTCGTCTTATTGCTGCAGTGAAAGTAAGCCTTATTTTGCAATCTTCCTTAAATTCTTCTTCAGTGGTTTGCTTGAAAGAAGAATTTGGTTTCCTATTAGACATGTGTTTAACTGTAAATTCCATACTATTCTAGCACATATATAAAATGTCTTCAAGATGATTATTCATAACTTACTATTCTCTTCCCCTATGATATGGACAGTACAATAGACACTAATTGATGCTTTTAAGAGTTTCAAGGAATGCCAAATAAGATAATACCAAAATATATTTATATATACAAGTTTGCAACTAACTGATAGCATTTATTTGCTCATTCTCGCGCAAACTGAAACTACCCCCTGGACTGTTACTATTAGTAAAGCTGTAACAAGAAGCAGGACAAAAATCAGAACTGACTGTTGCATGAATATATTTAATGGTGATTTTAGCATGAATTTGGACTTTAAGCAAACATTCTGTGAATATACTGAAATGTATAGTCACCATGTGTTTATAGATGAGATGGGACAAGGTTAAATAATAAATTGTGTTACATGGTGGTGATGTTTAAGGATGAAATTGTCTTTGGTTGGGAATATAATCCAGTTAACTAATGAAAATTAGTATTGTGTAGCTATGTCCAATATTCAGTTAATCTGAACTGAGTGTTAGTTTATCACACATTTCAGAAACTAAGATCATATGATGTCTGAATTATTATTGTGGACATTAATTATCATGGATGGAGAGAACTGGGAATATGTCTTTTACTTTGAATTCAAATACCTACAAAGTTAATGAGATCTTGTTCCTTGTTTTCTTTTGCAAAGATTTTACAGCTGAAGTCAGTGATCCAATTAGTATTCACCTTCAGTCAGAACAAATACAGTGCATATTTATTGATATTCTCAAGCTAATAGTAACAATTAAGAGGATTCTTAGCACTTAAGAATGGCACTTTCCTATGTTTTATAAAATGGCCAGTTTTATTTGTATTACTTTCAGATGTTACTCTTTATATCCCTGGTGATTAATATTTCTTTTAAGTTATTTAAAGATGTTAATATAGGTGGCCGTTGTCAGAATATTCTTTTTTTTTTTAAGATTTATTTATTTATACAAGAACTGGGGTACAGGCCAGAGACACAGGAGGGTGAGAGAATTCACCAGAGACAGAGCAAGTTGCAGAACAGGCAGTTGGACCGAAAGCACTGCTGAGGGGAGCAGCGGGCGAGACCTGAGAGGGCTGCCACACCATGTGGGTATCTCCCTGGCTGGCCGGGAATTGAACCCCGCACTGCAGAGGCTGCGGACAGCTTCATAGAGCTGCGCTCAACCTGCTGCACCACCGGGGAGGCCCGTCAGAATATTCTTAATTACATATAAGCAACTTACGATCTTTAGAAATCCAGTTTACACATGATGGTTCCTATATCTCTTCTCCTTATTTTCACCCCACTCCAGTGCTCCCACTAGCATAAGGACTGTTGTATAAAACATATGAACACCTCCAAAATAGCTGTGAGTTCAGAAAGCAGAGATGGGCAGTGCCTATGAAAAAGGGGCTATTCTGAGAAGAACTAACCTAGGAGAAGACTCTCTGGCACGGATTGCCTGACTGTGTAACGTATGCCAGTCCCTCAAAAACAGTTTTCCTTAGATGCCTAAATCTTCTTGCTGTGGTTTTACATTCTGTGATTCACAGTTATATCTCTGTTTCCCAGAATATTTTCTATAGAACATTGGCACCAAAGGATATATTACAGCACAGTCAACTGAGCTTGGGAAAGAATGTATACAGTATCCCTGCCTTATGGGCACAGACAGCATGTAAAAAGCTCAGAATCATCTAGGAGTAAAAGATAAAATAAGGCATTTAACTGTTTTTAATCAGAGGCTTCTAAATTGAACAGGCTTCCATATGAACAGGAATCCCTTTTCACTTAACATCTTCTTACATGTATGGAACACTTATTGGGAAATACTGAGTTAGTGATTTAGTAGAAGAGAGTTACAGAGAAATGGTCAGGTTATACCTTGAATTAAATTAAGCTCTTTCAGATTGGTTTTCTATCAAGCCCAAGTAAGCTGCACTAAAGAACTAAGGAATTATGAGCAGTGTAACAGATAATTTTTTTGGTCTTTATTTTTTTGTTTGTTTATATTAACCCAATTTCTTTATAGTTGAAAAAAATAATAATTCTAATAGCCCCCCAAAATTGCATGTCTTTTCAACCTGAGACTTCTAGTCTGTCTTCCCTCAGTCAAATGCATTTGTTACACATGTATATGCAGTTGACTTTATTCTGGCACAGTCTGTCTTCCTTGATCTTTTCCTCCCTTCATAAATGAGCACACTACATGCACCATTCTTTGCCTACTCTTTTTCACCCACTCCATTTTAAAGCTGTCTCCATATCTGCACCTGTAGATATGTTACATTCTTTTGAATAGTTGTATTCTACCACGTAGCCTTTTGGTGTATTATGCATTGAATTATTTCATTGCTCCAAATCTTAAATATAAGATATTTTGATAATAACTCTTTGGACATAAATTAGAAGTAGAGTTGTTTTCCCAAAGGATATGTGAGTTTTAAATTTCAATAAATATTAACCATATTACTGTTCAAAAAGATTATCCTCCTTTATGCTACCATGAACATGTATGTTCCGTCTCCCACCCAATGATGAAGGCATTTTTTTTGTATAAGTCTTAATTTCTTTAGTTAGTGTAAATTTTAAGTATCTTCACAAATAAGTTGTTTCCATTATTTTCTTTTGTGAACTGTTGAAGACCTTTGCCCAGTTTTTTAACTCATTTGTTTCTAATTGCTGTTTAACAGTACTTTGTATTATACTAATTGAGAGTACTTTCCTGTTGATAATCTTGAAACTAGGAATACTTTGAGAATTAGAGTATGGTGCCAATGGAGAACTAAGAACATCAGAAATAGGGGACCTGAAGAAAGAGATAAATTTGGGGGCTCCCCAGTGATGCAGGGGTTAAGTCTCGGTGCTATCAAGCTGTCACCATCCACTGTGGCCTGAGTTCCATTCCCAGCCAGGGAGCTGACCCACATGGCACAGCAGACGTCTCTTGTCTTGCCCGCTGCTTCCCTCAGCAGTGTATTTCAGTAGATCCACCTGTTCTGCTCCCCACTCTGTCTCTGGTGAATCCTCTCACCCTCCATACCGCTGGCCTGCACCCCTGTTCTTATATGCATAAATAAATAAAATCTTCAAAAAAAAGAAAGAAAGAAAGAAATTCGCTCATTCAAAATATAGCCTTATGTCCAGAAGAGGCTGGTACTACTGTAGTGGATTAGATCTTCACATGGAAAGACAACAAGTTGTAGAAAGCAATATTGTTTTGATCTTTGCTTCTTTTTTTCCTATTCTTGTGGAATTGAAAAAAATGTTAATTCCTATAATAGAATTAAAACTATTTTTTTTACTGAAAGGACCTGGTTTTAGTACTCTTTATCATTTTTTTCATATCAGTACCAAATAAACCCATGATGGTTTTGGAATATAAGGAGATGATAGTAAATTGGCAGGAACGAAATTAGTTTAGATTTAGTTTATCATTGAAAAAGCCAGCTAATATATATTATATATTAATGTATTAAGATATACATTTTAAATAATCTATTTGTTATTGACAGAGAAACTTGTAGATGAAGGATTGAGATGACCCTGTTCCCCTAAAGAAAGATGAGGCCTAACATTTTAGATTACTTTAGGTTTTGTACATATATATGTGTTGGGGGTGAGTTACAAGAATTGTTTGTCTGCTTTATATAATAGTGACTTTTCTCTACTTGTGTTAGATGTGATTTTAGCCAAAATTATTTTGAAGCAAAAGTAATTCATAATGAGGAATGTTTTAAAGAAAATGTGCTCTTTTATAAATCGGGAAAGGAGATAAAGGGAATAGTAAGATATACTTCTAATATAAGAAGAGAGATTATAGGGCCCGGCTGCTCCCCCGCCACTGGAGGAGGGTCCCACATGGCGCGCAGACCTCTCCTGCCGCCCGCTGCTCCCCTCAGCAGTGTGCTTCGGTCCTTCTGCCTGCTCTGCTCCCCGCTCTGGCTCTGGTGAATTCTCTCACCCTCCCGCGCGTCTGACTGTACCCAGTGCTTGTATAAATAAATAAATAAACAAATCTTAAAAAAAAAAGAAGAGAGATTATATGAGATGAAAAATTAAATCTAGCGAAATAGACTTAAGTACTCATAGATAGGATGCCTTGATTTACCAAGGATGTCTGTTTTCCTGGTTAATTTAAAATGTGTACAGGCTTTAAGGTCTCTTTGGATAAAAATACTTTGTTTTTAGGTTGATGGGAATTTTAATGCTATTGCTCACATATTTGATATAAGCTAAACGGTATAAATATAGTCCAATTATGATTAACTTTTTATATTAATGTTATTAGTACTTTAATAGAATTCTAGAGTTAATATTTGTGTATATTATTTAGAAATCATAAGAATACCTATCTATTAATCATCCACTATGTTAAGCCACTGTGCTACATGCTTTTCATGTTATTTCCAATTCACAATGTAGATCTCATTTCCCCCTTTCATATATAGGAAAGCTGTGGCTTTTACCAGTTAAATTTATCTAAGATCATACGTGACAAAGCAAATATTAGAACCAAAATTTGATTTGTTCCAAAACATACTTTTAAAAAAATAAACTATTAGTGGGTCTCCATAAAAACATGTATTGATTTACTGCTTTTTGATCCAGAAAGTTCTGTATTTGGAAGAAATTAAAATAACTCTGATGCAGTATTTTGTGGTTGTCCCAACTTATTAATGATAGCTCCATTTGTTCAATCAGTAAATATGAAAATATGACTGAATCCCCAATATCAAGTTATAAAAGGGATTTTGTTGAATTCTATCATCCTATGCATAAGTTGTTTTGTTTTTTTTTTAATGAGAGTTGTAATTATTGTCCGTCACCATATTTCATTTCTTTCTTACAGTCATTTGTTCTCTCTCTGTCAGAACCCTTGAATAAAGTAGTGGACTTCTTCAGTTACGGTCTTTTTATCTGTTCCTTCACTAAGTTCTGTATACTATATACATACATGCATGTGAGTGTGTTTATGTAGTTCTGCATACTGTGTACATACATTTATGTGTATATATGTTTCCTTTAACAGGACAGTCTCTCCTTTTTACAATTTTATTACACTTTAGTTCTTTAATTGCTTTACCTTTCTTTTATTTCTGTTACTGATCTCTTTAACCACATTTTTACTAACTTTACTTCCTGTTTACTTCTTAGGGATTTTTCCCATTTTCATTTTTCAATTTCTGGCATATTTCCTAAACTTACATTTATTTTTGATATTATTTAGTAGAAGACATCAAATACAGATTTGACACCAGTGCTTTCCTATTAAATATTTTTAAATGTGTAAAACTGTTAGAAATCTTATTGTAAGCCACATTTAAAACCCTATGAAATGGATATTATATATAGTTTTTTCTTGATTTTGAGCTCTTATGTTTTATCTAGTCACAGAGGTTTGGTTTTTTTCTTTTAAGAAATAAATGCAGAAATTTAGTTTTTTATATCAGGTATGTTAATGTTCATTATATTAAATAACATTTGAGTACTTGGTTTTATTGCTTTCAGTATTACAGCACTTCTGGTGTTAGGGTAGTATTTCACAGTGTTAACTCTGATTTAATAGCATTATATCATTCACTTATAGGGTGTGTTTGACCATCGAATGAAGTGCTGGCAGAAATGGGAAGATGCTCAAATTACTTTGCTCAAAAAACGTGAAACTGAGGCAAAAATGATGGTTGCTAACAAACCAGATAAATTACAGCAAGCTAAAAATGAAATAAGAGAGGTGATTAATACAGAATGCTTTATCTCTTTATTCAGATTTTGCATGAGTCATTCATATATGCATAATTTTTCATAAATTTTTTTCTGAATCATTCAATACTTAGCTATTTTTCCATAATTTTATGAACTGTTTAGAATTAACATTTTGGTCATCATTAAAATCTCCAGTACCCT
This sequence comes from Talpa occidentalis, assembly GCF_014898055.3. NCBI lineage: Eukaryota > Metazoa > Chordata > Mammalia > Eulipotyphla > Talpidae > Talpa > Talpa occidentalis. Next base: position 81,962,894 of record NW_023601322.1, on the reverse strand, counting down.
TTCTTCTATATGATTATAGAATGGATCAAGAAGCTTATAAGGAAAAGATTTTTTTTAGTTGACCTTTAATAATTACACATTTATTTTGATATGGTTAATTTGATTTCAAATTACTTATTTTGTGTCTAAAAATAGTTTTAGAGGTAGACTTGTCCCACATTTAGCTGTCCAGGCAACCTAATCCCCCATATATACATAATATATATGGTATTTTAGTAAATTTGTATAAGTTTATTATAATTTATACACTTCTTTTGCCATGCTTCAATAAGGAAATTGAAGAGGTAGGACAACCTTTATATTACTAACAGTAAATGCACCTGCTCTCTGAAGAGTATGTACCAGTGTTTTGGTTACATAGTGGGAAAATACCATTTCATTGCGTAGGTCTTTATTTTATTTTGGCTATTCCATTGGTCACTAATCATACTGTTGTGTTGTTTCTATATTGAATTTTTTTATTGATAGGTCTTCAGCACACCATAATCCCACATCTTTTTTTTTTTTTTTTTAAATCTGGACACTTTACCATTACAAAAAATGTTTTTTAAATGTTCGTTTTATAATTTTCCTACTTTAAGTATTTTCATGGGCATACAAACTGTGATGTACACATATTCTTGAAATTAGCTGAATATTTCTTACCTGAATATCTTTGATAGATTTTGAAATGATTAATGATCTAAAAAAGGAAATGAGAAGATTATAGTCTTACCATTGCTAAATTATTTGCTGGGTAATTTGGTACTCAAAGTATTGTCCTCTGTTGCATTTAATTAAGTTATAAAGATGGTAACACATTAAATAACAGAATATTATAATTTTGAGTGTATCTAACAAAGAAGTATGAATGAAAATTAAGCTAATAGGTATATGTACAACTAGAAAGTTAGAAGTTTGAATGATGCCAAGTTGGACTTTGCCCAATATTGAGCTTTTATAGGGTTTTTATGCATGTTAAATTAAATGAGTTTTCATGATAGCTAGTACTATAATGTGTTGCAAATAAAAATAAAATCTTTTGCATTTTTGTTTGATTTTATTAGTGGGAGGCAAAAGTACAACAAGGAGAAAGAGATTTTGAACAGATCTCTAAAACAATTAGGAAAGAAGTGGGAAGATTTGAGGTAAGTATAGTAATTTTACACTTTCCTTAACTAACGTCGTCATAATTTGTTATGACTTTGTGGTAAACTCAAATTTGGTTTTGTGTTTATTTTTCTTTAACAGAAAGAACGAGTGAAAGATTTTAAAACTGTTATTATCAAGTACTTAGAATCATTAGTACAAACACAACAACAGGTAAGATGATTTTTTATAATTTACAGGCTTCTTCTAAAATCATTTTTGTTAGCTTTTTTGCTTTAAAGATAATTGATGAAATTAGTTTTTTTTAAAAAAGATTTTATTTGTTTGTTTATTTATTTATTTATACAAGCACTGGGTACAGTGAGAAGCACGGGAGGGTAGGAGAATTCACCAGAGCCACAGTGGGGAACAGAACAGGCAGACCAACGAAGTACATTGCTGAGGGGAGCAGCGGGCACAGCAGGAGAGTTCTGTGTGCCGCGCCCTGGGACCCTCGCCGGTGGCCGGGATCGAACCATCGCTGCAGAGGTTGGGGGCAGCTTCTCAGCCCAGTGCTCAACCGCTGTGCCAATGGGGAGGCCCGAAATTAGTTTTTTTAAACTTAATGAAAAATAAGAAATGGAACACAGGGGACTCCCTGGTGGCACAAGTGATTAAGACGCAGCCTGTGAAGCAATCCCTAGCCACTGCAGCTTGAGTTCAATCCCAGGCCAGGGAGCTGCCCACATGGCACAGCAGACCTCTCCTGACTTGCCTGCTGCTTCCCTCAGCAGTGTATTTCAGTCGATCTGCCTGTTCTGTTCCCACTCTGTCTCTGGTGAAGCCTCTTACCCCCTACACCTCTGACCTGTACCCCAGTTCTTGTATGCATAACTAAATAAATCTTAAAAAAAAGAAAAAAGAAATGGAACAAAAAATCCAGTGACAGCAAAGGAAAAATATTGTTGAATAATTAGAAATACTCCTTCTAAACACCAGACATTTTCCCAGCTTTAGGCTTTGAGAAACATCTTGGTCAGTATTTTCCTTTTTGCTATCTTCTTAGTTTTGTTTCTCTATAGATCAGACCTGTATGAGTTCCTAATAGCTAGAACTTAAAAAAACTTAAAACCTTTTTTTAAAGGTATTTTTGTAGTGTTTGATTTTTGTTTTATTTTGTGTGGAGTTGGTGGTGATTCTTTGTCACAGGTGGCATTTGTTTCCTTAACTGGAGAAGACCATAGGTTTTAATGTTACATGAAATAAAAATCTCTAAGAAGATGAGAGCAGAGTTATTTCCTGTATATTTAAATATAAATTTGAGTCTTGAATAAAATTTATTCTTCTAGCTCTGAACAACTGATTATATTTTGATTTACATTTAGCTTTTATTTTAAATGCTTCATAAAGTCAATTTTTTTAATGTAAAAATTAATAGTTTATATCAACTTGCTTTTAAATAAGTTGTTTTGAATGTAACTGCTATAGACTTCAAAACTGTTCTTTGCACTCCCTAGGAGAGACTGGCAGCTCATTCTTACCCATCTGTTTACCTTGTCCAATATTTTCTTTTTTTTTCCCCTTAATCATTCTTTTTGACTAGTAGTAAGTAAAATGTGAATATCCTTTGAGTTAGGAGATTTGATTACTTTATTATAGAAAAATTCATTGTAGTTTATTTTGAGGTAATCTAATACTTGGTTCATACTAAACAGTCTGTTTCTAGATGCAATTTTGCTTAAAATACCTGTTTTAAGGTGATTTTCAAGTTATGATTTACATCAAAAACAAATTAAATTATTTTTAGGAGTAATTTAGGAGTAATTATTTTTAATAATTTATACATTTAAATATATTAACAAATTTCAGTTAAGAGTGATTTCTAGACTTTAGTAAATGTTAACTAGTATTAGCTGTTCGCATAGATTTTGTTATGCTGTACAGGATACATGCATATGAAAATGACAGGAAGGTAGTTAAGAATATCTTTTATTTTTATTTTCCACAGCTGATAAAATACTGGGAGGCATTTTTACCTGAAGCCAAAGCCATTGCTTAGCAAGAAGATTATTTGTATTAAGAAGACCTTGGAAGTTTGTTCCAGTTATGCTGAACTCCACAGTGAAATCATTTAAAACCATCTAAATAAACCACTATATATTTTATGAATTACATGTGGTTTTATATATATATAGATATCTATATATCTAGATACCTATATATATATATATGCTCTGACATTTTATTACAAGCTGCATGTCCTGACCCTCTTTGAATTAAGTGGACTGTGGCATGACATTCTGCAATACTTTGCTGAATTGAACACTATTGTGTCTTAAATACTTGCACTAAAAAGTGCACTGCAAGGCCAGAAAATTTTACATATTTTTTTCTTTACAATATGTTCTGTAGTGTGTTCACCCTCTTTATGAAGTGAATTATCAATGCATTGATTAATGTTCACTTATACATTCCTGTACAGAAATTATGATTTTGTGATTACAGTAATAAAATGATATTCCTTGTGAAGTTATTAGTTACAAATTTTTTGGGTATGTAAACATGAGGAATCTTTTGAAAGCATTTTTAATAAGAAGAAACCTTTTCTTCTAGATGTATTTAGATGATGTTATGAGCTATTAATATTTTTTAATTGACAGAAAAAGCCTAACTCTATGATGATTAAATGACTAAATGAAACTTGTTTTTTTAATGAACTCATCATAAACCAAAGAACATTTATCTCTTGATTCAACTCTGGGTGCTGTCTTGGGTAAAGGAAAGAATAATTGTCTTTGCTTATTTTAATCTATCTCTATTATTAGTCCCCAATTTTAAGATTTAGGAAAAGATGTTTTATATGCTTCTGTTACAAGTCCCATGGATTTTACTCTTCAGCTGTTACCTTCAAATTTATTCCCTTTATCTTTTTCATATTCAGCTAGAAGTGGGTCATATAGTCATAGATGGTAAAGAATGGTACCCTGCCAGAATACTCCATGATTGGCTGAATAAACAAGAATAGATAGCACAAAGAAAATTTAAAGTAAAATGAAATGTATCTTTTGGCAACTTTCTCACCATTTCTGTATCTTCTCTAGGTGACTTTTATTCTAGATGAAAGTTTAAATTGTGATTGTCATCAGAGTTATTTTCATTTTTTAAAAAGTGTTCTTAAAGACATCCCTCTTCCAAGGTTTAACAAGTACATCTCCCTGGCAGAGAAGAAAGTTATGGTATGTATAACTGAGTGCTCTCTACCACTTACTGGAGCAATTAATATATTAGCGTATCCTCTAGAGTATGTTTGCTTCTATGTATTTTAATTTCAGACCTGCCATAGGTATTCATATTTATTCTCTGAGAACCTAGAGAAGTAACTGACACATAAATGGTTAATAATAATAACCTGCTGACTTGAATATGCAAAATAATGTTTGCTCTCTTAAGAAGGAACTGAAACAGAAGTGGTATAGTCTGTCATAGTTTCTTCTATTGAAGATAACTTATATACTTATGAGAAATAAGTAATGTATAATAATAGATATCATATCTAGTTGTCCAGATAATATTGACAAAATATAGGCGTACCAGGAATAGTTTCACTATAACAACATTTGAGAACTATATTCTTTGTTATATTACTTCCAGTGGTATCACTTATACATAGGATAATAACTTAGTTATCCAAACCAAAATCCTCCATTCTGCCCTGGTACATTCACTAGAACACTTAGTACTTCCAAATAAAATTATTATTTTCAGTCTTGATCAAGCTGAAAAAGGCAGTAGAGCCAAAATTCATTCCAGAGTTCATTTAGAAACCCTTAGAAACCTTAGAAGTCCTTTTTAGAAGGTTTCACATCTATTAATCATGTGAAGTTCTAGTAGCTCATATTTTAATGGAATTTAAACATTCCAATAATCTACCCTCCACCCATCTATCTTTATGTCTTCTGTTTACATGATCACAGTGTGTTCCTTATAAATAAGTAGAACCGAGAATATTAATAGTGCTGATGACAACTTTAATTGTGCAGGTCTGAATTTAAACATTTCTGTTTTCTCTTTCACCAGAAAAAAAGTTAAAGAAGTACTAAGGCAGCATAATACAGTGGAGCAGGCTGAACTTGGGATCAACATACATCTGTTCAGTTTTGGCTTCTCTCTCTGAGTAGCTGTATGTCTTTGGGTATATCACTAAAATCACAGGGACATAAAACTCATTCCTGAAGTGCCTTTCTGCTTTAAAATATTTGGTTTCAGATTTCAAAATAAGTATTCTACTAGGAAACCAAATTCTACTCAAAACCACCTTCTATTGATAAAGTAAAACAATATTAGAGCAAATGAATGTATGTAAAAATACGATTTTTAACTCATAAAAGATTAGATTTTCTTGATTGTATTTTATGCTCAGCTATTTTAAACAGTTCATACGTATTCATATATATGAATTAATATGTTATATATACTAGTCTCAAATTCATACATAGATATATACACACTAGTCTCGATTCATATGTGTGTGTGTGTGTGTATATATATGAATGAATACGTAATATATACCAGTCTCAAAATACACTTGTTTGATTGTTGGTATTCTTCAAAGTTTATTTCTGCTAAAGTTTTACAGATTTTTCCTATTTCATGAGTGGTTTTTAAATATAAATTTCTTAACAAAATTGAATTTCTTTAAAGGAAGGAAGTCAGATGAATAGAGAAAAGAGATTATATTTCTTAAAAAATGCTTCCTAATCTTGATGTCTGTCTTAAAACATGTGACTCATTGTAAAGCCCTTGATGTACTTCACTTTTCTTGTGTCTCCCTGCCGGAGCAGTCAAATGATTATCAAGAACTAGGGAGGTAGTAGAAGTTCAAAAGTAGTAGCTATAGAGAGGCTGAGCAAAAGTCATTCTGTCTTAAAGGAATGGAGGTCCCTGATCATGAGGCTGGAAGATAACGCTTGTGAAAAGAAAGTGCTGTCATTGACTTGGGAGCTTTGGAGGCGCTCCCTATCTTACTCAGAATCGAGTCTCATTCCTGTGGTTTCAGGTAATAATGACAGTGGATAATTGGCCAGACAGAAACAGCAAGAAGAGAATTACATACTAATGAATTATTGCTGATTATTCAGAGAGGTCATGGTGACCTTGGATGTGGTGTTTATTAGCATTTGGACCAGCAGAAACATAACATTGAGTCATGTATATAATTTCTAATTTTCTATAGTCAAATTTTAAAAAGCAGAAACCGTAAAACTGATTTTAATATAAACTCAGTAGTTCCAAAATATTTTAATTTGTAATCCAGTATATTAAAAATTATCAAGATTTTTACATTCTGTTTTTCTTAAGGTGTTGAAATTCAGTATATATTTTATACTTACATTACATCTCCGTTCATACACACCACACTTTAAGTGACCAATTGTCTGTTAACACATGGCTGGTGGCTCTTTTGGATGTGTAGGTATAAAACAGTGCCTGTGGAAATGGAAATTAGAGTAAGTCCAACAGTTGGTTTGTTATTTATCTCAAATCAAGTGAAGGATTTGAAGCTAGATAAATGAGACTAGCAGGTGTTGCTGTCAAGGGCAGGTACAACTTGGCTGCCAATCTTTGTGGCACAGAGCTTTGCCAATAGTAGATTCATTATCTACTATGAATGCATTGTAGCGCTATATTACCAATGTAGTACAGCTTACTCATTTTTCAGAGGAGCAGATCCAAAGCTTAAATCTGATTGAACTGATTTTTTCCTCTTAGATCTGTGTTAACTGGCTGTGAAAATTCTTGCATGAAGATATATGATGAACTTTTCAAAATTCTTCTCTAATTGTAAACATAGAATCCTAGGAAGTCCTTTGGGATACAGAGAATTTATTTCTTCAAACTGAATTCAGAAGTGGATAGAAAATTTTAGCAAATAGGAAAGTTATAACTGGCTGTCAAATTTTTTAATGCACATTTAAGAGATTTTAAATGCTCCATCTCTTGTCATACTATTTATCACTTAATTCTCTGAAGATTAAATAATTTCAACTATTTTTCTTAACTGGGTCAAATGGGAACTTTGTATTTAAAGCCAATCAAGGTGAAGCTGCTCACTTGTTATTACACAGAAAAGTATATTTTTAAATTAAGGTCATTTAATGGGATAAAACCCTTTAAGAGGGAGTATTTTAGGGGGAAATGTGTCTATTTTATCTGTAACTGTATAATAAAAAAAATCAGACAAAATTTAACAAAACTATTTAAACAATAAATTGCTTTCTTACTGCTTCCATTATTAAGTCTTGAGTTATCTTGATTTCAGCCTATATTTTCTGGGTCTTTATTTCAAGTGTTCTCATTATATATGTGCATACAATATGTGTGGATTTTTGTGTGCATGCATGCCTGTTAGCTTTTAAGCCTAACTTAAGTTTTTAAACTTCTACTTAAAATATTTCTCAGTCTCTTCTGAGACTGAGCAAAATGATTGTTTTCTGAGTTACATTATTTAGGTATTACTTTGCTATGACCAGCTGGTGTTGATTCTACTTATGAAATCTATTCCCGCCTCGTTTTCACTGTTTCTCCCCCAGGCTGAAGAACTTGTGACCATTTACTGGAACTATCTAAAGTCTCATATGAAATACACATTCTGTCAGTCCCCTACCTGTTAGCGCTACAACCTGCTGCTAAATTGATCTAACTATGGAACTCCTCACAGTACTACTATCCACAGAAAATAGACTCCCCGCAGACTACAGATGAAGTCAAAATTTCCAGGATCTGGTCTCAAGCTATTTTTTCTGCCCTTACTGCCACCCACCTTTTGCTTTACTTAAATGATGTCTGTCTTGTGAGCATGCTCTGTCCCTTGGCTAAATGCTATTGCTGATACTACCTTGTCTGAGTTACCTTTGCCCTTTAACAGCAGATTACATCCTATCCATCCTTTAAACTTTAAAGTCAAATTCAAAATCCACATCTTCCATATATCCTTTTTAATCTTCGAACTGGAACAAAGCAAAGAAACTTTCTGGTCTCTCAGTAGGATTCTAGTAACAGCAAGTTTCAGATTGTACTTGCTGATACCTGTCTTGCATTGTCTGGTCTTACTGCCTTGACTATATTGTACTTCTTAAATGACTGTGCCCTTATTATTTCTTGTAGAACCTAGTGTATGTTATAGCCAAGAGAGTGTAACAGATTGTTGGAAAACACAGTTATCCAGCTAGCCTACCAATTTGAGCTGTGGCTCGAGAATCTACATCAGTGACTGAACAAGTTATATTTTTTAAAACTTCAGTTTCCTTATCTGTAAAATGGAATGGGATTGTACCTGTCCAGATGCTCCTAAAGGGGGATTTGCTCTTGGATCCCTGGAATTGAGGCTTAGATGTGGAGGGGAAGAACACGGACAAATCTGTAATCTGCCAAGGAAAGTTTAGAATTACATCACACGCTGCAAAGATACTCCATTGTGGTTAAATAAGTGTTGTCAGGAAATGAGTTAGAGGCTTTTAAAGAAGCTGGGAGACTGAAGGAAGGAAAGAAGAATGAGATACAAATGTGATTGCTTAGGATGAGACATGTTTATTTCCACACAAACAGGATAGTCTTTGTGCCATGCATTGAAGCCATGGATGGGTATCATGGAAGGAGAAGAAAATTGGCTGCAGTGATGCCCAGGATTCTGGCTTTGATGACTAAGGATATTGCTGCTATGATTAACTGAGTTACTATAGGAGGTATAGTTTCCTTTTATTAGCAGATACTAACTGTTCAATTTCATATATGTATTTGCCATATACTTTGATTAATATTCTGAAGAAAAGATACTTAGCTGGCCTATCACAGACTGTAGAGTCAGATTAAAAGGTGTAGGAACAATATAAAATATTTGCAACATTCTCTTTTGGTGCTAAGATTTTCTGCCCTTTATGGTTAGAGGAATCGTAGAGAACTTGGTTAGAAACTCAGCACTTCTAATTATTAGCCAATAATTTCATCGTTACTTTTCCTCTCTGAGCCTCAACTCCGCCATCTGAAATAACTTCAATGATAACAATACCATTTAGGGCTGGGCTGACAGTCCCTCAAGAACACACCCACGTATTGATAGCTTGTATATATTTTCAGCAAGACAAATTTAAATTAACCACAACTACTAGTGGAGTACAGCGGATTTGTTTCACTTGGACTATGGTTAAATCTTCAAGGACCCATTCATTTCTGCCTGTAAACTCCAGTGCGAAAATAGGTGAGCCTGGGCCAGCCAGGCTGCTGTGGGAAAGTGGTATGGACAGCCTAGTAAAAGACTGAACAGGGCCTCCCCGGTGGCGCAACGGGTTGTGCGCTGCACTGCGAAGCTGTCCACAGCCTCTGCAGCACGGGTTCGATTCTCGGCCAGCCAGAGAGAAACCCTGCCAGCTGCTCCCCTCGGCAGTGTATTTCTGCCATCTGCCTGTTCTGCTCCCCGCTCTATATATGGTGAATTCTCTCACCTTCCAGTGCCTCTGACTGTACCCCAATTCTTATATAATTAAATCTTTAAAAAAAAAAAAAAGACTAAACAGCAACTGATATCAAGTATTTTGATATATACTCCTGGGTTACATTACCCACCAGGACTTGAAATTGTCTTGGTGGTCTTCCTTCTTCAGCAGCTGTTACTTTAAAAATAAAGGAAACTGGGCCTCCCTGGTGGCACAGGCGGGGTTGAGCAACATGCTGTGAAGCTGTCTGCAGCCTCTGCAGCACAGGTTCAATCCTGGTCAACCAGTGAGAATCCCACATGGCGCAGCAGACGTCTCCTGTCTCGCCTGCTGCTCCCCTCAGCAGTGTATTTCAGTCAGTCTGCCTGTTGTTTCCCGCTCTGTCTCTGGTGAATCCTCTCACCCTCCCGTGCATCTGGCCTGTACCCTGGTTCTAGCATAAAAATAAAAAAAATTAAAAATAAAAAAATAAAGGAAACTACTACTTAATCCTTGGAAGTCCTCTCCTACAGAATACTTGATGAGGTTATTTTGATGCTTAAGTGGGGCATGGTATGTAACAGCATCTGGCATAGTACCTGTTGCATGCCATTGGCTTTGTAAAAAGTATGTAAATGTTTATATAAAGCTTTCAAGGAAAGTGTGCCGGGCACTATGCCAAGCAGGAGATAAAAACATTTTTTTTAAGGCACTTCCCCTAAAACCTAGGGGGCAAGACAGATGAAAAATTCACACAATATAGTGTGATTGTCATGAAAAGCTTATCAAAGGTGGTCTCTGAACTGGAGAGTATAGTTTAGCACTCACTCTGGTTCCATGAGGAGGTGCTGGCCAGGAGGAAAGAAGTGCGCTGGTCACAGGGCACAGCTAATGCTGAGGCACCAAGGAGGTGAGGATGGGCCTTTAGATGAAGCTGACATCAAAGGCTTTGCGGGGTGCACATCAGGAAAGTTTTAAAAGCAAAGGCCTGATTATTTCTCTTAGCTCTGACACGGTCTCCTAACCCGGCTGGAACAATCCCTGGCGTCAAGGGCAAGCTAAGGGGCAGCCATGCAGCTCACAGACAGAGGTCACTTCTCGGTGACCCCCAACTCACCTCCAGGTTTCTGCTCTGCTCTGCGCTCTCACCTATAAAGGTCGCCAGACAGTGTCCTGGACAGGGATACTTATTTTAGGTATTAGGTACTTTCCTGTAACTAGTTTCTGACCCAGAGGTCAGGTTCCCAGGCAGACTTTAGAACCGGAGCCGGAGCGAGCACCTCAGTAACCAGCCGACTTCCAGGCTCCAAGTCTCACTCAGAATGAAACGCGACCCTGAAACCTAAGGGCCGCAGGGAGACAAGTCTTGGTAAAAGTTGCTGGGGAGAGAGGGGGTGCCCCGCCGTTAATGTCAGCCAGGACTTAAAACGGAAATTCAAAACAAAGCAGCTCCTTGCTTTTCTATTCTTGGCTCTCTAGCAATGCTAAGGGGGGGGGGGGATCTTGCAAACCCGGCGCCCGCCGTACCCCCCGAGCAGAGCGCGCCGGGGTGGGGCCCTGTCCCCGGCGCGGAGGCGCGCACACCCCTTTCGTGCAGACTCACAGCTTTGCAGGCGCCGCCTCCTGCGGGCCCGGCGGGGCTGCGCGTCCTCCAGGCCCGGGACCCCGAGCCGGGGCCCCTGCCGGGCGCTCGGGCCCCCTCCGGGGCCGCGGGCGGGGCGGCCCCGACGTGCCGCGGCGGGCGGGGGGCGGGGCCGGCGGGCGGGGGCGGAGCGGCGGCCGCGGCCCTGAGCCCGCCCCCCGCGTCCCCCGCCGGCCGGCTGGCGCGGCCATGGAGGTGTACATCCCGTCCTTCCGCTACGAGGAGAGTGACCTGGAGCGGGGATACACGGTAGGCGCGGGCCGCGGCTCCCCAGGGCCCCGCGAGCCAGACGCGCGGCTCCCGCGCCCCGGAGGCGCCCCCCGGCCGCCGCCGCCGGCCCTGCGCAGGGGCTGCCCCCCGCTCTGCTCCCCTCCCCCAGCGCAGGGACGGGCTGCGCCCGGCGCGGTTGTCAAGGCAACGGCGACCCCTCTCACCCCGGCCCGGCGGCTGCGGGCGCCCGGGGTCCCCGGGTTCGGTCGGTCGCCCCTCACAGGCCGGGGTGCCGGGAGCCGAGCCCTCACCCCCTCGGATGCGGTGCTCGCCCCGCGCCCGGCGCCTGTCCTCGGGGGGGCCCCCCTGGACTGCGTGGGTTCGAGCGCAGATGTGCCCCCCTGCGCTGACAGAGGGGGTCGCGGCGCGTGGATGCTGGCTTCCAAGTTGTGTGGATTCTCTCAGGCGCAGGATGAGCTAAGCTTTAACATCCTCCCGAGCCGAAGCGAACACCTGTGTTGCTTTTAGATGGTTTCCAAAGTTTCCCCCTCCCCTGGTTCTGCAGTGCCATGAAATGGCAAAATCAGGTGCTTCCAGAGCACCATTCTGCAGCTGCAGCTGGGGTGCGGAGAACTGAGCGCCCGGCCTTAGCTGTCAAGAGTGGAGGGGTGGTGGGGTGATGGGGTGGTGGGGTGTTGGGGGGCGCACACGCCTGCGCCAAGGCCTGGTGGGACCTTTGAGTAACAAGTTGAGCGAGTGGAACCGCGTAGACGCTTGACTTCCCAAAGAATGTGGACATCTTTATCTAGACTATCTTTGCTGGAGGGGAAATGCCTGCTACATGCCTCAGTCACAGGATGGTAGGTTTGGGGAGGGTTGCAGAGGGCAGTCTGAAAGAATTGTTATTTTGTGCACTAATCACTCCCTTGCTAAACACCTCTTTGGTTTGCAGATTATTTTTAAGCGCCCTGGTGACTCGCTTTGGAGCCTTGTGTTTTCCTAGTGAACACTAGATCCCTTCTCAAAGGAAGATTTAGAATTCAGATTAGAAATTGGGGGAAAATTTCAGAGTATGTGGGTTGTTAGAGTTAAGTAGAGTGCTGGGTCCCAGTGTCCCAAAATGAGTACTCAGGGTGCCTTCCATGGGGAGGGAGCTGAGTGGCCAATTATATAAGTCATCCTTTCCACTGAACTAACATTTGGTCAAATACTCTAGCTTCCTTTAAAAAAAAACAAGAAAAAAAAAACACACTTTAAATATGAACCTAGTCAAGGCTTTTTCCTTAGTCTTAAAACCCAGGTTTTCTTCCGTTCCTCTTGGATGGCACAGTCATGGCAGGCCCACCATGTTGGGGACATTCTTTTAGGATCTGAAGTTAAAAAGACTGCTTGATAGGAGACTTGGTCTTTAAGACCAAGGAAAGAGGAATATTGTCTCCTTTAGTCCAAGGTAAAAGTAGTTGTATCCCCAAATAAGCACCTGTAGGTACATCAGCATTAAGGCTCCTTGGCCATTCTTAATTTTCTCTCTTTCGAGAATTTATTTAGCCCCCCCAAGTTTTCATATCCCTTTTTATTACTTTTTACAAACCATTCTCCTGGTTGTGAATGAAAACGATTTGGAGAAGTCCTTTTCTTGGTAATCTTAGTAGTTTCAGATTTGCTTGCGTGATGAGGCTGTGTGTGCTTTTTTGTAAGTTTTTTTTTTTTAAATATCACATAATTCAGTTAGATGGTTAACTATATTGTTAAAACACCTTCTGCAAGTGATTTTTTTCCTCTTGTGAATTTGTGAAGCATCTGTTTCTCTGTTTGCACTGAGCAACTCTTTTGTAATGATTAAGCAATTTATTCACTCATCAAATATTAACTAAGTGTTCCTCTGCACCTCAGTTCTTGGTGCTAGGAGTATAGTAGTGAATAATATTTCATCTTAAAAGAAAAAAAAACAGAATGAAAAGAAATAAAATCAATAAAATCTTAGTTTCCTAAAAGAGAAGCTTATAAAATAATATACACTTTACTGTAAAAAGTACCTCATTGCCTAGTGACTGCTTCAAATTTAAGAACTATTATCACATTCTAACCAATTCAGTAATGGGAAGCTCTAAGTAGAAAGGGAAATTTCTTCCTCCCTGCTTGTACACATGCCTGCAGAGATCAAACACAGGGGAGCTCTCTTAGAGACTTTTTCCCTATGCTGTGAAAACCTAGATTTTCTTTTTAAGAAAAATCACCAGAATTTACTTTCAACATTCATCCTTCAGCTTCTGGATATTCCGTGTTGGTATGTATAGTTCTGAATCCTAACCACCAGCCAAGGGATCTTCCACAGTAGAAAGGACCATGATTTGAGTGCCTGGATCTTATTAACGGCCAAGACATTTGCTTCTGATATTAGCAATTGCATCAAATAGATCACCCCTGTGCATGCTTGTTTGTGTCCACTGCTAGGATTTCTGTAGGGCGTGAACGAAAAATAGTACTTCTGAGTCTTCTAAAGTCTATATATATATTTCTCAGAGCTTCAAAGAATTTACACAAAGTTATGTTCAAGGTACAAAATAATTAACCTTGTAAGGAGTAATGACTCTTTGTCCTTTGAACATGTCAGCATTAGGTGTGGGCCAGCTGGGGGTGGGCAAGGAAGAGACTGAAATATGGAAGGAGGTTGTTCCTGTTCTTCCAATATCAGCTCATCCTGGAGGAATAAGATAAGCAAGGTTTAGTCAGCCCAGAGGCCTAAGGGAGGGAAGCTGCTGTTCTTTGCTTAGGGTGCTGTGCTAGGTGGGGATGGGGTGCTTAGGCATGCTGATTGTGAAATCTGATTAGTTTTTGCTGGGCTTGTGAATTCTAGAAAGAGGAAGTACAGGGGAAATGTCATCTTGTGGGAAAGGCATTTTAAACTTCCGGATGCACCAAAAACAGAAACGTGGGAAGGGGTGGAATTGAAATCATTTTAGTTTACAAAGAAGCAGGAGAGACCACTGGAACAAAATGCAGATGAATTCTGATAGGACTTTATGAAAGTTTATTCTCGTCCCCTTCCCACCCACCTTAGGGCTTATTTAATATCTGTTTCCCCTGCTAGGTTGGCAGCTCCTTGGACAGTGTGCACCTCCCCTGTTGTCCCTAGTATGGGGCCTGTCAAATAGTACGAGTGCACCCCATGTCTGCTGAATAAATAATGAATGTTGAGTCTTCTCACAGGAGAAGAAAATCTGAAGAGCAGAGCTCCTGAGCTTGAAGCGCTCAGTGGGCTGGTGGGGTCAGGGTGCAGGCTGGAGTTTCGAGTACCAGGGGTTCTAACTCCAGATCTAAAGACACCTGCTCCCTAGCCTGGGGAGTCATAAGGAGCACGGTCTTTCACTTCAGACTCTGGGAGTCACAGGAGAGATTTTGAGGAAGGAAATAACTTGGTTAATTCTGTGTTTAGAAAGATGACTCTTGGAGCATGGTCATCTCAGAGACACTTGCACAAGAACCAGAAGGCAACTTGGAAGGAAATAGGATGGTGCTCTGGTCAGCAGATGTGAGGTCAGGGTGACTCACGTGTGTGTGCCTGTGCCCGCCAGTAACCTACGATAACTGGTTCTTGGGGAGGAGGGGATTCATGTGGGCCAGTGGTTTTGGTGATGAGTGAGGATCTTTAATTTTGGAGTTAAGGATATGCATAGGTTTGGGCTAGAAATATGGCTTGTGTAAGGTCATTCAGTGTAACATGAAAAAGCATATAAATCGGTGCTGTTCCTTACAAAGAGCTTGCAGAGTAGAGAAAGCTGAGGATAAAATTCTAGAACTTGAGCAAGCAAAGATGTCTCTGCACAGCATCCAAAAGGAAAGGAAACCTAGGGATGTGAAGCAGCTAAAGGAGAGACGGTAGGTGCTTTACAAGAAGGAAAGTTCTAGATGCCACTGACTAATTGTGAGGGAAGATGGAGAACAGCCCATTGGATACAAGGAGTGGGTTCCTGGGTGCTGGTTAAGGCTAGTTATGTCACCATATTTAGGCTAGATATCTTGGTGAAAACAACAAAACTGGAATTATAACTTAGGTCACAACAACAACAAAAAAATTGAATTCCATCACTGTAAAAATGAAGGCATTGAGTAAGTTTTTCAAGTGTGTTTTTACTCTGTGACTGACGGTGTTTTGTTTATACTAATGTATCTTTTTTGAGGGATTTGGAGGGTGTCACTAGTGTACATGATATATGAGGCTTTTCAGAACATAAGTTTGCTTCATAGATACATGATCACTGTGTAAGGTTGCAGGAATCCTTATTGGTTAGATTAAAATACAAAAATGGAACACTATAACAAACCATCATTTTACTGCCTGCTCACCTGCCAGTATTTCCTCATCCCTACTTCATTCACTGCTCCTTGTTCCCCCATCTTTTAAAATAAAAATTCCTTAATATTTTTAAGCAAATATAACTTTGTCTGTAAATATTTCACCGAGAATGGCTGATGAAGACATTTTAAAAAATCAAACCCAAAATTAAATATTACTACAAAATGAGGAATACCTTAATATCCCACTTATTTTTAACATGTCCCCGTGTGAATATTGCCTTGGCATTTTCAGTGATGTGCAGGAAGAATCGTTTTGCCCTTTGATATTTGTGAGAACGAGACTGAAAGCTTGCGTGAGGGGACTCAGTCACTCGAGAATGAACCACCTCTCTCTGCTTTTATCAGTCTCCAGAGTAGCTAGCTCTCACCTGCCTGCAAATTGCAGCGTGCTTTTGTTTGTTTGTTTGTTTTGTAAACTGTGACATCTGGAAGAGAAGAAGATATTTTTTGAGAGCAAAAACACTTTTCCCCTAGGAGTGCTGAGCAAATCTTAATCCATATCTTCTTATCCCAGCCGGCTTCTCCCCCAGTCCTGTTACAGGGGCATTTCTGGGTGCTGACTGGCTGGCATCAGGGTTACCTGAACCCAGAGTTACCTGAAGCCACATGAGGATCACTGAGCCAGATGGAATTGTTCCAGGGCAGGGAGAGGGGCAGCCCAGACCCCGCAAACCTGCCTGCTCTAAATAGGTTCTGCCATCCTCCATATCACACACACAATATGAGACTTTAATGGGAAGGAACTTTAATACAATTAGGAAACAAGACAACAAAGGCAAAGAATCTAGTTTCTAAATCAAGCACCCAAAGTGACCCGTCCCCTCGTGGGTAAAAGTCCATCCAAATGGGATTGGCCCAGAGCAAGGCCCCAAAGCCTGCCACAAGTCTAAAGCATCTTCCAGTGGGGACCCACAGAAAAGGGTCAGAAACAACCAGACAAGCCTGGAAGGAAAAGAGCAAAATCAAAATCAAGACAAAAGCCGCCACTGTCACCTCCCCACGGGTCTCACCCAAATCTGTGTCACCCCGTCCACGGCCAAAAGGCAAGCACAGTTTCTCCACGTGTCTCACAGCCCCATGTGCCTCCTCCAGGTCTCCTTCTGGCTCCATCCTGCTTCCTTCCTTCCTCAGTCTCCTCTGCAGCTTCTTCTCTCCCTGCTCAGCAACCTGGAACCTCCCCCTTTCCTGGGGACCACCCTGTTACAGAATCAGAACAGGGGGCATCTCTAGAGCTGGCAATGAGGTCAGTCCATTCCTAACTCAGCAGACATGATGTTGGGAGGCAGACAGAAGGTGGGGAGACCGTTGTGTGCAAGCAGTGTCTCTCAGCCACTCACTGCGGTATCTCTGATGGAAGACTGTGTGCCCAGGACGTGACTGGCACAGTGCCTCTCTCAGGGTAAGCCCACAGCGCAGGTCAGATGTGTGTCAAGTGATTAAATCAAACATGTACAAGATGTTCCTTACCCTTAAGGATGAGAAATACAATTTGAAAATACCCTGGGACATTAACCAACACAATGCCACATTGCTTTAAAAACAAATCAAAATAGGTTCAAGAGGGTTGAATTCTGCAAAGATGCTGCTTAGAAAGGCGGGAGCAGAAGTAAGTCTGTTTTCATTGAGGTAGAAATACATTTGAATCCTTTTAAAGAAGTTTTTATTTTGTAATTCTTTCTACATAAACTTTCAGTTTTGAAATAATTTTAGATTTGCAGACGCCTTGCAGAGTCAGGACTGAGAGTTCCTGTATAGCCCTCGCCCAGTTCCCCTGTACTGGCTTCTGTCTTACTTTAGCAAACGAGCATTGGTGCATTGGGAGTAGCTAAATTCCAGATTCTGTTTGGATTCCACCAGTTTTCCCACTGATGTCCTTTTTCTGTTCCAGGATCCAATCCAGGATGCCATATTGCATTTAGTTTTGTGTGCTTTCATGTGATACTAAGTTAGTAGTCCAAATGCTAGCACTCTGTGCCTCAAAAATGAGGGAAGTGTGTTACTGGTAATGAACCTGCCTAGATCAAATTTTGGTTACATTGGATGCTTCCTGGCTACTTTTTACCTTTTGGCAAAAACCCATTTATAATATTTTACGAGCTTGTGATGGAAACTGATACAGCCTAATTGTGAAAGCACAGGCTGTGGACTCGCTGTCAGCCTGCAAGTCTTGCCTCAGGTATTTAGCCCACACACTCCCTACCCCCTTATTCTTGGGGAATGCCTACCAAGATCCCCCAAACCCCTCTTCGTGTGCCTAAAACCATGGATAATGCTGAAACCTGCATTCATTGAGTTTTTTCGTAAACTTGCCTATATTTGATAAAGTTCAATTTATAAATTAAACATTGTAAGGGACTAGCAATAGTAGCTATTAATAAGCTAGAACAATGATAACTATTTACTGTAAGAAAAGTTATGTGAATTTGGTGTCTCTGTCCAATTATTTTATGTAATATTTTTGGACCATGATTGATCATACGTAATGGAAACCACAGAAAGTCAAACCATGGATAAGAGGGATCAGGTACATCATCACCTTATTTCTCCCATCTGGGGAAGACGGTAGTACTGGTACCTGCCTTATGAGGTGATTTGAGGATTGAGATATCCTTGCAAAGTGCAAGGAGTGGTGTCTCTACCTGTGCTTGTGATTCGTTCTTATTTCCAATAATGACTATCTTGAAGTTTACTCTTTTTTAAAAGTTCTTCAGTGTGAATTTATAATGTTAGCAAAAACCCAGGAGAAATACTGGGTTTTATGGAAGATAAATTCTTGCAAATACTTGGATGTAGTTCCAAAGCAGCAATTTTATAAAACCAACTGATATTCCTATGACACCTCTCAAACTATGTGTTTGAGTTTACTTTACTACTCTTATTTACTTCATATGTTTAGTATTTTTCTTCAAGATCAGAAAGGTTAGAATGTTTGTCCAAATGGTGAGGGCATAGCAGGGAGGCATAGAGTACCCATGTCCTACCTCCCAGCACCCCGCACCCCCCCAACCTGCACCCTCTTCAGCCACAGGCACTGTCACACTCAGACTTCCCATTCCCTTGCTGGTCTTCTAGCTTTTCAGTGGAATTTAGCCTTTCACATTTTTTAATGGAATTTCCTGTTATTTATTGATAGCTTTGTGTGTGTCTTTGCCTTATTACGTTCCTATTGTTGCCTTGCTTCCCCTCCTTTTAAAAGTAACTGTTAATTTTGGAAAATTTCAGCATAGGCATTAACAGAGAGGGTAATGACCCCTTACTCAGCTTTACCAGGTGATAAACTCTTGCAGATTTCCTTTCCTGCTCTGCCCACCACTCCTTGTCTACCCTCCCCAGTTTTGTTTTGAGGTCAATCTCAGACCTGTGTGTTTTATTTTCAGTTTGTGTCTAAAAACCAAGATTCCTTTCATTAAAAAATAATCACGGTATTATCACACTCAGTTAAAATTGAGCACTCATTCACCAGTATCCTAGTCACTAATCTAGTTTCTCCTCTTCTTATTTGTCCAGTGTATGTTTGTCATCTTTTTTTTAATGCACTTCTTTGGAATTGAGGTTGAAACTAGGTTCATATATGATTGCTTGATCTGGAGTCTTTTTAATCTACAGGGTTTTTTCCCCACCTCTTTCATTTTTTGGTTTTTACACTTATTGTATTTTGTAAACTATGATATTTGTCCTGTAGAATTTCCCCTACTGGATTTTGCTGTTCCATCCTGTGTCATTTTTTTTTTTCTTACATCGTTGTTCATTTTGGTACAATATTTGATTTCTCCCCTCAGGTGTAATCCCCATAAATTTCCCATTATCACCTCACCTGTGAACCATCGCCATAGTCCCTTGTGCTCTTCCCTCCCCTGTTTTGAACCCTTTCTTTCCCCTTCTGGTGTCTCATATCTATAATTTTTTTAAAAGATTTACTTATTTATACAAGCACGGTACAGTCAGAAGCGCAGGAGGGTGAGAGAATTCACCAGAGCCAGAGCAGGGAGCAGAACAGGCAGAAGGACCGAAGTACACTGCTGAGGGGAGCAGCGGGCTGGGCAGGAGAGGTTTGCGTGCATGTGGGACCCTCGCAGGCAGCCGGGGATTGAACTGGCGCTGCAGAGGCTGCGGGCAGCTTCACAGCCCAGCACTCAATCACTGCGCCACCAGGGAGACCCTCATATCTATAATTTGCCTGCTAGTTTTGTCTTTTCTTCCCTGTCTTAGACCCTTTTGTTCAGTTTCCCTGTATTTCTCCTATAAGTGAAATCATGCAAATATTTTTCTTTTTTCTTCTGACTTATTTGAACATAATCCCTTCCAGCTCCATCCATGTTGCTGCAAATGGTTTAAGTTTATCTTTTTTTGATTGCTGAGTAATATTCCATTATATATAATGAAATGTGATACACACACCCCCCACATCTTTTTTATCCAGTTATTTGTTTTGGGGCATCTAGTTGTTTCAATATCTTAGCTACTGTAAATAGTGCTGCAGTAAACACAGGAGTGGAGGTTTCCTTTTGAATTAATGTTTTTGTGTCCTTTAGGTAGATCACTAGTAGTGGAATTGATGGGTTATATAGTAGCTCCATTTTTAGTAATTTGAGAACCCTCCACACAGCTTTCCTTAGTGGTTGGGTCATTTTACATTCCCACATCCTGGTGTCATTATTAACACATTCTCTGTCACTTACACTATAAGAAGGTTGAGACTTGGTTATTTACAAATTTGGCTGGTGATGCCAGCAGACATAGAGGAACATCGCCTATGGCTGTTCACTCCTAGCGGTGACTAAGTAATGATGCTCTCATGTTACCATTCTTTGTGCTTTTATTGGCTTGAATACATGTAGAAGAAGAAACTTTGCCTTGTAAACTAGTTAATTACTCTGAGGTATAGCTTTATAGGAAAGGCAGGATAAATGCTTCATTCTTTCTTTTATTGTATAGTTTTCCAAAATGAGTTTGTGGCCTCCAAAGATCACAAACTAAAGGTGATCACAGAGACTTGTTCTTAAAAAATTAGTGTTATTGGGGCCTCCCCTGGTGGTGCAGGCTGTTGAGCACAGCACTGTGAAGCTGTCCGCAGCTCTGCAGTGTAGGTTTGATTCTGGCTGGCGGGCGAGGGTCCCACATGGCGCGGCAGACCTCTCCTGGCTCGCCCGCTGCTCCCCTCAGCAGTGTATTTCAGTAGATCTGCCTGTTCTGCTCCCTGCTCTGTCTCTGGTGAATCCTCTTACCCTCCCGCACATCTGGCCTGTACCCCGGTTCTTGTATGCATAAATAAATAAATCTTTTTAAAAGATTAGTGTCATTTTAGACCTATGATTATTAGCGTATGTGCTATAGTTCAGTTTGTTGCATTTATCATTCTGTGCTTTTGGTCCCATCTTCAGCCACTATTAACTTTTGTCTTTTCAAGTTGGGAACTGTGTCCTCACTACAACTTACTCATAACTTCTTGCTTCCAGTATGACAAGATACTCTGATGCATCTTTTACCTTTCCTGCCCCAGAGGTGGAATTAGCCACTTCTCTAAAGATCCCTGGGTGCAGTGAATGAGATGTTTCGGGACCGTGATCTGGGCACTGGGAGTGCACATTGACACTGGATTTGTGACGATTTCTAGATCTTTTCAGTTATCAAAGCTGTGATTTTTTTTAAGGACCAAAACCTTGTTGAATTCGGGAAAACAGAATTTTTTTCTTGGATACTTCTGTTTCAATTGTGTGTTTCCACCCACATTGAAAAGCTCGGTCTTTTAAGTGCTGAAACTAATAGAATATATCACATTATTAATTTACGGCCTCACATTAAATGCATCAGTGTGTCTTCACTATAATACCTGTCCTGCCATCACAACATGATTGCTAGATACAGATTAAAATGTTTCTAACAAGTTCTTTTATTCTTACATCTAGCCCAAGAGGGATCTAGGAGTCTAGTCACTATTTGCAGATCACTGGATTGATTCTTCTCTGCTTAGCTACCCAGTCTCATGTTGTTATGCTTTAAATTTTTTATTATCATCTTCAGGTTGTTTTTAAAAATCAGTATTGCTTTCTATTGTATATTGTTTATACTGTATCAGGAGTATCTGTGGAAATCAAGCTTCTGTTAATGTTCTTCCCAATCTGTTTCCTTCTTCTCCCACTTAAGACCACTTTACGAAAGGGTATGGGTTTATACCTCCGCTTACAATACAAAAATATAGTAACCAGTACTAATGTATTTGTGTTCCTGCTCCTTTTCGCAGATGAAACAGTAGAATATTAAAACCACCTTTCTTTGTCTTAGCAGTCTGCCCTAGAGAGACTGCCCAGGGGTGCATCTGCGAGGAGACAGTGGCAGTTTCCGTAGCTCTTGCGCCTTGCTGGCCGCCTTCCAAAGTCTTAACGCCTCTTTTCGTTGTTTTTGTCAGTATTTCTTTGGAATAGATTTCTAGCAGTGGGTTACTGGCTCCAAAGGTAAATGCCCACTTAATTTTGCCAGTTATGGTCAAATCCCCTGGTGAACTGATGGTGCACTTTTGCATTCCCTTAGCAACTCAGGAGAGGGTATGCCTGCTCTGGGATAGGCTGCGGGGCTTTCCCTCAGGTTTTCAGATATTTGCCAATCTGATAGGTGAGCAGTGTTGTCGCAGTGCAGGTCCTGTGCAGTTTGCTGGCTCAGTGCCGGTGGTTAGGTTGGGCACTTGAAATGCGCTAATGTCCCTTTGAGTTGCTTTTTCTTTTTGTGAAGGGGGCTGGTGGGTATTTGAAATAAGCTCTTGTCAATTTTTATCAAAAATTTGAATTGCTTAGATTTTTACTTTATAATTCTTTTTATTCTTGGAACATTTAAAAAATTTCAGCTCAGGGCCTCCCTGGTGGCTCAGGCGTTAAACACAGTGCTATCAAGTTATCACCAGCCACTGCAGGACGAGTTCAATCCCCAGGCGGCCAGGGAGCTACCCACATGGCACAGCGGACCTCTCCGGTCTTTCCCACTGCTCCCCTCAGCAGTGTACTTTGGTCAGTCTGCCTGTTCTGCTCCCCACTCTCTCTGGTGAATCCTCTCACTCCCCACACCTCTGGATTACACCCCAGTTCTTGTATGCATAAATAAATAAATATTTAAAAAATTTTCAGCTCATAAGATAAAAATCTCATATATACAAAATACCGGTGACTAACATCCCTTAAAGTGAACGTGCAGGAGAGCACTGGAAATAAGCTCTTGAGAGGACAGCACTTCCAGCCTTTTCTGTCTTCGTTGGAGTTGGCAGACACCCAGAGGGACCATGTTGCATCTGGCAGATGTTGGTTGTTTGTCCCTGATGCTTAGAGATGACAATTAGTGATTCCAACATCCCCAAGTTCTGCATGCAGTGAAGGCAAATCCGAATCTAGAGTGTCCAAGACAATAAGAACAAATCATGTCCCTTCCATGATGAAGCAATGTGATGTGATTAACCTGCCACCAGCTAGCTGGCTGCTCACCCAGGGCTCAGCGTTCGTCTCTGCTGCAGACAGACTGGTATTTATCAGCGCTTCTAGCCAGCTTGGCTCTGCCTGGGCTCAGCCACATGCACTTCGACCCCGTCACATATATAGACTTCCATCTGGTGCTGGAATATTGCTTTACCTGCCTGAATTTATAGCTCAATGAGTCAAATAACACCCCATTCAGGATGGATAGTAACTTGGTGGCCCATGGTTAAGTGTTCAGCCTCTACTAAGGCCCAATAGTGAGCCAAGAACAGTTCCCCAGAAGGAGAGAGGGTGGCCCCACTGTGGCTCCCCAAACCTAAGACCCTGCACTGTGCTTCACAGCAGGGCTTGTGAGTGGCTCCTAAGAACACCCCAGTCTGCTACTGTCACTCATACACCTTTGGATTTGCTAGATCTTAATGGCCCAGGTGGCAACGCAGATCTCCCAACAGCCTGGACCTGTTGCAGAACATTCTCTTGCTCTAGATCCCCCCAAAGTAGCAGTCATTCAGTGAAGGTGCTGCACTAACAAGCCCACAAGATGTTGCCTTCAGAATCCAACCCACATGACCCACATTGTGAAGGGCACTTTGTATTATTCAGCCAGAGGGTTTAAATATTAATCTCACCAAAACACCCTCACAGAAATACCCATAATAATGTTTGGCCAAGTGTCTTGGCATCCCTGGCAAAACTAACCATTATTGTTCCTTTTAACAATGGAAATAACACTCAGTCAAGTCATAAACACTGTAATGTTTTTTCCTCTCTCTTAATTTCATTCTGATGGACAGAGCATGAGAAAACAAGGTTTGATATTTTGCTAGCTGATATTATTCTTAAGTGATGTTTACTCCCTCCTGCAGTAGGAAGGTTTTTTGCTTCAGATGCACGCCTTTGGGAAGCTCGTGTCTCCCTTTTGAGAAGTGAACATAGTGCAGGGAATAAAAATTTATAGCAAAGGTCTGGGGTTTTGTTTTTTTTGTTTGTTTGTTTATATTAAGGTACAATTAGATCTCACTGTCAGTAAAAATTGATGGCTACAGCTACCAAGCTATTGAGCCTGTGCTAATAAATGCAACAGTTGTTCATAATTTGGTGGTAAATGACCTTTAAATGTAGACGTCTACAGAGGCTGTCCTTGGGGAACAATTTAACTTCCAAATGACACCCATGAGTACTTGTTATCATTTAAATATGCTTCCTTTTGTCAATAACAGAATAACAAATACTGGTTAGATTTCTAATGTTGATTCAGATACCAGGAAACCTGCTGAATAAATTAGTGTACATTTGATTTATATTGACCAAAATTTTTTACATTGCTCTGTTACAGGTCAAGGTGACATGCATTTAAATGCACTGCAGAGCAGAGGTTACATTTGACTGACATGAATGCTTACGCTGTTTTTAATTAACTTTTAAAATATTATCCTAAAATTCCTTCTCAAGCACCAATTATTAGGAACCAGATTGAAATTAACTGAGGACATTGGTGAGCCCTAATTTAGAAGTCAATAATCTGGATCTTTCCCATCAAAATAAGTGGAGGAAATTATTGCTACATTTTATCTTATAATTGGTTGGGAAATCAGACCTGCTCTTTCCATTGTAGTCTGTGAATTCATTGTGGGGTTTCCACTGATAGTTTTGCAGAAACAGCCTGAGATAACATTGAAAAAAGCTGAAAAATGTGCCTCCCTGGTGGTGCAAGGGGTTAAGCACCGCACTATGAAGCAATCCAAAGCCCTTGCAGCGCAAGTTCGATCCCTGGCCAGCCAGGGAGCAACCCACATGGCGCAGCAGACCTCTCCTGTGTCACCCGCTGCTCCCCTCAGCAGTGTGTTTCAGTACAACTGCCTGTTCTGCTCCCCGCTCTGTCTCTGGTGGATCCTCTCACACCCCGCATCTCTGGCCTGTACCCCAGCTCTTGTATGCATAAACAAATAAATAAATCTTTAAAAAAAAAAAACTGAAAATGTACAAAGTCTTACCTAGTATAGGAAGTATACCACAGGAAATGAGTTTTCTAAGTACTATGAACTTTTTCATTGGTATTGTTGTGTGGGTGTAGAAGAGGGATGGGTTGTAGGGTGAGGCTGTGGATTCATTTTGTGGATTCATTCATTCAGTCACTAACCTTTCATTAGTAGTCCAAAGCAATGTATGTTTTAAGGAAGCTTTAATTGACACTTGATTTGCCCTTTGAAAGAATATCCTCACAGTGGACGCTGCTACCCTTGCATGTTAAAAATTGTTGGATAAAAGGCATTGCACTTTCAGTGTACAATTTTTTTCATGTATACCCTGTGGAAGAAGGTGGACATAATTCCAGTGGCTAGTACCGAAATGTGCAGAGGTCTTTATTCGCTGTTATGAAGCTCTTTGTTGTTAACCGAAGAGTATGTTTTGGGGGATCTGGAGAATCTTCTGAGATTTGCTTCTGGAGGAGCTGCATGTCATCAAGTGGTAACTTGAAGCCCCTTTACTTTAAAGCTTTCCATCTGAACTTCTTCGTTGTAATCAGAGCCACTCCAGAGCAGAAGACTCTTCCCACCTTTGGTGGATGCCAGAAGGCCAGAGAATTCAATTTAGCGGCAGACACACTGGTTTCTCAGCCTGTGGCTTTGTACCTAGGTTCCACCCACCCCAAACAACATTAACCCTGTATTGTCCATGAAATGACAGGGTGGAAACACTAATGGAAATAGAAGTGGAGATCATAAAATGGAAAGTGGTGAGAGAATGGCAAATGTTGCGTGTGTGTCTGAGATGAGTCACTCAATAGTGGGAGTGATTCTGAGGGGAGAGTCATGCTGTGCGTCTCTTAAGTGGATTTAAGTAGCTGCAGATGAAGGGACAGACATTCAAGCATTCACACCAACTGGAGGTGCTCCATGCTGAGGGATCCTGTCCAAAGGAGGGCTTGGGCTTCTAATGCAAATAGGTAGCAGCTGAAGTGGTGGCCCCACCCTTGCTGCAGGTTGGAATTGCCTGGAGAACTTTGCAAACTACTGATGCTTTGGTTTCAGAGTCTGACAGCTCTGTGTATGGATCGAACATGAGAAAGTTTTAAAGGTCCTCGGTGATTACAGTGAGCAGCCAAAGTTAATAACTGTACTAAGAATATCTCCAAGATGTGGCAATCCTTGAAGTGGGTACCTTGCCCCAACATGTCGTAAGAGGGTAAGTCAGTGGTTATTGGGAGCAATTAAAGCACAGATTTTTCAGACTCTATCCCCAGAGAGTCTTATACGATTGAGGTCCAGGTTTGGTACAGTTTAAAAGTTTTCCATGTGATTTTAATTTGTGACTATGCTTGCCAGCTATGGGGTTGGTTGCTGATGCTGTTTTGACAAAACAACCCTCAAGACTATTATTTAGCATGAAGAACAAATGTCAACTCTGCTTTAAAGCTTTGAAGGACAGGTTCACATACTGATTTCTCAAGAGTGCATCAAGGGCAGAGTGTTTAAACCGCTCTTCAGTCTTTGGATCCCTAAACTAATGAACTGAAGAAAAGCTTTTCTGACCTCAGCCAGGTTGGATGTTCTAAGCTTTGGAGCCAGAGAGACCTGGTCGCACATTCTGACTTTGTTACTTACTAGAGCGGAGAACTTGTGCAAATCATTGGCTATCCTGAGCCTAACTTGCCAGGCTCTGTTCTCTCAAGAATCCCATGGAAATACCAGACACACAGTAAGAAGGCGCTCTGTGGGGTGGCTGCTGTGATGTCTGTTACTTCTAACTACATCTTTGCCAACAGGGTTAATATATCCTTTCATCTAGTGTGACACTTTTGTTTTGTCACCTTTGAATAGTTCTATATTCCATTCACTGCCTTCAATGCTTGCTTTTTAAAAAGCATTATCAAAAGACCCTTTACAGTAATCTCAAATTAGAGAATGTCATCAAACGTGTCCCAGTCACCTCATATGGAAGAACAAATGAAGAACATTGATTATGTGGTTCAACAACCTATTGTTGACAGCTGCTAAATATTGATCGCAGGGTGCTTGGATGTAATTTGGCAGCATCTTTTAGACTTTGAAAAAGTCTTTAGACTTTTTTCCTTTAACAGTGTTCTCAGGTACAAAAACCTTGAGTTGGTTTCCAACTTTCTCCAGACATAGAAGGTCTTTTTGGAAAAGACTGACCACCTGCCCCCCCAACATGTGTGTCCTGGAACTCGGCTCCAGCCTGGCACAGCAGCTTGAGTTGCTCTGCTCCCAGCAGAAGCCCGACTCTGGCATCCGGGTACCACGAGGGCAGCCTGAGCTAGTCGAGTGAGTTTTCAGCCAGGATGGGAGCATTGAACAGGCGGGATTGTCCATACAGAGGGAAAGTGGATGTGTGTCCTGGGGGCTGAGCCACGTCAGCCTGTATTGCTTATTCTGATACTGGGCGGGACGCTTTCCAAGCCACTCCCGTGAGTCAGGCAGAAGCTGGGGTCACACTGATGTTGTAATCCCGACTTCCTTGGGAGGAAGTTCTGTGAGAAGGGAAGTAGTGGGAGTTGAAGACTAGACTTTGGAGTAGGTGACATGAGGCCTCTTTCTAACTGTGGGCTTCATGGGCACCGTGGCTCATCTGCGCTTTGGTGCCCTGAAGTGGGGACAGTAACTGCTTTAGATGCAGTAGAGCTTGTTTGGTCAAGTGAAATGAGAGTTGTATTACCCTTACCACAGAGCTGGCAGGATTGAAGTTAGCCATGGAATTTGTTTTCTAAAAATTTTAATTTTATGTTGGATTTCCATCCAGAGTGCCCTGAGTCAGGTTTCTGTGGGGTTTCTGGTTTGAATGCAGCTGATTCCATAACCCCTTCTCCCATGCCTTTCTTTTACCACCCAAACATAACAAAAATAGTGCCTTTGAAGTAAACATTTGACAGAAATTCCAGCTTGGCAAAGGAATTGGGGCTCCTGAAGTTGAAATTAGTGTTTGACCTGTGTTGAGTCCATGCACAGACTGTTTAAATTTATCTTGGTGTCTGGGAGACAGAGTATCAAAGCAGATGAGTAATACAATTTAATTTTTTTTTCTTTCCATTGAGATCCCCTTAGTTTACAACAGTTACAGGTTCCAAGGTGACATTGCCTCACCTCAGCAACTGCATATCTCACACCAAATGCTCACCTACCATCCACCACCAAGGGCTTCTCTCCCCTCCTGCTGTAACCAACTTAATGCTACCTTTGGAACAGAGGAGAAATACTGTGCAGTGACAAAGACTGCCTGGAACTCTAGGGAGCTTCAAATAAGACTTGGGGGAAATGCAGGAGTCTTATGGAAAACCCTTGCAAACACATACTTCTAACAAGTCTTTTAACATTGCACCATTACCTGCGTGAGGCAGCGGCAGTCTCAGGGCAGTGCAGCAGCGCAGAGGGGATGGGAGATGAGCCAGACATGGGTGTTCCCCTGGACATGCCCATTTGTGACTCAGTTTCCCCATTGGTAAGGTGGGGAATTGCTACCATGGAGACTTGTGAGGGTCTTGAGGTAACAAACGAGAGGTACCTAGAGGGTTGCAGTTGCTATATTATCTTGGGTCTGAACAGCAGGGGAAGTACTAAGTTCTCTTTATTGTACTTGGGACACAGGCCACACATAGTTTACCTTTTCCTATGTCTTCTCCACCTCTGGCCTGCACACCCCTGTGCTCCTGCTCAGGGCCACCTGCCCAGGTCCTGCAGTCTCTTGGGGTTTACTGAATGTATATAGGGGAGGAAGATGAGGCTGCTGGGGCTGCCAGGTAAATGTACATAAGATTGTAATGAAGCCAGGGTGCTCCTGGTGCTGCGAGCCCTTTTTTTTTTTTTTTTTTTTAAAGATTTATTTATTTATACAAGAGCTGGGGTACAGACCAGATGTGCGGGAGGGTGAGAGGATTCACCAGAGACAGAGTGGGGAACAGAATAGGCAGACTGACGAAATACACTGCTGAGGGGAGCAGTGGGTGCAGCAGAAGAGGTCTGCTGCACCATGTGGGATTCTCGCTGGTCGGCCAGGATCGAACCGGCGCTGCAGAGGCTGCGGACAGGTTCACAGTGCAGCACTCAACTGCCTGCGCCTCCAGGGGAGCCCCGCTGGGAGCCCTTTCTGATGTGCAGTTATTCTTTGTTTTTCATCTCTATTGTTTCTTATTGAGGTAACGTGTGTCTACAGCGCTGTCTGTGTTCTAGGAATACAGTTTCTCACCTGTGCGTGTTACTCCATCACACTCACCACCAAATAACCAGCGACCACAGTCCACTAGACCCCCCTCTGACCCTTGTGTGCAGCTGTCCTTCCTTGGACCAGAGGCCCAGCCCCCTGGCCACCAGCACCCAGCTGAGCCTCTGCACCCCCAGGTCCCCAGCCTTGCTGCTGCCTGGGTGGTCCTGGTCCGGAGGTAGTACCACACGGGGGTCCTTCTGGGCACCAGGGGATTTGGAAGTCAGATTTGAAACACGCATCCAATTCATTGGGGGTTAATTTAGGCAACCAAAGAACATTTTCCAGTATTGTCATTAATAACCAGAGAGGAAAATAACACAGAAACTCAGTACTAAGCATTATTCTTGATACTGTGCCTTTTGATGATTTGAGGAAGTGTCTGGTAAGCTCGTGTCCAGTAACATGGAATTTAAATATAGGAAACATTTTCACTTAAAAAAAGCCTGCAGAACCAGAAGTGCCAGAAACTGGCTCAGTAAGTCATAGCAGCAAAAATATGGTTTCAACATCCTGTGTGTGTTTGTGTTCATGTTAGATGCTGTGACAAGTGGGCGTCGGCACTCCTTGTGTTGGATTTGGGCTTCCTTAAGACCCTAGATCCTTATGAGACCTTCTCATTGGATGGTGGAGTTCTGTTGCCCCCACCATGTGCCTAATGCTGAATAGTCCTACCGATTTGCTTCAAGCTATGTGTATACTGTTCTTAAATGAATATGGGTAGAGCCACTGGGCTCTTAGATTGGCTACAGTATTGTCTATTTGAAAGGGTATATTCATTTTACAATTCTTTAGGTTTGGAAGGTTTTTGTGAAAGCAATATTTATGCTAGAGGCATCCTCATTTTCACTGACCATTTATAGTAACATCACTTTCTAAAAATGAAGAAATAAAAACATCTTTCTGTATTTTGAATTATCTACCACTTAATTAATATATCTGTAACATAAGACATTTAATTTTTAGGAAGATGGCTGGAAATTATTAAAGATCAGTGCCATCACTTCTGTTGCTCTTGGCCTCAACATACAGTAGAAGGAAAGCATTTACCTATTATAATGTAGCATCAATATATGATTGAATAGAATGCATTATAATAAATTGATTATAAAGTCATCAGTGCAACTTACAACAAATATTGAAATGCCTACTTGGTGCCATCTAAGGTAGTTGATTAACCCTCAAGAGTTTGCAGTTTAGCTCTGCACCAAATTACCCTGTACCCCAAAGCATGAGTACCATATGGCAAAATGGAACATTGTATTGAGTGGGGATTTTGAGAATGAGATTTGTAAGGAGTAGTGTCCTTGGAAATTTTCCTGCAGGACATCTTGGCTTAAGCTGCATTTTGAAGACTAAGTAGGCTTAGATAGTGAGATGGGAAGGAGAGGGCCTTGTGGGGGCGCCCACCCAGTAAAGGCAGAAAGTGCAAATCAGCTTGATATGATGGGGGAAGTAAGACAGCAGCGTGCTGTGTGCAGGAGGGAGTGATGGGCTGCGAGTGGAAGGATTGGGGTGCATGTGGCAGAGCCAACTTGCAGGAGTTCCTGCAACATGGTGCCTCCATTCTGTGTGCTCCTGGGAGACTGACCAGACTAGTCATGAAAATAGCAGGGAGGGCGGCATATCCTGGCAGGCGGAATGTCTGAGTTGCTTTGGGTTAGAGCATGGAAAGGAGAGGTGCCCACCACGGGGCTCGGGAAGGGTGGGGGGGAAAACTGTGATGAGATTCCTCTGTGCACTAATTAATGGGGCTGCAAAGCAGGTGTCTGCACAGCCAAGTGGCATGAAATGAGATGATGGTCATTGCACTTACCTTGATATGCCAAAGGTGACTGAAGGGGCTCGGTTGGCATCAGCCATGGAATGTTGCCGTGGCCCAGACTAGGGTAGTGGATAGAGAATGCCCGGATGAAGGTCTGGGCTGAGATTGTGGCATAGGATGGACATGGGAGATTCTGAAGAGAATTTCAGTGGACTTTGGAAACTGACTGGAATTTACAGCTACAAGGAAAGGATAAACCAAAAAAAAAAAAAAAAAAGGCTGATGTCCAAGTCTCTCCCATTTCTCTTACCTCTCTCCCTGGCTCTCTGGCCCAGCTGGCTTTCTGGCCTGACCTGTCTGAGCTGATCCCCCATCCCTCCACTGGTGGAATTCCGTCTTCTCCCGCCTCGAGTCTCATGTCCTGTTACAGGAAGGATATGTCCTGACTCATCCACAGTGACTTGTATCTTCCCGTTCAGAATCATTTCAGGTTTCACTTCCTCTTAGGAGCCAATGCGAGATTTTCACTTTTGACCAAGTTTGCTTCTCATCCCACTGACGATGGCTTCAAGTGCATTGGCCAAAGAGTGAAGATTCCTCTTGGGGGTCCACTCTGTTCAGATGATGCTTGAAACTCAGCCTGATTCTGGCTTTTCTTGGACAGGAAGCAGGGGAGGGGGCCCATGATGCCTCAGCAGGAGGTGTCCAGCAGCAGCACAGCTGCATGGGCCACATCTGCCCAGACCAGACCCTTTCTCCATGGTGAGGGAACAGCTTCCTTGGGACCACAGGCCTGAGAATGGGCTGGGGAGGTTGGTCTCCCGTCCTCTCTTTGTTGACAGGACTTAGTAAATGAGTTTCTTCTGTTTCACCTGGCTGGTGTTCTGCTCAATTAAGCACCTTGTTGGTGAGGTCCCCGCCTGATTAGGGGCCCAGCAACCATCGCAGAGAGAGGGGAGCAAGGTGGAGAGGCGAGCTGGGAGGAGGCACTTCTGAGGCGGGGAGGGAAGTCTGATTTCAGGCAACTAAGGAAGTGGAGAGTGAGGGAAAATGAGTGTGGAACCTTCCAGAAGGGAAAACAACATGAGGTAAAGACTTTCTTAAAAGAAAACAAAGACAGTGAGTGTTTCAGGTCAAGGAGAGGAGGCAGTGGTGTGAGGGCCTGAGGGTTTGGGACGAGGGGTGTGGTGGAATGAAGCCTCTGGGAGGCAGACCGCTGTGTTGGAAGTTGCTTTTCCTGCCAGGGCACAGATCTGTGCTCATGACTCAGCCTTATGAAGTTTGGGATTAGGGATGAATTTCAGGCAACATCATCCAATAGAAATATAATGTGAGCCATGACGGGAATTAAATTGTTCTAGTGGCCTTGTTAAAGTAAAAGGGAAAAGGTGAAATGAATTGTAATAATAGATGTTATTTGGCCTGTTAGATGCTTGCTTCATGCAATGAAGAAAGAAGTTATTAACGAGACCTTTTTTTGTATTCTTTTTTATAGTAATTCTTTCATGCCTGGTGTGTTTTTTACAGTCACAGGACACTGCTATTCATACCAGCCACATTATAAATGTTCTGTGGCAACACGTGGCAAGGACTGCTATATCAGGCAAGTCAGGTTTAGAGAGCAGGAGAGATCCAGTTTATAGTAAAACACGTAGTAAGACAAGAATAAAGGTTTCTACTTTGGGGAGCTGAAATCTGGAGTTTCAGCTTCTTAAGCTACTTTTAATTTCCAAATCGTAAGCTATGGTATTAACTGTTACACCATCATTCCTTTCAATTGGAAGACTTCCAAGTAAACTGTCATAATGTCTAAAATGTGTGTTTCTAATTTCTAGACTGTAACATAATGTAGTAGTTGAGCTCATTGTAGCTTGTTTGGCTAGTGTTGAAATCCCCGCTTTTAGCTTCTTTAGCTTACTCTCCTTTGTCTCTATAGCAGTCTCCACTTTCCCGCAGGGGATCGTTGCCAAGACTCCCACTGACGCCTTCAGCTTTGCTAGTACTGAACCCCGACATATATTATGTCTTTTTCCTAAACACACAAACCTAAGATAACCTTAATTTATACATCAGGCACAGTAATCCATTAACAACAACAATGATTAAATAGACCAAACACCACCATAAACTTAAAAGTTCCATATGCATGAAGGTGGTGTGAATGTGGACTTTCTCTGTCTCAAATTATCTTCTTGTTGGGAATGTTTGCGGGCCACGATGGACTGCAGGTAATTGAACCACAGTTTCTGAAACTGTGGATAAAGGGGAGCAGCATGAGTACCCCTGGGCTCTTGGTTTCGGCTCAGGTGAAGAGTGTTTGGGGTGTTATGTCCAGAGGTGGGTGCAGCTGGGGCACCAGGCAGCAGTACTGACAGACCCTCGACCTCCTCTTGGGACTCAATTCCCAGCACTACCAGTGACTCACTGAGAGTCACTGAGCACATTCCTTTTTATTTATTTGTTTGTTTGTTTGTTTGTTTGTTTATACAAGCACTGGGTACAGTCCAAAGCGCGGGAGGGTGAGAGAATTCACCAGAGCCAGAGCAGGGAGCAGAACAGGCAGACTGACGAAATACACTGCTGAGGGGAGCAGCGGGCGGCAGGAGAGGTCTGTGCACCATGTGGAACCCTCACTGGTGGGCGGGGATCGAACCGGTTCTGCAGAGGCTGCAGGCAGCTTCACAGTGCAGCGCTCAACTGCTGCGCCACCAGGGGAGGCCCGCAATTTCCTTTTTTGTACGTCAGCTTCCTGATCTCTAAACTGGGGGTAGTGTACCAAATTTTCCTATAGGGAATTCTGTGCTTCACAGAATTGTTGTGAAAATTAAATATAAAAGACTGGTCCACAGTGAAGGCTTAAGAAATCAGTTTTGAAAGACAATCTCCATGTTAACCATCACTATAGATTTTTAAAACGTTTTCTAGGATTTAGAACTTTACGACAGGTAATTTGAGGTTGGAGTTTAAACAGCAAAAAAACTACCTCCTTTAATCTTGTGTTTTTCTCCGAAAAAAGAGAACAGTTCATGTTTCACATTTACTATGTTAAAATACACAGAGCAGTTATATATTATTCTTAGGGGCTGCCTAAATGGGGATGATTGCTCTTTAAAATCTTTCACAGGTTGAAAAGCAACCTTGAAGTTGGATATGCAGGCGTTTCTGAGAAGCCCACCACTGACCTAAGGCAGCTTTGTTCCACTTGCCCAGCCAGTTGGAAAAACTTTTTCATTAAGAATATATGAATGAAGAGACTATTGGGGATGGTACTGGGGAGTGGGTGGGGACCCAGGGATATAGAAACCCCACAAAAGCCGCCATGTGCCCTGTCTGTGTCAGCCAGTGCCCCATTTTTCAAAGATCTTTTCCAATAAGCACAGAGCTCAGCGATCATATCCCACCTGCCCATGGCCGCTCAGCCTCTGAGCCCAGAGTTGGCTTTTCCCTATACTAGTGGAAAATGGGCCTGATAAAAATGTTTAGTCTGCAGGGCCTCATTTTATTTATCATATCAGAAAAGAACAATGTTTTGTGGTGTGGTGGTCAAAATAGAAGCCGACCTTGCTTGTTCACAAAAGCTCAACTCCTCGAGATAAGGGGGGCAAAATAATAGAGTACAATGGAAAGAGTAGCATGTAATTATTTGTAGCTTGTCAAGTGAAGCCCTTTCCAGCCCCAAGTGATTCAAATCTGGGAACTCTGCACAATTCTGTAAACCACCAGCAGCATCAGAGAAATCTCCCCTGGCCCGCAGACAGCGCCGAAATTGCACCAGTTTGTCATGCACCGGGCATGCCAGCCGCACACTGTATCATTTGGTTGCAAATGGGCCTGCCCCCAAAGCCCTGGAACACCTTCCATGGTATCTGACTCTTGGCCCGTGATTTGTCATGTCCATGCTGCTATCAGTGTACAGTAATTTTAATAGATTCTGATGGTTTCCTTATAGAAACACAGGATGCATCTGGTTTGGACCTAGGACATGGCAGAGCCTCTCCTGACTGAAGACAACAAGAGACTGTGTGGAAAAATTGGAGATCCGTTGGATTTCATTAGCAGTTTGTTTTAGGCTACAGAATTGTGTTTTCTAAATTTAAAAAAAAAAAATCCCCTGCCCAGTTTCATAGTTTTAAAATGTATTGCTGATGTTTCTCTTTAAAGCATGTATTGCTAGAAGCAGCTCAACATTCAGAAGTCACAACTGTAAATAGAAATCAGTCACACATAATCATTGATTTAGCCCCTTGAGTCTCAGAATGTGGTCCTGGGCTTCCTGGGAATACAGGCGCCCAGCTGCACCCAGCCCTGCAGAAGCAGTCTCCCAGCCGCAGGGGAGGGACATGCACATTCAGGTTTTTGAAGCTGAAAACCTCAAGCTTAGAAGGCCGAGTTGGAGAGATCTGTGGTGGGTCACATTCCATCTAGTTGACTTAGTGTATTTGACTTTGGACAGTTTGGTCAACTGTGCAAGGTTTCACATGCCTGCTCTGTACAGTGTGGATTCTATAACTCTACCAGTTGGCTGCTTAGAGCACTCAATGAAATGATGAATCTGTAGATAAAGACAAATATCTCTATACTCGTTCTGTGTGTCCAGAGCCTGGCCGAGCGAGCGCATACCATGAACAAAAAATGTGCAGAGAGAACTCCATGAACTTGGCCTGGAGAGCACTAAAATATATATGTGAAGTCATTCATATGCAAATAATTTTCACAGTATGAGAATGGTGGGCTCTGTTTTACCATAGCTGACTGGCTGAATTGATTGTTTCTCCGTAACCACGTATGTCATTGAGCTCTGACCCAGTGTGTTCTGCGTGCTTTAGTGCTCTGTCTCAGCGGCGGCCATGCTGGAGACCTGGAGAGGTGTGTACGTGATCCTTCTGACTCCTGAGCTTGGGCTTGGTACCACCTCAGCCCTGGCAAGTCTTTAGATCTAGAATCTCCCTTGACTCCTGCCTCTGTCCCTGTGCCCTGGGTTCTGGTTCCCCGCTGGGTACTGTGGACTCTGTGATTATCACACGCAGGGGAACAGGCAATTTTTCCTCCTGTGTGCTGGTCGGAAGGAGGGAATAGAAACAGAAATATAAAGACAGTATAAAGCACCTTTTTTTTGTTTTCCTTGAAAAACACTTTTTTCGACTCTCTTCTTGCTCTTTTCCTCACAGAGAGTCAGTTTCTTTGTAAATTTCTCAGTTTGTTGACTTTTAAAATGATGGATAATAACATAAACATTTAGATCATTTAGGTCTCCCA
Organism: Talpa occidentalis; assembly: GCF_014898055.3. Taxonomy (NCBI): domain Eukaryota; kingdom Metazoa; phylum Chordata; class Mammalia; order Eulipotyphla; family Talpidae; genus Talpa; species Talpa occidentalis. The sequence goes on along the minus strand of NW_023601322.1, from coordinate 81,926,453 downwards.
AATATGTGACTGCTTCTCTACCTGAAACCATTTATGAAAATGTGGGTGGGAGGACACAGAAGAAGAAAGAGGAGTATTTGAGGAACTGGAAAAGGCTGGTCACCCAGACAGGGCAAAGGGTGTGGGGATGAAGGGAGCCGCTCAGGGGATGGAGCGAGAGAAAGGACGTGTGGGGTGCAGAGCAAGGCAGTGTGGAGTTAGTCGCGAGGCCCGTTCTAGTCCGTGTTTCAGAAGGGAGGAACTAACTGTCTCTCAGCATGGTTTCCTTTATCTTGAAATCGCATGGAAAATCTCATGCGTGTGTATGAGTGTTTTCTCAGAGGCCTCCTCATTTTCAAACCTGACCTCAAGAAAAGTTGAAAATCACCTTCTTCAAAGTGCTCTTCCACCCCAAAATAGACGAATGGCTCGACAAGTCATGGGATATTTAGATAATGGGATATTACTCAGTGCTCAAAAATGATAAACTCATGCCATTTGCAGCAACATGGAGCGGGAGGGGATTATGCTAGCTGAAATTAGTCAGAAGGAAAGAGAGAAATACTGGGTGGTCTCACTTATATGTGGGATGTAGATACACCAAACAAAGGTCAAGGAAAAGTCAAAGCTAGCCAGCTCACCATAGAACTGAGGCACACAGCAAAGGAGGGGGGATAAAGGGGGCAAAGCAGGGGAGGGATGAACACAAGGTGATAGTTCATAGGTGATGTGGTGGGAGAACTATGGACAGTACAATGGTGTTACAAAAAAATTGGGGGGCCCTTCTTGGTGCCACAGGGGGTTAAGATGCAACCTACGAAGCTGTCCGCAGCCTCTGCAGCATGAGTTCGATCCAGGTCAGCCAGGGAGCAACCCATATGGCACAGCAGACCTCTCCTGTCTTGCCCGCTGCTCCCCTCAGCAGTGTATTTCAGTCAGTCTGCCTGTTCTGCTCCCCACTCTGTCTCTGGTGAATCTTCTCACCCCCCCACCTCTGGCCTGCCCCCCAGCTCTTGTATATAAATAAATAAACATTAAACAAATGAAAGAGAAAAAAAATTTAATTCACTGTTCCATTGACCATCCTGCCAAAGCCAGAATGATTCTCTATTGTGTTTCTGTATATTAAGGTTCTTCGCTGTAAATCTCTTGGTATGTCTTGAAAGTTACAAATGGCATAACTTTCTGAAAATGACCGTTTCATTTTTAAATTTCTTTTCCATTTTTAAGCTAACTTGATTAATTGATTGCTTTAGTGATGGTTAGCTTCTGCCATCAGCCCATGAACTTCTGTGCGTGTGCCTGCATTGCATTAAAGTGTTAAGGCAGCCAGTAAGCTTTCAAAACCATCAAAAATGTATTATTCAAGGTTGTCACATCACTGATTCTTATGTTAGAACTTTGCTTGGATGGATTGATAAATATTTCCTGTGGTGATCTCATTGGTTCTGTAGAGGAAGCAAATTGAGGGTTGGAGTGTTAACACAATTTGATTTATTGAAATGAATACATAATGTCTATTTTAACTTATGAAATTGGAATTTGAAAATATCAACTGCAAAATACAGTTTCTAAGTTAGGAATACATGGTCTGACAAGAATTTTGGATCTTCTCTCTATTTATTGCTGTATTGAATTAGCTTCAGTTGTTTTTTTTTTTTAAAGATTTATTTATTTATGCATGCAAGAGCTGGGGTACAAGCCAGAGATGCAGGGGCGGGGGTGAGAGGATTCACCAGAGAAAGTGGGGAACAGAAGAGGCAGACTGACTGAAATACACTGCTGAGGGGGGCAGCAGGCAAGTGAGGAGAGGTCTGCTGCACCATGTGGGTAGCTCCCTGGCCAGCCGGAATTGAACTCGTGCTGCAGGGGCTGCGGACAGCTTCATAGGCTGCGTCTCAACCCTTGCACCACCAGGGAGGCCCGAATTAGCTTTATTTGTTTATCTGATAAAATACATGTCAGACAATCAATTCCTCTCAGTAAGTCTGTACTCAGTAATTACAGTCCCAACTGCATTTGACTCACCTTAAACTTTAAGAAGAGAGAATAAGCAATAGAGACTATAAAATATGTCAGGTGGGGATAAATTCTCTTCTTGGACAGAGTGAAGAATGTGAAGCTGAATTAAGGAGTGGGGGAGCTGTGTGGTTTCCCGGAAGGAGGAGACTTCTCTGCTGAGGGGTCTGTGTTCTGGTGGAAGGTGTATCATCTCTCGGAAGGGGTAGCAAAACGCTTGCACCCAGCTTCTCAGAAATATGCATCAATACAGACAGCAAAGGCCATTTGTGCCAACATTTCTACTCTGACAATTTTATCAGCTTGCTCCGTAGTCCCTTGCAGTCCCCTTAGCATTTCAGAGAAATGGAAAGTAGGGGCCTTGGTGGGACTGGAAGGGGGTATGTCAATGACTACTCTGCTGTCGCCCGTTGTCTTCGGTGTTGCTTGCTTCCCACTTGCCTCCGTGACCCTTTTTCTCAAGTTTGTTCTCTCTGTTCCATCTGGGACAGACACCTGTTGCTCACTACCTGGCCCAGTTGCCCAGCATCTGGGTGTTCCAGGGTATTCCAGCTCTAGATCCCTGGCAGCCTCCATACCTTTTGTATCATCCTCTATTCTGCATCCTCTGAGAATTGGGGTTTCCTCCTTCACGCCTTTATAATGCCTTATTATCTGTGATATTTTAAAATCTACTGTATGTACCCATTCTTGTTTAATTATGAGAACATGAACCTGTTACTTAAAGATGTATTTATACAAGCACTCGGTACAGTCATAAGCGTGGGAGGGTGAGAGAATTCACCAGAGCCAGAGCGGGGAGCAGAGCAGGCAGAAGGACCGAAGTACACTGCTGAGGGGAGCAGCGGGCGGCAGGAGAGGTCTGCGCGCCATGTGGGACCCTCACCCGGCAGCCAGGGATCGAACCGGCGCTGTGGAGGCTAAGGGCAGCTTTGCAACCCAGCACTCAGCTGATGCGCCACCAGGGAGGCCTGGAACCTGTTATTTAAAAATATATCTCCAAGGTCATTTTCAGAAACTCCGAGCAGGAGGACGAGCCTCCAGTTCCTTACTCCACCTTCCAGCTTATCCCTGGCATAAGCAGCTCCTACTTTCCTTTGGGCCCTGACTCTCAGGAGTCAGTAACAATCTACTAAGGAATCAGTAGATTTTGGATAAGCACAGTTTGAAGGTTTCTGGGTTTGGGAAAAGTAAGAGCAAAGGTGCAGAAAGAGGCCTGACCATGGTGTGCTAACTGGCATGGGGGTAGGTGAGGGAGCCAGCCAGGAGGGGCAAGAGCTTCCTGGTGATACCAAGACATGGGAGAAGGCCAAAGACAATGATTGATGTTGACATTGGCAGAGCATTAACTTTTGGTAATTAATGTTCAAATACCCGTGCAATAAATACTTTGCTTTGTAGAAGAAAATTAACTTGAGTTTTAACAAAGTTGTTCATTTGATGCCGAATACATTTCCATCTTCTTCATTTGTGTTTTCCAGCCCTCAGACTTCATTCCTGCCTTTCTCTGCTTTCCTGTCTCATGCTGCATGGATTGTTTTCTCTCTCCTTTACGTGTACCTCTCCAGTCATTTTGGAAGCTATCAATTATAAAATATTTAAATTAAAAATTTACCATTTAGCCTTTGCTGTATATATTTCTAGTAACACTATCATCCTCTGTATCTTTCTTTTGAGCACATTAAGACCTTTAGCACACTTTACTGCTGGATACCCTCAACTTATTTTCCTTTTTTAAGGGAAGGAATCTGGAACTTTCATTTTTTATTGAAAACTATATTAACAAATATTTTGTCAGTATCTACACTCACCTTTCCCTTCCACATCCCAATGTTTCCCTCTGGGTTCATATGTTATTTGTTGAGGTATAGTTCATTTAGTTATATCAAGGGTCTTTGGGTATTAACCATTAATAAAATAATGTTAATTTATTCAGAGGTCTTAATTTTGCCCATACTCCTGGTCGATAGTTTAGTTTCTTTCACAAGTTTGGGTTGACAGTTGTTTTATCAGCATTTTGAATACATTGCTTCAAAATCTTCTTGGTACATGTGTTGTTCCTGTCAAGATGTCTGTGGTTAGCTTAATCATCATTTCTGTGTAAGTAATCTGATTTTCTGACAATAGCTTTTAAGACTTTTCCTCTTCTTTGCTGTTCAACATTTTCACTGTGAAGTGTTCCAGAGAGAAATTTTTTTTTAAAGATTTGTTTATTTATTTATACAAGCACTGGGTACAGTCAGAAGTGAGAGAATTCACCAGAGACAGAGCAGGGAACAGAACAGGCAGACTGACGAAATACACTGCTGAGGGGAGCAGCAGGCATGACAGGAGAGGTCTGCCGCACTATGTGGGACCCTCACCGGTGGTAGGGGATTGAACTGGTGCTACAGAGGCTGCGGGCAGCTTTGCAGCCCAGCACTCAACTGCTGCGCCACCAGGGAGGCCCCCAGAGAAAAATTTTTTAAACATATTTCTCCTTTTTTTTTTTTTTGTCTTTTTCATGTGGAAGAACTGGGGTGTAGGCAAGAGGTGGAGTGGGGGAGTGGATTCACCAGAGACAGAGTGGGGAGCAGAACAGGTGGATCTACTGAAATACACTGCTAAAGGAGCAAAGGGCAAGACAGGAGGAATTTGCTGCACCATATGTGGGTTAGCTTCCTGGCCTGGGATCGAACTCAGGTTGTGGAGGTGACAGCACTGAGACTAAACCCCTAGGCCACCAGGGAGGCCCAAGAATTTATTTTTACTTATCCTTTGTATCACTTTGTGTTTTTTGTTCTCAGGATCTTTATCAAATTCTGGAGCTTTACTGGAACTCTTTTGGTCATATGTAGAGGCTTCTCTTTCTATCTCTCATGTCCTTTTGTGAATCTTTGATACTGTATCTTTTTCAGGCTGTGTTCTGGATAATTTCCTAATATTTGTCTTCCACTTTACCAATTCTCTCTAGAGCTTTATCTAATCTTTTGTTTAATTGAAGCCCTGGGTTCTTAATTTAAATGCCTACATTTTTCACAAGGATTTATACTTTGTCCTTTCCTGTGTCTACTAGTGTATGTTTCATTTCACTTGTTTTTGTTCTATAATTTTTTTACTTTCCTAACAGATATTGTCTCTTCCTTTATCCCTTTATTTTTGTGTTTAATTTATGTTTATGTAGAAGAGCTGGAGTACAGGCCAGAGGTGTGGGAGGGTGAGAGAATTCACCAGAGCCAGAGCGGGGAACAGAACAGGCAGACCGACGAAATGCACTGCTGAGGGGAGCAGTGGGCAAGACAGGAGAGGTCTGCTGTGCCATGTGGGTAGCTCCCTGGCCGGGGCTTGAACTCAGGCCACAGAAATGATAGACTTAACCCCTAGGCCTCCAGGGAGGCCCTCCTTTATCCTTTTTGAGCATATTAAATGGTTTTAAATTTTTCAAATTGTTCTGTTACTTGCATTTCCCCCATCATTTTTTGATTATTTTCATATGTTTTAGGATTTTTGTTTGCAGTCTTACAAGTCCACTCTACCTCCCTCCACCTCATGTACCATCACATCTAGTGTGTGGTTGGCTCCTATCCCCTCTGCCCTGCCCCATCTTCCAGTTCAGCCCAGATAGCAGTCACTTAGTGAGTGACATAATGTAGCAGAGGGTAGCCAGACACAATATAGTTCCAGTTGTCTGGAGCCTGACACCTTGAATTCAAATCCTAGTACTATGGATTTCTGGCCTGTTATATTAGATATGTTATTTAACATCTGTATCTTAGTTCCTCATCTATCAAATGAGGATAATGGTAGTATTTACCTTAAGTTAATGTTTTGGTGGGTCAGTGAGTTAGTGCTCAAGAGAGTGTCTGGCATATAGTAAGCATTTAATAAATGCTCTAATGTATCAGGAACATTGCCTTCCTAGACTGAGCCAACGGAATTACTGCCCAATACCTGGTCATTTGAGTAGATCAGTTACCTTCAGCTGCGTTGGGTATGCTCTTTTATTTAAGCTGCAATTCTGGGTGGCAGTAATAAGAACTTTCAAACAATGAGTGATCCTGGTCCCCCGACCACATTCCCTCAACATGGACTTTTGATCCTCATTACACCATAGAAAATGAACTATGGCCCCCTATTCCTGTTGCTGATCTTGGAATTCATTAGTTGTAGAAGTAATGGGATTGTCCCATTAATCTTTCAATAAAGTTACATCCAGTATAACTTTACTTTGAAACAATTTCAAATGTACAAAAATGTCCTAAGACTAATACAAAGAATTCTCATTTCTGTATCCTCAGCTTGCTCATTTTTTTTATCATTTTGCCATTGTGCTTTATTCTTTTCTCCCTGCCCCCTGCCTGTTATATATCCATGTGTGTTTGTGTATAATATACATGTAACTACTTTTCTGAACCATTTCAGAGTAGGTCGAATATATTATGTCTTTTTATTCCTCATTGTTTCAATGTATATTTCCTGAGGACAAGAATATAGTAACACAGTGAAATTGTCCAGTGAGAAAGTTTAAGATTGACACACTATTTCTTGGCACATTTTCCACATTTGTCAGTTGTCCCAAAAATGTCCTTTATAAGTTTTTTTTTTTTTTCTCTTGAGACAGGATCCAGGTACACATTATATCTAGTCTTTTTCATCCCCCTTAATTTAGAACTCTCAGCCTTTCTTTGTCTTCTATGACATTGCCATTTTTTAAAAAAAGATAGTTATTTTATAGACTGTCCTTCAGTTTGGCTTCATCTGATGGTTCCTGATGGGTCAATTCAGATGATGGATTTGGGACCGGAAAACTCCTTTAGTGATACTGTGCTCTTGTTAAGGTGTCACATGTAAGGACACATGGTGTCCATTTATCCATAATTGGTGCTGCTATTTTGGACACATTGTTTTCTCTGTTGTGTCTTTCCTACTTTCCTTTTGTAATTAATTGCATTTGGAGAGGCACTTGAGATTACATAACTAGTCTCTAATTCATCAAATGTTAACTCCCTGATTGAACATTAACTCCCAATTTTTGCCAAATAAGGTTTTTTTTTTTTTTTTTTTTTTTTTTTTTTGGGACCCTCACTGGTGGCCGGGGATTGAACTGGTGCTGCAGAGGCTGCGGGCAGCCTCACAGCCCAGCGCTCAACCGCTGCGCCACCAGGGGAGGCCCACCAAATAAGTTTTTACTGTAATGTTGATAAAATGGAGATTTTCTAACATCATCATTCCTTCTCCATAAGGAAGAAGTTTTCCCTGTAGAGGGGATTTTTAGAAGAATGAACATATAACCCTGTCTTTTTTTTTTTTTAAAGATTTGTTTATTTATACAAGCACTGGGTACAGTCAGAAGCGCAGGACGGTGAGAAAATTCACCAGAGCCAGAGCGGAGAGCAGAACAGGCAGACTGACGAAATACACTGCTGAGGGGAGCAGCAGGCGGCAAGAGAGGTCTGTGCGCCATGTGGGACCCTCAACCAGTGGCCAGGGATTGAATCAGCTCTGCAGAGGCTACAGGCAGCTTCGCAGTCCAGCGCTCAACCACTGTGCCACCAGGGGAGGCCCATATAACCCTGTCTTGACCAATAAGTCCCCCATGTTAGCTTTTCATTGACAATTATTATTTTAAAGGAAATAGGCCTTCAGTAAGCAGTGAATTTAACTATAATGTTTCTAATGGTTATTAAAAATAGTTGAAACTTGTATCCTTCAGTAAGACTTAAAAATAACTCTTCAGTTAAGAGTTAGAAAATAAAATTTAAATAATAACAAAGTATCAAATTAAAACTAAAGCCTATTTTCTTCCCTTTCTCTCAAATCTCAGGGTATAGTTCTTTCCAGAGAAAAGTGAATTATAACTATTGTTCAGCGGTTGCTTTTTCTTTTATACATTTATACATCCTTTGTCATTTTTGCACAATGTATGCATTTTCATCTTGGTTATAGTCCCAGTACAATTCCCACCTCCCTTGTTTGATCCTACTCCCTCCTTCTCCCCCTGTAGTGTGTCTCTGGTTTATAGTTGCTTGTTGATTTTTCTTTTTACTTTATTATAATTAGGTTTTTTCCTGGTCCCTTATTTAGGTTTTCTAAATTCCTGCTATGAGTGAGACCATCTGGTATTTTTCTTTGTTTCTGGCTTATTTCTCTGAGCACAACCCCTTCTATCTCTAACCATGTTGCTGCAAATTGCATGAGTTTATCTTTTTTGATTGCTGAGTAATATTCCATTGTGTATATATATCACATCTTCTTGATCCAGTCATCTATTTTTGGGCATTTGGGTTGTTTCCATAGCTTAGCTATTGTAAATAGTGCTGCTATAAACATAGGGGTGCAGGTGCCCTTTTGAATTAATGTTTCTGTGTCCTTTGGGTAAATACCTAGAAGTGGAAATGTTGGATCATATGGAAGCTCTATCTTTAGCAGGCTGATGATCTCCACATAGTTCTCCATAGTGGTTGGACCAGTTTGCACTCCCACCAGCAGTGCAGAAGAGTTCCTTTTTCTCCACATCCTCGCCAACATTTGTTGTTGCTAGTTTTTTTAATATGTGCCATTCTCACTGGTGTAAGATGGTGTTCCATTGTAGTTTTGATTTGCATTTCCCTGATTACAAGTGATGTTGAACATTTTTTCATATGCCTGTTGGCCTTTTGCATTTCCTCTTTGGATAAGTTTCTTTTTACCTCTTCTGCCCATTTTTTTACTGGATTATTTACTTTGTTTTTGTTGAGTCTTTGTAGTTTTGGTGATCAGTCCTTTATCATTAGTGTTGTGTGCAAAAATTTTCTCCTAGTTGGTGGGGTGTCTCTTTGTTTTGGTTACTGTCTCTTTTGCTGTGCAGAAGCTCTTTAATTTGATGTAGTCCCAGCTGTTTATCTTTGCCTTCACTATCACTGCTTTGGATGACATCTTTAAACATCTTTAAAGATGTTACTGAGATGTATGTCATGTAGTGTTTCGCCTATTATTTCTTTCTATATATTTTATGGTTTCAGGTGTTATGTCTAGTCTTTAATACATTTTGAGCTGGCTTTTGTGCATGGTGTAAGGTAGTTGTCAAGTTTCATTCTTTTGGTGTGAGGTGGTAGTCAAGTTTCATTCTTTTGCATGAGCAGTTGCTTTTTCATGAATGAGGATTCATGAATCAAATGTTTTTGACTACATTAAATTTCCCTGAATAATTTTTTAAAGATTTATTTATGTATGCATACAAGAACTAGGGTACAGACCAGAAGTGTGGGGATTAAGAGGATTCACCAGAGACAGAGTGGGGAACAGAACATGCAGACTGACTGAAATACACTGCTGAGGGGATCACCGGGTGAGTCAGGGTAGGTCTGCTACACCATGTGGGTAGCTCCCTGGCCAGGGATTAAACTCCTGCTGCAGTGGCTGCAGAGAGCTTCATAGGTTGCGTATTAGCCCTTGCGCCACCAGGGAGGCCCGTCACTGAATAACTTTTATGTAAGGACTTTTTTTCTTTTCATTTGAGTTATGTGAATTAATTATTTACATAGTGATATGTGCACAGCTAGGCTCCATATTCTGTTTTTATTAAATTTGTGTGATTTCCTTTTTTATTTAATTGAAATTTATGACTATATAGAACATTTTATTTTGTTCAAATATCACAAACCTGTATAAAAAAGGTATTTTTTGAAGTCTTGCACCCTGTGTTTATATAGCTAGGTAATATTTTTATTAAGTTGTGGTATATATTTTTTATATTTCTCTTGTGTATACACACACATCTACACACCACTCACCCACTCACTTACCCCTAATATATCTTCATCTCTTATTTTTCTTTCATAATATTATATAAGATTGTATGTCTCTTCCTTGATTATTTGCAGTCAGCTACCTTAGAACACGTTCCATGCAAGCTCAGAAGAGACCTCGTCTGTAATGTCTCCATTGTACTTCTGTGTATGGTGGTGCCTTAGTGCGTTCAATTCGTGTGGTGTGGGGGAATATTTGGGTTGTTTTCTTTTGTTCTTACCAATAATGCTTTTGCAGCTATTTTTTAAATGAGTGGCTGCTATAGAAGCCATTGCCTTGATACTGCTTGGTGCTAACATGAGACAAGGTGTATTTTCTGCCCTTGCGGAGCTTACAGAGTAGTAGAAGGAAGTTTTCAGAAGTGAAGTAAGAAGAGAAGTGAGGGCCTCCCTCACTTGGTGCAGGTGGTTGAGCACAGCACTGTGAAGCTGTCCGCAGCCTCTGCGGTGCTGGATCGATCCCCGCCAGCCTCAGAGCAACCCACATGGTGCAGCAGACCTCTCCTGTCACGCCCACTGCTCCCCTCAGCAGTGTATTTCAGTCAGTCTGCCTGTTCTGCTCCCTACTCTATCTCTGGTGAATCCTCTAACCCTCCCGGGCATCTGGCCTGTACCCCAGCTCTTGTATAAATAAAATAAATCTTTAAAAAAAAAAAGGAAAAAAATTGACCCAGTTCCTATTGGTTAAGTGTAACCTGTCTGTTTTCTGTAATTCTGATATGTTTTCTTTATCTCTTAGAAGCAGGATGAAACATATCTAGGAGCACATGTTATGCTGTAGTCTAGTTCCAAGTAAAAATACATGGCAGCCTTTTAAGTAAGTAATCTTTAAGAAAACAATGTTTAATGTATTTATTGAATTACAAGTGCTTGGTTCCATTTAGTCATTTCAGTTTAACAGCACTTTCTAAAGGTAAAATTTTTTTTTTTAAGATTTATTTATTTATTTATTTATTTATACAAGCGCTGGGTACAGTCAGAAGTGCGGGAGGGTGAGAGAATTCACCAGAGCCAGAGCGGGGAACAGAACAGGCAGACCAACGAAATACACTGCTGAGGGGAGCAGGGGGCGGCAGGAGAGGTCTGCCACGCCATGTGGGACCCTCGTTGGCAGCTGGGGATCGAACTGGTGCTGCAGAGGCTGCGGGCAGCTTCGCAGCCTGGAGCTCAACCACTGTCCCACCGGGGAGAGCCATAGGTAAAATAATTCTAGGAAATTTTCTAACTGATGGTATTCCTTAACTAAAAGTGTAGTTCTATTTTATTTATTGTGTATTTTTTTGAAAAACTTCATATCTAAATTTCATTCTCAGTTAATAAAATTTGATTGTGCAGCCAACTCATGGTTTGTGGGGAATGGTTTCAGAGAATTTGATTTTGAAATGCTGTTTTTAGAGGCTCAGGTTTAAGCCATAATACATTAAAATTCTTTTTTAGTTTCAAGCACATGTTACATGGTGTTACAGAATAATTAACATGGAAGCCTATTCAGAGTTGGCTGTGCTGTCCTCGTGCGAATTATGTGTGGTGTGTTCTCTATATGTGGTGACTACCATTTTGGTTTGTGGTTTTGTGGATACACCTGGACTATTTATCTTGGCTCCAAAAAACGTAGACACTGAGTTCATGCACTCCTTGGTTACAGATTTCTATCTGACTTTGAACTACACGTGCCCTCTTTGAACACTCTTGCTTCATAGCATAGGACTTGAAACATTCCATTGCCTCTTCTCACCATGACCTTACTCTGCTGTGGCCAACCCCCTAACATCTTTAGATAATACTAACTTCCCTAAAAAGTTTCAAATTACGTACTCCCTTCATCTGAAGGGCAGTTTTATAAAACTTGTTAATTTTGTTCCAAAAATACCTTACCTATCATTTTAATTGGACCAAAGAATATGAAATGCTTAGAGGTTATACAATTTCTAATAACTGTGCAAGAAGTGACAGTCTTTTATTTTACACTGTATTGATGGTTTTTCTTTTAATTTCTTTTCCCTCTAACTAATTAATGTTAAGTTAATTAATGTTCTTTTCATATTAATATATTACTTTCATGGTACTTAACATTTAAGGGTGATTTTATTTGTGATTAACCCTAGCATGCCATTGGTTTTCAGCCTTTAGAGTCAGTTGGTGAACAAGTGCAGACTTGCTGGTGGTGTCGAAACAATATAAATGTTAGGAATTTTTCATAGTGTAGAAGTCAAGGAGTTGCTGATGGGTTGTAGAAGACTGTAAGATAAGTTTCAAGGAGAAGTTCAGGATAGTTAATGAGGCTCTTACAGAGAGTTGTTTAAAGTTAAAAATTATTACTCACTTCAGCTGCACATAGAGTAAAATTGGAACAATATGAAAGAATTAGCCTGGCTCCTGTGTAGGGAGTATGCATGGATTTGTGACATGTTACACGGTGTAAGTACATGTGGAGAGGAATGAAGGAGCAAAGAAGCAGGGAGAGAGGGAGGAAGGAAACTAGTAGACAAAGAAATTAAAATAACTATCAAATAATGGGGAGAGGTAAGCAGGGCGAGAAGTATAATAATGAGCTAAATCCTCATCTTTCATATGGGGATCACTTGCTATAATTCAAGGTTGTTAAATCCCAAAGTGTCAATGTCGGTAACTTCAGAAGATCCAAAAGAAGTTTGAAAGGGTTGTCTTTGAACTGAAACAGGAGACTGTTGTTTTAGTAACTAATGGCTTGCCTATACATTTGATGTATTACTATGTATAAAATTACTTTAATAAAAAATTTTCATGTATTGTAATAAAAAAAAAAGTGACAGGACAGCAAACTACAGAAATAAACCTAGAGGCTGGGTTTATAGCCATTATCCACAATTAAATAGCCCATTTTCAGTAACTTTAAGGAAAACAGGTCTTAACTTGAAACAATGTGTATCCTGTAAGTAAGGGAATCCATTAGAACCCAATTGAACACTCAGGTAACTCAGTGCTGGGGAGGTCTTTGCTGTTTGGATTTAGGAGTAATCTTCCATCTTGGGTCCAGTGTGCTTTGGGGCACCTGCTCTCTGTTCCTTGTGTTAAATATCCTCAGTTGGAGGATGACCTGTCTTCATGTCAGGGGAGATTTCTGCAGTATATTCCAAATATGCCCCAGCCACTCCCTTGCCCAGATACTGTGCCCCATGTCAGCAATAACACCGCCTCCTCATCCTGCCTCTCCAGTGAGCCAAAGACAATCTCTCTTTCTCCTTATTTCAACCAATTAGGACAGCTTTCAGAAAAAAATTTCTCTTGGAAACAAAGGAGAAGATTGAATGCACAAGCAAAAATGCAGCATGGATGGATTACAAAGCAGTTGTTTGTTAATAAGGGAATGATGTCACAGAGCCTGTTCACCGAGGTGGTAATTGCCCCTTGTGTGCCGTGGCAGGCATTACTAATTGATCCCAGCACCCTTTGCTGTCATCTCGGCCTTGGAAACTTTAGCAGTACAGGGTAGCCAGCCTTGTACTTTAAATTTGGCATGTAAGACCCATATCCCATTCTTAAGATAAATATGTTCTGTGGACAAATTGACTTTACAGACAGAGCTTAACTACTCTTATCTTGTTGGCATTCTGTCTGGTTCCACCTGACTGAGGCCCGAGAAGGCTGGGGCTGGGTCTGCTCCCCATCTTGGTGGCGACCTTTGCTAGCATCGCAGAAATCCCCAGTCCCGTCCCACATTCTCTTATTTATATTTTAAAATTATAGACCACCATATAGCTGATTTATAAGATTTCTGATGGAGGCTCTACTCATTTGTCCATATTTTTTCCCACCTGCTTCGTATTCAATTTCTTTCTCTCCATATAGCCAGAATCAACAATAGTATATTTATAATCCAGGGAAAAAAAGTCCCATAAGCCTTGTCTGTAATAGACCAAAGCTTATTTATAATAGGACACAGCTTATTTATAATATGATATAGCTTGTTTATAAAAGTAGCTAATTCCTCCCAACTACTATTTTCTTGGTTTATATGATTTTTAAAAATTATCACATTATATGCTGCTCTCAACCTAACATATTGACTTCAGTGAGGTTTGAGGTTTAACTCTAACCACTAAAAATAAATGCTTCTGGCTTTTGGAAAATGTGAACGGAATGCTGAAGTAAAGCCTCCAGCACCATGTTGTGCCAGTCTCGTGGTGCTCAGTCACTTAAAATGGGAGTAGAGAAGTGTGTGCTTTCCTCTAGCATCAGATCAATGCAATGTTGTAGAACATTGCACTTAACCAAAGGTATCATTTAACATGAGACGGAGGAACCGAAGTGTCTCAGAGCCTGTGTGTGAATTTTCGGATCTTGCATTGCCTCATCAGTATGCCAGTAGGTGTCACTGTGTACATGAAATGGAAATCTCAGATGTCATCATTCCGTGACTTTCCAAAATTAAGGAGCATTACAATTTTTTAAAAAGAGAACTCTCAACTGTAAACAAGAATATTTTTACCCACTCTTTTATTTTAAAAAACAACTTCCATGGACTAATTTAAGAATACAGAACAACATTCTTTCTCTCTCCGTCCTGCTGTCTTCTTCCCTTTTCTGAACTCTTACATATACATAAAAATATTTGTTTTGAGTCCCTTTATAAGAATCAGAAGGCAATAGATAGTCCAGAATATTAAATGGAAGAGCGGATTGTTTTGCTTTCCTGATATGGAACTTTACTGCTAGAAATTGTTTTGCAGGGAGAGGCAGGATTTCTTTACTCCAAATATTTAGTGGTGACAATTTGAGATGCTTTTTTTTTTTTTCCCAGTATCCTGACAAGAAGCAGTGAAAAAAATTGTGTGCAAGCACCCACTGGTTTGTCAACTAAAGATTTTTTAACAAGTATTTTTAGGTATTCCATACATTTGTTAGGCTACTTTTCAGATTTCTAATTTTTTCTGTAACAGAGAAGCTGTTCTGTGATTATGTAGTATTAGTGGAAGTTTATTTAAATATCCAAGACTTTTCCTGTGAGTGCACTTCTGCTCACCCCTTCAAAAAGTGAAAGTATTTGACTTTGGTCTCCTACTGCTTTGGGTGGGGGAAGGAGAAGCAAGATGCTCACATTCATTTTCAAGATTTGGATATTAAGATCAACAGTATCATAGAGTGCTGTCTTGAGTTGCGTAACATAGACTGAGAATGTAAAAATGTTCTGGAAAACTCTGTGTTTGTATATATTGTAACCCGTTGTCTGAAATATGATGTGTGAAGTTTCTGTTGAAGAGAAAGTCACTGTGACTTCCATACAGAGTGACTTAGAGCAGATTCACGGTGACTGAGTGTACCTGTGTGAAACGTCAGATGCACTCCTACAACCTGTGTTAAATTGCCTTCAACCTTCTTTCCCCTGATATCCAGAATAAAAATAGAGGTGTATTCTCTGATAGGGAGGAGAAAGTTGTCCACAAGACATAATACCTATTGTAAGGAGCAGGACTGGCCACTGAGCAGGTTTTCTGGGTTCCCATGCAGACCAGGTAAAGGAGGAGTTCTGGAGCCCTCAGGGGTTTTGCAGATCTTTTATTGGGGTTCACCAGGCATATGACAGGAAGGGGTCATATGGTGGGCCTCCCAGCCCCCAGCAGGTCTTCACTCTATCTGGGCTCTCGGGCATTCTCTCTGCTTCTCTTCTTCTCTCGGCTTCCATTCGTTCTTGGCTTCTGCTGGCGTCCCCGTGACGCTGCCCTTAAAAGCACAGTCTCAGCCCAGGTGAATCCCCTCTACTTATGCCCACACCCTCCTCCAGGTGCCCTCCATCAGGCCTGCATTCAGGACCGCAAGGATCCATCATCTATCCTGATGGCGGGAGGGCAGAAGAGCCTGACATTTTCTTTACCGTACACCTATGGATTGAAAACACCATGGGACTTACAAGCAGTAGCTTTTCATTTAAACCTTCTTTAATTAATTAACACCCATGTCCCTGGGCATAGTGTGGCATGGTGCCCCATACCAGGGACCTAGTGCCAGAGGGTCTGGACTCCTCTGGGCCAGCCAACCAGCACACCTGTTGTGTATTCACAGGTAGAGTGCAGAGTTTAGTTCTCTGCCCCGGGGAAAAGTGGACACATGTTGTTGTGAAGGTTAAATATGGGCTTCGCTGAATCAATGATACTTCATTTCTTTAACAAAATGTGAAATCAAATTAAATATGGAAAGATGTAAGCTCCCATTGAGTTTGGGTGGGGGTCGATGTGTCTGTTGACAGTGTTTTCTGTGCAAGCTCTGGTCTGACTGCTCTGCTTGGAAGCCTGGGCAGTGATTTTTCCAAACCATTCTTAGGTCACTCATTGGCCACCATGATTGAGAACCATCAGTCTTCAGGGCGCTGATTACCAAGCAGGTGTGCCATATAGGGCGTATATATGGAGGATGGGGCGCTTTCCAAACTCAGCCCAGGAATTGGTGTCCTTGTAGGGATCCCCCATCCTTCAGTAGGTGTGGGGCTGTCGCCAGAGACTTACATTGTAGACACAAGATCAGTAGGGGGTGGTTCTGGACACTTTTGAAACCTGCTTTTTGTGGACCTTGTTTCCCTTGATTTGAAAGCTTTCTACTCTTTACCATTCCTGCCAGAATCGCTTTCACTCTTTGCTCCCAGCCCCCACTGAGAGATCTGTGCCCCACCCCAAAGAGCTCTGTCTCCTCTGCTCCTTCACTGCTGTCATCCTCGGCTTCCACCCGGCTGGGAGTCTTACTCGTTCCTGTTCTGACAGTGCCCAGCTGATGCCCATGCCAGCGCCCTCCTCCACGGTGACCCTTTTGGAGTAAGTCTGCCTTGATTTGCTTCTTACTGGGTGTCTGCTTCTGGATATTCTTTAGGTACCTGTAGGGTAAGGTAAAAAGTATCAGGCTTACCCAAAGGACACAGAAACATCAATTCCAAAGAGCACCTGCACCCCTATGTTTATA
Source organism: Talpa occidentalis (assembly GCF_014898055.3). NCBI lineage: Eukaryota > Metazoa > Chordata > Mammalia > Eulipotyphla > Talpidae > Talpa > Talpa occidentalis. Next base: position 81,909,762 of record NW_023601322.1, on the reverse strand, counting down.
GCAGCACTATTTACAATAGCTAAGCTTTGGAAACAACCCAAATGCCCAAAAATAGATGACTGGATCAAGAAGATGTGGTACATATACACCATGGAATATTACTCAGCAATCAAAAAAGATAAACTCATGCCATTTGCAGCAACATGGATGGCGCTGGAAGGGATCATGCTCAGCGAAATAAGCCACAAAGAAAAAGAAAAATATCGGATGGTCTCACTCATAGCAGAAAACTAGAAAACCTAAATAAGGGACCAGGAAAAAGACTAACTATAAGAAAGTGAAAATCAAAATCAACAAAAAACTCTGAACCAGAGACTCTCTATGGGGGGCGGGGGGCAGGGAGGGGAGGGATTGGGGTCAAAATAAGGGGGTTGCAATTGTATGGGGAATATAAAAATAAAATTTATTTTTAAAAAATTTAAAAAAAATTAAATACTGATACATACGAGGAAAAAAAAAAAAGTATCAGGCTTTCTGCCCTCCCGCCATCAGGATGGATGACGGAACCCTGCGGTCCTGAATGCAGGCCTGATGGCGGGCACCTGGAGTAGGGTGTGGGCCTATGTAGATGGGATTCATCTGGGCTGAGACTGCTTTTAGGGGTGGCTTCACAGGGACGCCAGCAGAAGCCGAGAGAGAAGCAGAGAAGCCAAGAGCAGAGAAGCAGAGAAGGCCGGAGAGCCCAGAGAGAGTGAAGAATTGCTGGGGGCTGGGAGGACTGCCAGCCTCCCGGCCCCCCAGCACCCCTACCCGCTGTGTACCTGGTAAATCCCATTAAAAGCCTGCAAAAGCCACTGAGGGCTCCAGGACCCTGTCCTCCTTCACCCCGTCTGCTGGATCAGAAAACCTGCCCTGTGTCCATCCTGTCCCTGCGGTACCTAAATTCTATTTTTATATACGTTTTATTCTGTTTGCTTTCTGTTATTGAGGTAACTGGTTTATAGTACTGTCTGTGATTTAGAGGTGCAGGGTCACGCCCCCTCAGGGATATGTCCCCAACCACTCCCCCCTTTATTCCCACCTCTGCCCTCCCTCTCTGGCAGCCTTAATCCTGCAGTCATATTTCCAGAGTTTGTTTTGGTTTAGCTTTGTCGGTTCCTCTTTTCCTCTATATAAACTGCTTTCATTATCTCCCCTCGTTCCTGCTCTCTTACAAAAGCAAACACTATTATTTTGTCCTTGGTACCGTTATGTCCTGGCATCACCATCACCCCAGGTCTCAACATAAAACATAAGGGTAATCATTGTCTGTTTATCTGAGCGTTCAACTCTTTACCAAAAAGACCTCTGACCTCTGACCCCACCCCACCTGTGTACTTAAGGTGACCGTTCCATGTCACTCTTCTACATGCTTCTTCCTGGCTAGGTGGCTCCTTTTGAATTCGCCTTCATGAATACTTCTCCTGGCTCCTGGCTGTCTACAGTCCACAGGTCAGACTCCTAGGTGTGGATGGGAGCAGCTCCTGCCCCAGTCAGCCTCCCTAACCCCCCTCTCAACCACTCCCACTCCTTTTATCTCCCTGCTCAAGACTCAGCCACATTTCAGCCCATACCAGCTTGTTACTGTTGCCCAGATGTGTCCTGTCAATTATGGATACATGGCACTTACTGTGGCCTGGTCCCAGAGTGCCCCCTGCCTCTCTCCACCCATGTCTCCCCCATAACCAGAGAGCCCAGCCTCCCTCCGAAATGTCTCCTCTGTGACTGCCCCACGCAGGGCTGGCTCGCTGCCCTCTCTACCATGGACGTCCTTGCTGCTGCATCTTCCCTGCTGACTTTGCAGTGGGTTGCAGTGGCCACTGGACAGGGCTGTCCCCACACCACTCTCTTAACCCGACCAGCTCTCTGCAGCCCTTCTCTGCAGTGTCCTGGGCACCTGTGTGTTCAGCTCATCTTTGGGAGACAAAGGGCCTTAGAAAGTCCTTGGCCACTTGTTTAATGCTGAGCTTTGCTTTCCAGTTACCCTTAAATACTGGTTTACGGCAGTATATTTGTCCCATGCTCCTGTAATTTAAAGCGTAATTACCTGGTGAATGTGTTCCAGAAGGGTCTGTTTCTAAATTTTTATTCTTTTGACAACCTCCTGCTTCGTTGTATTTATGAGGCTGTTCCATTTGGGGGACTGTTGCTTCTAATTACCATAGTCCACTTACTGTGCAGCTACATCCTGGCCTTCTTCTTTTCCCCGGCATAGTATTTTCCAGCAACGATGTTAAAAGATATGTAAATATAATTCATGCTAATGCTAACAATAGGAACTTGTGAATGTTATGTCTATTTGTTCCTAGAGTTAACAGCACAGTAGAGACAAGAAATGTGTCTTTGTAACGCTCATAAATTCCTGGCTTATATGGTCTAAGTTGAACACAGTTTTAAAAACTGGAGCAAGTCAAGCTTGGGAATGACATTGAAATGGGTCATTGAAATAAAGCAGTCCCCTAATGGCATGCCTAACCTTTTTTAAAAAAGATATTATTTCTTACTTTTAAAAAGTTCATTATCTGTCTTTTCTACAAATCTGAAGTATGTATTGCTAAATTTTAAAAACTATAGTTCCACCCTTCGCCAATATTTTATAGACTTCAATTATTAATAATTTATAGTCATCGGGCCTCCCCTGGTGGCGCAGCGGTTGAGCGCTGGGCTGCGAAGCTGCCCACAGCCTCTGCAGCACTGGTTCCATCCCCGGCCGCCGACAAGGGTCCCACATGGCGCACAGACCTCTCCTGCCGCGCCCGCTGCTCCCCTCAGCAGTGTACTTCATCAGTCTGCCTGTTCTGCTCCCTGCTCTGGCTCCGGTGAATCCTTTCACCCTCCCGCACTTCTGACTGTACCCAGTGCTTGTATAAATAAATAAATCTTTTAAAAAAAATTTATAGTCATCATATAATTTGGCTTAATGTGCTTACTCCTACTCAGTATGCCATTTCACATGAACTCTGTGGGCTCCCAGAAGGAAAGGTGGGGAGCAAGGGGGAGATGGCCCAGTGGACTAGGGTGGAGGATAATGGCAGCTTTGGTGGTGGGCATGGTGTGGTAACATACATTTGTGCAGGTGAAAACTTACACCCCTAAATCATGTACAGTATTGTAAACCAGTGCTATCTCAAGAAACAATTTCAAAAGAAGGAAAAATAAATAAGACAAAGTATAAAGTCTTGTATGATTTGCTAGTTTTAAAGGCTACTGTTAGCTAATAACAAACACCCTAACTATTGCTTTGGGGAACCTCATAGATGCTAATTACGTTTTATTTGATGTCCCATTTTTTTAAAGATTTATTTATTTATGCATACAAGAACTGGGGTACAGGCCAGAGATGTGGAGGGTGAGAGGATTCACCAGAGACAGAATGGGGAGCAGAACAGGCAGGCAGACTGAAATACACTGCTGAGGGGAGCAGCGGGCGAGTCAGGAGAGGTCTGCTGTGCTATGTGGGTAGCTTCTGGCAGGCCGGGGATTGAACTTGTGCCGCAGTGGCTGTGGACAGCTTCATAGGTTGCATCTTAACCCCTTGTACCACCAGGGAGGCCCTGATGTCCCATTTTTAAAAAAGGAAAAAAAAAAAAACCCTCTGTGGCAAATGGGAACACACAGAGGAACACAGGAAACTAAGGAGGCAGAACATTTCTCTGTGATGATAAATATTAGTTTTTTGTTTGACTTCAGCTTTGTGGAGTTTAACTGGGATAAAATGTGCCCAGATGGAAGAAGCTAGCCTGGCACCCCACTCAGAGCTGTCATACACAGTCGCTCCTCAGAGAATCATGTACCAAAAGGTCTGAGAACATAGATGTCTCCATTTAGAGAGGTTCTCCAAGTCCTTGCCCTCCTCACTGGAAGTATGTGTTAGGACAGAGTGTGTGTTTATAATCTGTTTTTGCCTGTGTAGACATGAGGGCTAGGGTAGGTATGCGTGATTTCAAGAAGGTTTTGTTTTTGTTTTACAATTTAGGGTCCTAGTTTCATGAGTGTATCAGCAAGGCGTGCAGAGTAGAGCAGGGTGGAGACAGGTTCCTTGCTGATCGTGTGTTCATTCTGCGAGTGGTGATGAGAGGTGCCGTTACCCAAGAGATGCAGCCTTGGCTTCTGTATCTTGACTATGTTGCTCAGCAGGCACCTGTCTCAGCCTCTCATTCAGGAGGCTCAGTGAATACAGGTATGACTTCTTAACTGCATCCCAGAATCTTTATGCTACGGCATCGCAGCTTGCTCTGCCCACATTTTCTGAGCACTTTTCTAAAGTTCTTCTCACTTTCCAACTGAGCTATTACATTTGCAAGTATGTTTTTCAGATTCAGGTGCATTGCTTAAGAGTTCAAACTGAAGTGAATTTCACCTGCCCTTTGTCTACCTTTCTTGTTAAGCTCAGCTGCTCAGTCTTACCCCTGTCTATTGTGTGGTGGGTGTCTCTGGATTCATCATTCAACCACCACGAAGTACCTGCTATGTGGCAAAGTCTCCCTAAGGCCCTGGAGACAGAATGACAGCTAAGAGTCAGGTGGGGGATAGGTATATGACAGCAAATAAAACAACAACCTACAAATACATCAGTTATATATATACACAAAGAGCTCTAAGTCCACAGGACCACCCTGGGATGGGGTATTCCCTCCTCTGCATTCTTTGGGTGATTCCGCAACATCATCCAAACTGACATACTCACAAGAAACTGAAAGGTGGCAGCAGTGATGATCGTACTGGGCTAACGGGTCAGCCTAGGTATGGGGACAGTGGAGTGTGCAGTGACTCTCTGAACTTGACATCCCACCCTGGCGACTCTGGGCTCCACCTCACTGTTGTGTGTCTGTGAACTTCACGAGGTTATGTCTGACTGTCATCATGTGCCTTATCAGCGGTGAGCATAGCAGAGCGGCTCTGAGCTGGCCCATCTTCTGCTTCCATCTAGGCCTGGGACACAGCATGTGAAGTGAAAGCATTTGGAAAATGTAATGCGGCCTGTGGTTCAGAAGCGCTGAGTGTCAAGTGCCCAAAGGCAGGCACTTTTGGTTTGGCTGATTGAAAAAGATTTTATTCTAGTGACCTCAAAGTATAGAAGCTGAAGCTAAAGGATTTTATATGGTGCCATTTGTGAAATGCAAACCTTACAGTGTTTCTTAAAAATCTAATGTCTTTGAAGTAAACTTAACACCTTTCTGCTTTTCTTTTTTTAAAAAAAGATTTTATTTTTATTTATACAAGAACTGGGGTACAGACCAGAGGTGCGGGAGGGTGAGAGGATTCACTAGAGGCAGAGTGGGGAACAGAACAGGCAGACTGATGAAATACACTGCTGAGGGGAGCAGCAGGCTCGACAGGAGAGGTCTGCCATGCCATGTGGGTATCTCCCTGGCCGGCCAGGAATCGAACCTGTGCTGCAGAGGCTGCGGACAGCTTCTCAGTGCTGCGCTCAACCCACTGCGCCACCAGGGAGGTCTCTTTCTGTTTTTCTGTTACTTTTTAAAAAATTATTATTAGACAGGCTGTGCTGTAAGTATGAAGTGAGAAGCTCTGTCAGAATGTTCTTGTGCAGAACTATGGGGGCCCCCACTGAGGCCTGTCCCTGTGGCATTTTGGCCTTCAGAAAGGAGAGGCATCAGCTGTGTTCACAGGTGAGCCATCCCACCTGGGGTAGGGGCCTCTGAGAACCCTGAATGGAGGTGTGGCCTGTGTTCAAGGAACCCCAGGACTGAAGGGAGGCCCACACGTAGACTGAGCTTGCACAAAGAGTTAGTGCATCCAGAAGAGAGTGGGTCTCTGCCTGAGAGAAAGAGCAGGAACCTGGCGGAGGTGTTGACAGGAATGTTTACTGGCAAGGAGAGTTCCCAAGTGGATCTGAAAACCCTCTTTGCAGACTCCATGTTTTCCTTCTAGTTTGTGGGCTTTCCTTTCCCTCCCCTTCACCCCACTCCCTTTCTCCATTTCTTTTCTTCTCATGCACTCTGTGCCCCAAGTTTCTTGTGTCCTCTATCCTTTAAAAAAATCTTAAAAAAATTTTTTTAACTGAAGTTCTACATGAGAAGACAGGAAGAAATGATTAATAATGGGGGCCTCCCTGGTGGCAGTTCTGTTCCCCGCTCTGTCTCTGGTGAATCCTCTCAACCCCCAACACCTTTGGCCTGTATGCATAAATAAATTTAAAAAAAAAAATGAGGGCCTCCCTGGTGTCACAGTGGGTTGAGCGCAGCACTGTGAAGCCGTCCACAGCCTCTGCAACACAGGTTCGATTCCCAGCTGGCCAGGGAGATACCCACATGGCGCGGCAGACCTCTCCTGTCTCGCCTGCTGCTCCCCTCAGCAGTGTATTTCGTCAGTCTGCCTATTCTGCTCCCCGCTTTGTCTCTGGTGAATTCTCTCACCCTCCTATGCCTCCGGCCTATACCTCAGTTCTTGTATAAATAAATAAATCTTTTAAAAAAGAAAGAAATGACTAAAAATGACTTAACAATTATTAACTACTTTCTCAGTGGCAGACACTGTGCTATGTGCTTTTCATGTCTAGTCTTATTTACTCTTCAGAGTTTTTTTTTTAAGGCTTGTGGGCTGTGATCATCTCCTTTTATAGATGGGAGAAGAGTGAGGGGTGCAGAAATTAAATAACTTGACAGTGATGTGGGGTCGGCTGAGCCTCTGCTCAGTGATAGGGACAGGATACTGATCGGCACCCAGCCTGGCCTGCAGCTCCTGCTCAAGGAGCCTGCGGTGGGCTTGGCTGCAGACCCCCTGCTCTGGGGAGCTGATCCCAGCAGGACCTGCACCTTCGGTCGTGTTGATTCATAGGGAAAAGTTACTCCCTATCACTTCTCTCTTAATCCTTTGCCATTGCCACCCCACCCCCAAATTTCTCCAAAAACTTAAACTTGCCTTCCTTGATCACTCTCTTTCTAAGGACGAGGGAACAGGTTTCAGAACCTTCAGCAAGAAACACATTATAAAGGAGTATTTCATTTTTTTTTAAAGATTTATTTATTTATAAAAGCATTGGATACAGTCAGAAGCACAGGAGGGTGAGAGAATTCACCAGAGCAGGAAACAGAACAGGCAGACCGACGAAGTACACTGCTGAGGGGAGCAGCGGGCGGCAGGAGAGGTCTGCGCGCCATGTGGGACCCTCGCCAGTGGCCAGGGATCGAACCGGCACTGCAGAGGCTGCTAGCAGCTTCGCAGCCCAGCGCTCAACCACTGCACCACCAGAGGAGGCCCCTATTTCATTTTTTTTACTTCAAAGTTTAACTTTCAAAGTAAGAAGGCTACCTACAGAGAAGTGTTCAGTCCAGAGAGGATGCAGATGTGTCCAGGTGTGAAGCTCGTGGAAATGCTTCATGTGGGACAGTACCCCCACCTCCCGGGAGGAATTAAAAAGAAAAGATAAAAGCCAGACAAGCCTCCGGGTAAAGTGGTCACCTTTCTGTCACCTGGGAGTTGAGGAGGGCTGCTGCTTCTGCCCCATATGCTTCCTTTTATTTAGTAGGTGAGAATCTGTGCAGGAAAGCACTCGGAGTCCTGCGCACTTAATGATCCCTGTTCAGACACTTACTGATTTCCTAAATTCACAGTCATCTGTCACCTTGGCACCGGCAATGGGAGGTGGATGAAATTGTTACCTTTAAGCCTGAACTGAACAATTTGAAGGCAGAGGGGGCTTCGTCTGCTATCTTGGTCCTTAGAAATGACTAAATCTTCCCATTTATACGTGGGTTTTAAATGTATCTCAAGTTACACATTTTTTCCCTCGGTTTTCTTGACAGTGTGACAAGAATGAAAGAAATGCCCATTTAGTCCCCTTTCGGCCGTGATAAAAAAGTTTTCAATGGAGCAGTTCTGGCTTATTAAGTGGCAATTCTGTCCCCCCACCCCCTTTTTTTTAAGGACAGCACAATTAGATTTTAGCAAGATTGAGATTTCAGTGTCACTTGGCATATTTGTCAGGACAGATCGCAAGGTATTCGCAAGTGCCCGCAAAGAAATCAGGTGAGGCATACATTGATACTGGCACGGATGGGTCATCCTCATCACCACATAGACAAAACAGGCGGAGGACACGCTGGGTGCCGGGAGCACTAGTGCAGTGATATAATGAAGTTGTATTCCATTAAGCTCCTGTGTACGGGGAGCAAAATGTCATCACCTGAACGTGGCTGCATTTCTGTGATACAACCTCATCTGTTCCGTCAACTAGTTTTGCTCTGATCAATAAGCAGTTTTCTGTGGCCTTTCACTGCTGTCAGATGTCATTGAGTGATGTAAATGCACGTCAGAAACTAGAAACTTGACAGCTCACCCAGAGTGGGCAGGGAGAGAGGGGAGGGAAATCACTGCAGAGACGCAGTTGACAGCACACATCTCCGCAGGGTAACTGATTGGATACTGTAGCAGCCGGCGCTTTTCCCTACAAACACGGTGCAAAACGATCCGGGCACATGTAAAACACAGAACAGATGTTTGAAAATAATTTAAGGGAAAAATTATGATTGTAAACTGTAGCATAGTGATCGTGTGGCTTGTTTATGTCAACTCGACCCCAAATGATTAGTTGCTGTTGGTTTTTTGACGAAGAACAATTAAAAGCATTGAAAATACCCTATTTCTACTCACGTTCTCCATCACCCACTGCCAAAACTCTAATTAGGAAAGTTTTTATGTTAGTCCAGAAAGAGACGTAGCCAAAAAGACATCTATTATAACAGTATTCATGCAACAGGATGTTATGGAGCAATAAAATGAGGAAAAGGACAGTCTCGATGTTCTCATGGGGGACATTGCCAAGGGCCATTGCTAAGTGAAAAAGCAAGAGATGGAACAGTGTGTAACACGCTGCCTTTTGTGTAGGAGGGAAGGACGTGGGTCTGGCCTTCCACATGGGCAAAGCTGAAAGGATCTGTTAGCAGTGAGCAGGATTTCTAAGGAGAGTTGTCACTGGATAGCTTTTCACACATGTTTGTTTTTCTTTTAAAATTATGTGAATATATTACCTCTTCAAAATACTGAATTATAAAAAGACATTTATTTCCCATATGAAATTGTGTCAATACTAAAAAAAAAAAAAAAATGCAAGTAGGTATCATGTTAATTAACAAAGGGCAAAGGACACATATCCCCAGAACACTCAGGTTACATGCCTTATTACTAAATAGAGAAAAAGACAGATATGTTCTGAGGAGGTCATTTCATACTAGTGTCAGGTCATTGACAAAATCCAGGGACACTTCGGTCATGAACGTAATACATTTTTGTTGCGCTCTTATTGTATGCTGCGTGCTTTATTAGAATTAACTTATTTACATTTTCATGAGGTGTAACTATTTCTATTTAGCAGATGAAAAAAATGCTGCTTAGCAAGTGTAAATAACTTACTGTAGGAAGCACAGACTGGCATTGAAAGCCAGGCTTTTGATCTCCCAAGATAAGCCCAGGGTCTGAGTGGAAAGAACCGCCAGGGGCAGGGCCCGTGTGTGCCATGAGGGTGGGCGCTGGCCTATCCTGCCTATGCAGCGTAGAGGCTGATCTCTGGGGACTCCTTCATGGCCCAAACTAAACCAGCTCACCCTTCTCTATGTCCACATTCGTTGATCCCCAACTCTTTCCCGCTTTCCCTGGGGGAGGTTCCACATCTGTTCTGCTGCCCCCCACACACCAGCTAGAACCTGGCCCACGACAGGACTTCAAAACATGCTGCAGGAATGACTTTCTTTGAGAGGCAGACCCTGGAGGCATGGCCAGATCGCCTTCCATTAGGTGTGGCTCTTTTGGAAACTGCCTGATGGAATCATTCTTCCCAGGGTGTGCTTTTCACTAATGAGGAAATCAGCGCTGAAGCCAGGGTGCATGGAGAGCGGGGAGGGTCTAGGCAGAGAGATAGCAATTTGTTCTATAAATAGTGACCATTACTTTACTCTCAGGAGTAACAGCTGTGCAGGGAGAAGATTAGGAAGTTAAGAAAATCCCCAGAGATAAAGTTTACTTGGAGAAAGAGATTGAATTGAGAAAACCCAGTGCCACAAACTTGCACTAGCGCTGTCACCCTCCCTGATGTTCTTGGCCTTCGTCTCCACCCTCTGCGGGCCGAACCCCTGGCCCATAGCCCCATCTGCCGCATGTTCGGGAGCACCCCAACTCCTCTCTTTTGCTCTTTTGCTTTAGAAGTTCTTTTCCAATTCATCTCAGCATTCAGTGAGGTTATACAAATATGGGTGGGGGTTCAAAAGTAGGGTCATCCCCACTTTACCCGCTCCAAAGCCCAGCCTGGGTGTAGAGGCAGGAAGACACAGGGCAGGATCTCTATGCTCCTATGCAGATGGCTGAAGGAGGAGTCCTGGAGCCCTTGGTGCCTTTTCAGGCTTTTATTGGGATTTACCAGGTACACAGCAGGCAGGGGTGCTGGGGGGCTGGGAAGCTGACAGGCCTCCTAGCCCCTAGTGAATCTTCACTCTTCCTGGACTCTCCGGTGTTTTCTCATGGGGTCCCCGTCCCTCTAGGCCCTGTCTCAGCCCAGGTGCACCCACTTACGCATGCCCACACCCTACTCCAGGTGCCCGCCATCAGGTATGCATTCAGGACCACAGGGATCCATCATCAATGCTCATGCTCATGGCGGGAGGGCAGAAAAGCCTGACCGTCATCTACCATACACTAGGGAAGACAGGCTTTGATGAATAATAAGAGTGAGGGAGTAAATGGCGGGAGTTGGGGGGAGAAGAAACAAGATGGAGACAGTGGGTGGGTCGCAGCCATCTCTCCCTGTAATGGGGTGGAGGTGGAGCTGGGAGGGAATGCTGCTGATAGGGACATAGAAAACTGCATTTTGGGTAGCACCAGTCCATTCCCCACCGTGCCTTTTCCTAAGACTGCCTTAAAGGACCTTCCCTGTCCTCAAGGTACTTCCCGCACACAATAGCCTGCAGGTGCTGTGTTGCCATAGACCCTTGTCACCCCCTCCGAGTCACGTGCTGGGCAGGGAACCAGATTGTTCATTATTTCTTATACATCAAAATCACGTTCGCAGCTTAATAATGCCACAGTTCTGACTGAAACCTAAGTTGATCGCTATACCATGCAACCCCAGTCATAAACAGGTCCTCAAATAACATTAATCCATTCAACATCATTTCATTTTAACACTGATGAGAAAAAACAGCCCTGGCTGAGGATGGGCAAAAGACCTGTTTTTGCTACACATCGTTGCACTCCCTCTCACACTTCCAAGACTCCGTTAAATGAGGACTCACTGTCCGTTGTTGCTTCCCCCCAGACGCTAGCTGGAGGATGTGCGTCTTGGCCAATGCTTATGTGGATCCCTATGGTCAAATACTTTGTGTGTCGACTTTCCTGGGGGCCTCTGGGTTCTTCCTGCAGCACGTCCTATGTCTGTGTATCCTGTATAGAACAACACGAGCTGTTCTCCTCTTTCAGAATACTCTCCTTCAGTGGTATTACCTCAGCTGGCAATTCTGGTGTTTCTAATTGTGTCTACTCTCTTCCCCTTTCCATTTTACCTCATATAGGCCTGTGGATACCTTCTGCCTTTGCCCTCGTCCTCAGACCAGCCTTCTAAACCTGAATTCTCCCTTTTCCTCCCCCCACAAATACCACCCCGACTCTTTCTCCATTTGGGTGGTTTCTTCTGAGATCACAGGTGACAGCTGCCTTGCAATGCTTTCACTGCCCCACAGGGGGCGCCACGCTGTGGGTGAGGCGCAGGGCCACCCCATCCCTCCCTTCTCTCTACTCCAGACCCATCCACACCTGGTTTTCTCTGTCATCTCAGCAGGCAGAGCAGCTTCTCTTGGCCTGGCATGGATGAGGTCCAGAGGCCCATCTTTGGTGTGAGGAGCCTTAAGTTCTGGTGCCCCTCTGTTTAAAATAACAACTATTTACTTCCTTTTTATTTTATTGGATAAAATATTTTTTATTTTACTAAAATTGAAAACGATTTGTAATTGTCGCATGACTGAGCTCATTTTTAAATACCATCTAGGGCCTCCCTGGTGGCGCAAGGGGTTAAGCACGGCACTATGAAGCGATCTGCAGCCTCTGCAGCATGAGTTTGATCCCTGGCCAGCCAGGGAGAAACCACATGGCGAAGCAGACTTCTCCTGTCTCACCCACTGCGCCCCTCAGGGGTGTATTTCGTCAGTCTGCCTGTGCTGTTCCCCGCTCTGTATCTGGTGAATCCTCTCACCCCCCCCCCAACATGTCTGGCCTGTGCCCCAGCTCTTGTATGCATGAATAAATAAATCTTTTTAAAAAATAAAATAAATAATACCATCTATGTACAAAATGATATGGTATAATTATGAGATGATACAATAATTATAAAATTGAAAATTATGGAAGTTTTAACTGAAAACATTAGAATCACAAACTTTTGATGGGAGACAGAACATCAGAGAAGAATTCGTAACTCCCCGCGGGTGTTCCCTGGCCATTGAACTCTCTGGAGTCCATTATTTTGCGCTTGGAAGGATTTTTCTGTGTATCTAATCAAGTCAGCTCTGCTTATACTCATGGGGTGGCTTCTCGCCCCTCAGTGGGCAGAGGCCAGTCAGTCCCAGAGTGGCTTGTAAGCCCACTATGTGCTGGCCCCTGCCTGCTAGAGCAGCGGTGGATGCTTCCTTCCTGAGTTCCCATCCCCACAGTCCAGTTCCCCAAGAGATTGGCTTCTTTCCATACATGAACCTCCCCTCACATCTTCCGACCCCTGCATCCCCACCTCCTCCTAGTTTGCAGGTCTCGGCCGCACCTTCACCCTGCTGGTCACTGGCTTCTCTCTAGGCCTGCCTTCCCCTGCACAAGGAGAGGGCCACTTGGACTCGCTGTACTCTGCCCTCTAGCACATGTTTGCACAGAGAAGTGATCGATACATGTTTACTGAATAAATAAAGTCACAGGGAGCCAGAAGTGAGAGTAGATGATTAATTCAAGATAGCATCACTCCTCGAGAGCAGAAGGAAGACAAACCCACAGCTCTTTCTGCTGTATCTGCTGCTTGTTTCTTTATCGCCCGTCCGTGTCCACACACCTGACTTGCTCCTGCCGAGAAGCGGGGACAGTGTATTTCTGCCTTTCTCTTCAGGGAGACAAACCTGGGACTCTGCTTTCTGTTTCCAGCTCTTCTGTGGAGTTGGTTCCCTGTGCTCCCTCTGAAAGTTCATCACCAGGACTGGCTTTGTTCTCTTGGTGTTTTATGCTAAAAGTGGAATAATGACCCACTTTTCTTAATTCTTTCATGTGCTTATTTCAGATCTTACAAGTATTTGTGTTTTTGTATTTTGGAAAAACTTTTATTCTGCTCATTGATCATGTACAACGCTTTAGCTTTGACTAGTCGATCTGGGCCTTTCATCTGGAAAAAAATCTGCTTCTGAACTTCTCTGTTAGCTGTTACTCTGGTTTAATGACACCAGGCTCTGACTCACTTTAAAGAAAGAGGCTCTTTTCTCAAAGGTGGTGTGAAGTCTGCCTTCCCAAAATGCAGTCCTGACTAGAACCTTTGCTGAGTAGTGTTTTTTTCTCACATCAGCTGCCTGGAAACAGTCACTTCAGCCTTCTCTGGTGGGTGACAGGGATGTGGACTCTAGGCTTGCAGGGTAAACTCTCAGCCACGATTCTCTTTCTCAGCTTTGGGCTGTTCAGAAAATTTACGAGATAGCTTTTTGTTACTGGGGTTGACAGAACTTCACTGAGATCCTACTACTACTCATTGGCTCTGCAAATACTTAAAAAACTGCTCCCCGAGGAGTAACATTGCTCCTTGTTCTCAGACGCCTTAGGGAATAACCTCTAGGCCTGCTGTGGCCGCTCTGTAGAAAGACTCTATCTCATGTGACAATGACCTTCTGACCTGTGGCGTCCATACATCTTAATAGGGTGATTCAGTGTGGACCAAGTGTACGCATTTCTACTTCATTATGGAGTAATGTGTTTTCTGGTTACTTTCCTCCCTGACTCTCTTGATTTCAAAATTCAGTTGTTAGACCTGCATGAAAGAGAATCTGAGGAAACCACCGCAGTGTGGTTTTAAGTTTGCAGATGCACCTTCAGATAATGGGTGTTGGTGGTGCTCATGCTACATTGGTGTAAGGACCCTTCCCAATGCCAGTTGCACAGATTCTAGAAATCATGAAGGCAAGTTCTTCACATATCAGTGAAATTAATATGAAATAGAAGTAGTAACTGCAGCCTTACAGTGAATGTAATGAACATTAAAGTAAATAATAGGTACTTTTTCTTTTAAAGATTTATTTTTTATTTATACAAGCACCGGGTACAGGCCAGAAGCACGGGAGGATAAGAGAATTCACCAGAGACAGAGTGGGGAGCAGAACAGGCAGGCTGAAAACACTGTTGAGGGGAGCGGCGGGCGAGACAGGGGAGGTCTGCCGCACCATGTGGCTATCTCCCTGGCTGGCTGGGAATCAAACCCACACTGCAGAGGCTGCGGACAGCTTCCCAGAGTGACACTGAACCTGCTGTGCCACCAGGGAGGCCCTAAATTTTAACTCTTAAAGACTGTGTCCTATGTATGGTAGTAATCCTTATGGAGATTAGGAATTTAATAAATACTTCATGGGCTTTTAGAGCTGAAAGAGTGTTTGGTGGCCATCTAGTTTAACTTTCTCACATATTTACAGACAGAGTGAAAAAGGTCATCCAGCCAAGTTAAATGGTTTACCAAAAATCACAGAAACCTGCAGAAAGAGCAGAATGTGGCCTTTCAGAAATGCTATTTCCCTCTCTTTACACCACTCAGGACTACCTTTGAGTATAGTCTCAATGAGGGAATAACTTGCGCTTTACGAGAGGCTACCTCGTATACTGGTTTCAGTGTGTGTCCCACCTCTGTGAATGCAAGGGTGTACACGTCTCATCTATAGAAAATTGTATTTTGTACTCGTGGTGCAGTTACAACTTTTTGTCGCTTATTAAGACTTCAGAGATACAAACCAGTAGCTCAGTAATTGCTTTCTTGAATCTGCCTTTAATAATTACATTTAGTAAAGCTGTATCGAAAATTAGAAAGGCAGAGACTAATGGAAAACTAGATTTTTCACTGAATTAGAAAGCAAGACAATCCATATATTGACAACACTTCAAGTTGAAACAGATCAGGAAAACTGTTTTGGACTGTTTGTGCAAAGAGGCAAACCTGGGCCTGATGGGCAGTGGCACCTGCATTTCATGGAGGCAGAGAAACTCTAAGAGATTTCATGTAAATCGGCATGTTGAGAAGGGAGAGTCCAGGTCTGCTTTAGATATAAGTCATTTGAATCTTTTAAAGCTTGGAATTTCTCCTTGGCACTAACAGAGTAGTAGAAAATGAAGCATTGTGTTAATGAAGTGGGAATATCTTAGAATTAAAAAAAGTACAGGGCTCATTTGGGGGCACAGCTTGCAATCAGGAAGGAGCCTGACCAGCAAAAGAGGGAGGCGGCCTTTATTTGCCTTGCTGATGTGGTTTTGTGCTGTGTTTTGGTTTCATGGCCAGAAAAACTAGTCATTCGAGTTTTACTATATTCCAGAAAGTGTATTAAAGATATTAAAGGGATCATTCAGGGTTTTTTAGATAGTGGGAAAATAATTAAAACTAAGGTATATGATGTTAACAAAGCCCCCTTCCTCACCTGCCGGAGGGACCAAGTGTATCTGAACTATTGTCCAGCCAGCATGTGCCCCTGTCCAGCATCAGACTCAGGCTGACCCTTCACCCTGATCAGGCCCAGGAAAATGATCTACCCTGGAGGCACAAGGTTACAGCAACTTTAGAAAAATGCCCCATAGGAGGGCCTGTTTTTGTGGGATCACATCATCAGGGATATCCTAGCTGAATCCTTTGTGCAGTGACTCTTTGGCCAGGTTCACCCCTTCCTGAGAATCAGAACAAATATTGGCTTACCCCTCTCTGCTGGGATGTTGTATGTGTCCCTCTGAGACAAGAGGAAAAATCTAGAAACTATAGAGCCCAGGTAAATAGTAACATGCAGCTTCTAATGCATTCCCTTTTGGGTGGAGAAGACAAGAGAGGGATGGATATTTGGGGAAAGAAGTAGCTGTTAGAGAGAGAGCGTGTGGCCGAGGGTGTTTGAGGACCACTGTCTGACCCAGAGTAACCTGGGATTTGCATTCAATAGAGCTTGCCGATTTCACAGCCAGATGTTGCATGGAAGTGAGGGACAGAGTAATAAGCTCAGTAGGGAAGAGGGTGCGGTTGTCCTGTCTTGACAACTGAATTTACCATTTAGTAAGAGAGAGAGACTGCGAAGCTATAACTGAACACAGCCTGATCCCGAAGCTGGTGATGTTGAGCAGGTGTGGTTACGTGTGCCTAAGTCAAACTCTGTGTGCCCTGCTCAGTGTGTAAAATGTGGCTCAGTCTCCACTTTCCAGTAAACTTGGAGGCACAGTGACACACCAGCAAGACATAGTGGCTGCACGCAAGTCAGATATCAGAAAGCATCTGGTCAACCCCTTCGTCTTACTAGGTGAACAGATATAGAGCTGAGGAGAGATTATCCTGTTTGATTGGCTATTAACATGTCAAAGAATGCTTTGTAACCCAGGCGATCTGCTTTACAGATTACTTTTCTCATTATAGAACATTTTCCCCTCAAAATTTTAAAACATAGTACAAGACACACAATTTCACTACAGAGAACTGGAGAACAGAACCTGAAGAGTATAAAGGCACACAAAGTATCCGTGATCCTAACCCAACATTTTAGTGTTCTGTTCCTCTCAGCTTTTTTGTATTTATGTACATTATATTCTCGTCACTTACATGCACAAGAGTGTATTCTTTCGATAGCTTGCTCTTTTTCTTTTTTTTAAAGATTTATTTATTTATTTATACAAGCACTGTGTATAGTCAGAAGCACGGGACGGTGAGAGAATTCACCAGAGCCAGAGCAGGGAGCAGAACAGGCAGAAGGAGCGAAGTACACTGCTGAGGGGAGCAGCGGGCGGCAGGAGAGGTCTGCGCTCCATGAGGGACCCTCGCCCAGCGTCTAGGGATCGGACTGGTACAGCAGAGGCTGCGGGCAGCTTCGCTACCCAGTGCTCAACTGCTGCGCCACTGGGGAGGCCCAGTATTAAATTGTTTTTTTTTATAATTAAGTAAATCATAGTCATATTGCAGCTTCAACTTAGTGCCACTGTGTTAAACACATAATTCATATCAGCATATGATATATCCATATATCTAGTTGAGAAATAATCATCCTTGTACACTGGTTGTAGTATTTTTGGTCTTCTATATATCTTTTCTGCTGAATTTACTTTTTTGATATAGCCCATGAAAAGCTACACAATAAAACTCATATAACTCTTTTTTCCATTCTCAACTGTAAATTGCATATATATCATTTATCTCTGAGGGCCAGGCAGCTTACCTCTTCGGAAATGTTTTCATGTGTCTATATTGGACTGATAGTAGGGATTTTAGTTTGTGAAAGAATGACCTTGGCAAAGCTATGAGTAGGAACAGAGCTTGGGCACTGAGGGAAGAAATGGTTAGAGAAGAGAGAAACTAACTCATTCACTCTCTTGTGAACGATTTTATTTTTGTGCTGGAAATAGCTTCATCAAAAAGTTTCACTAAGGGCCTCCCTGGTGGTGCAAGAGGTTAAGTCTCAGCACTACCAAGCTATCTGCAGCCACTGCAGCATGAGTTCGATTCCCAGCCAGGGAGCTAAACCACATGGCGCAGCAGACCTCTCCTCTCTCACCCACTGCTCCCCTCAGAAGTGTATTTCAGTGGATCTGCCAGTTCTGTTCCCCACTCTGTCTCTGTGAATCCTCTCATCCCTGCCACCTCTTGCCTATACCCCAGCTCTTGTATGCGTAAATAAATAAAATAAATCTTTAAAAAAAAAAAAGTTTGGCTGAAATCCGCAGGCACACCCTATGCAGAAATGCCAGCCAGCGGGCACAGCTGAGGGACCTCAGAAACACGATGTGAAGAAAGTAAGGCACATCCCTGCCCATGTGAGGAGGTGAATCTTGGTCCTCCCTGCCCGCATAGCACACTGCTGCTACTTTAGATTTAGCTCAGGCTCCCGGGAATGGCATAAATGGGAGTTTTGCTTTTGCAGTCCCTCTATATAGACCACATATGTCATATTCCTAATGGAAAAGGACCCATACAAACCACAGAAAACTTGCAAAATGATTATGTTTTTGCAAGTCAACACCTTTTCTTGAATCCATTGTTCTTTGTGTAAAGCAGTCGGACAAATTAAGTGATTATGATATATCATGTAACTAGGAGAATCTCTTTGTTTGGGGTAAAAGAAATCAATACAAGAAGCTCTTGGAATGGCCTTTTTTTTCCTTTTCCTCTTTAGCAGCTTCTTTTATATGGGTTTAGAAGTGCTGATTCTACATGAAGAATGACAGTGATTCATGCTGAGGCCTCGTTAGACTCCAAACTTCTGAGAGTCTGTGGCCCTGGTGTGTGTTACACTGATGTAGAAAGAGTGATACTTCATTAAATACAGAAATTTACTTGCAAATTTTTCATTCGATTTAGTTTGACTAAATTATCCTGGGCAGTGCATTTATTTTTAAAAATGTGGTTAACTTAAATTTCAGATAAACAGTAAACAAAAAGCTATTATTAAAGCTCTGCGATGTGACTTCATATTTGGCAGTTGACAGAGAGCTGCCCACTCTGCCTCTTCTATTTAAAACTGCAGCTCTACCCCCAGCACTCCCAATTTCTTTGACCTGGCTCAATTCTGCCCCTCACCCCTCAACTTTCTAAAACATGGTATATAATTTACTTACTGTTTTTAATCTCCATTATTATCTGCCTGATTGGCTAGGATATAAGATTCATAAGGGCAGAGCTATGTCATTTTACTGTACGAGTAGATGTTAGATACATTGAACTGAGCTTAGCATGTAGTAGGTGCTCAATAAATATTTGGATAAAGGAATTGCTTCATAATATTCACAGTGCAATAGTTTTTAAATCAAGCTTACCTTGGCAGTATAAAATATTTGATTTTTTTCTTGAGAAGCATTAATATTCTAAGTTTTGAAGGAAGGTTGAGAATTCTGTAAGCTTATAGAGCTTATTTTCTTCTTATATCATAGCTTATATCACAGAGCTTTATGTCACCTGATTATGTCACCTGCCTGTAGTACTCACTCAACGGGACTAGGTGCCGTTGCATGGGGAAGATACTCAGAAGTAGAGCTGATGGTCTGCAGACTTTTATGGGCACAGAGCTTCTCTCTCTCCCTGGCTCTCTGTCCTCTCAGAGCTGATCAGCAGAGATTTAAAGCTGGTAAGCAAAGAATAAACTGTATTCGTATTTTATAGGAAATCTAGCTCAAAGTTATATGATGTAACTAATGAAAACTGATGAAACACTATGTTAGCCCATCAACATGTATGACCTCATGTATTTCAGTACATTTTTTCTCTCACCCTGAATTGATTGATTGGTTTTGTGTCATTTAGATACAGCTGAAGAAGAAGAGAAAAATGAAGACATTTCACAATCAAATAGTCAAATAACTACAACTAAAATTACCCAGTACTAGGGTTTAAACAGAAATCCTATACATATAAAATATTATAAGACTCCTGTGTGTATAAATATATAGAGAAATATATATACGTGTGTGTATATGTGTGTGTATAAATACTCAAGAAAATCTTTCCTTATAACTGGAGTTTTAAAACTACAACGTCTAGTAGGGATTATGTGCTTAACAGGATGCCTGAAGGTAATACATGTACAGGGGGAAAATTCCAACACTACTTAAACATATAAAGGAAAAATAAAATGTGTTTAATACCTTCCAGAATCAGAGTTAGTGGTTAAGTGCCATGACCCTAAGTAGTATATCTGTTATCTCTTGTTCTTAATTTCCTGATGTTAGAAAATCACTATTGTACCTCCAATTTGAAATAAGGACTTAATTCACCCCATCCTTTATTTTTCACCCTTCCCACTGATTTTTTACTGTGTAAGATTTTAATTGCATCACTAAAAATAACATTATAGCTTTCTCCCTTTGACTGCCAGTTGTGTAAGATGAAAAAAAAGCTACATCCCATTTGTGTCTGTTCACCCAGTTCTTCCCTGATTCATCTCCTATTTTCTGCTAGTTATGCCATGATTTTTTACCCTGGCACAATTTGAAATGTCCACAATCTGTTTTTTTTTTTTTTAAATTGTGTTCTGTGCTGATAGATTGATTCTAAAAACTGAGCAAATACAAATAAGCCCTTGAAGTCTGACTTCAGAATTGAACCACCAGAAAGGGTGGTCGATGGGTGTGGGCCAAAGCCGGAGGGAGCCCAGTGGACTCTGGTGGAGAATCAGGGGTGCTTTGGTGGAGGTGTGATGAGGTAACATGTATCTGCAGAGGTGTGAGCCTACGCACCTATCCATACTAGTGTTATAAATCACTGTTACCTGAAATTAAAAAATGATGCGATTTTGACATGAGGCATGTCAAAATGTACTGACAAAAATGTCTGTGATGTATTAAATGGAAAATTAAGTAGTAGAATTGCACAGTATGGCTTTAGCGGTGTAAAAAAACACAAGAACTTCTATATGCATGCATCCATACAGAGCTTATACGTATACAGACAAGTTCTGAAAGGATTTTTAAGCTATTTATTGAGTCAGCAAGGACTTATATAAATCTCTTATGCAAGAAACATATCCTTTTTGGTTTATATACTTTGTACATTCAAAAATTTCTTTTTCATATGTGTGTGTTATTTTTATTCAAGAACTGTACAAACTAAGATTTGGAACGACAATGTAAGAAGAGTCAAAAGGTAGGATGGGCATAGGTCCTGACAGGAGGAGGTATGAAAAAGTATTCTGCTGTTCTTAATAGAGAAACATATTTACTTCAAAGGCATAATTGAAGTATGCATACATTGAATCACAATTATAAGCTTAGTTATTTGTAGGAACACTTGAGAAATGTTTTATCAGACTTCCTTTTCTATGATGTCTCTTCTATCTCTGGCTACTTTTCAGATTTTCTCTTTCTTACTGGTTGTTAGCAGTTTGGTCGTGATTGGATTTTTGTTTTTCCCCTTGTTTCTTGTGCTTGGGTCCATTGCTCTCCTTTGGATCTGAGTTTATCGTTTACAGAAAATTGGGCTAAATTTTGGTCATGATTTCTTCCAATATGTTTATGTTTTTCTTCCACCTCACCTTTACCGTGGGAATTCCAATTAGACATTTTCTTTTAAATATCCATGTTGTCCCATAATTCATTGTTATGTATGTACGCACACTCTGTATTTGTGTGTGTTTGTGTCTGTCTGTCTGTCTGTCTCTCGCTCTCTCTCTACTCAGTTTTACCCATTATCTTATTTTAGATGATTTTTTATTGCTGAGTTCTCTAGTTCACTAATATTTTCTTCTGCATGGTTACTTTATTATTAATCCCATCTAGTGTATTCTTTCTTTCACTCAAAGATATTGTTGATTTCATCACTAGAACCCAGCCATGTTGATGGAGTCTTTTTTTCATTTTCCACACCTCCTTAACATGATCAGCCTTTTCTCTGGATTCTGGAACATTAGATATTTCCTTACGATGGCAGTTTTAATGCTTGTATCTTCTAATTTTATCATCTGCATCAATTCTGGGTCAGTTTCAATCATTGGGTATTTCTTCTCATTATGAATTGTATTATCTTGCTTGTTTTTGATTGGATGGCAGACTCTGAGGATCTTAATATCCTCCTGGGTGCTGGATGTCTTATATTCCTAAAAGCATTTTTCAGCTTTGTTCTGGCACGTGGTTGAGGTAGACACAGCAGTTTGCTCTTCAGGTCTTGCTTTAAACATCATTAAACTGGACTGAAAAGAGTGTTCACAGTGCAGGTAATTTGCCCCAATATGAAGGCAAGACCCTTCTGTGTCCTCTAATGTCTTCTTATGCTCCAGCTTTTGGGAGCAGATGCTGGATTCCCAGTTGCCTGTGAGCTCTGAGCATAGTCCTCTCTAATCTCCACCCTTGGGCAGGGTCCCCAGTCCCTTGTGCTGAAAAGGGTTCAGCTGAATGCTGGAGGGAAAGCTCTGGAAGGTCTTGGAGGTCCTCTCTGAATATAGTTCACTCCTCTCCAATACCTGGGCTAAGACCTCAAAGCACCGTCTCCCCCACCCTGACTCAGGGACCCTAGAGCCCAGCTTCGGAGTGATTGTAGGGCCTGCCTTGTTGGTTCCCTGCCTTCTCTGCCCTTCATTTCTTCCTCCCAATGCCTTGAGAGTCATTTCCCCAAATATTTTTGGGGATTTTTAAGTTGTTGGGAGTGGGCAGGTAAATGGATTCCCTGATGTTCCATCTTGGCCGAAAGTAGAGATCACCCTACTCTAGGCTTTAACTTTAAAAAGATTTTCTAAAAATAGGAATGAAAACAATTAGTCCTGTTCTGCCCTCTTTCAGACTCAAATCTTGGGGGCAGCCTGTTCAGTTCTTGTTCATGCCTCTCCCTGGTGTCCCTCCAGGCTCTGTGCTTCTTGCTGCCTCTCCTCAGGAAGGCCCCCTCTGACCACAGCGTGTGGATCAGCACCTGGCCCAGCACTGCCTCTTCACCCCCATTATATTGTTCTTCACAGCATTTATTTCTTTTTTTTAAGATTTATTTATTTATGCATATAAGAACTGGGGTACAGGTCAGAGGTGTGGGGGTGAGAGGATTCACCAGAGACAGAGTGGGGAACAGAACAGGCAGACTGATGAAATATACTGCTGAGGGGAGCAGTGGGTGAGACAGGAGAGGTCTGCTGCACCATGTGGGTAGCTCCCTGGCCAGGGAGAGAACTCGTGCTGCAGAGGCTGCAGACAGATTAAGACAGGTTGCGACTTAACCACTTGCGCCACTAGGGAGGCCCCTCACAGCATTTATTTCTTCACCGCACCATGTTTGGCCATGTGTTTATAGTAGCCCTCCCTCACTAGATAGGGTATGTTCTTGTCTGTCGTGTTTGCAGCTGAATCCCCAGAGCCTAGAACAACTTCTGGACATATTACAGGCCCCATTTCTTGTATGCATATCTGTTAAATACATAAATGAATGAGTGTCAGATACCATGCTTTGTGTATTCCAAACACCGTCATTGCTGACCATCCCCCCCCTTTCGAGGCAGATAATGACTATTTGGAGTTTGCCAGAAAGCAAAACAAGTAAAGGGTTTTCCAGGCAGTGGGACAACATTTATGAGAAACTTAGAAAGATGAAAAAAATCTGGTATGAAATTAAGGAAAATAAGATTTATTAAATTGACTCCATTTCTTGCTTCACATTGTCATGGAAATTCTGATTCACCAGCTTCCTTCCCAAAATGTTTTCCCATAATTTGAAAGAAAAAAGTCTTGACGATATTAGGTATGATGTGCATTTGCAAATGACAACATAATAAAAATATTTCAATTCAAATTATCACCCACTTTCGTGTGTGTGTGTGTGTGTGTGTGTGTGTGTCTTTCCCTCTACCCTGCCCTCCATGAATTCAGTGTTACGAGGAAAAACTGTAGAACTTGGTGATGGAATCATCTGGTCCATAGAAAGGGTGACATTCTGCAAGGCAGCCACTGCGTAATGTGTCCTGGCCCTCAAGAGGGACCACCTTGAGGGTGACCTACTAGGTTGGGTGGCTTAAGTTTGCAACTTTCTCCTGTGGATTCTGCAGCAAACATGCTCTTAAAGTGGTGGTTTTAGTAATGAAGCTTCAAGAAACTGGACTGAGAACATAACTTCATTTATTTCATCCAGCTCAGCAGATGGAAACTACTTTCATTGCTCCCACATTGTGCTGATTTAAATCTGGGACCTAACACTAAAAAGGGTGCTCTGTATCCTATTAACAAAGCCCCCAAGTTGAAACTGTGCTGCTTTTGTTTGTGTTTCTCAGGGTGTTTTTCTCATTCTATTTCTGGCAGGGTCTTTGAAGAAGAATAATTTTCTTTAGTGAATTAGTACACAGAATATTCTTTCCTTAAAAAAATGCATGTTTATCTGAGAATTTGAAGCATATGCATATGTTTTTAGAAGAAAATATTTGACTAATTCACCAGAGAAAAGTATTTTTTAGGGAAAATTCTTGAAAAACCAAGCATTAGTATATAAAACATTAATTAAATTGGTAAAAGAAATTACCAGTTATTTCATTAAGCAGTTTTCTTAAACCAAGTTACACAACAGAAGAATTTTCTCATATGAAGGAGCACAGACACACACACACACACATTGTTAACTGGAGTAAGAGCCTCAATGATAGTTTGTTAGATAATGAAAGCAAGGATTTGAACCTGGGAGCAGTCTGACAGGGTATATATTCTGAGAGCTGTCTCAACAATCCCAAGTTTGGGTTTAGTTTACATAAATAGGAACAGTATGTCCTTGACATTGAAAGTGTAATTATTATTCTTGACTAGAGGCTTCTGATCCCAAGGTGTTTTGACCTAAAGCTACGTTGATGCTATCTCTGCAAACAGGAGGGGAAATGCTGTAGTTGAAATCCTTTCCTTCCTGAGGAATGCAAGGTGAGATGCTAAGACTGTTACCTCGAGTCCAAGTGTCCTTTGACCAGCTCCTGGTCCTCGGTGGGGGTGGAGAAGGCTGACTTTACCCACCAGCAGCAGACTTTGTGTTGCTACTTGAAGTCTAGGCAGATGGCTCCACATGCTTGTCTGCCAGACCAGGGAGGGGATCTGTAGGGTAAGGTAAAAAAGCATCAGGCTTTTCTGCCCTCCCGCCATTAGAATTGATGATGGATCCTTGTGGTCCTGAATGCATGCCTGATGGCGGGCCCTGGAGTAGAGTGTGGGCATGCATAAGTGGGTACACCTGGGCTAAGACTGGGCTTATAAGGGCGGCATCACAGGGATGCCAGGAGAGCAAAGCAGAACCACGAGAAAGAGAGCAAAAGGAACAGCAGAGCGAAAGAGAAGTGGAGGCCTCAAGAGAATGCCGGAGAGCCCAGGAAGAGTGAAGACTCGCCAGGGGCTGGGTGGCCTGCCAGCTTCCCAGCTCCTGGCACCCTTGCCCGCTGTGTACCTGGTAAATCCCAATAAAAGCCTGCAAAAGCTACCCAGGGCTCTAGGACTCCGCCTTACCCCATCTGCTTGATAGTAGAGATCCTGCTCTGGACCTTTCTGCCCCTACAGGATGGTTCCCAGAACATTTTACAATAGGTTTACACGTCTTAGGTTTGACAGCATAATATCTGCTTTCTCAAAAAAGTTGTATTTCATCTGACTGTAGAATTGAGGGGACAGGGAAGGTGGGGAAGGAAGGGGGAAGAGGCACAGTGGACTAGGGTGGAAGACTGGGGGTCTGGGTGGGGGGTGTGGTGTGATAGCATGCACCTGAAGGGGGAGATCCTGCACCTCTAAATCATGTACCGTGTTGTCAACCAATGTATCTCAATTCAAAATAAGCCAAATAAAGGTTGTTCACATGAGCAGAAATATGGAGCTATAAAATCTGTTTCTTCCTACTGAAGGTGTGTGACCTTGTCTGTCCTATGCTAAGTCATTCTTTTTTGGGCTAAAGCAGTCATGCTTTTCACACTCTCCGGTGTCATGTGAGCTCAATGTTAGTTTAGTGATGTTTTTCTCAGAAGAGCAATTGAAACAGCAACTTGGGCATAGCACGTCATTGGACACTATTGCTTCATGCTGGCGTTGACAAACCCCCTCCACCAAACAGGGCTCAGACACAAACTCCTGGAAATCACCAACACCTTCTGTTCAGTCCTGCCACACATCCTCCGTCCCTTCCTCCCTGCACCCCTGTGACACTGTATTTTCATGAACATTTCACAGTATTTCTCAGCCCCAGTTCCAGTCTTGACCCACTGACCTAAGAATCCAGAAAATGTCATGTTGGTGCCTACTAATTAGCGTGCCCAGCGCGCCTCTCCTCTGGCCTTTCAACCTTCTGGAGGTAGGAACACAAGCTGTCACTCAGATCACGCAGGGAAAATGAATCTTTACTGCCTCTTCCCTGTTTTGCAAACAGCAGGATGAGCCCAGCTGAGACTAGAGATGAATATGCAGGTTAGGAAGAAATTAACCCAGAATGCATGAGTGTTTGCATGAGGGTGTCACGAGTGACACAGCCCTGCCCTCCTTGAAAAAAGTCCACGTGGAATGTCCCCGCCTGAGGCTTTTAGTGGTCACTGTTGCATCAGATATTTATTTCAATACCATTATATTCGCTTGGTGAAACATTTTAAGGGAAGAATGTTCTCTGATTAAAAAGTTAAACAGCATTTTAAGGCATTTAACTTTCTGTGGTTTTTAGACATGTACTCGACTGCAGTTTGTTAGCTAGCGTTTGGCCCGAGTGCTCATTAATCAGTGTTGTTGGGCAGGGTCTCTTGAGCCTTCTTGGTTTGGGGGGATCAGCTACTGTAATTAAAGGGATGAAATATATCATGGTCACAAACTTTCCAGCTCAGACAATTGAGGGTTTTGAACTGGTGGAATTAATCTTTTTAATTTTTTTTTCCTTAGGTGTTTAAGATAGAAGTGCTAATGAATGGAAGAAAACACTTTGTTGAAAAAAGGTACAGCGAATTTCATGCCTTGCATAAAAAGGTAACTTCTTTTGTGTGTGTGTGTGTGTTTTGTTTTTTTTTTTTTTTTTTTTTTTTTGCTTTTCTGTGTATGGCAGATGTTGTAATGTTAAGACTACATTCTTTGGGCCTCCCCGGTGGCGCAGCGGTTGAGCGCTGGGTTGCGAAGCTGCCCGCAGCCTCTGCGACGCAGGTTCGATCCCCGGCTGCTCCCCGGCCACCAGAGGAGGGTCCCACATGGCGCGCAGACCTCTCCTGCCGCCCGCTGCTCCCCTCAGCAGTGTACTTCGGTCCTTCCGCCTGCTCTGCTCCCCGCTCTGCCTCTGGTGAATTCTCTCACCCTCCCGCGCTTCTGACTGTACCCAGTGCATGTATAAACAAACAAACAAATAAATAAATAAATAAATAAAAAACATGCCTCTATTTAAAAAAAAAAAAAAAAAAAAGACTACATTCTTTGCTACCCAAGAGCATGAATATTTCTTAGTACAGTAAGATTTCTTTTATCATGAAGTAAGTTTCCTCTTAACATAAAACATCTAGCCCCTTACAGGTATGTTTTCTGTTAAAATCTTTTACACAAATAGATGTGAGGCCGTAGAGCACTGGGTATTGTAGGATCAGAAAGAGTAAGAAGACCCAGCGCCTGTTTTGTCCATGAAATAGTCTCAGTGTGCTTTAGGAAAAGGAGAAACATGCAAATGACCATTTTATAGAGAAACATACATGAAATTCAACTTATGCATACATGCACCTAGAAAAGAGACTGTACATGTGTCCCAGGACTGTGTGGGAGACACGTAAAAGGACAAAGTGGTCTTGTGAATTGTGAAGGGTCGCTCCCTAAATACTGAGCCATTACAGGTCTGAGATAAATAAGAATGCAAAAGAAGAGCTGAATTTTTGAAGAAATGACCAGTAAAGAATAGAAGAGGGAATATTTTTCTTATCTACAAAATTGGAATGTTTTGCAGGCTTAAATTAATATTGGGATGGTGAAATTACCATGATAACTAGAAATACCCCATGAACCTGCCATCACCATGGATGAGTCAATATAATTTTACCACTTTTTTTCTTTTGGTTATATAGGTTTATGTGTCTATATGGTATCGGTATATGTATCCACACATATGTGTGGATATGTGTATGTGTATATTTTATCTATGCATGTAATATGTATACATAATAAATATCTATAGATCTGCAGTATATAATGTACATATTTATGAATGTATACATACATGGTTCGTATGTATATTTTATGAGTATATATAAATATATATTTGCTTATATACTGTATGTATTTTTATGTATAGACACATTCATATGCACATAAAATATGTGACATAATTAAATCTCTTCACTTTTGATGCTTTGTTAGATTAGAAGTTAGATGGGAAGATATTAAGAAAGTATGTTAAAGAGTCTTTTCATCTCACTGAAGACCTCTTAAATCCTCTGAGAAATGTTTATGTAAGTGATGTGTGCCTGGTAATGTGTTTATTCTGAATTAAAATTTTTTGTCATTATTTCAAATAAAAATTCTTCCCCATTTTAAGGTGAACAGAGTATTGAGTATAAACATTAACAGAATATTACTGAAAAATTGTTTCCTTTTGCCTTTTTTTCTAAAGGGGAGCACCTAAATATATATACCCTCTCCTCTTAGGCTGAGAAGAGAGAATTTTACATTCATTTCTCTAGTTAAAATCTCATCCAGTCCAGGTTTCCTTCCAGGAGAAACAGTTCAGGTGCGCACAGATTCAGGCGGCTCTTACCCACTGACTTTTATGAAAGCACCAGCCCAGGGCCTCAAAGAGAAACAAAGCTGAAGTCTGGGTCTCACTTCCCTCTTGTGGAATCCTGGTTTTATTTCCTTTTTTTGAGGAAACTTAGATTCTGCAGAGCAGGCCGCTGAGCACCTCATAAAATAGTCCTTCGCCATGAGATGAAAACCAGAGCTCCATCCCCTGCCAGTCTCGATGGCCAGCGGTCCTGTGCGCGCCTCGTCCCTCACCCCCCAGCTCAGCGCCCAGCTCTGCATGACCTGACACCGCCCAGCTGTCCCCGCCAGGTACTGGGGGCCAGCTCCCCGCGAAGCACAGCTGGATGAGGCCAATTAGGCCCTTCTGGAGCAGGAGGCCGCCCACGCTTTTTTTCCACCATAGTGTTGTTTACCCTGATCTTTCTTCTAATGCCATTTATTTTCTCGTGCAGAAGAGGAACCCCTCCCCAGTGTCCATAGGCAGTTCTTAGATACTCACAACAGTCAGGGAAAAATACCTAGATTTCCTAAGACACTTGTCTCTGATTTTGCAGTTCTGTTCATCGGTTTAGCTAATATTCTTATCAGGTCTAGCAGACTTAATACAGCAGAAACTCTCAGATCTCTAATAGTGCTTGCTTTTAGCAGCCTTGTTCAAGCATCCTTACAGGGACACAGACACAAACATAGCTTTGTGGGGCAGGGTTTTAGTTGGGCTGCGCTATCTCATTTTATGTACTGTATAGTGTGGAGCAGAACTGCTGCTTGAAGTCTCCAGTACTTGCCCTGCTGTAGTTATATTAGATTTGGCAAAGACAAGTAAAAATAATGGTAAGGTAGAAAAATAAACAAATCTAATCTCTGTGTAAACTCTTTATCTGTATAATTCTATGTTAGGAATTAAAGTGGACAAAAAACATTTAGCCAGGTTACATAACTTTACTGATGGTTCCTGCCATGTCATGCAACGTTATCCTTTCATTATGATTTTGTGGTTGCAATTTCCATAGTTGCCATATGAATGCACTTACAGATATTCTCATTTACTTTTTTTTTTTTTTAAATACTCACCTCTTGCCAGTGTCCTGACTTTCTTTCATTTTCTGTTGCGTTTCACTCTTGTTAAAAGTGTTTGGCTAAAGTCCCCAAGTTAATTCTCAGAGAATACATGTGCTTTTAACAGTGCTTTGCCGTTTTAGAGAAAAATGCACATCGCCTCCACATGTATCACAGACATGCAAAAATGCTTCCTGGCTTATCTGCAGGCACATTTTGAGGCAGAAACTAAAACAATTACCTATTTGACAGCTTGACTGGCTATCTGGAGAAAGTCCCTCTAAATGGCTATTATTTCTCCCACAGTTTTGGGATTGTTGATATTAACCTATGAAAACAATATCCCAACTGCCTACATTCTTCCTTTCTGTATTTGGGGGGAAAATCAAGAGTTTTTTCCTTCTATGTGCATGATTTCCCTCCCCTCCATTAAATTTTAGATCATACAGCTAAATCTTTTTTTTTTTTTAAGATTCATTTTATTTATTTATTTATGCAGGCAAGAGCTGGGGTGTAGACCAAAGGCATGGAGTGGGGGTGGTGAGAGGATTCACCAGAGACAGAGTGGGGAGCAAACAGGCAGACTGAAATACACTGCTGAGGGGAGCTACGGGAAAGACAGGAGAGGTCTGCTGTGCCATGTGTGTTAGCTCCCTGGCTGAGGATCAAATTCATGCTGCAGTGGTTGCTGATAGCTTCATAGTGCTGTGAACCAACCCCTTGAGCCACTAGGGAGGCCCCAAATAGCTAGATCTTGCAGAAAATTTGGGGCAGGAGAAATAACCCTCTCTTACCAGATGTATTTCTACTATCCTGTTACAATTCCTATTTTCCTTTTTCTTTTCTTGCATTTTTTTAATGAGACAGATGCTGCTGTGTTAGACATTTTCACACATGGTGGCAACTGTGCTGTAGGATTTACGTGTGCAGAACATTCTGGAAGCAGAATGTCCTGAGCCTGCCTTTACCTCTTCCTGGTGCTAAATTCTTGAACAAGTTACATGATCTGTCTGTGCTCCAGGCTTCCATTTGTGGTGTGGAATAATTAGAATACTAACTTCCCAGGATTGATGTTCAGGCTAGATGAGATCATTTGTATCACATGGCTAACTTCCAGTAACTGATAACCTTTTTACATACGCATGTTTTTACCATATTCAAAATTGTTTCCTTAAGCTAGATTACAAAAGGGAGTGTTCTTTGTCAAAGAGTGTGGTTATTTGTGCAGCTTCTGAGTTGATAGATTATATATATATATATATCATATATATTATATATTATATATAATCTCCAAATTACTTTTGAAATAATTATAGCAGATTTACGGATTTATAATCAAACAGAAAATAAAATATCCATAGCCTGTCATCACCTTTGAGTAAAACTCCCTAATCAATCCTAAATTAGATTTATTTAGCAAATAATATATATTATATATAACATAAGTTATTGTCCCTCTCTTTGGAATTGCTGGTTTATCTACCAGGTATCATTTTTTTTTTCTTTACTCATTAGTTTTTGAGGCCTATTACTAGTAGCCATTTGCCCACAGTATCTTTGGCACTGAAAATTTAAAGAAAGTTAACATTGTTGTGTTGTCTAATATATGGTTGCACTCTTTCAGAACTTATTTGAGTCATTACTTCGAGGGCTACAATGAATATTTGAATCCATTTTCTTTAAGTTTTTCTAGATTGGCATTTTTCAAAGGGTGAGCTTTGATTCATATAAATCAGAGCAGAGTTTGTTAAAGCACAGACTCTCAGGTATCGGCCAGGCATGCAGAATCACTCACAGGCTTTATGATGGACCCAGGAGTCTGCCTGTTAAAACCAGCATCCCAGACGATCTCAGTGCCTGTTGAAATTTGAGAATTCCTCCTGTGTAGTTATGTTTTTAAAAGACATCTCTCAGGTATAACCTTCCCACCCTCCCCTGCTCAATGCACAAAAACCTTGAGGTTTGAAAGCCTGGAAAAGAAAGGTCTTTCCTACTTTTCCTTTACCTCCCATGTCCAGTGTCACGAGTCCTGTTGCTTCATTTTTCAAACTTATAATATGTACCATTTAATTTTTCATTTTCTATTCCTACCATTGCAGTCCAGTGTCTTGCTACCTTAGGTAGGTGTTGCTTTAATCACTTCTGATCCTTGTTTTCTTACTCATTCTCTCACAGACCAAGTTCCCCAATATGCTATTTTCGTATCTTCTCTCACTCCCATACTTTGGAATGAGTCTGTGCTCTCTGCCATATCATGGCCATTGATTCTCAGGCCTATAATCATAAGCCCTACCTTCATTTCCTACTACTGTTGTAAGAAATCACTGCAAACTTGTCCTAAGGCCACACACGTCCGCTTTCACGCTAAAGGGTGCCAGCAGGGCAGTGTTGCTTCTGGGGAGCTCAAGAGAGTCAGTTTCCTTGCCTTTTCTAGCTTCTAGATGTGGCCCAAATTCCTTGGCTTGTGGCCTCCTTCCACTTTCAGAGTGAGCAGTAACCCATCCAGCTTGTGCCTCCATCTTCACCTCTCCTGTTCTTACCTCTTCTCTCTCCACGTTGATACTCCGCCTCCCCCATTGGAACTGCCTGGATCATCTAGGATAATCCCCCATTTTAGGATGCTTGATTTAATCACACTGCAATGTGAACATCTTTTTTTTGGGGGGGCGGGCATCATTCCGTCTTCCCCAAGCCCCTTTATTGACCAGCTTGTTTGTCACTGCTTCTCCTAAGAAAATGCCAGTGGCAATCAAGTCACCTCTCCGCTCCCCGAAGTGTATGCAAACCCCTGCCTCTATCTTTGCCATGGGAAGTGGCCTCCCTCTGTGTTCCTGTCTGTCTAGACCCAGATAAACCTTTTCAGCTTTTCCTGCTCTCCTGTAAGTTTCTTTCTCCGCTAATCTCTCTACTCTTGAACAGAAGCCTGCTCCATTTTGCATAGAAATCTCTATTTAAATTAAAAACGTTAAACAGGGCCTTCCTGGTGGCACAGCAGGTTGAACACAGCGCTGTGAAGCTGTCTGCAGCCTCTGCAGTGCAAGTTCAATTTCTGCTGGCCAGGGAGATACCCACAAGGCACAGCAGACCTCTCCTGTCCTGTCTGCTGCTCCCCTCAGCAGTGTCTTCAGTCCGTCTGCCTGTTCTGCTCCCTTCTCTGTCTCTGGTGAATCCTCTTACTCTCCCATGCCTCTGGCCTGTACCCTAGTTCTCGTATAAAAACAATAAATCTTAAAAAAAAAATAAACAATTAAAACATCTCAGAGTTCTATCTAACCAGAAGATAGGTTTCTTAATGCCGGGACCATGGCTTTTTTCTCTGTGTCTTCCTCACTGACTGCCAGTGCCGAGCTCCTATTAGGCACCACAAAAGTATTTGGCTAAGGGGCTGTTTGGAGAACACTGTGCATACTTATGAATTATTGGATGTTTTGGT